>NC_080785.1:36697022-37379522 GCF_028018385.1 Neofelis nebulosa
TCAGTTGTAAATCCCCTGGACAACTGTCAGCTTTTAGAAGACTTGGTTGTTCTCTCTAGTGCAAAGGGATCTATAAGCAAGACACATCGAATGAGCCAGGACACTGATTAAATACCATTCTTGAAAGCAGCAGAACCAACTAACAGGAAGAAATGCCCAGTGCTATCAAAACTGTAACACTGCAACAACAAAATCTAAACTAAATCGGTGGCATTTACCAAACTGAAGCCACCATTTCAAACAGATAAAAGCTGAAATACATATTTTAACAGAACAGAAACATGGGAGAACTGCCTGCTTTGTTCTACAGCAGGACTGGGCAACTCCTTCATTCAAAAATGGGAAGGTCTCCCTATTTTTGAGTGTTACGCCTATATTCTTTGTCCGCTTACATACAAATTAACATAAATTACAGAGGGAATTCTTTGCTGTTTCAAATGTGTGGCTAATTTGAGTTACAGGTGTATGTTTTCATTGTCAGGAAATTAAGTGGGAAAAATATATCTACTTTAATCAGAATTCTAATACATGGGTTTGAGAATAATCCCGATTTTTGTTCTATCAGTCTAAATGCATTCTCACATCACTTTAGTAATCCAAATTCCAAAGCCTGACAGAGAACATGGTCCAACATTGGGGATGTGAAATAGTGAAAGACAATGTTCCGTCTGCAGCCACCATTTGAGTTTTTGCTCCAGAGTTGCAACTAAATCGCAACCTTAATATCTTATCTATGTCCCTTTTATCTCACAGCCATTTATGTATATATTTCATCTTCTCTGGCATTCTAAGTTCATTGACAGTATGATCTGTTTCAAGTTCAATAGGGTATCTACTAACATGACCTGGACGCAGTTAAAGCCTTCAAATACTTGTTGCCTAAATGAATAAATAAATCAAATAATAGATGAAGGTGGCAACAGTCTTCTTTTTTTGACTCTTGCCTCCTGTATCTATCGTCTACCTCCAGCACTAGCAGTACTATTGAGAGGGATATTTCAGAGCGGGAACAGTTAGCAGAGGCAAATGAGGAAACCACTCACCTGTGGCCATAATGTAGCCAGGACATCCTTTTACAAAGACAGTGCTATTGTTTTTTTCTCAAGACAATACACGCAACTGCTACTCAAAAGTAAACTCTGCTAGCACATTTGCAATGATCAACCTTACATGCACTGCTATAGTTTATACGGCTAATGGCAGAAGAAATAAGTCTCATGATATAAAGCAAAAGTGGAAGAATTTATTGAGCATCTACTACATATCATAAATGTTTTACATGCATTATCTCTAATTCTTGCACCCAACCCAACAAGTAGATAATATTACTCTTTTTACAAATTGCTGAACCTGGGACTCCTACAGGTTAAGTTGCTCAGAGTCAAATACTATTTAATCCAGTCTTCAAATCCAAGAGTTTTCTTTTTCTTTCTTTCTTTCTTTCTTTCTTTCTTTCTTTCTTTCTTTCTTTCTTTCTTTCTTTCTTTTCTTTCTTTCTTTCTTTCTTTCTCTTTCTTTTCTTTTGTTCTTTCTTTCTTTCTTTCTTCCTTCCTTCCTTTCTTTCTTTCATTCTTTCTTTCTTTTTCTTTCTTTCTTTAACTCAAATGCCTGTGTGCTTTCTGTTATGCCACAATGTCTCCCTAATCAACTATTTTATAGACTATATTGTGCAAACAGAGTACTGTATGAAGTGTTGTCAAGAAGCTAGTAAAGGAATTTATAGTAAAACATAATTTAGTTTCTGCCCTGGAAACTTCCAATTACACATTATAGATAAGATACACATCTTATCTAGCTTACCTAGAATACAAGTAAAAATATGGTAGGTACATCAAAAGAGTACAAATTTCATATGGTATGAGTTCTGAACTTGGAGGGAATCATCCTGGGAGACCAAGGAAGCCTATGAGGAGGAGATCCCAGGAATGGGACTGATCTTCCTATGAATACACAGGATTTCTATAAAAGGAAGTATATTTGAAAATGCTCCAGACAAAAACATGCAAAACTAAAAACAAAATGATGACTTATATCCTAAGACAGGCACATGGTTCAGAAAGACTGGGGCATACTCAATGAGTTAGTGAGTGGAATATACAAGGGCAAGTTAGATTTGAAATTGGAGGAATTTGAGGGTCAGAAAGAGGAACCTGAACTACGTTCTGTAGGCAGTATAATGTATCAAAACTGTTATTAAAGTTAGAGAGTGACAAGATTAGAGGTGTTTTAGGAAAGTTAACTTTGACCAGTATATAAAATAAAATTATAAGCGGAAACTGGGGAAGGAAAAAATCAATTGGAAAATAATCTTAAGAACTCTATGATGTAAGTAATATTATTATCTTTCTTATGGAAAACTGAGGCAGAGGACAATTAAATCACTTGCCAGGGTAACACAGCCATATAGCACTTAGTATGGGGAACCAAAGAACAGTTAAGTATTCAGTTAAGATATTTATATGAAGAAAAAAGAAAAAAAGAATCAATAAAATGTTCATTAAAATGTATTGAGTTTATTCTTCATGGAAGTAACTCATTTTTTAAAAATTTCTTTTAAAGATGAGATGAAACTATTTTTGTCCTATAGACAATGCAGGAAGATTACCATACATCAATATTTTTAAATATCTATAGCTAAGCCCTCCTTATGTGCTCCCCTAGCATTGTATATACTCCATCTCTGGTTCTGAGTTAGGTAAGAAATAATATCATGGACATGTGTGACAATATCATGTGTGACAATGAGCTATCCAACATATATTATGATTATCTCAGGAGAAAAAAATAGAATAGATTATAGATCTCTAATGAAAAATTTTAATTTATTAACCAAGTTTTAATCATTTAATTGTTATTACACCCATGTAAGGCAGTAATGTTTTCCCCATAATTCTAAAAAGTATTGCCTCAAAGCTAAATGAATGGTCAAAGTTTTCCAGGATAAGATACCAGAAGTGCTAAATCAATAGCAATTAAGCAAAAGATAACTTTCCTCTAACTACACAAACAGCTCAATTTTACATTTGAAGGATTATTTCATTATGAGAAATAACAGAACTTCAAAGAATTATAGCAAAAGAAAAATAAAAAGTTACCAATAAGGCAATGAAGAAAAATACCAAGTACCAAAGAAGACTATGCAAAAATGAAGGTTTGCTTTCTTCTTGCCACTTTGAATCATAGTTAACAAGTGTTTTTCCTAAACATGAGATCATCGATGATGTGAAAAGATAAGATATGCACTCATTATATTACTTAGTATGGGGTCATGGACATGAACACTGTTACCTATTATGTGCAAGATATAAATTAGAATATTGGCATGCTTTACACTTTAAGATTTTCAGATATTAGAGCAGCAAGCTATGTCTTATATATAAATTGGGCTTGAAAATAATCAAGCACAAAAAATAAGGGTTAAAACTTTTATTTTAAATTATGGTAGCTCAATCTGCGAATCAAGCTGTGTTAGGATGAATTTATGTTTTGATGCCATTTTTAATGACAAAAAAAGGAAAAATAATTTGATGTCAAATGTACCAAAGTTCATAAATTTAGAAAGTATGCAAGTAAAGCATTCAATCACCATCATGATTGTTCAGTTTTACAAATAAAACATTAGTGAAAAATTCAGCTTTACATTTTTATTAGAAATAAAACAGAAAGAAAATAGTTTTATAATATTTGAGAATAAAAACATTTTTATCTATCCTTTTAAGTATATTTTAAAAAAGATGTTAAGAGTTAAAATAGCTTATGGGAAAGCGATGTCTATAAAAATGGAATACAATATAAGAAAACAGAAAACATGTCTTTACTGAATGATGTTACAATGTTGTCTTAAGGGCTCCTCCATCTTTACCAAATATTAATATGCATTTCCTAGATAAATTACTACCCCTAAACATGCACTATAGTTTTTGCAAAATACCATAAAGAAATACACAGGTCAAAAAAAAAAGACTATTTAAATATTGACACAGAAATGAAATAGGTAAGAACTTTTACTTAGAAAAACTTGTTTTTAAAAGTAATTATTTTTCCTTATTGGCTGCTAAGGGAAAAGTATTAACATATGGTAATTCATGTTGTTAAAAAGAACAATATAATAGTTGCAATCTAGCACCTCTCACTACGTAAAGCATTTCTCTTATCTGACACTTTTCTGAAAACTATTTCTAGCAGTTTTAGGTGAAAAACCTAAGATGATTAAGACCACAGTGCAGACTACTGTTAGCACTGGGTTTTGACACTGTTGCTTATGCTATGAAGCTAGAAGAAACTTTCACATAGGAAAAAATGTTTGCTACGTTTCAATATAGAAACTGCCCTGCTGTTTTCTATGCTATTGAAACTCCTTCTTGGTGGTCTGATACCTGATTGTTCTATTAGCCAAGCAGGTTAAATTATCTTTTAGCCATCACTAAGCTTTTCAGGAATGTTGTATTTACTATTTGTCAATTTATTTTGCAGATTGGTAAAACTATTTCAAGAACGCAAATTTCAATTTCTCACACACCTAGACAATTTTCACACTTTACAGTCCATACACAAAATCTGCATACAATGTTACCCGACTTATTTCCATTTCACTTGCTATCAGCAGTTACTTTTCTCCTGTTCTTCCTTATTCTTTCTCTCATTTTACCCCTGTCCTTCCTTCCACTCTCTCTCCCTTCTTCTTTCTACAGGTCAGTAAAATGAGCAGAAATAAAATTCTCAAAAAAATAATATTTAAACGCTTCCAATTTCACTTGACCGGAGTTTCACAGCAATGTCCATTTAAATTAACACAGGGGAAGATACTGTATAGATAGAGTGAAAGAGACATACTGGCTGGAGAGAGAGGAGACCAGGAAAGCAAATGAGGGAATATGAGAGGAAGAAGGAGAATCGATGCATAAGGGGTGTATTTATGCCATGAAAGAGACAATATAGCCTCTACTTCTCCTCCCTCCAGAAAGTAAAAGCAAGTTTTGGGTATTGAAAAACACTTCCTTTTTCCTCGTTGTTCATCAATTTAGTTTTGGCACAACTCTTTTTCAGAATGGAAACTGCATTATGTAAGTGAGAAAGTTATACATAATGAAAGGGCAGTTTCCTCATTTTGTAACAACTATTTTTACAGTGCGCAGTGTTTTAATAAGTCTTATATAATGGATATCTGAAAGTGAAGATAAAATGTGTACAATAAGGTTTCAAATCAGAATAATGAAATCATCACATTTAATTAAGTCTATCATGTCATACCCACACAAACACTGCACAACAAATATTAAACTAACCAAGGTTATAAAATTAAAGTTTCAAGTTCAGTTGGGTTAATAATGCTAAGAATAACTTTAATTACTTTTCAAGACTATAAACAAAATTAGTTTATTGGAAAATAAATTCATATATATGCCAAAGCATTTCTAGCAAAAATGTTTATTTCTAGCACAGAAAACTTTGAACTTATTGTAAGTGGAACATGGAAAAGTAACCTCTACATACAGGTATATTTGATTTTAAGTTGCTAAAACTTTGGTCTGGTGCTTTTAAAGCAGTCTAATTGTCATTTTTTTTTTCAATGAGACTTATCATATGTTGATTGCTGCACACATAAATCATACTTTTTCTGTCAATGCATTGTCTCAACAAACTGTCTAAATATCCAGCTATCTATTACTAAAATTGACAGTTGACTTCCCTAGGCAGGGTTTTATTTGTCAACTAAATATATTTTGGAAACGTTGACTGTTAAAGCTGAAAAAGTTAAAGTTATCAAAGAAGGACCACACATAAGAGAAACTGTACAGACATCGCGTGACAAATATATTTTAAAAATCTATTTTTAAAGCAAGACAGCAAGTATACTATTTAAACATGGTCTCAAAGAACAAAAACAGAAGTCCCATACCAGACTTTTTCTCTCATAAAGCCTTCATGAATACTAATGAAAAGAATATTTGGGGTCAGAGGTATCAATAATAGCAACGCTATGTAACCAAACATATAACTTACAGTTTGGTTACCTACACTTGATTTCACTTACCCTTCAAACACTACTACTTTTTACCAGTAGGCAGCACTCTTACGTCTTTTACCTGTTACCAATGTTAATGTCACACAATGCCATCTGTAACTTATTACACATTGTCTGACCTTTGCTTGTGTTTTAGCCTCATTATTTTGGCTCCACGCTATTCATCTCATAGATATTCTTTTCTTCCTGAAAGCAAAATTAGACCTAACAATAAAATATCAGCAATGTTGTGTGCAGCACACGTGAACGCCAAAGAGAAGGAATATAATTAATGGCTGTTACTGTTTCTTTACTAGTTAAATTTTTTCCTTATTGTAATTTAAAAGAAACTGCAACCAAGTGTAGGGTGACACTGTTTGATTAAATGAGTTTAGTATTAAAGCCTTTTCATTCCTTCTATACATTCAGTAAACTATTGCTTTTATAATAAAGATCATATGAGCCCTGACATTAAAGCATCTACGTTTAATTACCATTATATCTATCTTTTTGGAAAAACAAATCAAAGTAAAGTATAATAGCTTATTTACAAATCCATACACATAAATTTATAAGGGAAAAATATACAGCAACACTGGTAAACAATTTATATTCTACAACTTCACAGCAGAACACATATTCACTTGACAGAATCCTTCCAACTTCAACCAAAATTATTATTTTCTACTTCATCAAAAAGCACTTAAATGTAAAATGGGCCAACATCAAAATATATTAAGAGAAATTCTTTGGTTTCTTCACTAACTAATCAGAGATACACAGAAAAGGACCTTTTAAGTTTAATGATACCTGCTCATTAAATGATGCTAAACAGTAAAATACCACGAACAGCAGGGAATTTCAGTTTACATTAGAGAAAAAAAATAAAAGGGTAAAAATGACTGAAGTTGGTCAGTTCAAGCTGATAGGGCACTTCAAATGAATAACAGAAGAATAAAAGAGACACTCTAGGTTAAATTAGGTTCTCCTATTCCTTTTCTTGAAAGTGCTTAACTTCACAAATTTTATTTGAATTAGCTAAACTGCCAAAATCAAAGCAGATATAAAGTTAAACAGGCAACTACACTTCACAGTAGTTTACCTATTATACAACAGATAAAACCTTAATTTTAAAAAGGTGATTTGATTTCTAAGTGTGTATATTCCTTTTCTTCATGGAAGCAATTGATGTGATTCATTTCTAAGAAAACACTGCTCCACAGATTAAACATATACACAAAGCTTCAGAAGAATGGATTTGCTTATGTAATTTTACTTCTCCATATGTAAGTGAAAATTTTCTCCTTCCAAAAACCAGTATCTGATAATACTTAATAGAGTACTATGTTGTCAATTAGTATTTACAGCACAATATTTGTTTCGCATACTTTTTAAAAAGTAGGACATTTTCCCTTGGTTTAATAACTTTTCACTTAGAATTTTCAGTTACTAAAAGCATCTCATTTTTCCTTGCTTGAATCGTATTTCCAAATTCCTATTAGCACTTGCCAAATAGTGGCATTTCTCTAAGTAAATTGGGCTAAATCTTGACAAATTTGTAGAGTGGCACCCCTCTTGCCATGCCTTACCCCCTTTCCTTGTACTCAACTCAATTTCACCCTCACCTGTACTGTGTATAATTTTTATGAATGGTCACACCATTTCTAAAGCTAAATACAGTACTAGCGAATTTACACTGACCTCCAAGGCAAATTAATGTCCATTTTATGGGAAGGCAGAGAAAAAAGGGTCCTTCTTAACACAAAGAATAAATTCCTGATTAATAAATCATATTGGCTAGTAAGAAGTATTTTGGTTCCAAGGGAATTCCCCTGCAAACTTCAAATCATAACTTTATGCTTTTTGCTACCTTTGAAGCATGGATGGTTGTTATTATAGACTGAATGTTTGTGGCCCCTGCCCACCACCAAAGCCATCTGTTGCAATCCTAACTCCCAACGTAATGGTGTTTGGAGGTGGGGGCCTGTGGGAAGTGAGCAGGTTGTGCAGGCAACACTCATCCTGCTAACCTGATGAAGTTAGCACCCTTACAGAGACCCCAGAGACTTCCCTCAACCCCCAGCCACGTGAAGTACAGGGAGAAGATAGGTGTCATGGAGGAAGCAAGTTCTCATTAGACACCTGAACTTAATCAGTGACCTGATCCTGGACTTTCTAGCTTCCAGAACCATGAGGAACAAATTTCTATTGTTTATAAGCCTCTCAGCTTATGGGTACTTTATTATTGTTTCAGCAGCCGAATAGACTAAGACAGCTGAAAAATGAGAGGTTCTAGAGAGGGTTCCCTTCTAACAGGTTCTTCCACAAAAGCCAGATCATTTCCCTGTCACTTTGGGATATTTACCAGTATTTTCCAGGGGTCGCTACCTGAGCCTCATTTAGACCATATAATTTAATCAACTGTAAATTTTAAAATGCCAAAAAACCCACAACAAACAAGGGTGAGCATAACCTCTGGTCTCCTCATATCACTACCATAGTGTTTCTCAAAGGGTATTCCACACAATACTAGTTTCTTAAGATAGTCTGCAATAAATAGGTTCTGCTATAAAAAATATTTGAATCTCTTATAGATTCACAAAGACTGTTAAATTATAAAAGGCTGTGAGAACAGTAAAGCAGAAAGTTCCCCTTTTTCATTAGTTAACTATAAAATACCTTATATGTTACTATTTGAGGAACATATTTTGCAAGCCCGAGCAAGTCTTAAAAATCCCTTGTAAATGTACTACATTTACGTCTCACATCAACAATCCTGATATACAAAAAGCTCTGAGAATCAACAGGCATTTTTGTTTGTTTAATTTAGTTGATGATAAAATTTGGTCTAACTGGAATGCCTATGGCATGAAACACAACCTAGACTGACATAAGGCTGTTAGTGTTTGTATGCATGTATTTCACTGAAAATGTTATTGTGTTTGATTACCAGATACTGCCCTGACTCTGCAGAAACTATTGTAACATATAGACTACACATCTCATTACCTTTTTATACCCCAGAGCATTCTAAATTTTGGAATGTATCGCTCAAGGACTTTGGATAGGGCTTGTGAACTTGTAGAAACTAAGCAGGTTAAGAATATAGATGTCATTGGTAAGAATATAGACATAGTTGGTAAGAACAAAATCACTTGCATAAGACACGTTGCAAGACTTTTGTAATGCCATTAGACTAGAATACACTTTAACAAATTACATGGTTTACTTAGCTTTTTTATACCAGTGCATAATGGGCTAGGCACACGGTAGGTCCTCCATAAATATTTGTTTAATGAATTAGTTAACTGATAAAGTCTAATGCTTCAGCACGTAACTGTATAAACTGCTCAAAATAGGTAGATACTAATATCTCTAGAGATGGGGGTCTACTAATGGAGATATAGTTCCTTGTACTCAAATAATTCTGCTTTAACTTTATGTCTCCCTCTTAATTTATGATGATAGAAAGACATATTAGAACCATCACTTTTTAAAACTATTTTCAATGCTTCAGTGGCTTCTATAAGTCAAACTTATTTAGTCTTTCCTCAAGAAATTATATATGACATTCAGCTATATTTCTTTCATGTTTCTTTCTTCACATTCTCTATATCCCTTTTAGTATTCTTTTCTTTTAGAGTAACAACCTAAGCTGTACACAGTAGTTTTCAAAGTATATTATAAATATTTAGCATTTGATTCACTTTGATTTCATTCCAAATACTAAACTGAACTTTGCACAACTTTGCAATGTTGTGCCTTTAGCCACAGGTGAGAGATCAGCTCAACATAGAAGACAAGGGCTGTGGAATCTGACAGACTTGGCCTTGACCTTGGCTCCACCTTAAAATGAATCACTGAACTGCAAGACAATTATTGTCCTAAGACTCCCGTATCTCCACTGTTAACATGTGAATGATAATACTTGACTTAGCAGCATTGTTTGGGGCTGAAAATAGGTTAATATAGGAAAGATGCCAGGTAAGAAATTAGGTATTATTAAATAGGCTGGGGGGTGGGGGGGGAGAAGTGGAAGGAGCACTGACAAATGTAAAGTTTAATGGCTCTAATCCCTTACAATTTAGTGGAAGAAACTATTGTTTTAATAAGCAGAAGCTTCAGTGCATACTTTCTGGAAGGATATGCATCAAAATGTCAATAATTGTTTTCTCTACTTAATAATACTATTAACAATTTGTATTGTTTTCATAATATTCCTCCACATTACTGGAATCTACAGTGATAAGTTTGTAAGACTTTTGGAATTAGGGAAAATTGAATCCATTTTTATTTTTAGAAAAACATGTGTTTCAATATTTAAAGAGCTTCAATTATGTGGAAAATGAATTCATGAGGAGCTTCTTAGTCCTTAAAAATTTTAAAGAAATGAGTTTTTCATTATAATTATTAGAAATTTCATTATAAATTATTAGAAAGTAGAGTTTTACAAATCCATTCAAAGATTACTCTGTTGTATAACACCCCACACTCCCCAACCAAAAAAAATTCCATAACTTTGAGTGTTCATCTCCAATTACCTACATTAGTATTTTTAAAAATAACTGCTAAACAAGCAATAGTAAACTGCTGTTGTGTATAATTTACTTAAAAAAAATTCCCAGTGAATTTGAACTTCTTCATTTTCATTGGTCATTTGTGTATTTTCTTTTAAAAATTTTTCAGTTTTTCCCCCCAATTTCTATTTTGGTATGTTTTAATGAATTAAAAGTATGTTTTATGAACTATTAAGGACATTTAAGCTTTGACACATCTTTTACAAACATCTTCCAGTTTATTTTATTTTATATAATCTCTTTGTGGTTCCTTATATTTCTTGTCTGTTTAAAAAGCAGTTTCCTAACCCAAGGTCAAATTAATATTAGCATAATTTTTTGTTAGGTACTAGATGACTACAATTTTACATTTAATTAATGAGAATCCGACATATTTTTGAAAAATGTAACTTTTAATGCAAATAGTCAATTTACTTAAGACTTTTACTGAAAATCTATCTCTTTGCTCTTAGTTTAGAATACTTTCCTTATTATATGTTAATTTTTAAATAAAAGGTCTATATTTAGGGATATCTATTATAACTCCTCCTCCCCTAAGTCTTCTCTCTCAGCTAATGCAATCACTCTCTAATTCCTCAAGAAAAAAGAAAAAGAAAGAAAAAGAAAACTAAACTTCATCTTAGAATTTTTTCTTCTTCCTTCTTATATATAAACCCCTGGAAAATCATTTCAAGGCAGCTATCAAAATTTCTAATCTGATCACTTAGAGTTCCATCCACTCTTAGCACCTCTGTTTTTGTTTGTTTGTTTTTTAACGTTTATTTGTTATTGAGAGACAGAGAGTGAGCACGGGAGGGGCAGAGAGAGGGGGAGACACAGAATCCAAAGCAGGCTCCAGGCTCCAAGCTGTCAGGGAGCCGGATTGGAGGCTCCAACTCACAAACTGTGAGATCATGACCTGAAGTCCTGCACTTAACCAAGGGAGCCACCCAGGTGCCCCTCCTACCACCTCTGTTTAACTCACCATTATCTCTAGTCTGATCTCCTGAATTGCTTCCTAATTGTTACCACCCCACCCCCACCCCCAGCTCTGCTCTTGCTCTTTAAAAAATGTAAATAAAATTAAGTCACTCTCCTGCTGAAAACCATCCTTTCTCTGTACCATCAACCCTGTGACTTGATCCAGACTTAACTCTGCAGCAACATCTCATTCTCACTCTTGCCTTTGTTTATCTTGCTTCTTGCTTTGGCCAAATGTGCCTTCTTGCACGGCTAGCTTGGGGCATTTTAACAGCTCTTCTCTCTGCTGGCAGTGCTCCTTAACAGTAAGCTAGTTTTTCTAAATCTAAATCACTTAAATTTCACTTCCTCAATGAAACCTTTCTTGAAACCCTAATATAAAGTAGCGCCTTTCTCACTCCCTTTCATATATTCCTGGCTTTTTTCTATCACATAAAAATATGAAATATTATTGCCTGATTTTTCTATGTTTCTTATCCAGTACTTCCTCTCAGGTTCTATGAGAGCAGGAAAGGTATCTGTCTTGTTCAACGCTCTAGTCCCTGTTCCTGGAACACTGAGTGATATGAGAAGGTTGACTGAAGAATAAATGAATAAACATTTTTCCATTTACAGCTCTTCTGTTTTCAAATAAAAACATCTCACATAAGCTTTAAAGTATTTTAATAAACCTCTATCAAAATATTCTTCGTTATTCCTAACTACTCTATGCTTTTCATCGTTCTTGTTTGCCCATTTTATCCTCTTGATAGTATACAGAAAAACTATAATTTTAGTATTTCATATTGTCCTATGTTGTTTTATTTAGTCATTACAAAGCTCATGCTTACCTTTAGGTTATCTAATTATGTAATTATAAATCCCACTCTCCAAATCTACAGTTTCTTTCTTTGCCATATCTATTACAATGGTGATAACCTTTTCTACTGACGCACTCCTGAAATTCATAGAAAAATATTCTGACACGAGACTCTCTTCCCCACAAAAATTACTTATTTCTCCTTTTAAAAAAAAAGTGAAATTCAGACCTCAGAATCTGGCATTCAAGGCTCCATATATTTCCTTTCAAAATGTATTCTCCTCTTCCTAGATGAGCCCCCATGCCTGAATCAATCTTTACTCTTCACTACTGCCCCAAACCTCTGAGCTTTTATTCTTTTTCCTCTCTGCAATGCTCTAATTCCTTTTTTCACTTATTACAATCTGTTTCACTATACCTACTTGGCATTTTTTAAAATTATACCCTTCAGAAATGACTTCTCCTTCCTTTTGCACTAGTACACCTCTTGGATGGACACATTGAAACGATGGCTAACATATTTTATTTGTGGGTGTCCATTTCTAGTAGATTATAAACATTCAAAGATGCATTGAATGAATGGCTATTTTGTCTACCAAAAATTTAAGTTCTCACAGAGAACCTGGAAAAATACTGCCAAACTTACAGAAAAGTTGCAAGTATAGTATAGATAATTTTTTTTTTCTGAACTATTTTCTTGAACTATTCTTGAAGTGAGTTATCAACTTTTGGCCCCATCCCTTCTAAATACATCAGAGTGTATTTCTGACACATGAAAAACATCCCCTACCTAACCACAGGACCATCAAAATCAGAAAATTGACAGTAATATATTTTTAGTATCATCTAATACTCCGCCTCCCTTCAAGTTTAGTCACCGGTCCTAATAATGTCCTCTATAGCAAAAGGATCCAGTTCAGAATCACACACTGTATTAGTTTCCATGTCTCTTTGGTCTACTCTAGTCTTGGAACAGTTCTTACCTTTCTTTGATTTTCATGACCTTGATTCACTTGAAGATTATAGACCAGTTATTTCACAGATACTCCTTAATTTTGGTTCGTCTGTGTTTCCTCATGATTAGTTTTAAGTTACGCACCTTTGGCAGACGTACCAAATACAGAATGCCAAATACAGAAACGATGCTTTATTTTTTCTCACTATATTCTATCAGGTGGTACAAGATTTTGGTGTATCTCCTTACTAACAGAGTTCACTTTGATCACTTGATTAAAATGGTATCTGCCAAGCTCCTCCACTGTAAAGTTACTCTTTTCTTTTTTGTAATTAATAATCATTTTGGAGGGAGTTATTTTAGAGGGAAACTACTGTGTGTGTGTGGGTGTGTGTGTGTATGTGTGTGTGTAGTGTGTATGTGTATTCATATTTCCCTTTTTATTCAATGGCTTATAATTATTTACTTTATAATTAATTTAACTTATAATTTATTTACGTTGATGTTCCAATTGTCTCTAAGTTGACTACTGGAAGCTTTTTCAGGTTGGTTTCGCTGTCCTTGTAGCATGTTCCCATCATTCTTTAAGTGTTTCCTTATTGTCTAGCACAAGATACATCAGACTTATTTTCTAATTTACCTGTTCCAGTTATCAAGCATCTTAGTTTTCTTTTCGAGAAAACTGGTATTTAGAATAAAGATCTAGGCCCTAGGTGTGTTCTAATTGGTTTGGGGGTAATGCTGTTTCGAGGACATCCTGTGGACAGAGCTACCATAACTATTTTTCTATCCATAGAAAAATATGAGTTTACACATCTACCTGTAGCCCCAATCCAACACCATGGAGCTCATTCAGATTTCCCTCTTTCCACATTTGTACCTTGGACAATTAGAAACCAGGCTCCCATATCCCTAATGTATTTACTTATTTGATCAATTCTCAGTAAACACATCTTCACCCTTCCATTGGTCTCCTGCTTGGATGCACTCTACTTCGAGCTTGGATTCCAGCAATGATGCCAGGCTGTTCTTCCACATGGAGGTCCCCTACATGCCACAGAGCTCTGATACCCTGGACCCTTCTGCAGATATGCCCTTACCATTATTTTATGGCTTTCACTCCCCACATTAGGCCATTCAACCCAAGTAGACATGATCCTTAGTGGGATCCTTACATGATCCCAAGTAGACATGATCAGTTTCTGATACTCCATGTCAGACTGCCCTTCTTTGTAGATATCCTCCTCTCTGTGCTCAGGCTCTGACACCCTGAGTAGGACATCCCTCCTTTGCAGACACCTTCCACAACCTGGTAAGGCTCTTACACTACACACTGGGTCACAATGTCTCCGTACCAATTGTCATACAGACAGCTTATTTTTTGCCCCACCTAATGGCTTTAGGACAAAACTGTTCAAGAAGGGAATGAAAAACAAAGAAGGAAGGCAATGAAAGGTGGAAGAAGAAGAGCTATTATTATTGTTTTAGGTAGAAAGATTTTGAAATATACATAGTGAAAAATATTTTAACTTCTTTTGGCCTAAAGAGGATGACAAATTGTATCAGCAACAACTTCCCCCGAACTGATGAATTGCACATCACCTTGATATTCGTGTATATTTTGCCATGTTCCAACTACCACAACAAAAATGATTATGCTAAGCTCTTTATATGCTGGAGACTTATTGCTTTCCTCATCAGAATTCATTCTATATTTTCTTCTTCCTGAGTACCCTAACTTCTCAGCCACATGGTTTGGATAGGACTGACTCCACACCAAGCTCCAAAAGTAGACACTGATTCTCTTAAGCCAGTCAGCTTATCTCAATCTTCCAGGCTACTGTAATTAGTTCAGAAATGGGTGTGGAATGAGACCTTAGCCAATGAGCACATGCCATTCACCTGGCCACAATGACTGGTACAAGGCTAGGCACTTGACTAAGCTGGTCTGGAGTGACTTCTGGGAATGATAAGATACAAATTCTACCTTCTCTTGGAGCTGGTAATGTGTGGATGTAGAACCTGAGACCACTGTAAGAAGAGAGCCCCAATCTGTGTGGGGATCACTGTGTAGAGCCAGGGGATGAAAGAAGTCCATAAAAATCAGAGCTAAAGGAAGAAACTTTAATGATGTACATTCTGTCAGAAAATCTTCACGGTCAAGAGGCAATTCAGATTGCTTTAGTTATCTTCCCAGTTGATCCCACAAGGGCTCATGGATTCTGCTTCGGAGTCACTCAGGGTTTATTCCAAAAGGTCTTTTTACTGCTGGCCACTTAAAACTAGTTGTTTCATCCATGCTGCATGATCTACTCACTCCCTAAAACAAGTTGAGATTGCACATTTGTTCTTGACAACATTTCAAAGCCTTCCTCATTTACTCTCAGTTGTATTTGCACCACCCTGGTTCCTAGGTTTCTGGTCCCGCAAGTTCATATTCACCGTGACTTCTGGATCCTTCTGTCTGGAACTCCTCCAATCTCCCATGTGGGCTTACTGGACTTTGGCTCCCAAGTGGATATCAACACTACTTTTTATCTTCTGTGTTCGTCCAAATGCTCCTCTCCCTTATATCTATTGAAAAACTGCTTCAGTTTCCACCTGGCAGAATCTCACTATCTGAGCATACCTTACTCTTTCTGGAACATTGAGATTCAGTCACACAACAAACGAGGGAATTCGTGCTCTGCGTCAGGTACTGTATTAAGGATCTTGACAACATATTTTCTATTGACATAATGTTATAAGTCATATATTCACAATTATGAAATTAAAATACAGTAAACCCTTGAACAAGGTGGAGGATGGGGGCACCAACCTCTTACAAAGGCAAAAATCCATGTATAACTTTTAATTTCCCCAAAACTTAACTACTATAGCCAACTATCAACTGGAAGCCATACAGATAATACAAATAGTTGGTTAACACATATTTTGTATGCTATATGTATTATATATGATGTTGTTACAATAAAGTAAGCTAGAGAGAAATGTTATTAAGAAAATCATAAGGAAGAAAAAATACATTTACAGTACTGTACTGTATTTACTGAAAAAAAAAAATCTGTGTGGAACTGCACCCACACAGTACAAATTCATGTTGTTCAAGGGCCACCTGTATTTATTTTATTTTAAAATCACATATATGAATTCTGTCGGTATGCTTTTATTCTAACTAATGTTCTTTTTATAGTACACAGCTGAATTCAAACTAGAATTAATAAGGATGGTTTTATTGTGAGTCCTTAGATTTCCAAACTATTAGGCTTATGTGGGTATTTGAGGACTAAATATTTTCTTGGCTTATAAAAGGGTCAGTTGACAATTCTTAATACCTGTTTAGCTATGAACAAAAATAACTTTTTCACGGCTAGTGTTTTAACTTCTAAAATGAAGTACATTTTAAACAGGAATGTGTTAAGTTAGTACCTGTGGACAGTTGATTACTATGTTCAGTTATAGAAACTGTTATCAAGCCCTTGGAACAAGCCAGGAGCTGCGCCATGTTCTGCAGACACCATGGTAAGCAAGCAAATAAGATGTGCCCTGTGCCCCTGTTGAGCTTACCTAAGTTGCGAAAAACAAATATTCACCAAAGTATCACTCAGAAAACAGGCAATCACAATATTCTTAAGTTTGCATTTGAATCTTTTCCTTGCATTTCTCGAGGCATGGTGTCTTGAGTAAGATACTGAGAAAAATACCTGAAGCAGGAGTCTTAATGCTCACACAGGCTAAGCAGCTATTTAACCCACTGAAGATGCAAGGTAGGAAATGTGGCAAACTTAGATGCATGCCCCATCTAAAGGGACGCGCTGCTACATGGAAACGTGGGTTTAGTACTGCAAGAGCACAATGTTTTCCAGAGGCAGATTTTTGAATGTTAAAAACCAATTTAAAAATTATGGGGTCAAAGAAAACACGGATGAGGATTTGGCTTGCAAGCCATCAGTGTGCAACATATAATGTAACAAATGGTGAAGCTTAGGTTTATGATGATCCAATTTAATACCATAGATAGATAGATAGATAGATAGATCTTAGTATCTCCTACATCTTATTCTATCTCTTTCCTATATCTTATGTAACTTCCCATAAGCAAATTCAGCTACTGCCCCTGACTACCACCTCTCTGTGGAATGTGTAACCTACCCAGCTAGTGGTATTTGATAGTGATATTCATGATGTGCTTGCTAATCTTCAGAAATTCTGTTCCATCTCATTTTCATATGAAAACATTCATTCTTCTCTGCCTCTTTAAGTTGTGATAAACTGTTTAAGCTAACTATGCTACATGATTCCTTTTACTTTTAAATTCTTGAATTTTTTTGTATACATCTTGTAAGTGTATCATTTGGTAATATTTATGCCATAAAAACCCCTTTAATTATCACTATCTCTTCTTTGAACCTCTTATGCATTTTTCTTACCATAAATAAGTTGTTCGTGGTTTAAATGTCATTTGATATTCTATGGTCAGTTCTGAAATTTCTTTAAGCTACAATCATCTTTGTCTGGCCATATGGTGTTTAGATACAACTGGGGATTGATCAGTAATTTGTTAACATGCACTTTCTTAAGAAAGTAATTTCCTGTGAAAAATCCTATCTTTGCCTATAGGTACTCTTTTTGGAGAAGAAAAAGAGAGATTTTAGTTAGCACTTTAATTTTTACAGAAGGCTGTCAACCTACAAGTCTGCCTATATGATCTCTAAGGAAGGCGGAGGATCCATATTTAGTCAATAACTCAGAATAAAAGTTACTTTAAGGCTCCAGTACCCTTCACATGTTTGGGGCCCAACTCTCATCTGGAACCTTCTTGAGGGAAGTAATTCATTCATTCCACCAGAAATTCTAAGACTGTTTCTTAGGAATCTTCAGAGAACTACATAAATGGGCCACATTTCTTGGTCTGCGATAAAAATAAAAAAATTAGTTTTACTGATTCGCACTTTGGAGCACTATCTATATTCCATCAGAACGTATGAAAACAAACAGGTTTGGGTAAGCATGATCATGTTCACTGTAGCCATGATGTGGTGGCACCTCACCACTCAAGAAAAGCTGGTCATAGCCAGAGGGTAGAGCAAATGCGGCTTAAGCCAGATTAGTAGCCCAGATCTAACAATAATTGCAACACTCTAGTCTTTTGTTTTATTGATCTTCACCTTATATTTCATTTCTAAATATTTAAAGTTCCACCTTTTTATTCTATGCTATTTTACTCGTGTATTCTTATAGGCTGTGTGGCAAAATTTGGCCTTAAAGATTATAAGCAAATAATGTTAATATGAAATCACTGACAATTTCCATCTATTTTTCTTTGATGAATCTAGTACTTCATAACATTTCCAATATATGCTTTCTTACTACTTTTTCTCTAGGCTGTAAGTTCCCTATATCTAAATATTAGTGTGGGGGCACCAGGGTGGCTCAGTTGGTTAAGTGTCTGACTTTGGCTCAGGTCATGATCTCTTGGTTTGTGAGTTCAAGCCCCTCATCAGGCTCTGTGCTCACAGCCCAGAGCCTAGAGCCTGCTTTGGATTCTGTGTCTCCCTCTCTCTCTGCCCCTCCCCTGCTCATGCTCTGTCTCTCTCTGTCTCAAAAATAAATAAAAAACATTAAAAAAATTTTTTAAACATTAGTGTGTAAGAATCTCAGAAGAAAAGTAACAAGCTACTGCCTATAGATGAAATGCAAGAGACCTCATGATGATCTCCCTTCTTTCCCTCTAACACTTGTTTGTTTACCAAATTTGTGAAGTTCACAGTATTATAAATTCTGAAATGTGACTATCAGAACTCCAGCTAGTAATAATAAGTCCTTTTTTTTTTTTTTTTTTTTAAATAACAGCAAAAGAGATGTAATGGGGAAACTCCATGGTTGTGGCAAAGAAACAACAGGGTCACTCAATTTTAGGCTCCCAGAAGTTTCAGTAACCCTATTTCATAAGAAGGCCTATGGTTTTAAAATGTAAAATATTTAAGGATCAAAACAATAAGAAGAAGAAAAGACAGCTTCCTTATCAAGTTAAATAAAAAACTGTCCAATGGCACAAACTGCCATTTTTAAAGAACCATAACAGGATCGAAATGTATAGTCACAGTGACGAGGCTCATTTTACAATTCACCACTGGGTAATGGAGGCCCAGCTGCCAAATCTGGTGAGAGTATGAGAAGGACACCTGCCTTAAAATTGAAGGAAAACTCTTCAAGGAAGTTGAGGTGAAATAAATATGACCTAGGAGATTTGAATAGCCAGTTGGCCAAACTTAAACCTTTTGTCAAGCCTTGTTTTAATTCACATTGTATATTAATGGCATTAATCTTGCACCTTTTCCTGTCACGTTATATATTAAAATATAAGTATTTAATATTGGGAACTCCATGATTGAAAACTTAAGGTGAAATTTAAAAATACAGTTGAAATAGAATGTTGGACAGAAGTAATTCTATTGCAACAGGTCTCTCTGATTTTCAAAATCTTTTATTGTTCTGATGGTGCTTTAACTCATTCTTTTTCCCCAAACCCCCCATATCTATTTTTTCAACAGCACTATGCCATCACATTTCCTTTTTTTTTTTTTTAATGTTTATTTACTTTTGAGAGAGGGAGAGAAAGAGAGCATGAGCAGGGGATGGGCAGAGGGAGAGGAAGACACAGAATCTGAAGCAGTCTCCAACCTCTGAGCTGTCAGCGCAGACCCTGATGCTGGGGCTCGAACTCATGAACCAAGCTGAGTTGTGAGATCATGACCTGAGTGGAAGTCAGACACTCAACTGAATGAACCATGCAGGCACCCCTTAATTTTCAATTAATTACTTTACCTTGTCTGTCAACTATGAAATCCTACTAGGATATGATTAAGAAATAGCGCATTTTATAACAAATTACAAGAACATTTTTTACTGTGAATATTTTCATGAGCTCTATGAAAGTTTGTAACATTTTTTCCATTTACACATTGAAAAAGTTTTGAGTCTATTGAGTTTGTTACCTTTTCTTGCATGCTTACATCTTAGCCAAAATTTTGTTGTTCAACATGTAGTAAAAAAAAATACACTTTTACTGGCCCAAATCTCCTCCATTCTATTAAGAAAAAAAAAAAACTTAAACAAAAAGTTAAATCTTATTTCAGAACATTTCCCAACAGCAATTATGTGTATTCCATTGGGAAAAGAAGGAAATTCTTAACAACTTAGAATTGACTCATGTCCTATCCAGTCCCTGCTTACAATGAAATGACATCAGCATTGTAGTGTGTGGTATGTCAGGGTGGAATGGAATACAATTTCCTCAAGAGAAGAGAATACTTTTAACAAATGTCCAATGTTCTAATGAAACTTGTGACGATTAACATACTTTTTACATGAAATAACTCCATCCCCCCCAAATATAGGTATTTTCAAAGCCCATGTCAACAGTATTTTTCATAACATAAATAAGAGATTGAAAAAGATGAATGAAAGAATAAACAAAACTAGGCAGGAACCTCTTAATCTTAGAGGATATCTGGGGTTTAACATATTTATGTGTTCTTATCTATATTTATATAGCATTTAACTTTGTAAGTTAAATTCATATAACGTTAACTACCTGTGACAATAAATACTTCTGTAACGTGTTACAAAACACTGGAAAAATTGTTCTTCTGAATAATTTTTCTGATAAAATTAAGTTGTCCACAATCTATTTTAATCATGTTAAATGTAAAAGCAAGAAGCACAGTTGCAAGAAATGACACGGGATATGATTACATGTAATTAATATTTTCATTATTATACTTTTTCTGTATTTTTCAAACATTTCCACAGTAAGCATATATTTTTCTTGTATGAAATATATTAAATAACTATCTTTAAATGTCTGTTTGTTTGTTTATGAGAGGCAGAGAGAATCTCAAGCAGGCTCTGCATGGGGCCTGAACCCATAGACCGTGAGATCATGACCTGAGCTGAAATCAAGAGTCAGATGCTCAACCTGAGCCATCCAGGTGCCCCAAATTAAGTTATTTTAAATGTTGCTGAATAGGAACATTCCCAGATATACAAATGCCCTTATATACAAATACTTAGAAATACCCTGAGGACCCTGATCTCCAAATAGTTCTGAAAATGATTCTTCTCTCTTTTTTCCTCTCACCTCTGTCAATTGATTGCTGCCCAGGATTACCATTCTTTCCCGGGGTTTTCCCTATTTTTAACCTTAAATCTAGTTCAGCATGGCATCTTCAGAGACAAAGCAGCAAAAGTAGAAGAACAGAAGGAAGACTGGACAGTTGCTTCTGCCCTTCCTGTGTCCTGGCCATGCTCCCTGGCTCCTTTCACAAAACCGTGGTGGTCCAGGGGAAGCCCTCAACTCTGAAGTAGCTGTTAGAACCTATGTGACCGAAGGTAGCCTGCACTCAGTCTTCCTCTCAGTTCTAAAACGTCCTGCGTTTGGTAAACAAACTCTACTATTAGTATGTTTTTGTGCTTTTGCTCTTCAATACAAAGTAAGAAAAAAGTAAAGCTTGAAAAGCTTTAACAAGCAGAAAGCAGGGGGATACAGGAGAAAGTTGTTTTACTTCCTATAGTTTTCCCCTCTGCTGTTTGTAGTAAAACCTTTAAGAAACCTTAAAGGACTGTTTATTATGCTGTGTGTTACGTGCAGGGAAAGAAGCATAAAGGAGAAACCGTAAGTAATTACTGTGCACTTGATTAGGAATGTTAGAAACGCTTATCTGAAGTAAGAAGACATCGGTTAAAAGAGAAAAAAAAAATTGAAAGGTAACAAGCCATGCCACGTAAGCAGGCAACTATTCTAAACAAGGAACTCTTGTAGGTACCAGAAATCACCAGAGATGGAGCAGAGAGGCCTGCGGTTATCCCTTTTTTCTTCTGATGTTTCTGTAAATAAGTTCAAATCTGAGAGAATGAGTAGGAAGCCTAATTTGGACCACAGATCAGGCTGGATTCTCTAAAGAAGAATTAGCATTAGTAAAGCTGTTATCTTGACAGTCTGACTCCTGTGTCTACTTCTCAATCTGTTCCTCGTTGGAGGTGGAGGCAGGAGTGAGTCAAGCCTCACTAGTAGATAAGACAGACTTTTTCTCTGTTGTGGAGGAGCTATAATGTCAGTGGTGTGAAGAAAAGAATTATCCAACCATTATTTGCACAAGTAGAACTTCAGTCATAATTAGGCTGAATACCACAAAGATTCTGTGGGCACATCTACCAAGAGGACCTGACTGGGTCTGGAAAGTCAGGGAAAGCTTTCTTGAGTAAGAGAACTACCAGCTGAACTCAGAAAGGAAAGTTGCAGGGGCTACCCAGGTAAAAGCAGGGAGGGGAGAGAGCATCCTCGGCAAACACAGGGTTGGGTAAAAGGAGGATGGCACAGCCCATGATTACAGAAGTCTATCTGCTTATGAGTGAATGATGGCAAGAGGACGTGAGGTAGGCAGGGTTTTCTTCTTCATCCCCAGATCAATGGGAATCCTTTACACGATTTAAAGTCAGAATCAGATTTGTTTTTGTTTTGTTTTTTATTTTTTTTTAATTTTTTTTAACGTTTATTTATTTTTGAGACAGAGAGAGACAGAGCATGAACGGGGGAGGGGCAGAGAGAGAGGGAGACACAGAATGGGAAAGCAGGTTCCAGGCTCTGAGCCATCAGCCCAGAGCCCGACACGGGGCTCGAACTCACAGACAGTGAGATCGTGACCTGAGCTGAAGTCAGAGGCCCAACCGACTGAGCCACCCAGGTGCCCCGTTTTGTTTTTTATTTTTTTTTTTAATTTTTTTTCAACGTTTTTTATTTATTTTTGGGACAGAGAGAGACAGAGCATGAACGGGGGAGGGGCAGAGAGAGAGGGAGACACAGAATCGGAAACAGGCTCCAGGCTCCGAGCCATCAGCCCAGAGCCTGACGCGGGGCTCGAACTCACGGACTGCGAGATCGTGACCTGGCTGAAGTCGGACGCTTAACCGACTGCGCCACCCAGGCGCCCCCCGTTTTGTTTTTTAAACTAATCAGTAAGGCTGCACTGAAGAGAATGTTTCAAAAGGATGCAAAAATGAATGTGAAGAAAGCTTCTAGGAGATCATTACAACAGCCAAGGGACCCCACGACCGTCTGATCCTTCACTAGAACCCTGGAGCTCTAGGAGTCGCCTGCCCACTGTCTAGTCAGAGGAACAGGATATGTCCTTATTCCAACTGTATTGTGGAGATAGGCCCTTGGTATATCTGGTGGGGGATATGACTGCATATCACCATAGAATCAATGCCAACTAATTTTTCTCATTCTATCAGCACTGAAGTATACCCCCAACTCACAATAGCTAAAACGGACTTTTGAAGGCTACCTGGAGATAGCAATCACCCTTTTCTCATTTTTCTTGGACTTGTTTTCTGTTTATTCCCAGGATGACCAAACTCATTTCTCTTCTAAGTGGGAGATGCCAATACCTGGCAAATCTTTATTTCTAACTCTGACCTTTCCTCTATATCCCAGACAAATATTTTCAACTGACTCCTTATACCTCTTGCTCATTAGACATTTTGAAAGTATCTCAAACTCAGTATTTGTAATACTGTATTTGTTTTCCAATCCACTTTGAATTTCATATCTCATTAATGACTAGAAATCCCAAAGTAAGGTTACCATCTATCACTCTTTTAAACATTAACCAAGTTTATCTTAGAAACACTTCATATTTGATTCCTTATCCTCCATCATCATCATCAACATCATCATCATCATCATCATCATCATCATCATCATCATCACTTTAACAATAGCTAATGCTTATTGGGGCCTTAATATATGTCCGGGACTGGTACTTTGTACCTTATATTATCACTTATTCCTCACCATGATCCTATGCTATTATTATCTCAATATCTGAAGCTAAAGGAGATTCAGGAGAAGCTGTATTACACCCACACTCATGGGTATCAAACATAAGGTGCTTCACAATTTGACCCTATCTCCTCTCTTTAAGCTCATCTTTCACAATTCTACAAGTCAGTGGTAATCAGCCTCTTGACCATTTCCTAAATATGCCACACTGATTAGTGCCTCTGAAGTAAGTCATTTTTGACCCAATTTTCATGGTCAACCTTAAGTGTTAGCTCCTTTTGGAATCCCTGCCTTTCTTCTCTCTTCCCACCCATCTCCACAGTTCTTTATCCATGTTTCCATACTACCACTCACCTCATGCTGCAATTATTTATTTTGAAGTATGTCTTCCTCAGGAGAGTTTTAGTTCTCCAGGTGTGGAAAAGTATCTTATGCACCTTTGTATATTAAGAGTCTAGAACAGTGCCTGAAAGGTGGCAGGGATTCTGTGACTTTTAACCAAAAAATGGTGATGGCTAACATTTGCCCCCAGATACTCTGCTAAGTTCTCAGACATACTGCCCAATGACCTTCACAACAGCCCTATGAAGTAGGTGCAGCTTTCATCCCCAACTCACACAGAAAGAAGCTGAGAGTCAGAGAGGTTAAGTAATTTGTCACAGAGATAATAAACTGTCCCTCAATATCCATTCTCCATTTGTCTCTCATGAAACTTTCAGGTGTCTTACGGACATCCAGAACAAAGACTTTATTTATTTTCATGCTTCTAACCAGGTTCGTCTTGTGATAAAGACCTGAATCCTGGCTATGCTATTCCATGTGTTTCCTTGCCTTCTGGATGCAAAGAAAATACAGTGATGAGTCATCTTGGACCACACAAAGGAGAGCAACACTCTAGAGATAGCAAGCAAGATAAAAAAAGTAGTAAGGGCCCCTTAAGACCTCAGAGAGCCAATTCATTTTGACAGATTATTTCCAAAGATAGCTCCGGTAATTCCTCCCATTCTACAAGTCCTTTTGTACTGTTACTTTGCCAACCCTATCATCCAGAGATATTCCCTCCCTTTAAATCTGGGCTGTGACCTGGGTTATCCAATACAATGCAAGAGAAATGACATTATGACTTTCAGGCTAGACCTTAAGAGGCCTTGAAGCCTCTGTTTGCACCCTACTGGAAGCCAGCACCCACATCAAGAAGCTTATGCTAGACTGCCAAATGATGAGCGACCGCAGAAAGAGAGAGAGGTTACATGTAGGAGAAGCAAGAGGCTTTAGCTGCAGCCAACACAAACACATGAGACATATGATGTAGGAGATCTTGAATGCTCAAGAACCACTTCAGTCAGCCCAGCTGACATGATATGAAGCACAGATGAGCCCTCTTCACTGAGCCTTGCCCAAATTTCACACCCTTGAATCAATAGCTTTTTTTGAGACCCCAAAGTTCTGAGGCAGTTTGTCATATAAGAATATAACTAAAACAGCCACTATACCAGTTGGACTTTTATGAAAACAAACTTGTATACTATAATCAGCCACTGTTATTTTGTGTCTTGGACAGGAGTAGATCCTATATTCTAGCTATACAGTAATTTAACCAAGTACCTACAGTAAATGGCTGAAAGAGGATTTGTAGCAAGTCAGGTTACCTAGAGAGCCCAGGTTCTAAAACACAGAATTACATTCTCTGGGAAGAAAGCAGGGGAAAAAATAGAAAGAAACATATTCATTTATGAAAAAGAATGCATCTTCTTCCATCTTTTCTTGGGCCACCTGGGTGGCTCAGTCAGTTGAGCACCCATTTATTTCAGCTTAGGTCATGATCCCAGGGTTTTGGGATCAAGCCCCATGTCTGGCTCCATGCTGTGGAACTTGCTTGGGATTCTCTCTCTCCCTCTGCCCCTCTCCCTTACTCACACTCTCCCTCTCTGTAAAATAAATAAGCATTTTTTCTGCTTATTATAATAAAAACTATAACATAAACATCTTACCTGTTTTTCCACCACCTGGAATCCTCCACCACCACCACTATTTCTCTGCTTTTCTTTTTATCACATTTTTACTCAGCTAAATTCTCTGTGGAAACTCTCCTGAGCAACCCAATCCCCACGAACTTCTAGAGCACTTGCTGCCAGTTCCATGCATTTGGGCAGAAGAGATATAGAGGAAGTTCAGAGCAATACAGGTCTACCTCAAGAAATAAGAAAAACCACAAGACCTACAGATATAGAGTCTTGTATTCTTAGTGTTCTGTATATTATTCATACCAAAGCTATTTATGGGCTACTCACTATGTGATACATTGTTAGTGGGAATTACAAATAAGGATAAGGTACAATCATTTCAACCAAGAAGTTCCAGTGTGGTAGGGGAGATAAATCATTGTACAAAAATGATTACAACTCAAAATAGTAAATAGTGAGTCCCCAAAGAGAAAGCTACTGGATCCCTTAATTCCACTTGATGGAAGCACCATGTATGTCATTTCCCTCCCTATTAAAATATAAGCCTCTGCAAAACACTAACCTTATCATATGATTTTTGCACTTCACAGCCTCTGTTGACCATTTTCCCTATTGTGAACATCCAATAAATATTAAGGTATTTTCCTGATTCATTTAAGGAACACAAATAAATACTTAGAAAATGGTAATTGCCTTAAATATCCCATTATTTTGAGTATCTGAGGGAAAAGTGATGAACTTTTACTTTACTGTGCCTCAAAATAAGGCACCAAGTTAAATAATATTACAACAAATTTCAGGAAATTGTCTTATTACTTTTATTTTATTAGAAATTTGTGTGACCTATGAAGCTTGAATAATCTATCACCTTAAATTTATAAATTGCTTGCTCTGAAAGTATTATTTTAACAGCATTTGTTGTCATCAAAATTTGCCTGATAAACAAAAGGACTATACACTACGTATAATTGTATTTTCTAGGCTAATTGTCCTATTGAGGATTGTGAAATGTGAAATGAAAATAGTGTTATATTACTGATTTAATTATTGCCTAATTCTAAAATTGTGTACAAGGAGATGTAGATAAAATGGACAAACTGAGGAAAATGGGAAGATCAGTGGATCAGGAGATTGTAACAAAGCCTCTTTGAGGCAACTGTGGGGGAAAAAAAGCATGTTTCGGCAGTTCTAAGCTTGAACTCTGAGCTCTGCCACTTATATTCCATGATTTTGGGGCAAGCCATTTGAAATTTTCTTAACTTCAGTTTTCTCAAATATAACATATATAAGAATAGTTACATAGATATTGTTAAGTATAAATGAGCAGTGTATAAAAAGCACCTAGCCCAGGCATGAAAACCATAGCTACAATTGGGTACTCTAACAAGTGTAATATCCCAATGGTCCACTTTTTTCTTCTGCAAGAAAAGAGGACTGACTTTGACTGGAGCATATCACCATGTTGAATTCAACAAGTTATACATTTCTAGGAGAAGGAAGAGGAGGTGGAGGAAGAAGAGGGAAAGAAAAAGAAGAAGAGGAGGAAGAAGAGAAGACAAGACAAAAGTGGGAAGAATGTTGGGATTCCAACTGTATATTTTTCCAAGTAAGGGAGATAATATCAAAAGAACATTCCATTTGGAGGTTTTTTGTTTGTTTGTTTGTTTGTTTGTCACAAGCCACTTTGTTATGGTTGGCACTTATCCACAGGTTGTATTTGAGAACCACTGGATTAAATACTGTTCTGGAGATCAGTTTTTCTGCAACACGAAAATTATTTGATTCTAAGACTCCATGCCAGCATGACTACACAGATGTACACAGATTACATGGACAAATTCTTGAATTCCAATTAAAAATAAATGTAACTGAGACATAAAAGAAAGAGTAAAAAAAAAAGATGTTGAAGATCCACATAGTTATCTTAATCATATTGAGCATTCTAGATATCTAATCTTTTCTTTTACAATTTATGACAAATAATTGCTTTTATCCCAGTTTTATTAAGAAATATATCACTGTATAAGTTTAAGACATACAGCATGATGATTTGATTTATATATTTTGCAAAACGATTACAATAGGTTTAGTTAATATCCATTGTCATATAAATAAAAGAAAAAGAAAAAAAATCCAAGAATTTTCTACCCTGCAAAGATATCACTCAGAATTGAAGGAGAAATTAAGAGTTTTCCATATAAGCAAAAACTAAGGGAGTTTATCACCCCTAAAGTGGCCTTAAAATAAATGTTAAAAGGAGTTATTTAAATTGAAAATAAATCATACCAATGAATAAGAAGAAAACATATGGACATAAAATTTTTACTGGAAAAGATAAATATATAGTAAGGGCACTGGACCAATTACTTATAAAGCAAGTATGAAGGTTAAACAACAAAAGTAGTAAAATTATGGGGCATCTAGATGGCTCAGTTGATTAAGTGTCTGACTTTGGCTCAGGTCATGATCTTGCAGTTTGTGAGTTTGGCCTCACATTGCGCTCTGTGCTGACAGCTCAGAGCCTGAAGCCTGCTTCAGATTCTGTGCCTTCCTCTCTAACTGCCCCTCCCCAACTCGCACTGTATCTCTCTGTCAAAATAAACAAATTTTTTTTAAAAATTACAATAGTAAAATTAACTAAAACTACAATAATTAATTAAGGGATGAATAAAATAAAAAGATGTAAAACATGGCATCAAAAATATAAAAGTGAGGAAGAGTATAAAAATACAAAGTTTTGGAATGTGTTCAAATTTAAGCTCCTATCAACTTAAAACTAACCATTATATGCATAGGAAGTTAAATGTGAATCTTATAATAAACATAAAGCAAAAACATACAGTAAATACATAAAAGAAAATGAGAAAGAAATCTAAATATAATGCTGAAGAAAGCCATCAAACTACAAGGGAAGAAAGAAGGAAGGAACAGAGAAAAACTTCAAAAGCAGCCAAAAAACAACAAAGTGGCAATAAATACATATCTACCAATAATAACTTCAAATGTAAATGGACTGGGGCACCTGGGTGGCTCAATCGGTTAAGCTTCCAATTCTTGGTTTCAGCTCAGGCTATGATCTCATGGTTTGGGAGCTCAAGCCCCACACTGGGCTCTGTGCTCTCAGCTGATAGTGCAGACCCTGCTTTGGATCCTCTGTCTCCTCTCTCTGCCCTTCCCTCACTTGACCATCTATCTTCCCCTCTCTCTGCCCTCCCTTGCTTGCATGCTCTCTTTCTTTAAAAAATAAATAAACATTAAAAAAAAATAAATGTAAATGGACTAAATTCTCTAACCAAAAGACACAGAGGGGCTGAATGGACAGCTCAGAGCCTGGAGCCTGCTTCAGATTCTGTGTCTCCCTCTCTCTCTCCCCTCCCTCCCCCACTCACACTCTTTCTCTCTCTCAAAAATAAATAAACATTAAAAAAAATTAAAAAAGAAAACAATAGACTTTAAAACAAAAATAAAAGACAATGAAGAGCATTATATTATTATAAAGGGGTCAATTCAGCAGGAAGATATAACATTTATAAATGTATATGCATCCCATATGGAAGCACCAAAATATATAGAACAAATACTCATAGACCTAAAGGGAGAAACTGATAGAAATGCAATAATCATAGGGGACTTTATCATCCTTCTTACATCATTGGATACATAATCCAGACAGAAAATAAGCTTTAAACTTTACATTAGACCAGATGGACTTATTAAATATATACAAAAAGTCCATCCAAAAGCAGAAGAATCCATAGTCTTCTCAAAGACACATGGAACATTTTCCAGAATAGATCACCTGTTAGACCACAGAACAAGACTCAATAAGTTCAGGAAGACTGGAATCAAATCAAGTATCTTTTATGATCATATGACATGAAATTAGAAATCAATTACAAGGGGCACCTGGGAGAGTCAGTTGGTTAAGTGTCTAACTCTTGATCTCAGCTCAGTTCATAATATCATAGTTCATCGGATTGAGCCCCATTGCTTAGGATTCTATCTCCTTCTCACTATGCCTCTCTCTCTCTCCTTCTCTCTCTCCCTCTCTCTCTCTCTCTCTCTGAAAAGAAATAAACTTAAAAAAATGAATTATAAAAAAACTGGATAAAACACATAAGTGTAGAGATAAAACAACCAGATACTGAAAAACCAATGGGTCATTAAAGAAATCAGAGGAAGTTTTTAAAAAACTACCTAGCAACAAATGAAAACAGAAATACAGCATACCAAAATGTATGTGAGATAGCAAAGCAGATATAAGAAGGAAGTTCAGACCTACATAGGTCTACCTCAAGAAACAAGAAAAATCACAACCAATCTAACTTTATACATAAAGGAAACCAGAAAAAGAAGAAAAAAACAAAGTCAAAAGTTAGTAGAAGGGAGGAAATAACAAAGATCAGAAAGGAAATAAATTAAATAAAGACTAAACAAACAACAAAAAATCTCAATGAAACTAAGAGCTGGTTCTTTGAAAATCTAAAGTTGACAAACTTTTAGCTAAAGTAAGCAAGAAAAAAAGAGGGTTCAAATGAATAAAAACAGAAACAAAAGAGAACTTACAAATGATACCACAGGAATACAAAGGATCATAAAAACTAATACAAACAATTATACAGAAACACTTTGGATATGCCAGAAGAAATAAATTCCTAGAAACAAAATCTTCTAAGATTGAATCATGAAGAAACAGAAAATCTGGATAGACCAATTTCCAGTAAGAAGGTTGAATTAGTAACATAAAACCTCCCAATAAACAAAAGTCCAAAACCAGACAGTTTCACTGGTGAATTCTTCCTAACATTCAAAGATTTAATACACATCCTTCTAAAATGCACCCAAAAATTTAAAAAGGAGGGACCATTCCAAACTCATGAGTCCAGCATTATCCTGGTACCAAAACCAGACAAAGACACCACACACATACACACACACACACACACACAGATGAGGGAGGGAAGGGGGGGGGAGAGAGAGAGAGAGAGAGAGAGAGAGAGAGAGAGAAGAAGAAGAAGAAGAAGAAGAAGAAGAAGAAGAAGAAGAAAATTATAGGCCAATATCCCTAAGGAACACAGATGCAAAAATCCTCAAAAAAATATTAGCAAATTTAACCCAGTAATACAGTAATAAAATAAAAGAATCATATATCACGATCAAGTGGGATTTATTCAAGGGATGAAGAATGTTTCAGCATCCACAAATCAAACAACATGATAGACCACAAAAACAAAAAGAAAGATAAAAATCATATTATCATCTCAATGGATGCAGAAAAAACATTTGACGAATGTCAACTTCTATTTATGATAAAAATTCTCAACAAAGTGGGTACACAGGGAACATACCTCAGCATCATAAAGGGCATATAAGACAAACCCACATCTAACATCACAGTCAATGGTGGAAAACTGAAAACAATAAAAAAAAATTAAAAAATGGGTTTCCTCTAAGATTAGGTAGAAGACAAGAATGCCCACTTTTATCACTTTTATCCAACATAGTATTGGAAGTCATGGCCACAACAATAAGGCAAGAAAAAGAAATAACAAGCATACAAATTGTAAAGGAAGAAGTAAAGATGTCACTATTTGCAGATGACATGATACTATGTATAGAAAACCTTAAAGTCTCCACCAAAAAACTATTAGAACTAATACACATACCATAAAATTACAAGAAATGAAATCAATATAAAAATATGTGAAACTTATATCACTAATGACAAACTATCAGAAGGAGGAATTAAGAAAGCAATGCCATTTACTATTGCATCAATCGGGAATAAATTTAACCAAGGAAGTAAAAGACCTGTACTCTGAAAACTCTAAGCCTAATGAAAAAAATGAAGATTAATAAATGGAAAGATATTTTGTGCTCAAGATTTTGAGGGATCAATATTGTCAAAATGTCCATACCAAAATAATCTACAAATTCAATGCAATTCCTAACAAAATTCCAATGGCATTATTCATAGAACTAGAACAAGTAATTCTAAGCTGTGTAGGGAACTACAAAAGATCCTTAAAAGCCAAAGAAATCTCGAAAAGAAGAACAAAGCCACTACCACACTTTAAACTGTACTACAAAGCTATAGTGTTCAAAACAGTATGGTATTGACATAAAGAAACAGATGTTTAAATCAGTGGAACAGAACTAAAAGCCCAGAAATAAGCCCACACATACAGGGTCAATTAACTTATGACAACAAAAGAAAGAATACACAATGGAGAAAGGACAGTTGCTTTAATAAATGGTGTCAGGAAAAGTGGACAGCTGCACGCAAAAGAATGAATGGTCTAGACTACTGTCTCAGACCATGCACAAAAATTAACTGAAAATAGATTAAACACTTGAATGTAAGACTTGAAACCATAAAAATTCCTAGAAAAAAACATTGATGATAAGCTCCTTGATGTCAGTCTTAGTGATATGTTGGTGGCTTTGACTTCAAAAGCAAGGGAAACAAAAGCAAAAATAAGCAAATGGGACTATCTCAAACTAAAAAGCTTCTGCACAGTGAAGTAAAGTATCATCAAAATGCAAAGGCAATCTACTGACTGGAGAAAGATATCTGCAAATCATATATGTGATAAGAGGCTAATATCCAAAATATATAAAGAACTTATACAATTCAACAATTAAAAAAATTAAAAAATTGGCAGGGGCAGCTGGGTGGCTCAGTCAGTTAAGCATCCAAGTCTTGGTTCCAGCTCAGGTCATGATCTCACAGTTCATGAGTATGAGTCACACATTCACCTCTGTGCTGCTGGTTATGGAGACTGCTTGGAATTCTCTCTCTCTCAAAATAAATAAACTTAATTTTTTTTTCAATATATGAAATTTATTGTCAAATTGGTTTCCATACAACACCCAGTGCTCATCCCAAAATGTGCTCTCCTCAATACTCATCCCCCACCCTCCCTTCCCTCCCACCCCCCATCAACCCTCAGTTTGTTCTCAGTTTTTAACAGTCTCTTATGCTTTGGCTCTCTCCCACTCTAACCTCTTTTTTTTTTTTTCCTTCCCCTCCCCCATGGGTTTCTGTTACGTTTCTCAGGATCCACATAAGAGTGAAAACATATGGTATCTGTCTTTCTCTGTATGGCTTATTTCACTTAGCATCACACTCTCCAGTTCCATCCACGTTGCTACAAAGGGCCATATTTCATTCTTTCTCATTGCCACGTAGTACTCCATTGTGTATATAAACCACAATTTCTTTATCCATTCATCAGTTGATGGACATTTAGGCTCTTTCCATAATTTGGCTATTGTCGAGAGTGCTGCTATAAACATTGGGGTACAAGTGCCCCTATGCATCAGTACTCCTGTAGCCCTTGGGTAAATTCCTAGCAGTGCTATTGCTGGGTCATAGGGTAGGTCTATTTTTAATTTTCTGAGGAACCTCCACACTGTTTTCCAGAGTGGCTGCAACAGTTTGCATTCCCACCAACAGTGCAACAGGGTTCCCGTTTCTCCACATCCTCTCCAGCATCTATAGTCTCCTGATTTGTTCATTTTGGCCACTCTGACTGGCGTGAGGTGATATCTGAGTAAAAGAATTAAAAAAATGGCAGAGGATCTAAACATTTTTCCTAAGAAGATGTAGATATGGCCAACAGGCACATGAAAAGATGTTCATTGCTAATTATTAGGGAAATGCAAATCAAAACTACAATGAAATATCACTTTGCATCTGTTAGAATGCCTATTGTCAAAAAGACAAGAGATAACAAATGTTGGAGAGAATGTGGGGAAAATGTACATATTCATTTCTGGTGAATGCAAATTTGTGTATCCACTATGGAAAATAGAACAGAGAGTCCTCAAAGATTAAGAATAGATTTACCATATGATCCCATTATTCCACTTCTGGGTATTTATCCAAAGAATATGAAAATGCTAATTTAAAAGATGTGTGCATCCCTATGGTCACTGCAGCATTATTTACAATAGCTAAGATATGGAAACAACCTAACTGAATAAAGAGAATGGCGGATGGATGGATGGATGGATGGATGGATGGATGGATGGATGGATGAATAAAGAGGATGTGGTACATACAAAGGATTACTACTCAGCCATAAAAAAGAACAAAATTTTTCCATTTCTGACAACTGAATGAACCATGAAAATACTACGCTAAGTGAAATCAGTAAGACAGAGGGAGACATACCATATGATTTCACTCATATGTAAAATATAAAACAAACAAGCAAACAAAACAATATCAAAAACTTACAGATACAGAGAACAGGTTGAGGGTAAGGGGGGCTGAAGAGTGGATGAAATGGCTAAGGGGGTTAATCGTGTGGTATTGAATAGTAACTAGACTTTTGGTGGTGATCATTTTGTAACATATACAAATATCAAATTATAATGTTGTACACCTGAAACTTATATAGTGGTATATACCAATTTTAGCTCAATTTAAAAAAAGAATAAGAAAAAAGGAAAACATTTTTTTCCTTTATGATAAATCTTAGAATAGCTCTCTTAACTTTAGTTATTTGCTTTTTTGAGAACATATTAACCTTGTTTTATTTACATATAGAAAGAAAGCTAATAGAGTAATGATAGGCTTTGGAATTGGGTAGAATTGGCTAATTCTAGTCACTAATTTTGTGAGAAGTTGCCCAAGCACTTAACTTCGCAGAGCATTTATATTCTTTTTTTTTCAAGCTTATTTCTTTTAGTAATCTCTACCCCCAATGTGGGGCTCAAACACATGACCCTGAGATCAAGAGTTACAAGCTCTTCTGACTGAGCCAGCCAGGCGCCCTGCATTTGTATTCTTTTGAGGAAACTGACCACAAATATCTCAAGGGCCATCGTGAGGAGTAAAATGAGATAAACCTGCATAGACTGGTACTTATTCCGTGCTTGGTAAATAATATTTTTAATATTTAAAATTTTTTTTCAACATTTTTTATTTATTTTTGGGACAGAGAGAGACAGAGCATGAACGGGGGAAGGGCAGAGAGAGAGGGAGACACAGAATCGGAAACAGGCTCCAGGCTCCGAGCCATCAGCCCGGAGCCTGACGCGGGGCTCGAACTCACGGACCGCAAGATCGTGACCTGGCTGAAGTCGGACGCTTAACCGACTGCGCCACCCAGGCGCCCCTATTTTTAATATTTTAAATATTTTAAAATGCATGCCTTTCTCCACTTTTTCTTTTCCTTATTTTCTCAGGTGATATTCTCTTTATACTTGTTTTTCCAGATTAATTATTAACAGCACCCCTTTTCATATTATAATTGTATGAGTTTGGATGAAAATTTATATAGTCACCCTATTTATGAATGAACGCTCCCTATTATGTATTCTTTTGGCACTTCCCTTTATCCTTTGGTCACAGCTTTGCAAAAGTTGTATAAAAAACAGAAGGGTTTAGTGGGCGCCTGGGTGGCTCAATCAGTTAAGCGTCCTAATCTTGGTTTCAGCTCAGGTCATGATCCCAGGGTTGTGGGATTGAGCCCTGTGTTGGGCTCTGCACTGAGCCTGTAGCCTGCTTGGGATTCTCTCTCTCTCTCTCTCTCTCTCTCGCTCTCGCTCTCTCTCTCCTCTCTTCTCCTCTCCTCTCCTCTCCTCTCCTCTCCTCTCCTCTCCTCTCCTCTCCTTCACTGCCTCTCCTCCCATCTTTCTTTCTACAATATAGACACATGGATTTAGTGAATACCTTGCATTTGTGAGAGTAGAGAACAGGGCAGTATAGTTTGGGTACCTGAGGATCATATCCTTCATCTACTATTTGTATCTTTCATCTACTATTTACTAGCCATATTACCATGGTCAAGCTGTGTAATGTTTTGAGTATTTGTTTTTTATTACTCACCTAAATTGGTGACATGAAGATTAAAGCAGATAATAAAGCACTTAGTAGAATATATGATACACAGTATCATATTTTCTTACTTTAGAACAAATATTTTCTTAATTATTTTATAATTAATATTTTATAATAAATACTATTTTATACTAATAATAGTTATTATTATTTTCTCACTTTAGAACAAATATTTCCATACACTCATTGAAGAAGTGTACATTCATATAACATTTCTGGTGCACATGTGTATGCCTATAAAAATAATATGAGTAAGTTTGATCTCCTCAAAAAACTTCAAGAATTTTATCATAGATAAACCATAGATATGGTCAAATCTTTACATGGGAACATTATCTCAGTGTAGTTTTCTTTTCAAACATTTTCTATAGCTTTGTTTACATATAATCAATGCCTATTAAGCTACACATCAGGTTAGTTTTTTGAGTTTCACTGTATGTATATACAGGCATTTCGCAACTTATGATGGTTCAACTTAATGATTTTCAACGTTAGGATACGGCAAAAGCAATCTGCATTCAGTTGAAACTATACTTTAAATTTTGAATTTTCATCTTTTCCCAGACTGTGATATGCAGTTCAATATTCTCTTGTGATCCTGGGTAGCAGCAGTGAGCCACAGCTCCCAGTGAGCCGCATGATCACACGGGGAAAGAACCAATACACCAGAACGACTCTGTACCCATACAATCATTCTGTTTTTCACTTTCAGTAGAGGAGTCAATAAATTACATGAGATACTCAACACTTCATTATAAAATAAGCTTCCTATTAGATACTTTTGCCCAACTTTAGGCTAACTAAGTGTTCCCAGCACGTTTAAAGTAGGCTAGGCTAAGCTATAATGTTCAGTATGTTAGGTGTATTAAGTACATTTTCAACTTACAATATATTCAATTTAAAATGGGCTTGTTGGGGTGTAACCCCGACACAATTCAAGGAGCATTTGTGCTTCTGAAACTATTGACACAATCAAGATAATGAATATCTATCACCCCTAAAAATTCCCACTTGACCCTTGTTCACTCCTTTCTTTCTTCCCTTTCTGTCCTCAGACAAGCCTCAATGTAGTAATAGTAAAGAATGGACCATCTAAAGGTCAAAATGGAGTACTATGTAAGTAAATTTGCATTAGTATTGGGTGATGATACATTATAGGAGTTAAAGGTGTGCACTGTGAAGTCAGGCAGCTTCAATTCAAATCTTTCTTCTGTCTGTTAGTACCTGTTTCACCTTGCTAAGTAACAGTGTCTCTGAACCTCAATTTCAATATTGCTAAAACAGAACTAGTGTCTACCTCAGAGAGTAAACTACCTAAAGTATTTATAGGTCTTAATAGAGAATTCATTTTGGCACCCACTTAGGACTCACTACATAGTAGTTACTATTGGGTATCAAGAAGAAAATGAAGCACAGGATATTTAATGTGTTGGGAAAATGCTCGTGTTTAAGTGAAAAACGCAAGTTATCAATTATTTAGAGTATCACCATATTTTAATTTTTAAAAAGTATAAATGCATAGATTCAAATAGAGAATATTCTTGTTAACAAGATGGGAAAAGTAAATATTACCAATGATTTCTATTTTCTTTTTTTCATTATTTGTCTGTGCTTCACAATTAATACATTCTCATTTTGGTAATTAGATAAAAATACAAAAACTTTATTTTTAAAAAAGTAAGGGTGAATTTTATACATTCATTTAGTACTTGCATGTTAATTTAGTACTTACTACATACTAGACCTGGAGCACTGGGGTTAGAAAATTGAAATGACAAAATATTTACTCTCAGGGATAAAAAGGCACAATTACACTATGGTACTTTTTTTTTAATCCTTTTGATTTTATGAATAGAACAGATTTTACTGTGAAGAATTAAGTGGCAGGTTATGGTTATAACAAATAGAGGCCTAGAACCGGGTTTTTTTTTTCCATTTCTTTTAAAAAAAATTTTAATGTGTATTTATTTTTGAGAGAGACAGAGCATGAGCAGGGGAGGGGCAGAGAGAGAGGAAGACACAGAATCCGAAGCAGGCGTCAGGCTCTGTGCTGACAGCTCAGCACGACGCGGGCCTTGAACCCACAGACCATGAGATCGTGACCTGAGCCAAAGTTGGACTCTTAACCAACTGAGCCACCCAGGCACACCTATTTTTCCACTTCTAAAGACATACATCCTTTGCACAAAATGTAACTTATCTGCATCTATTTCTTTTACTTCTTAAAATAACTTTATTTCTTTTTATTCTATATTTATGATAGTAAATGTTACAGTAAGATCCCTGTATAATCTACCTTAAATTAGAAGTGCTAAGTGGATAAGAAGTATCTCTAACACTCTTTTGTTTCATATCATAAACAACTGGCAGTCTAATGACACTTCATGAGGATAATTCTGGGATAGAGAATTTCAGCTTGTATTTCAGATTGGCTATAAAGTAATCAGGATTCTTCCCAACGACCGTAAGACAGTCACTTCTTACCCTCAATTATTTTACTAAAATAAAAACCATCTCTAAATATGTAATTTTTTGGCTTAAAAATCCATTGTATTTAATACAAAAATCACTATTGGTCATAGGTAAGAACAAATATGTATGTTAATTAGACATAAAAGTTTTGAAAATGAAATTAATGTGAAGGAACTTAAATATTTAAAAGAATCATGTATGTAGAGACCATTATAAACAAAACACTTATCTTTTCTCTTACAGAAAAACAGTCTAATATAAATCCAAACGTGTTATTAACTATTTCAAACACAAAGGAACTCTAAGAGTTACTGGATTTGAGCCCCCTATGCTACCATCTTGATTTCCCAATGATCCAGGTAGAATGTCCACGTTCTCTTGCTTTATATGTTATGGTAAATTGCTAATACCTGAAAACAAGCAGCACTTTACACAAGCAGGCTCAGACACAACGTTGATATGCTAATGATCTATAATGAGGCCACCAGACATCAATTACGTAAATGAGACTAGGAACAGGGCCAACACAGGTACGCTCTACTAATTTGTTCATCTCTTTGGCCAAAAGCCAACTGCATGACAAGTGAATGCCCCTAAAGTCACTGGGGCACGACTCCTTTGCTTCAGAGAAGGATCGGACATTGCATACCTGTGTGATCCCTATCTGTCTAAGGACACTTTAATGAACCATACAAGTACACCTAAGGAGAATACATCTGAAGGGTCAGTAAATTCACATACTAGGAAGAATACAGGGTAATAAAGAAAAGTTAAAAGCAGAAAAATCAGTCTGAGACTGACATAAAACTTAATCAAATTTCTAAAGGACAAAGCAGGAATAATATCAAAATAACAACATCATTCTTTCCCAATATTTTGAATTTAGAACAAGTACAACTCAATATCATTAATAGACTTAGTATAATTGGGTTTAATCAGAACATTAAACACTTCTTCTTTACTCTCATAATGTGTGATATACTGACAACCTCAAGCCAAATATTTTCCACTAGGATACACCTTTGAATTTTTAATAGAAATGAGCAGGGAAATTTAATTCTTTGAATATGATTTTTTGGCAAACATAAAGACTATTAATGAATGACACAGAAGAGAAGCAATTAATGGTATAATGAAAGTAATACCTATATATACAATACGATTTAATGTGTTGTACAATCCTTTGGAAGTCAGTTGACAGCAATTTAAATAAAAGGATGCAAAATTTCTATATATTAGAACCATACGGGGAAAAACTTCTGATAAGTTTTTGACATAATATAGTAACTATTAAAATAGTTTACTGGCTATTTTGGCTACTATGGCAGTCAGTAAGGACAGGGACATTGTATGAAGCATCAAGCTGTTTATCAGGGACTTCATGTTCTGTGTTTGGCGGTGCCCAAGCCAGACCAGTCTACCGTCAGCAGGAAGGGGAAAACAAGAAGGTGCAAGTACGAGGAAACATGCTGTCAGTGCTGCAGAAATGTCCAGTTTACAGGCAAATTGTAGTCTCTGGGGGAGCCTAACAACAACAGATTTCAGAGCAGATAAGCATCAGGATAAAAGTCCTAGACGGATGGAGGAAACTGCATAAGAGGCAGGGATTTGGAAAGGAGAATACTGGAAGTTTACAAAGTCAGTGGAACATTTCATCTCACTAATCATTCTTTGGTTTATATTTCTGTCATCAGATCTGACTCTTGTTAATGCTTTCCTGACTGTAACCTTAGCACTTCTCGACTATGGTTCATATACTTTTTCTGACTCGGGTGCTGACCCAAATCCTTGGTCAGTCCCCACCGCATATCTTCTAGCATCCTATGACATCTTTTGTTCAGGACACGGTGTGCATCTGTTTTCTACTTGTAAACTGCACTGTCTCAACACAGTACTCCATCTTCATGGGACCTTTAGGTCTCTAATGCTTTCAAAAGATGATTTTTTAGAGAAACGCTTTATTATCAGACTTCCGTGTTCAATGAAGTCATTTCATATGTGACTTTTAGGTGAAGCAGAGGGAGTAGTATTTTGATAGCCTGCTTGTCAAAGGAAGGAGAGAGAGATGAGCCATCACATACGAGATTACATTATATAGTGGTTTAGAGTATGAACTGTAGCATGAGAGTCTGCATTTGAACCTTGGATTGCTAACAACTAGTTATGAATCTTGGGCAAGTAACCTAACCTTTCTGCACCTCAGATAATTCCATCATCTACCTAAAAGAACTGTTGTCAGATGGAATCTTAAAAATGCCTATAAAGCATTTAGTATATTGCCCAGCCATGGTATCTACTACCTACATGTTAGAGGTGCGTGGGAAAAGTGGTGGCATTTATAATCAGGAAGCCTCCTCCAAGTGGACTGTGCAGGACTCTTGAAATACGGATGGCCCCTCCAGCAGGGCATGGACACCAATCCCACGATTCACCCCTTTGTGGCAGTAGGTTAAGGATGGCAACAAATTCTTGTCTAGTCCTCCCATTGTGAGATGGAATCTAATTCTCCTCCACTTAAAAATGGACTGGCGACTGGCGTTACTGACTTGCTAGACAAATAGAATGTGATGTCCTTGGACTTTCATGGCTGCCTCATAGCCTTGTAGTTTCTGCCGGCGAACACTCTTTGGGATACTTATTGCCAAGCTGTGAGGAAGCCCAAGCAATTCACATTCAAAGGAACTCAAAGCACTCAGCTGACAGCGCTGGTGGAATTCCAAGCCAGCAGAGCCAGAACCAACTTGCCAGCCTTGTGGGTAAACCTTCTTGGGTGGCTTGGCCCTACAGGTTGTCTAGCAGCCCCAATGGAAGGCACAGGGAGCAGAAACAAACAAGATTTCCAGCTGAGCCCTGCCAGAAGTGTACACGTGTAAACAAATGATTGTTATGTTAAGCTACTAAGTTTTCAGATGTTTTGTTACACAGCAATGGGGAAGTGCAATGTTTGTGAGAATGCTCTTGGAAGCAAGGTGCAACAGAGTTCTGTTTCTCCGCAGGTAATTTATGTTTGGCATGATGCTTCCTAGACAACAGTGAGGGGCAGAATGTATCACTGCTGAAGCCGTGTATGCTTTGTTCACTAGCCACCCAGCTGGACCTTCCGGCAAGTCTGCGCCGTCTTCCTTATGAGTTCCCTTCATGACGAAAGATTTTTACAAAATGGTAGAGGGATTTTACACCCACCGTTCTGCAACCTTTCTTCAGGCTAACACTCGTGGTTGTGGTGCCATCAACGTGGCCCTTCAAACTAGACCTACGTATCAGCTAGTAAAATTAGAATGCTATTCTTCATGGTGATTACAAACTACCTAAAATTATATTCTATTCTCAGAAGGGCACTCTCTTCAGATAATGAATTCTAAATATGGAGACATTTGTTTGGTTTTAAAAATAAAGCCATGTATGTCAGTCAGTAAATTTCAAAACTGTCACTAGTTTGTGTTGTCTTATTCTGTATGGAGTATCCAATTTTGTTTTCAAATTCTATATGCCATGGAGTACTATCCAATGTGTATAATTTAGTTCAATTAGAAATGTATACTGTAAATAAAACAGGTTTCATAAGTCACTTCAGACTAGTGAGGGTATCACTGCAACTAAAAATAATAATTAAAAATTAAAGAAAATAATTAGCATGCCTTTCAGCCTTTAAAATCAGACAGATGTTTTACTAACAGTTATAAAAACTGGAATAGTACTTGCCCTTAGGCCCAAACAAATGTGTCATTTTACCAGTTTCAATGTAATGCTGAATTTTAAAGAAAAGCAGATATTTTTCATTACACAAAGCCAGGCCAAAATTTAAAAAATTTTTATCCGTTATGTTTAGGATTGCACATACATAACGTGTATTTCTATAAATGGCAATTGTATTATAGTGCTTCTTTAGTCATCTTTCTTACAAAGATATTCTTGTCTTCACAAGAAGGAGGTGATGTTCCATGATTTTAGAAAGGAAATGCTGGCTTCAGAGGAACGGAATTACAAAGTCTGGGCATCAGGGAGGACCAGGGAACAGTGGAGGGGAGTGTCTGCTGTAAGCATAGAAAATTCTGGATTTAAGACTCAGTGGAAATGGCTTTGAACAATGTAAAAACCTACGATGGTAGAGAGATACAACTGTGTGTATTCTAAAGCACTAATTTTAAGATTCTGGTTGTTTGTCTTTATAGTTCAGAGCTCTATTCATCAGACTAGAATATTTAGTAACCTACTAACACTTACACTGACAAATCCTGACACACTCCTCAAACAAAAGCTTATGACTGGAAAGGCTGTAAGAGTGAGTGATTCCTCCATGGCAGAAAATCCCTGACTGATGATACATAGACATGCTGGTGTTTTTAGGACTCTCAAAGTGGTGCCCCAAAGACCAAATTCAGTCGGCCAAAGTGTTTTCCTTAATAATGACAGTACACAGTGTATTTTAAAACAACTGACTTTGAATATCTTTAGAAGAGGCCTGTCATCTCCAGTTTTGTCTGTCTCCACCACGTCATAACTTCCTGGTGAAAGCCTATTTTATTCTTTTGTGGGCTTTGTCTGGCTCCCAAAAGCATAGTTCAAAACTTCTGAGCTAGATTTGTAAATCCTATTATCTAAAAGTATCTGTTTAAATATGATATAAAACACACATACACGAACACACATGTATATTGTAACCTAGCCTATGCATAAAGTACATGCTCTACATATTGAAAGGGGGAAAAAAAATCAAAATAGTTAAGTCGAATTTGTTTCCCTATTCTAATAACAGACCTGGTCATTTGAATTCCTTAATATCCAATCTTAACAAAATGCTAATAATGCTTTAAAGGCAGTAGTATAATTCCCCTGAATCAACTAAACTCTAATTTTGCTAAAAAAAAAAAAATCTAATAGGAATGAGAGGTAATAATATGTATAACATATCTTATAAATGGCATCTAAGACAAAACAAAATTACAATTATCTTCATTTCATGACGCAATAATTGTTGCCAGGAAAAGAAAATAAAGATGTGACAGCTTAGAAGTCTATCAACTGAAAATGTGGAACTATTTGCTGCTGAGAAATTTCATAGCACATATTCCATTCATCTTCCCCAACAAACAACCGACTGCACTTCAAATATGTTACGACACTATTAAGGAATGATTCTTTTTGTTTTGATTTGTTTAAAGCCAGGGGAGTTCAGTGACAAACATCCAGCCTTTCTGTCTATATATATTATAAGTTCAGGCTTTTCAGTTAAAACAAAAACAAAGCAAAAAGGAAAAGGAAACGAATGCATATTTGTCTGGTTTAAGTGAACTAACTACACATTGTAAAACAAAAACAAAGGCAGAATGTGCCTTTTTAGTACATTAATTATGATCTATCATTTACTCTATGTTTAGAACACACAAGGGAAAAATAACATTTGTACCCATAGGTATTCTAATGAGATTAGACATGAAGCTTTTGAAATAAACCTCAAACAGCTATTACCAAGCCTTATTACTGTTTAGTAGCTTCGATCACACAGTCATTTAGTCACAAATCTGTGGCTATAGACCAAATCCATACAGACTTCTAAAAGGACATTAACACCTCAAGGGACAAAAAGGATGCCTGGAAAACCTTCCTTGAGCTGGAGTTCGACTACTTCCCGTGGCAGTTTGCACACGTTTTCCAGCATGAATTTCACTTATTTAAACAGGTGAAAGTAATTAGATTTTTAAATGATTGTATTGTCAATGGGTCTGCACTCTGACAGAAGAATTCATACTGACTGTAAAAACCCTAAAACTCATAAAAATAGGAATTTCGGGAAAAATGATTAGTAGCACGTTCCTAAGTTTCCACCAAAAAAAAAAAAACACTGAAAAATTAAATTCTCTCTCTCTCTGTCTCTCTGTCTGTCTCTCTTTTGTGTGGAACGTCAAATAACCACAGAATGTAAACATAGAATTGTTTTTTTGGAAATCAGGCATGAGGAGTCCTAAGCACTTTCTATAGGGGAAAATCTGAAACTTTATTAAAAGAAATCTATACAATGGTTGCTATCAATTTTCCTGCACTATAGCTTACTGCAAAAAATTAGATTGAAACAACTTAAAATCTCAGTAAAGGGCTATTGTCAAATCCTCATGGTCTGGAAATGGGTCTTTGAGAGATCTAAAGAGATTAATCTTCTCTAAACACAGAAGTCATTTCAATGTAAAAAATTATACAATGAAAACCACAGAGCTTTAATTTCTGAAAAGCCCAGATAATTATATATTCCATGGCTCTCAGACTTCCTTACCAATAGTGGTACTCAGTTTTAACATTTATATTTTACATTTTGTATTAGAATCAAAACTCTGAATAGGTTTAAAAGAGCCATTTTGAGTGTAACAGGAATTCACTGTGTACATTCTATAAGCTACTTGTTCTAAAACTAAGGTTTTGATATATGTTGATTAATTAGGCTGAAAGAATGAAACAGGTTTCTGCCGTATTAAATTAAATTCACCTTTTTAAAACTAGAATGCATACAATTATAGTAAGGTTGCCTCTTATGAAATGTCTGAGATGACCAAATGAAATGTATATTGCTTTTAAAGGGAAAGTTAGACTTGTTTAAGTTGTAGCTTTTAATTATACATAATGCTATTTTATATGAGAGCCTCTGGAAGGAAAAAAAAAATTAAAAGTGGATCCTAGCTATGTTCATATTAATTACATGATACAGCATGATTAGATGGGAGTAATTAGTGTGTGCTGAAGTAAACTGAGTTTGAAAGCTTACTCAATATTATTAAGCGCCCTTTTTGAAAGTAGTGAATAGCTTAATTTAATTTGTGCTGGTTAAAGCACACAGACTTCCAAATACCAAGACAATACTAAATTTACTCTTTTACCCAAATCATACTAATAAATGCAGAGGAAGAAACGTCTGAATGGCACTAGCCAAAGAATATGTACTTCATTTAACATTTTTTTTCGCAATTAATATTCAGCACAGACTGATTTATTCTCATCAAAATCGTCAATGCTCAGGTGATTTTTGCCCATGGCATCACAAACTAAACAAGACTGTTGTGAATCCAAAATGTCCTGAAAAGGTACAAAATTTTACGTGTAAAAGAACTGTATTACATGAAAACAAAATGTAAAATATTTGTCAAACACAGTTATAAAAATTTAATCCAGTAAATTTTAAAGCAGGAAGTTATTTTATCCATTAAATAAAAGTGAGATTTTCTGTTACTAAGATTAATGACAAACTATATATCTACAATTCAATTGAATATAAACAACCATGTGTTGTCCATTAGGGAGGCATTTGCTCACGGGTATTTTCCTAGCTGTGGTGATGAATTTGCACCAATCCATCTACACAGTCTCACCCAGTTCTCCTTGTCACCAACTGCACACATTTGCCAGCCAGCTGGCTGGGGTGAGGGGCGTATCGTGTGCCCCATAACAAAGACAAGCTTGCTGGCCTGCATGGGGATGAAACCCATGACCCCTACTTCATTAACAACACGGGGAGCCAAGTGAGCTAACTGGCCACTGATTGCAATATGTGTATACTTTGCCAGGCTGAAAACGCCAACATCAACCTTCAATATATTGATATGAGAAACAATTTTTTTGTTTTCTTCAATACATTTTCTCACACTAATGTGGTAGGAGAAATAAATTTCATGAAATTCAACACTGCCATCATTACAATGAAACCACTGTAAAATTAAAAGGGAAAATGACTTCAAAAAGACATTAAATACTTAAAGCTTGAGCTTAATTCAGTTGCTTGAAAGTCGATGTTATTTACTTTATTTACTTATTTTTAAATTAATTAATTTATTTTTAATGTTTTATTTATTTTTGAGAGAATGCATGTGGGGGAGGGCAGAGAGAGAGGCACAGAGGATCTGAAGTGGGCTCTGTGCGGACAGCAGTGAGCCCAATGTGGGACTTGAATTCACCAACTGGGAGATCATGACCTGAGCTGAAGTTGGACTGAGCCACCCAGATGGCCCTAAAAGTCAACTTTGAATTGAAATGTCTCTTAAAAGGAAGGCCTTGAATGAAATGAACTTCTAACAAAATATTTTTAATGAAAATTATTGAAAACATATAAGCAAGTATCCCTTATTGGCAGCAATTATAAACCTACTCCTTAAGTTTGCTCCTTTATCTTGCCATTGGTGTAAATCTTACTTTTGAAAATACACATACACACACAAACAAGTCAGCAACAGGGGATGGGATATGGCAACTTCTAACCTGAAGGAAGTCTTGTAGTATTATTATGCACATCTTTAATGTATCATCTTTTTAAAGATCAAGTAAGAATAAGCATTATGCTTACAGAAAGAACTGGACAGCCATAATTTACTCAATTGTTAGGATTTTTCCTCAGTAACATGAAAATTTATTTAGTTACCATCTCCTCTTAGATCTACATCTCTGTGTTGGTCTTCTTTCATTTCCCTCTTTTTTTAGTTTGTTTGTTTGTTTATTTATTTTGAGACAGAGAGAAAAAAAGAGAGTGAGCTGGGGAGGGGCAAAGAAACAGGGAGAGACAGAATCCCAAGAGGTTCTGTGCTGTCAGTGCAGAGCCAGATACGGACTCGAACTCCTGAATTGTGAGATCCTGATGTGAGCTGAGACCAAGAGTCCAACGCTTAACTGACTGAGCCACCCAGGCACCCCAAGTCTTCTTTCATTTCTAATCACATTCTTTTGAAAGGTGAGCTCAGAACCAGATACAACAATGCCTGTTTACTTTGTTTAAACATCATAATTTTAATGCATTTACATTGTAAGGTACTCCCATTATGCCATTGACACATTTTTCCTTCATAATGTTAAACTAAGCATGCACACTACTTTGTAAGTCATCCAAAACCTGTATCTCATACTTCCCACTCAATCCATTATTTATTCACAACCCTGAGCTTCCATAATAACAAGTTGTACATACTTATAGTAGAACAGGGCTTATATTTATCTGTAATTATTTGTTAAAATGTCTCCTCTTGTACACTTCTAAAACAGGGACATGTCTTATTCATCTCTGCTTCTTTAGCAACAAGTGTTTTACATATAAAAGGTGCTTAATAAGTGAACTCTGAATAGAAGAAAGAATGGATAAATCCCTATTAAATTTTACTTTCTTTGTTTTGGTCTATTACCCACTGAGACACATTTGAATAAGGATTATATTAACTATGCCTCCCACCTTTGTATAATCCTTAAATTTGATAGTTAGATCTCCTATATTTTTCTCACTCAAAGTCATTGATAAAAGTTAGAAATGATAGGGTCTTTGGCACGTCAATCACAGCCCTCTCTTCTAGTTGTCATCCATCCATTAAGAAGGGATCCTTGAGTATAATCATCCAGGAAGCTCCACTTAGTTCTACAGTCTATTTTTTTCTCCAACTTGTTTCCACAAATATTTTCAAAGACTTTGTCAAAAGGCTTACTATACTCAGTATTAATTATATTCACACCATTCACTAAGTAGCATATCAAAAAAGAAAACAAGTTAGATTTTGCACAGCACATTTTTAGTAAAAAAAAAAAAAAAATTTCTTTCTTAGTAATACCAAAACTTCTAATGGCTCACAAACCTATCCAATTATCAAAATCACAAGATAAATATGGACATTCAACTAGAATCCAGCTTTTCTACTTTTAAGAATCATCTCCAATCATTTAAATTCTTTCTGTGTTTGTCACCTCATGCATCACCCACTTTGGTTCTATGATAACCAAAAGTTGTTTCAGTACCTGAATTCTGTATGATCCTGAATATTAAAGTAGCTAAGTGTTCTCTCACCATTGCTCACTTAGCTTAAAATTCCTCAGAAACCTGTTTTTTTTTTGTATCCAGTGCAGACCATTCTCTCTGACAGAGAAGAAGCAAAGTAGGACGTGAATTTTACTTTCTAACCATAATCTGTTAACATTACAACATTTGTTCTAAGCAACAAAAGCATTATTCTTTTGATTTGAACATACCTCAAAAAGACCTGTTTTTATTTTCCTGGCCATTTTTGTAAGCCCTACATTAATCTCGAGTTCACCTTCCTTGATATTTTTCTCATAGTCATGAATCCTAATTTTTATTACCCTTTTGCTGTATAAGTATTTTTTTTTTCTTACTATGCTTCCTGATCCCACCCCCTAGGCCATCACAGTTTCACCATATCAACATTGTTAGAATTTTATATTTGGACTCTTTCATCCTTTTAGCCAGGTTCACTTTTAGTGTTTTTAACTCTGGGCTCATCCAGATCTGTAAGCATTCTGACTATAGCAGATCTTTGTAACTAAAAGAAATAATAAATGACTTAGAGATATTATTTGCACTACACAGATCATTCTAGATTACGTTTCAATCTTGATCAAGAACTACCAACCTAGTCTTGGAAAAAATGCATTCTATAAGCAACTCCACTATTTTATTTTGAGTGAGCTTTTACTATGCTTTCATAATACTTTGCAAAAAAAAAATAATAATGTTTAAGACATCTCAATTTAATGATGATACCAAAAATGGTAAGAGGAGAAGTTCCTGAGATGTCATCAAATATTAAGTTTGCTGAACTGTGTGAATGTACACTGACTGCTCACCAAAAAAAATCGTTATAAAATTTCTATGGAAAAAAAATAACTTATTGTCAACTCTCTTGCTCCTAAAACTTTTTGTTTTCCATCAAAATAGCTGTTGTATAATTTGAGAATTCTTAACTACAGAATTATCATTACTATGGCTGAACAAATTATATTTGAAACCTATTTTCTGAAAGCATACAATCTTCCTAGCTATATATAGGATTTTCTTCCTTGGCCATTTCAAACTCTAATTTAATACACCGACTATCTCCCAATATTCTCTTTCCTTTTCCACTGTCAACCATTTTTTTCATGTTGGTTAGAAAGAATTAAGTCCACTGAGGAATTTCTGTTTGTTTTTCTCTACCTTCTTACATGAGACTGAAATCAATTCTTAATTATTCTAGGCAAATTGTGCTTTCACGTTCTTATTGACACTTAACACCAAATATAATGTGTTATATAGTTTTATCATGATTTGAGTACTGTCCCTAATTTTTCCTCATATTTCCCTAACATTTCTCTAATGGGACACCTTTGAAACCAAAGTATTGTTCTATCCAGAGGAAGAGAGAAGGCTCTGAAGAGAAGCAAAGGAAGGGCAGATCTGTCTTGCCTGACAATGATGGTATCCTATTCCAACACTGTGAGCCTGCCCTTCAGAGACTAAGGAAACTAGAAAATTGCCAGCACTTCCTAGTAAATCTAAAGTATACACTGTTCAGTTTTAAGAGGAGAAAGCCGGTGGGCTCCTTTGTGCATAAAATACCAAATGTTATTCAAAGCCAAACTAAAATGATTTCTGAATGGTTTGCAAATTTAGATTCTATGTTGTTCTGCTTGTATTTATTAGCTTGGATAATTAAGAAGTGATTATATTCTTTATATCTTAGGTTGTACAGTAAATATTGTGGTAGCTTTCTAATACCAATATTCCTTTTTTATGATAACTGATATTTCAGCCCCAAAACTACATGGGATATTTTTGGCTATGAGCGTCAGAAAACCTAATTTGCTAGTTTAAGGAAGAAGGAAATGTCATTTTCACATAACAGGAAACTCAGAAGTAGTAGGGTGCATTTGAGAGTAGATTGACTTAGTGAGTGAATAATATCAACAAGGCTCCACAGCATTGGGTTTATCCTGAATTTGGGTTTTCTCAGAGTCAAAAGATGACTACCAGGATTAATCAAGGCAAAATGCTTCTTTCTTTCTTTCCCCTGAAATGGGTAGGAAGGAGGGAGCAAGGGGAGAGGAATGTGGGAGTGAAACAGATGAAAGTGGCAGGCGAAAGGGAGAACACTCTTCTTATCACTCTCTAAGAGTAAGAAAGTACTTTCCTAGCAGCCTCCAGCCAACCTTTCCTCATTTCCCCCTGATAAAAATTGGATCACGTGACAATTTCTGAACCAGCTGTAGGCAGAAAGGATGGGGTTACTCTTAGACTAATGAAGATAACATTAATTTTACAAACTGCATTTTTGCTACTCAGTAGACTGTTCAGTGGAATAAATACTGAAAAAATATACGTTCAGGACAAAGAGCTAAGTATCCATAGCTCTTAGAACCCTTTGAGTCAATGCATTTGGAAATTAATTGCTTAGGGTGCCATATGACCCAGTCTGCTCACTGAGACTGGAAAAGGCATTTACTAGAGAAACCTGCTTTTTTTAATGTTTATTTATTTTGATAGAGAGAGAGTGCCTGTGGGCACACACAAGTGGGGGTGGGGGCAGAGAGAGAGGAAGAAATAGAGAATCCCAGCAGGCTCTACCCTGTCAGCACAGAGCCCAATGCAGGGCTTGATCCCACAGACTGCAAGATCATGACCTGAGCCGAAACCAAGCGTCATCCGGACATTTAACAGACTGAGGCACCTAGGCACCCCCATTTACTGGAGACTTCTAAGGAAAAGGTCTCTAGTTTATGAGAGAACTCTAAACACGGCTATTTTTTTCTCTTCTGAGAAATGGTAGAGAACCATGTAGTCCTTTGAATGGTTGGCAGCCATCTTGCAAGCCCTAAAGGGAGACAGTTTAGGATAAGCCTTAGGATAAGGCTACTATTAGGGAGAGAAAGTGGATATGACAGGCAAAGGGGACAAACCCTTCATGACACCTCTGAACCAACAAAGCAAACCAAACTTGAAATCCAACTAATTCTTGGTATCTCATTAGTTGAATTGATAAATCCCCATTAATATTTTTTAACATTTAAATTAAATTTCCCATCACTTCTAAATTTACCCAGGGGATAGTGGTTTGCAGTTATTAACTTAGGAGCAGTGCTTTTTCAAGACATAGGATCACTTTGTACTGGTTAGCACCCAAAATACATACACTCACATATAATATTATGATGAATTCCCGGCAAATGAAAGCCTATCCTTACATTCTTATATGTGTTTTCAAGTGGGCAAGAAAAAATATAAGTGTTAATTGAATTATTAAAAATGCCAGATAATTTAGATAGTACATGCCTACTTCTTCCAAGCAATTCTGTGAACTGAGAGTAGGGGTTTCCCAACACTTACTCTTTTCTTATTGGCAAGTGGTTGAAATATGCTCTTCGTTGGCAAAAATGGACACCTCCCCACATCATACAGTTAAATATTAGAGACCTTAAGCCTAAGAAAATGCTTGAGTACTATGTGCTAGCTTCCTGTCTGTAGATGGATACTAATTCATTCAATCATGACTATAATGTAATAAGTCTACGTCTACAATATGCCAACAAGCATCCTGTCATTGTTTTGAATCACAACTAGCATGATTCAGCTTTAACCAAAAACACTATAAGGATGCCTCTGTTTTATTAGTTTAATTGATAAAAATGTTTCTCTACTATTGTCACTGACACTACTTAAGAAATCTGCAGTAAACTGTGGTACCCACAAAGCTTTCCTTGATTTTGAACCCAGGCTTTCAGGCTTGCCAATATTTACACATATATGATGCTTGAATTTTTAGCAACCAGCAATCATTCCTTACCTTCTAACTGAGTGTTATTTCCTGGAAATACTTCCTAGAGGTGCTATTTCCTGGAGTCCTCATTTAATTTCTCAATTGTGCATTTTCAAGTTTAGCCACATAGAGGCCAACTTCTTGCCTTACCATCTGGTCCGACCCTGAATTAACAGAATGTCCTTTATATCATGTAGCCTATAACAAGTTGATTGGTCATTTCATGAAATTATGTCTCTGATCGATCACTAAGCTAACCTATGAGGCACACAAAGCTGACAAAATGCAAATATGTGATAAGATTAAAATCAGTCGCTTAAGTGAAACTGGCAGCTACTCCAAGAACTAAAAGATACATTTTATTTACTTATTTACTCATTTATCTATTTGTTACTATGAGAGAATAAGGCTAATTTTTTCTTTTTTTTTTTTTTAATAAGGTTAACTTTTTTATGATTTGGAGCTTCTTCAGGGGAAAAGCCAATTAGTCTTGTAAAATTCAATGGAGTCACTTAGTTAAGTAACGGTAAGTGATAAGCATAATGAGAGCAACTGACTGATGGAAGTGATGGCAAGAAAAAAGCCAAAAATTCATCAAATGAGGGAAAAAGTAGTTTAAATAGAGTTAACCATTGCCGTAAGATTCTGGCATCTGAGGTACCAAAATGTAGGCAAAATGACTAGCCATGCTGAAAAGTTAATGGCCAAATGAGACAGTCAGGGAGTCCAGGGCACTAAAAGAACAGAGCACGAAGGGTATGGAGGCACCTTTCCACAGGTGTAAGAAATAGTGCTACTCGGCCCTTTTTTCCTCAACTGGCCTTCACTATCCCCCCTTCAACAGGCTATAGTACTGGTCCATACAGACACACAAAGTCTAGTTGTCTCCCAGCTGATACACAAGATCAAAGGTTAGGGATTTTTAAAATGACATAAGTGACTTGCTACAGATAAGAATCAGCTGTGTGGCATGTGTCAGGCCACTGAAATCCAGGTCCAAAATGCAGTCTCCATTACATTCCAAAAGAATCTCATCTGAACCACAGAAAACAGGGAAAGTCTTCAGAGAAATGATTGTACCTGATTTCTGACCTAAGTGTATTATTTTTAAAAAATGAATTCTTTATTTCTGTTTCTCCAGAACAAAGGTAAACACTGCACATATGGTTACTGGATATTCTGGGACCTTCATAGAACAGGCCCCAAGCCTAAAAGCCCAAAGTAGCTCCAACCTCCCCATGGGACACGTAAATCAAAGTGAGAGTCAAGTTTGATCTCATTCCACACTTGAACCACCTATGGAGGCCAAACTAACCTGGTACTTGCTAACTCCACAGAGGGGCCCATACAGGTCAGGCTAGGTGCTCAGTTCCCTGGTAGCCTGGTGTGTTTCTGAAAGAATGCCCATTATTTTTATTTCCCTAAATCCTAGAATGGAGGGGGGCTGATTCTGATGACAAAAGAGTATTTTTTCACCACAGTAATACTCTAAAACCCAGAGAACAATAGTCAGAATATTACAGATATGTCGTCTAATACAAAATAATTATAAATGGATGACTTATTCATTTCCTCAAAGAGGAAAATTCAGGACTGCAAATAGTGAAAGGAAAAGAAATGGCAATGCTCATTTGTTTTCACACAGGAAAATAATTTTAATTGCTGTTAAATGCATACATCAAAGCTGTAATTATACACTTCATACACTCTCTCCAAAACATATACCTTTTCAAAATATCTCACACTTAAATAAACTATTGGATAGGTCATTTGTGGGGTGCCTGAGTAGCTGGGTCAGTTAGGTGCCTGACTCTTGATCTCAGCCCAGGTCTTGACCTCACGGTCGTGAGTTCAAGCCCCACTTGGGCTCCACACAGGCATGAAGCCTACTTAAAAAAAATGTCATCTGTACATTTTTCATGTATATGTGATTTGAGAACTAATGGATTAAAAATAACTGACCAAATGCTCACAAAATAACTCCTTTAGCAAACGTATATGATATGGCAGTGGGGGGGGGTGGGGGGAAGAGAAGACACATGTCATTTAGAACTTGGATTTGAAGGGAATAAGAGAGAACTGAGATATCATATACAGGATCCAGAGGGACCTTTGTTTTTTGTTTCTGTTTTTGTTTTTGTTTTTTTTTTAATATGGGAGTGATTCACCCTTATCTGTTCTCCCTGACAGACAGATGGAAGGAAAGGAAACAAATTGCCATCTTGGTGCCTCTTCACCATTGTTGGCATTTTGCCAACCGGGTATATAGCGAAAGGATAAATGAGACTGAGCGTCAAAGTTAATAGAGAAAAGGAGAAAGGCTGGGAGAAATTCATGACCATTGAATATGTACTGGAAAAAAGGAAGTAAAAGATATGACAAGATAATGGTAATGTTTAGGAAATGGAATACTAGAGTTTTCAATTTAGGGAGTGAAGCTGTTTCAGATAGTGACAAGATTCAGATGTGCCAACAGCAGTGGGGTACTAAAGGAGAGTGGAAATAAAGGCCATGTGGATTACTCGAGAGACCCTACAGCCATTGAGGTAAGTCATATCCATAAACTCAAACATCATCCAGTGTGATGGTGAGAGGCAGAGTAGGGAGGGAGACTATGAGCTAACATGCCACATATTTGCTCAATGTGAGAAGTGACCTAAAGATCAGAGGATGACAGTGGCAAGCAGGGAAAGAGAAAGCGGCACAGCTGAATGACCTAAGCCTGAAAGGAAGTCTGGGTTTTAGAAAAGGAGATATTCCTTTAAAAGGTTTCAGAAGCAGTCTGATCACTTGTGAGGTCTGCGGGGAGTAAAGTGTTAATAGAGAAATCATCAAAGCTTTCAGATGATTTTTAAAAGAAACTAGAATGGATTGAATGTTGTTTCAATCCATAATGACACCACTCTCACGCAAATTCCAATATGCTTTCACAGTGAAAAGGGGGGTTGGCATTACAGCTAGCATGCTCAGAATTGTGCTTGGAAGTGTGGGAATACCATGTTTAATTAAGTGATGGTTAAAAAAGTGAGAGTTGGCGTGGAGACTTAGGATGACATAAAACCTGCCTTCAAACTCTAATGGAAAGAGCTTCTGATAAAGAAAAGGCTCATCTACAGCTTAACAAATGGCAACAGAAGAGATGATATCTGAGGAAAGTTTGTGAAAGATAGGAGCCTTGGAGAAGATCATCTATACACGAGTGAGGAAATAAAACTTCAGAGCAGTCTTGACAAGAAGAACTTGTCTCTGGTAATGAAAACACTGCTAGAAGATTTCTGTCATGCCAGGATATGATAAGGTCTGTGGGGGGTTCATGGAGCTAAAGGGCTGTCCATCCGACAGTTGATGAGAAGCTGATGTGGAGTCTCAAGAAATCCCCCCATGAGAGAGGGATTAGATACTTCTCAGCCTAAACTCATTTCAGATAAAAGTAACAAAGCCTCTTCCTTCCCCATATCTAGTGGGTTGAAGGATTCAGGAATGTAGTTTCCCCATCATTCAAATGAGACCTGGAGGCTTCATTTGAAAAGCTGTCAAGAACACCATAAATATAAATCTAAAACTACCAGGATAAAGGGCAATTGTTACGGGCTGAATTGTGCCCTGCTCCCCCATTCATATGTTGAAGTTCTAACCCTTAGTATAACAGAATTTGATTGCCTTTGGAAACAGGATCTTTAGAGAATTAAGTTAGAATGAGGTCATGAGAGTGGGCCCCAATCCAATATGGCTGTGTCCTTATAAGAAGAAGAAATGTGGACACTGACAAGCACTTAAGGAAGACCATGTGAAGGCACAGGAAGAAAACAGTCAACCACATGCCAAAGAGAAAAGCCGAGAACAAATTTTCCCTCTCAAACCTCAGAAGGAACTAACTCTGCCAACAGCTTGATCTCAAACTCCCAGCCTCCAGACTTTGACAAAATAAATTTTGTTGTTTCAGGCACCCAATCTGTGGTACTTCGTTATGGCAGGCCTGTAAAAAAACTAATACAATGATTTACACTGTTGTTCTTTGCTACTGATGCTGCCTTTGGATTAATCACAAAGCAGAATTCTAAAAAAAGGCTGAAGAGGAGCTGTGTTGAAGTCCTAAAGCCCAAAGTACAGCAACTATGTCCCTTCTAACCTTCTAATTCAATGTACTTGAAACTTCACCCAGTTCAGACAGGGAAATAACATCTGACCTAACACAATCAGCACATCCTACACAGTCTTCCTACATCTGACACAACAGTAAGAGTGCTACAGTGAAACACCTCCATCAACTCTAAAAAAAAAAAAAAAACAGTTTTGGTTTTTTTTTGGTCATACTGCTATTTAATACATATGATTATGACATTAATTCAAGCACCTCCATAAGAGTGCAGAAGGAGGTATTAAAAACACACAGACTCTCCCATCTGTGCCATTAACACTTATTACATAAGATAATATAATATAGAATATGATCTGTCTTAATGAGGCCATATTTTACATTTTATATTGTAACATTTGAGGAAAATATTTATTACTTTATATGATACATTTATAAGAGAAAAATAAATATATTTGGTAAGGCTGAAAGTAAAACAAAATATATTTAAGGTAAAATATATTTGATAACTCAAGAAAATAAGGTAAAAGCAACTGAATTTGGATTAAGTTATAATTATATTTAGATCATCAAACACTAATATTTTCAATTTACCTTTAAAGCACTTTTAAAGACTACTATTTATCCTACACACATAATAATTTCTTCTTTTTTTAAAAAAAAATTAACATTTATTTATTTTTGAGACAGAGAGAAACAGAGCAAGAGCAAGGGAGGGGCAGAGAGAGAGGGAGACACAGGAGCCAAAGCAGACTCCAGGTTCTGAGCTGTCAGCACAGAGCCCGATGCGGGGTTCAAACACACAGACCAGAGATCATGACCTGAGCCGAAGTTGGATGCTCAACCAACTAAGCCACCCAGGTGCCCTGATTTCTTCTTTTTAAGGACAGTATGCCAGGTATTCACATTTAATATATAATAAAGCTACTAGGTTTTCAAATGATACGATGTACCAACAACAAATATGCCATTAGTATCCTATATATATTCTTTTTTTTTTAATTTTTTTTTTAACATTTATTTATTTTTGAGACAGAGAGAGACAGAGCATGAACAGGGGAGGGTCAGAGAGAGAGGGAGACACAGAATCTGAAACGGGCTCCAGGCTCTGAGCAGTCAGCACAGAGCCCGATGCGGGGCTCGAACTCACATACCGCGAGATCGTGACCTGAGCCGAGGTCGGACGCTTAACCGACTGAGCCACCCAGGCGCCCCCTATATATATTCTTTAAAATAGCAACAGTTTAATTTATACTTTATTCTAATAGTTTACTCTTATATTTACAAACAGGGTTTATTGTATTGATCAAATCTCATTGCAACAGACATGGACCACTGGCTATTAAGTGCTATATAAAGAAGCATGGGAATAATTTTATAAATATTTTCAACACAATTACTTAAGTTATGATGGGATAACTCATACCAGCTCTTTAGGCAAGAAATGTATCTGTCAGCACAAGAAGAGTCCTTGATGCTTTCTAAAAATCCTTTCAAAAATGGGCAAGATGTTTGGGCAGACACTTAAAAAAGAAGGTATACAGAAGGGAAATAGTCATATGAAAAAATACTCAATATTATTAGTCATTAAGAAATTGCAAAGTAAAACTACACAGAGATACTACCACATACCTATTTAAATGGCTTAAAGATGGACCATACCAAATTTTAGCAATAGATAAAATCAGAATTCTCATCCAATGATGATGGGAATATAAAATTGCACAACTACTCTGGAAAACAGTTTAGCAGTGTCTTAAAAAGTTTTAACTACCCCTACTATATATGACCCAGCCACTCCACTTCCAGGTATTTACCCAAGAGAAATGAACACCTGTGTTCACGTAAAAAACTTGTACATAAATGCTCAAGAGCAGATTGATGCTTAACAGCCCACACCTAGAAACAACCCAAATGCCCATTCACAAGGGAAATGATAAATTGTGCAAGGCAGGTAGGGGAATATTACTCAGCAACAAAAAGGAACTGATAAACACAATATCGATGAATCTCAACATAATTAATGCATTAGAGAATGCAGACAAAAAAGAGTACAAATAAAGATATGTTTCCATATATTTAAAATTCTAAAAAAAAATCAAACTAATCTATAATGACATAAAGCAAACCAGTGGTTTGCAGAAGAGGTAGAGTCAAAGATAGGTGGGAAGGAGGGACCATAAAGAAGCAGAAAAAAATCTCTGGGGTTGCCACATGTATCCATTACCTTGATTGTGATGTTGTTCGTACAGGCATATATACTTATCAAACTACACACTTTATATGCAGTTTATGTTGGTATTCCTCAATAAAGCTATGAACAGTGTAAAGCAAAAGTGCCTTCTTAGTTACCCCTGACCTCTGGATTTAGAGTCAACTGTATATGGAGGGATTCCTGAAACAGTAGCTGGGACTCCCAGGAGAGGGGCTTACTCAAGGGACCATGGCCAAGTTCATTCTGAGTGGCCTTAGTACTACACCACAAATGACATTAAACAAGGCACTGACAGATTCATACAAGGGTAATGTTCAATAAGAGTGTTAAAAAATAGCATCGGCAACAAAGTACTTAAAGAAAACATAAATATAAGACACCATTTTTGAATGGTGATGACCATCCATTCATTATGAATATATTTATGTGTGGCTAAATTTTAGACAGGCATGCTTATTTTTTGATATATAGTACTATATAGATCTTTAATGCTATCTTGAAGTCATTTTCTCTCTATAGAAGTAGGGGCTTTTGTTTCATAGAATTTCCTCAAGAGATATTCCACAAGTCCAAGTATGGTCATCCTTTAAAAATCACTTTAATCAATGTGTAATTCATAATTATGCAATTATTTTATGATTCAGAAACATTATAAGTGTAACAAATCAGATTAACCTAGGATTTTAGACACTAATTGACTTAATTAATAAATGCCATCCATACCAGTATGCATCTCTATAAATTATTATTTCTTCTATTTTCATGTTTAATTGACTATAAAACATGGTAACTAATACATGAGTGAAGAGCTAAGGCAAAAAAAAAATAGCACTCGTTTTTTGGTAAAGTAAGAGAAACTCTCAAAATACCTCTTAAGTAAAATTCCATTGTCCTTTTTTTTTTTAAGTTTATTTATTTATTTTGAGAGAGAGAGAGAGCACGCACACACACACACAAGCAGGAAAGGGGCAAAGAGAGAAAAAGAGAGGGAGTCCTAAGCAGGCTCCATGCACAGCACAGAGCCCAATGCAGGGTTGGATCCCATGATAGAAACTGAGATGAGGACCTGAGCTGATAACAAGATGCTTAACCACGTGAGCCACCCACATGCCCCTCCACTGTCCTTTAAATAATAGTCTTAGGGGCGCCTGGGTGGCGCAGTCGGTTAAGCGTCCGACTTCAGCCAGGTCACGATCTCGCGGTCTGTGAGTTCGAGCCCCGCGTCAGGCTCTGGGCTGATGGCTCGGAGCCTGGAGCCTGTTTCCAATTCTGTGTGTCTCCCTCTCTCTCTGCCCCTTCCCCGTTCATGCTCTCTCTCTGTCCCAAAAATAAAAAATAAAAAACGTTGAAAAAAAAAAAAAAAACTTAAAAAAAAAAAAATAATAATAAATAAATAAATAAATAATAGTCTTAGAAATGGTTTTATGATATTTTAAAATGTACACTCAAAATGTATACTGCCACAAAGTAAAACATAATAAATGACAAATGCAAAACTATTTGTTTTATCTAATGGAAAGACAGCACTGGGGTTAAGAATACAGGCTCCACACTGCACCCTGTTTCACTATTCACTGGCTTGTGACTTTGGGCTCCTTACGGATGTCTCTAAGCCTTATCTTCCTTATCACTAAAATGGAATGATAAAAGTTACCATCTCATAATATTGTTACAGCTCTATCCTTTGAATTTTAATACTTAAACCTATACATTCTTAGAAGAAGAAAAAAAAGACTTTGTACATTGGAAGAACCTTTAATGAAATGCGTTAGCTATTAAATGTTACTTATCATTTGTTTCAAATATCTCTCAATTGCATCTGAGATCTAAAGTTAGTCTAAGGTGCTTTTGAGGAATAGAGAAAAACATAGTAAAGCCACAAGCACTGTTGGGACAAAAGCACTGTCTAAAACTGCCTCTATAATAATATCTTGTGGTAAAATGCATTTTCAGACAGAAGCAAATGTGTTTCTCTGTAAGTCTACATCCACCTGTATGATCTATATCAATGAATCTTAAGACATTGTTCACAATTAGAATCTTAAAATTCGGGCTGTGAAATATACTTGGGCCCTTATATTGCCACAGATTGTGGCCTTATCATTTAGCCCATTTGGCTGTCAGGGAAAAGTGAGGCAAGGTTTTGGAGAGCTGTAAGCTGATACTTGGATTCTCTGCCTCGAAGCTGGAGACTGCTGCAGGGTAGGGTGCTGTCACATTATGTGACCCTTCTAAAAGCATCCCTCTCTCTTCCAAAGGTAAAATTTTTAGCCTTCCTGGTTCCACACATCTAAGCATACTTCATAGAATTTTAGAGTTGCAAAAAAAAAAAAAATCAGTCTGGTCTATTTTGATCTCCTAATTTTATAGATAAGAAAGCTGGGGCCAGAGTTGGACTCAGCCAATGTTTTTTTGGATTCTGGCCAGTATTCTTTCCATAAGACCAGGCTTTACAAGGAGAACCAGAAACAGCTGATACAAAGCTACAGAACAGATATGTCAGAAATTTCTAAATAAGTTTTGACTTACTAAAGCTCCTAGTGGAGCAGAATGAGAGAGATGGAGAACCAGGAACATGAATAGAGAAAGTAAAAAAGGAGAGAAAAGACAAAAAGAAAATAAGAAGATTGAAATGTACAAGAACATCATTTTTAATGACACAAGCCAGCATGCCTTAAACACCTCAGGGAGAAATATATGAACAAAATAGAGGAAAAGGTGGGGGGGGGGACCTTGGAAAGAAGAAAAGCATGAGAAAGAAAATCAATGAAGGTACAGTAAATGGAGTAAGGAATAAACATAAAAAGAAAAAGACAAAGAATGGTGAGTTTAGATAACCCTATAAAAAAAGTTACACTTCTGTCATGGTATCTAATTTTTTAATTTTGGCTTGTTAAAGGTTTTGATTTACCAATGTTGCTACAGGTACTGAGACATCCTTGACAATTCTCGATATAAAGCTCTCATATTTCAACTGTCAAAGCACATAACTATTTAACAGATTGGTTAAGAATTTTGTACTCTCAAGCAAATAGGAATTAAAGAAAAAAGAGTAAAACAGATTTTTACATTGTCAAATTATCTAGAAATGTTAAGATTTTTAAATTTGATTATGTTTCCATTCACAAGTTTTTAAATTTTATTTACATTTTAGAGTGTCTTTAAAATTATAGCTTTTAACCAATTTTTCTCTGAAAATTCCTTTATTCAAGTGGCAAGATTTTTAAATAATATTCCTGAATATATTATTTATTTTATATTAACCAAACAGAAATTGGGTAGCAAGAAAGTCCTGATTCTTTTGTAAGAGACTCAGAATCTCAGATAAATCACTTCTTACCCTATGCCATTTGATCAACCCCAGTATCACTCAGATTCCTCTTCTGCTAACCTACTTCCCCGCACGTGGTTGTTTTTTTTTAAATCAGCCCTACAGCAATTGATAAAGTTTATTTTAGTAACCTCATACCTTGTTCAGTGTATAAAATACCCATATGTAAGTCTGACAGATATTTCCAAAAATAAATGCCTGTTATTTGAGGACATTCTCTAACACTCCCTTTTGATATAACCTTATATGTCTGAATACCAAATTTCAGGGTTGGAATTGTTGCTGTGGTATGAAACTGGTGAGGGTGACAGCATTAACTGCCAATCGATTAGAAATAAGCTGGCACAGCAAATCTACCAAGAAAATATAAAATGCAAGAATGCATGTGAATATGTCTTACGCTCTTCCTATTATAAACACTATATATACATACGCATATATTTAAACAAAAATATTTAATATATATTAAAATATGAGATATGAAAATATTTAATATATAAATATATGTAAGTGTACATGTCTATTTGTGTATACACATATATATGTACGTTTTGTTCTTCAGAGGAAGCCTAGTAGACACATCCAGAAAGCAAAAGCACTCTATAATTTCAGTGGCATATATATGGTTCATAGGCTGGGGATTTCTTAAAGTTAGTTTCTATAACCAACATTTATAAAATATTATTACTTGGTTTAAATGGTTGTTATCTAAACAAGATCATAGCTTTATCTGGACCAAGGGAATATATAAGTCTTCTGATTTATTTTAAAATTAAGTTCATTTTGTTATAATACCTAGGAACTAACTGATTTGAAATTACTCAAGATCAAGTTATTTTTTAAATATAAAATTTGCATCTGTAATTTCTATAATTTTCTACATCATTATGGCTGTTAAAAATTTCATAGAAGATATCCTATATAACCATAACTTAACTTTAAAATCATAAAAATTATTATACACCTGTGCATAATCATTTATTTTTATTTCTTTGATCAAGCTGGTATTTTTGGTAGTAACTATAAAAACCATAATGATGTAGCCAATGTTAAGAAAGTCAAATGCAACATCCGTACATTACTCATCTTTATTTGAAACGAGCCTACTGATGGGAATATAGTATTTTTGACATTTGTCCTCAGTCTACAGTAGTCCCCCTTCCATGAGGTATAATACAGATATAAGCTTTACTTTAAGCAATTGAACTTTTCACACCCTTGAAAGCCACAAAATCAGATGGTCTGTGGTTTTTGCAGCTGGTGCACTGTACTCATTTCTGGTAGTGTCATATGAAAAATATTTCCCTCCCCAAGCCTTAGACAGAATCAGGCATTAATGAAATGCAGGCAGTACAATGAGATCATATGAAGTATAGATTTCAACAGCCATACTAGGAACTCAGAACATGAACACAAATCAAACTCTTACTGCCAGAAAAGAAAGAGAAAATACTAAGGAATGCCCTCACAGACCTAGCGCTTGCTTTGAAAACAACTGTTAAACACTACCTTGAAAGAAGTTTTAGTTTAAGTATTTGCAGACTAAATAATCATAAGTTGTATGTAGAATAACAGAAAATATCTTCAGACATAATGGTATATAACAAGATTATCTTCCATAATATACAACTATCAAAATAAAAAAAAACAGATTTTCTTAATACCACATATGGAATCTGCTTACTTAATAAAATTGGCTGTCATCAGTCTACACAATTTTAAAATAGTGTCTTATTTGGGAAATATCCAATTTCAATATTGTTTATTTTTTAGTGAAATATTTTAAGAAAACTATACAATTCAACAACAGGGTTGTATGATATTCTTTCAAGTGGAAACTGGTGCAAAAATAGTATTTTTAGCATTTCTTATTTTTGAAAGAATAAAAAAACGCATTTTTATATTTCTTGTCACAACAAATTGTCTTGATTCTATCTAAAGTAAAGCAATTTTAAATATTTCTATTTCCAATCCATTTCCCTGTTTATGCAATTCTTTCAAAATGTACTCCTTTTATAAATGCAGTAGATTTTTACAAAATAAAAAGAGACCCGGTAGTAAAAAAAAATGCACAATAAAAAGGGAGTATTTTTGTGCATATGAGCTAGAATTTGTGTAACGCCCACTAGATTATGTACACTTTGTATGTTTTAAGATGATTTTGTTTTTTCTGTTTACACAAGGCAATATAAAAAGTAAAACAAATGATTATTTTACCTTTATTTTAAAATAAAGCTTAAGGCTAAACAGTTTGCATTTATTTCATAAGGATTCAACTGCAATTTGGAAGGACTATATTTAGGTAACAATTTCATTACCTTAAATATTGATTAATAGAATACAGTGTGTATCTCTTAAGAAAATATGTCTACAGTAAATCTGAGAAAGCCGTACATTTCTCTACATCTGTTATCCATAAAATCTTTATGTGTCTCAGGCATGCCACCTGGCACTAAACCCCAGCTTATGTTTGGAACATTGGTCCACTGAAATAGTACACAGTGCACTAATACAATATAGAAATGTCCCAAATGAAGAATAAAGTTGTGTCATATTATGCTTTCCAACCAGTGTGTTGGCATCCAATGGAGAATCATGGACTTTCTTGTTGCTGTGGGATGCTGTGTTAATGTTAATGTCTTTGTAACATGACATTGTGCACCACAAATGACAGACTATAGCTATGGAGCTTTCTAAGTGGGCATAGGATTTCCCTCCTGTCCAACTTCCCCTGCCATTGTCATGTACTTCATAAGAGTATCTCAGAAATGAAGCCAATGTACAGGTGTTGCATGCTGACAGCAGATTGCATCTTGGGGAATTACCATATCTTATAGTGCTTTTATATTGATACTACACCCTTCACTCCAGATTTTCAATTTGGTAAACAAATACTGACTGAGAATCATAGGGCAGGTAATGATCAAAGCACTCAGATTATATCAATGAATAAAACAGACAAAGATTCCTGCCATCATTAACTTCTCTTTTAGAGGGAGAGACAGATAATAAAAAATAAATACATGAAAATCCTTGCCCTCAAGAAGCTTACATTCTAGCCAGGGGTGATAAACAGCAAACATAATAGATGAGCAAATTATATTGAACATTTGAAGAGACACACATGGAGAGACCGGACTAAAGTGAAGAACCAGGGAAAAAAGAGTTTGTTGCATTTTTTATTTTTTAGGCACAGTGTTGTCCATGATGAGCACTGTGAGATTATTGCATTTTTAAATAAAACTGTCAACAGTCACATTAAAGTGACATAGGAGCAAATATTTGAAGAAAGTAAAGGAGATAACCACTCAGACACTTTAAGAAAGTACATTCAAGTCAACAGCCCATACAGAGGCTCTAAGGTAAGAAATGTACACATATAATTATATGTCACTATTCAGGCAAGGACAATCTTTTTAAGTGTGAATTATCTGGTAGATATAAAAAAAAATTGTGGCATAATGTAAATCATTATCAGATTCCTTTTCTATTTAACATTTATTAGATAATCTCAGGAGTAGATAACTTAATACTATGGTGCTCTGTTTAATTCCTACACTCCCTCTCTTCCCCTACTCATTTTATCCCACCTTTTTTTTTTTAACTTTTCACCATAAATGAGTGGCAATACAGACAGAAGAAAAATGGAGTAAATTTTGGAATAAGAATGAATGTATTTTCATGAACAATTCTGCCCTTAAATAGCTAAGTTAATTAAGCAAGTTTCTTTGCTTATCTGAAAACAAAAAATTATCAACAACATAGGGTAGTGGAAAAGAAAAAAATGTGGATATAGAGTAAACGCTCAGAAATTTCTGAGAATAAAATGTATTAGAAGTATGGGGAAGTGTTTGCTAAACCACAAACACCTACAAAGAAAGAATACATGCAGACAATCCTTAGTTCTAACGATAACATTTGAAAAATACTTGTAAACCCACAAACTACAATTTGGGGGGTGATAAAAAAGTACAGAAAAGTGAGTGCTTGGTAAGTACTTGCTAAGCTTTTTTTAAATTTTTTTTTTTAATATTTATTCATTTTGAGAGACAGAGACAGACCATGAGTGGGGGAGGGGCAAAAAGAGGGAGACACAGAATCCCAAATGGGCTCCAGGCTCTGAGCTGTCAGCACAGAGCCAGATGGGAAGCTCAAACTCACGGACTTTGAGATCATGACCTGAGTGGAAGTTGGACACTTAACCGACTGAGCCACCCAGGCGCCCCTTGATGAGTTATTTTTTAAGATCATCTGTATCATCAAAATTCAGTTGTCAATATTTTCAGCATTTTTTAATTTTCTGAATGTTTTCTTCTCTAAAGAGTTTAAGAATATTTAATAAGATTTTCTTTAAATAAAGTGGTTATATAGTTCATTATCACACAACTATTAATCATATCTCATGAACCCTTTTTTATTTCCTTGTTTATCTTCAATGCTGAGATAAAGGGTATTGACAGGGGGACAGCTGAGAGGGTGAGCTTTTGACAGTAGGCAGGATACTTTGAGGTGAGAAAAATACACTTTCAAGATGCACATATCAATCAAACTGTAGGAGAGGAAAACTGTGAGACTAGTTTGACAGTAGATGTTCAAAGCCTTAAAACTAGTTATCATTTGACCTTATAATTAATTTTAGGTATTTATCTAACTTCTAGGTCTTGATCTAAAGTCTTATCTAAATTGTATATAAGTAAACATGTTTATAAATATGATAAAAAGATCAACTATGAAAAGATCCATGATTAGAAAAGCCTGTATTCAACAATTTAAAATATAATAGGCTATGCTTGGAAATATCTACTAAACAAATTTTTTATGTTGAGATACTTAAGAATTGTAATTTAAATACTATCATATGTAACACCGTAATACTGTGGAACAGTTTGAAAATTTAGAAGACTCTGTATGGCCTGCATAATAATTTCCATTCAAAACTATTAAAACTTATGTTTACTGATGTGAATTTCAGAGAATAAGAGGAGTAGTCAAATTGGAAGTTTTTGTTGGTGTTTCTAAGTTCAAGATGGCTCTTTACTGTTACACAAGTAATAGCAATAACATCTTACAAAACTTTGTGAACCAATGAGCAGAAACACCTTACACTTATGTAAAACCTTTGGCAGGGAATCTTATAGCCTCAGAGGACTTAGTTACCGATTTTATCAAGGTGCAAAATGAAGCGTAAAGAAGGTTAAGTCCCAGGACAGGAATAGAACCCTAAATTCCTGATGGTCAGCTTCCAAACTAGTCATAAGAATCTAGTAGACTTTGGCAGTGATTCCTTTGAGCAGTCAAAACTACTGCCAGGTGGGTAAGTTTATGAGCCGACTATAAAATGTAGTGTTGGCCTGGCGGCTGATCCAGTCAGAATGTAAACCATAAAGGTGAAGAATGGGAAAAGATTCCTGAAAAATGGCCTAGCGAACTAATGAGGGAATGAAGATTTGTCTTCAGTTCTTCAAGTTCAAAAGAAAAAAATGAGAGCTCAAAAGTAAAATATAAAGAAGTCCTCCTCTGAAACAGAAAAATGAAATGTAACTGATGGAAAGATGAACTATTATGTATGATAACTATAATTACTCATTAATAACCATCAACACCTAGTAGCATGATTTTTTTAGCAATAAATTATTTTTAAATACATGTGGTGTTCACTGTAGGGAAACTATCCTCATGGATACACTGTTAGATTGCTTTGTTTGTTTTTTTCAACAATCCTGGAGGTATCCATTTATCTATCTTTATATTATTTATAATCTATCTACATTTACTCAATAATTCATAAGCTTATTCCCAAATGTATAGTGTATGTTCTTGCTACATTCTAGACACTATACTTGATAACAGCCACCCTTGAGGGAACCACTGTAAAATAAAGATGATGCTTTATTGTGTTAGAAAAATTATATTTTAGGTATATTTCATATCATGTTCTAATTTCAATATCATCCTTACCTATCAATTCTTAGCTGCTGCTAAATACAAATACATGAAAGCTTAGTTTAGTTTTGTTTTTGTTAGAGAGTGAGAGTGTGAGTAGGGAAAAGAGGCTGAGACAGAATCTTAAGCAGGCCCCACACTCAGCACAGAGTCTGATGTGGGGCTTGATCCCATGACTCCGGGGCCCTAGGATGATGACCTTAGCTGAAATCAAAAGTCAAATGCTCAACTGACTGAGCCATCCAGGTGCCCCAATATATGGAAGTTCTAAGGATCTTCACTTTACTTGACTTAAGAAAAAGAAATTAAAGGATTCAATCATAATAAAATGGTATAGCTTAGAAGATGTTGGATGTGATTTTCAATGTTAAGTAATTATTTATGCTTTACAGATAAGTTAAATCAAGTAAAAATACAATTTATTTTCTCAATCATTAGAAGTTAAAAAAATTGATTTTTTAAATATAATACATGAAGCACTTAGCTTATCTTTAAGGATACTTTTGCCTTGGAGTGTTGATTTTAAAATTCAAACATTTGATGAAACAAGATAATCTATTCAAAACACAATGTCTAAAAGATCCCTGAACCTCAAATGATTTCTTTTTAATGTTTATTTATTTTGAGAGAAAGAGAGAGAGTGTGTATGTGTGTGTGTGCGCGCGTGCGTGTGTGTGTGTGTGTGTGCACTCACGTGTGTGTGTGAGGGGCAGAGACAAAGGAAGAGAGAGAATCCCAGGAAGGTTCCATACTGCCAGTGCAGAGCTCCATGCAGGGCTTGGAGATCATAACTAGAGTTGAAATCAAGATTCAGACACTTAACTGACTGAGCCGCTTTGGTGCCCTGAATCTCAAATTACTTCAATGATATTTATACAAGAAAATTAAAACTGAACAAGTTTAATTCTGTAGGGCAGTGTTGCAACACAGTGACAGCAAAAACACAAGGCAGTAACAACTTAATTGCAACATTAATGTGACAAAACTCAACTTTCATAACGGTAAATTTCAAAAAGTACTGTCAACAAATGCCACCAACTACAGAATCACATTCCAGTGGTTAAGAAAAATCTCTAAGTTTTATGCTGTAAAAAGGCATGTGAAGCATGTGGCAGGGTAACTTTCTCCCAGAGGTTATAAATGTCAATCCAGGATCGCAAGATTGAATAAACAGTGTGTATATACTTGAATTTGAGTCCAGAATTAAACACAACATGTGATAAGCATTTAATTAGGTGATATGGAAGGGAATTAAAGAATATATGTGTACCATACATTTTGGCACAATTTTTATTTTGTCACTACAACACAGTTCTTATTTTCTATGTTTCTTACTGCATCTGTGCATGCAATTAAATGAGTCACACTTTTTCCAGATAATATAGCAAAACATAGATATCATCATAACACACGCTACTCAGTTTCCCAACTTACTGAATCATCATCTTCACAAATTCAAGTGAAAACCAAGAAATTATACAAAATGGCTTTGGGGGTTCCTAAGAAATCATCATCACATAAAGTAACTTCCTTTTTTATTATTTAAAAACATTTTTTAATGTTTATTTATTTTTGAGAGAGACAGAGACAGACTGTGAGCGGGGGAGGGACACAGAGAGAGGGAGATAGAAAATCTACAGCAGTCTCCAGGCTCTGAGCAGTCAGCACAGAGCCCGATGCGGGGCTCGAACTCACAAACTGGGAGATCAGGACCTGAGTCAAAGTCAGACGCTTAACCGACTGAGCCACCCAGGCGCCCCACAGTAATTTCTTCTAATACAAACAGAAAAATGGTTTTACTCATTGAGATTCAAGAGTTTTACTTAAATAATATTGGGAATGAGGAATCCTTGTCTAAAGTTTTCTGACCAAATTGCCTAAGGAGACCAGACACTACCACTTACTATTTAGATTGAGATGACAAGGTAGTTGCTGTTTTGATTGTGAACAACCTGTTGGAAACAAACAAAAACAACGGAAACAAAGACACCAAAACAAGGCTACAGCTGTGAGGCAAAATCAAACCATTTCAAAAACATAAACTCAAAGATATTTACCCACTACATAAGATAAAAAAAAAAGTATAAGAATCCCCATTTGTAAAGGAGGTTTGTGTAAATCACTGTGACCCCCAGGTGATCATAAACAAAACTGCATCTTATTCCCAGTAAAAAGAAATACATTCTCAAAAAATGAAGGAAAGGGCCTCTTTCTTATACCTGAATATGTAAATACACACAGTCACACAAATTGTTACATGTTCAGTGAAAAGAATAAAATGAATGTAAGGGTTAAAATGCTACAACATGACCTATCGGAAAACAAAGATTTGCAACTAGAGTATCAAGATATCCTCTCACAGGCCTATCATCTCAAAAGGGCTGCAATTTACTGACACCCAGCTACATGCTGAAAAAGAGTAAAACTTCAGGAAATGATCTGCATTGAATCCATGATGGAGAACTGTGGCAACGAACCAAACCTAAAGGAAAAACTAAGCACATGAAAGAAACAGGGTCATCATCAGCAATCATTTTCTTCCTTAATCACTTGTCTACAATTTTAAAAGTTCACAGAAAGCAAAAGAACTCTATATTCATTATTATATTTCTGATAATCACAACAACATTTAGACCACTCCCAATACACTAAAGTTGAAACAGGGTATCATTAAGATAAAGTTCATCTATCACATTGTCCTATGCCATGTGGCATTCTGTTAAGCAAAAGTCATGCTCCTAGTTGCTAAACTTCAAACAATTGAAATACCACAACATTCATAAAACAGACCTGAGCTACTGGGAGTAAGAAAAAAATACAAAAAGGTAGCAGACCTCAACAGCAGATAGTAAAATTAACATTTCAACAGCTCTTGCCTTTCATCTCTGTCTCTATAGCACATTTTTTTCTGGAAAAGCTACAATTTAGTTTAGAAAGATGCAGAATTACATAAAACATCTGGAATATGGGACAAGAAATATTGGCTTATTATCCCTTGTGGACTCTCTCCATGAAAAATTTAATAGATCTGTTTTGGTAGTTTTAATCTCCAGAGCACCTCAAGCTATGTTATGGAAACATCATCTTGGTCATTTATGTTAGAAAGAACACCTGGTGATGAAAGCAAATATACCCTCTTTTAAATTGTGAGGGCTTTTTCTTTAATCATCAAACTTTTCATCAAGTATGTATATAGGTGTGTGTGTGAGTGTGAGTGTGTGTGTGTGTGTGTGTGTGTGTACAAAAACATCCTGACTAGAATGTAGTTTCTGTACCTTTGTGGTTGATAAGACTGTAATCCTGGTGAATTTACCAAAAATGTAGTCCTTCCTTATGTTCTGTAAATAAATAACTGTGCCTTAACTCTGACACTTACTGCATAATGCAGAGCAAATTAGAGTACTTTCGTGACATGAACACTGAGCTACCATTTGCAATGGGCCAAGAAACAAATGACACTGATGATTTTTAAGAGTTATAAAGTATTTTTTGATGTAACACATTTTCTAATTCCATAATAGTTTTTAAAAGATAGTTTTAATATTTATTGTTAGTAATAAAGTGCTTTTTAGTTAAGACGAAAATAATGCACACAGCTAAAAATACTTAGTATCTTTAAGCACTAAATTTTGTCAGTGAACAACTTAGTGCTGGTAAAAAATTTAATACTGAGAATGTGTGCATCTAAAGAAGACTGAACAATGAAGTCACTTGCCATTAGGAATTTATATATATACATATATATATGTATATATATACACACACACACAAACACACACACATATACATATATACATACATATACATATATGTACATATATGTACATGTCCTATATATACATATATACATATATGTAACCTACAAAATATCAGCATGCATTATTTTACTATAAACCCAGATTGTATTATAAAAACTTAAAACTCAAGTCTCAGTATAAGTATTTGCATATTAAAATTAGAGAAAATTCCACATAATTGAAAATATAATAAAACACTCTATTTTTAAGTGATCTTTTAAAATTGGCACATTATACCATAGCTATGCTATCATTAATAACACTCAAAATATGTAATAGGCCTCTACATATTCCAATTAAAAATAGAAGTCCTTAAAATATTTGAGTATTTATAGTCTATAAAGATTTTCAGGGACATTTTTATTAATTTGACACAGATACGCCTTCATTTCTAATGTTACAAACCTGAATCATTTTAAATGCAATTAAAAGTGGTTATGAAAGAGTGTGGACTTCCTTGTGAAGTAGGAAATCACTCTTGTGATTAACATGCAAACGAGCTCATGCTGGCAGAATAGATTGGGGTTTTAAAACCCCAATTACTTTTGTATGATTATCTATTTACCAGTACACAGTCTATTTTCATTTTTCATCTAATACAAAATCGGCTTGCTTACATTTTTAGCACAGCAATTAATATTTACAATAATTATGACATCAAGCACTGCTGAGAACTCCAAGTAAATCATTTACCCCAAACCTTCCTCTTAATATATGATTAACATCCTTTTAGAATATAATGCTGTATGTGAGGTTACCATTATGCAAAAATCAAAATTAAGAACCGCTTTATTCTTTTATTTAAATTTAGTTACAATACATACTTTTGGATTATTAGTAAGATGACTATAGTTTATGAAAACCGAATTTTTAAGTCTGATGAGATTAATATGGAAAAACAGTCTAACTGCTCATAGTAAGAAAAATAAATATATACTGAGAACAATAAAATGTGTCCTATGAATCTTTTCTTTTTAAAAGTAATAACAGACAATTCTAAACTTTCACTAACATGCTTTGATTCATACCTGCTATGTACTGCACATATACACATTTTTCCAGACTTCTAAAGAAAATTATAATGCATTAATGACAGGAACCATGGTAATGGAAAAAAGGTCACCCTCTCTTGAACACCTTCTGTTTTAAACCATTATATATAAAGACATTCGAGAAAGCAAAGAATTAAAAGCCAGCCTTTGTGCAACCCATTACTGAAATATTATAGAATAATCTATATCAAATATAGAGGAGCAGCAGATTCTTTTGGATCTAAATTAACTGCAGCCATAGAAACGCTTTTATGCTTATTATGTATCTGCATGTTGATTCAATTATTAAAAGAACACCTGACAGCATCAGACTTATTTAATTGAATTAATTAAACTGGATGAATAATCACTGAATTCCTTTTGTGTGAAATTTGTCCTGAAAAGTAACACTGGCATTTGGAAATTGCAAGTAATTTGCATGGTGAAATACAGTGAACGTGGAAATCTCCTATTTCAGTATGCTGGGGTTTCCCCCCCACCCCAGCCCGGCTTCTCATATAAGACAAATGAAAGGAATGTTGCAGTGGATATTTTCTCTTTTACAGTACAGATTTATGAATACTTTTTATCAATGTATCATTAAGCGAATTTTCAACAACCTCCTCAATATCACAATTAAAAATTTTCCCATTTGGTGAAAAATATTATGCAAACTGCCATTTTAAAAAAGGGGTGATATGACACCAACGTATCCCTAAAACTATAAAGTATGAGAATCTCTTATTTTAAAATGGATTACCAAGGTATTTACTATCTCCATAATGAGAATGTAACAATTTGTTTAAAGTTAGAAGTGAAAATCAATTAAAAATAATAATACATCAGAGCAGTTAGTTTCATCCCATGCACGTTTTCTTTCGTAAGAGGTACTTGTTTCTTTTATGATTAAAGGTTTAAGGTTTATGCCTCACACATATAAGATTTTTGGCATTGTATTAAGATAAATATTTGTGGTTTGCTTACATGCTTGGTTTTATATATTTATTTTAAAAAGAATGACAGTAGGAAAACTTCCTATCCATATATTTTCCCTGACTCAATTCACAGATAAACTGAAAGGAAAACTGTGCAAAGTCTGTTCTTTTCTGTTATTATCAAAACAAACAAAAATGACAATTTAAAATAGTCTTAAAGCACTCAAATGCTACACTTCAAATTCCTGGCCATCTGGTTCTTCAGCTCTAGGGGGGCATCATTTCAGCTTATATACAACTTATTTCAGCTTATTCCAGCTTTACACTTATATATCATACCACTGGGAAGACGGGTCAATATCTGCTCTTGTTAATTCATTATTAAGGATACAACTTGGTGAAATTCTGACGCTTGGTCAATCTTTAAATATACACATCTACATAAGTTACACTTTAATGTATATTGCACCATGTGTTGATCCGTCTTTTTTCTTGATTGTTGTGAATGGAAAATTATTGTACTTTCATACTTGAAATAATTGCTCAATGCCCTTCTCCACATGCTTTTTATTTAGGAGAGACTGTTTACCATAATAAAATATGGTATTTGAAGTCACACACCATTTAACATCTACATTCTTCCAGATTAATGAACCCTTTAAATATTCACGTTGACCACACTTGAATTTTGTTGACTCTAAAATTATTCTTGATCCCTTCAACCTTTGATCTATGTACCTTCTTCTTGTTAGCCTTATTTCCACACTTTCTTTGCATTCCTCAGAAGTCTTTCTGCGAATGGTCGTGTTTACCACAGTTAAATCTCATGTGTGACATACAGCATTAATCCTTCCAAAATAAAACTGAAATACAAAATACATTGTGCTATTTATAAGAAATAATTCATAAAGCAACGCAAATATTTAATGAAACTGCTTTCTGTCATATTGAAATCTCTAGCATTCTGGATAAATTTATTTTTTTGTGTGTGTCCTAAGTTAGAGACAGGATAAAAACACAAACTTTTACAAAATACTTTATGAAAAAAATCTATGACTCTACTTTTTGTACTTATATAAATACCCTTAGTAGTTAGATTTTTATTTTACATAAATTATACAAAATACATTGGCATTACACCCCATTCTTAATACCAGTTTATTATAGCTTTATTTCATAATATTGGATGTGGAAATGGAAACAGTGCCATCATGTGATACTTTTCAGGGTACTTCACTTCTTATATTCTCAAAGTCTGAGCATATAGCTACTACACAGATAAAAGAGTTTGTAGGAAAGCAGAGTGGCAATATAATTCGTCACTCAGTATTTTGCAACCACATCCGGTGTTCATGCTTTTATGTAAAAAATTGGGAACACCTTTTAATTCTTCAAAGACAAACATGTATAAAGTCGGTACTGGCATTTGTGTATACACACAGAGAAACATTCTTTATTAAAAATCTACTTATTGTTTATTCCAGCCCATCAAACCTTCTTCCTTTACAATCAATTTCAATCTTTGAAAACAAAGAAGTGTCACTTCATAAACACAGTAAACTCATTACTTTAATGAACAAATATCAGTTGTTGGGGAAGGAAAAACTCAGGTGGAATGTAAAGATCTACTACAACCCAAATAAAACTCATGTCTGAAATTTGAACCGTTTCTCTAGCTTTTTTTGAATTCAGTTGAAGAACATAGATATTTTTTCCCCTAACTTAAGAAGAACTAAGCACCACAAGCTAATAAAATGCTAGATTTGGCAGGAGTTAGATTTTTTATTTCAATTTCAAAATCAGCTGAGAACTGTATTAAATTTAAAAACCAATACGAAAATCTACACCACAAATGACCCCGTTCTATTTCCTATAATTCACACCATTATTGTCATTTCTTTTTTTAAAAATTGCTTTTTTTCTTTTTTTAAGTGGGAGGTGTAAATTTGGGAGCTACTCTCTTACTTGCCAGACTTAATCCCTACTAATATAGAATTACATTTTAAGGACAGGTGGGTGTCATGCAAACACTAATATATACAATGCTAACCCAACATTAGAACATGAGCAATGAATCAATGCTTATTAATTTTAATGACTCGTGGTTGATATGCAGCACATTTTATTCTAGTATACATATAATCCAAGGCATTTCAGTTTAAATTTTTTACCAAGAAGTGAGAAAGCTAAACTACATTGCAAGATTTTAAAATATTTTTAACTCCAAAAAAAAAAAAAAAAAAAAAAAACAGGTCTTAAATAACTACCCTGAATCCAATCCTTTTGGTTACCCTTTGCAAATTACTGCAACACAATACTTAAAATTTCACAGAAAACTGAATTAAAGAAAGAAGGAATAAAAAGCTTGAGGAAACTTTTATCTACGCAAGCCTAAGTGTAGTTGCTTGTTTTGTGAATGGTGAAAATAACCTCTAATCACAGAAGCCTGAGGAGAACTTAACTATAGTCACTGAAAAAAATTAAAGAATATTTTAGCAGTAGGAAAAGGAAAAAGTAAATATGACTTATTTAAGCCTTTGGTTCTAAAAATTCCTCTCTAACTAACTAAAATGGAAGCTACCAATAGATGAACAACTCTTCAAATGAGTAATCTTTTCTAGAAGGGTGGGCTTGGAGATTAACCTAAAACCTTTTATTATTATTACTATTACCCTTTCCCCCAATAACATGAGGCATGCGCTCACTGGCAGATTTTCTATTTGGAAATATCACTCTTCCTCTGGGAAGAGACTATTTCTTTATTCCAGAACTGGGGTGCCAACTTTTGCCTTGTAGGAGAGGGGAACCCGCAGTACCCTTTTTTTTTTCTGTATGAAATGCATCTTCTATAAATTCTTCAGTTCTTCCAACCTGCACTGACCCTGATCTTTTATTAGATCTTTCAGAGAAGTAAGAGAAGACTTTTGACAGTTTGCAATAACATAACATGTTTTTCCTTCTAGGATAAGATTTATCATGGATGCTTCTACATTTTCAGCTGTGGAAGAGTTAGCATTGCCGATCTACGAAAACTCACTCACTCCTGACTGATGTCTTACAAACCAAACTCTAGGCAACAGCATTGACAACATCATGAGTGAGGCAACGAACTGCTTCGCCTAATCCACCATTATTCTTAACATATTTATAGTTGAGTCTCAACTTTTCTTTCTCCTAGAGTAGCAGTATTTGGAGTTAGGAGAAAGAGAATAAAAATGTGTTACTCAGGAAAGACAAATACAATACACGATGCTGACATGTGAAATAGTAATTTCCAATCACCCCATAGATAGACTGACAGATAAAAAAGTACAAATCAAGACCCAAGACATAAATTCTGTTTTATACAGCTTTATCTTTTTTTTTTTTTATTTAAAATTTTTTTTTTTTAACGTTTATTTATTTTTGAGACAGAGAGAGACAGAGCATGAGCGGGGGAGGGTCAGAGAGAGAGGGAGACACAGAATCAGAAGCAGGCTCCAGGCTCTGAGCTGTCAGCACAGAGCCCGATGCGGGGCTCGAACTCACGGACTGTGAGATCATGACCTGAGCTGAAGTCGGACGCTTAACCGACCAAGCCACCCAGGCGCCCCTATACAGCTTTATCTTTAAACACCTTTAAGAACAATCCCCCACTGAAAAACTGTGGTAGAACCCTAGGTAGCAATAATTTGTTACTAATTAATTCTCATCACCTATTTAGTGCACTTGTTGTGATGAGCACCAGCTGTTGTCTGGAAGCGTTGAATCATTACATTTGTACACCTGAAGCGAGTATTACACTGTATGTTAACTAGCTGGAATTCAGATAAAAACTTAAAAAAAATTTGGGGCGTCTGGGGGGCTCAGTCAGTTAAGTGTCCGACTTCCGCTCAGGTCATGATCTGTGAGTTCGAGCCCGGTGCCAGGCTCTGTGCTAACAGCTCAGAGGCTGGAGCCTACTTCAGATTCTGTGTCTCCTCCTCTCTGTGCCTCTCCCATGCTCATGGTCTGTCTCTCTCTGTCTCTCAAAAATAAACAAACGTTAAAAAAAAACTTTAAAAAAATTAAATTAAAAGTAAGCAAATACGTAAGTTCTAAGAGTAAAACAAAATAATAATTTGTTACTAATTGCCCAAATCAGCACTTTGGTACATAACTATAAACCCATTTCATGATGAAGAAAAAAACTCCTTAGATAGGCTAATATTTTTTTTTCTCTTCTAGAGAGAAAAGTACATATTTTGTCTACTAAATTATTAAAATAACAGTAAACATTGCATGTGTCCATATTCACTCCACCAAACTGCTTCTACTGCTATCACTTGCAATTCTTCTCTAACATTTCCACCCACCCACACACTTCCATGCCTACACACACAGGCACAGAGAGTAAACAATCTGGGTGAATGTCACCAGTATCATCAAAGAATTGGCAATTTACCAGATGGGTATGCCTTTCTGTTAATACAGAGTTGTCATTGGTTTGCACATATGATATGTGGCTGTTGAAAATGTCAGGCAAGGACTTGATGCACTTATTCTAGTTAAGAATATTTGACATTTTGTAAGAAAGTAGTGTTATTCCTCGGAGAAAATGAACAAAGACTTCCTAGCCTGAGTAGAAGGTGACAAATTTTCTTCCACAGCCAATCCAATGACCAATTCACATTTCTCCACACAGTAGCCAAGAATATTAACTTTTATACATCAAGCTTTATCTTCATGCTTCATTTTTGTGCTTAATCTTAGCTATTATTGCTGACACACTCTTTAATTCTTCCACAGTTATATATACTTACTGAAAGATCCTCTTTATATTTGATCACTATAATGTCTTTTCCTGTTTTAACCATTATTCCTAACACTTCAGCCTGAGACTTATGTCCAGTAATGGAATTGAAAAACACATTATAATAGGATATTATCATTGGTTCAGGTAGTATATATAAATATAAAGCTAAATTATAATTAAAATGCATATTTTTTAGTTTGTGAACTATTTTTGATCCTTAAGAGATTTATTTTTCCTATTTATCATAAAGTGTTTCATAAAGTTGTGTTCTGCTGAGATCTGCATTCCAATTATTTAATTTACAAGTGATGACAATTTGATAAAGAAATAATAAGGAAACTTCACAATGGACTTTAGAGTCACCCAAGGACTTCACAGGAAGAGAGAATGCAGAGAGAAGTCTCACTCAACAACAAATTGTAGAAAAGCTTTGTAAGTTTTTGTTAGATTCTTGGCAGTCATATGTCATATATCTAAGTTAAGTATATAAGGAGATTGTATTGAGGAACAAAACATTTCCTAAGTTTAAAATAAGTTTCAAGGAGCAAATATGGTATATGTAAAAGGGATTTGTAAAATTAGAAGGTAATTTTAAAACTTAAAAACTTACTCCAGTTCCTTTTTTCAGCGTATATCCACTCACATAAACTGTCATATAAAGAGTAGATTTTTTTAACAACAGAATTACTCGCCTTTAATATATCCAATATTTCCACCAAACTGATCTTTATCCGATAAACCTATGGAGAGCTAGTTAACTTCTGTCTTCAGTAATGACATAATTAACTCTGAGGCCCATTTCTATCCAGTGAGATATTAGAAGTCAAAATTTCAAAGACAATGATTTCAAGGAGCCTATTACTTCAGCCTCCTGGTAGACTATATACCTGTCTTTTTAAACAAAAATTTTACTCTCATAGTGTGCTTTTTATAGGACACAATCAAGCTTAAATAACGCCAGTCTTATATTCTGAGATTTTTTTGGCTGTGCTTTAAAAATGCAAAAAAATAACAATAACAACAACAACAACAACAACAACAACAAACCCAAAACCCAAAAACAAAAAACCAAACCCAAACCAAAAAAGACCTCAAAAATAAAGAAAAAAATGCAAAAAAAAAGCCAAACCCTCTTCATGCTCTCATTTAAAAAAAATAATTATATATACAGAAATGCCTCCATACATCTAATTTTACCCCTTTGTCTCTCAGAGGTAACCACCATTAAAAATTTGAGTTATATTTTCCCCTCCTTCTTAAACTTAAATGGCATTGGCACATATGCCCCAGCAATATAGACGCACAAGAACACACCTACACAATTTTGTTTTCTAAAATATAACCTTGGGTATTTTTACTGGACAATGTAATGTTTTTTTTTTTTTAATTTTTTAACGTTTTTATTTATTTTTGAGACAGAGAGAGACAGAGCATGAACGGGGGAGGGGCAGAGAGAGAGGGAGACACAGAATCGGAAGCAGGTTCCAGGCTCTGAGCCATCAGCCCAGAGCCCGACGGGGGAGCTGGAACTCACGGACCTCGAGATCGTGACCTGAGTTGAAGTCGGACGCCTAACCGACTGAGCCACCCAGGCGCCCCTGGACAACGTAATGTTTAAGGGAAATATTACTCTTTAAAAAAAAAAAAAAAAAGGCTCCCAATTATTATTTACCGTTAATTAAAAGATTTGTGTTTTTGTTATTAGAAACAATGCTTTATGTTGCCTACATAGCTATCTTTGTTTATCTGGTGTTTGGGGGGGAATATCAACAGAAATTTGTGTCAAATGTATTGTTTCTTCTTTTTTTTTTTTTAAATTTTTTTTTAACGTTTATTTATTTTTGAGACAGAGAGAGACAGAGCATGAACTGGGGAGGGGCAGAGAGAGAGGGAGACAGAATCGGAAGCAGGCTCCAGGCTCTGAGCCATCAGCCCAGGGCCTGATGCGGGGCTCGAACTCACGGACCGCGAGATCGTGACCGGGGCTGAAGTCGGACGCTTAACCGAATGAGCCACCCAGGCGCCCCTGTTTCTTCTTTTTATAAAAAGTATATCTTGGGGAATGTGGGTGGCTCAGTCGGTTAAGCATCTTACTCTTAATTTCTGCTCAGGTCATGATCTCAAGGTTTGTGGGATCGAGCCCGGGGCTGACTCTGCACTGACAGCACGGAGTCTGCTTGGGATCTTCTCTCTTCTCCCCTCTCTGCCCCTTCCCTGCTCACGCGCACAAAATTCTCTCTCTCAAAAATAAATGAACATTTTAAAAAAGCATATATTTGCTGACAATAACCAATATTTTTAGTGGCTGTCCTCAAAGCTAATTTGGATTACCTTTAATAATTTGCCCTCCTGTAAGTTATTTTATGTTTATGATTTATATAAATCTCTTCAGAGTTAAAAATATTTCCTTCCAGAACCATTTTGCCAACACTTCATGCACATATATTCATACAGACATATGTATATTCATATAATATTTTTCCTTCAGTTATAAACTTTCATTATCTTTGCCATGTTTCACATATGCCTCCTAAGTTAGAATGAAACTTTTTAATGGTAGAATATAAATTGCTCAACAAAGGAAGAGATTCACAAATAGCCATCCCAGGTTAACGTCTAAATCTAATCCTATTTTTAAATTAATAATATGAAGGCATAAACCTCATGACATTGGGATAATATTTATTAAAATACTACCAGAGAAAAAGATCTATAGACCTGAATCAAGAGTAACAATAACTATTCATTGTAATGAATTAAAATTGTCAAAATCAGTGAAACTGAAATAGAAGTTTTCCGTACATAATATAACAACTTAAAAGAAAGCTGAAGCAATTAAAAATATTAGACTCAAATAATGAAAGAGGATATATATTGCTGTTATGTATTCATATAAAGTGAAGGAGGTAGGCCCCTGCTCATGAAATGTTTGTCAGAGAACTGACTCCTATTATCCAACTAAATGTTTTCATTTATCCATTATCATGGGGCATAAAGTGCCACAAGTTATTTATTTTTCCAAGTAGCTAAAGGCAAACACCATTAATCAGTATATAATCCAGCTTTTTACATAGGCCAAAAATATAATGTTCCTGTTTGTAGGAGTGCTTAAATCAAATGGAAGCTCATGGTTTCACAATATTTTACTGATGTATCGTTCCTTTCTCTCTCAAGGTATACAGATACACACAAAAAACCTGATCTCCTCCTACTATGGTGATCAGTACAATGTTCTAACATGAAAATTATACAGGGTCACTGACATGTAGGGCCACTCACCATTCACTTGATGAACCCAGAGAGTATAACATGGTTAATCTGTGCATTATTTCAAGGGATTTTAATATTTCCCTTGATATGAAGCTATCACTTTTGGCATGGAATTTGATGGCCAGTGGACTAGGAAGTCAGATAAACAAGGGATGAAGGGTAGAGAGCATCAATTCCACTATAAAGATAATGAAATGTAGGACATGAACTAGAAACTTCTTGTATTTATTTGCTTGTTCACTTACTTGCTTCTGAGTTCATAGTTCTGTTCTAATTAGTTCAAATACCTTAAATTTTAAACTCCAGGTAACAGAATTATTATTATTTGATGTCCAAAACTAAAAACAGAATATGATGAAAAGAAAATACAAAGTAAAGTTATCTGTTATAAAATATAAACTTATATAATATCAGGAAATACTTAATACTGCTTTTTACATGTAATAACTCCAAGAATCAAAACACTTATTAAATGATGACTAAGTTTAACAAATCACAGTTTTATGGACCAGATGAGAAGTTTAGTGATACCTCATTTATTTGTTCATTCATTCATGTATTCATTCAGCAAATATCTGAATAACTGTGTGTCAGCTACTGCTAAGTACCAGAAGAAGAAGGTACTGGACACAGTACCTTCATGAGGTATGTAGACAAAATTAATAATCACACAAATATATCACTGCAAACTATGATCACTGATGTGAAAGGAAAAAGCCCATGCAATGAGAACATGTATCAGGAAGACTTAATCAAGCCTGTGATGTCAGAGGGCTCTACAGAGGAAGTGAATCTCTGAACTCTGACCCAAAGAATGAAATGGCATTAACAAAGCAGGTGTGAGGGACAGGAAAGAGTAATCTATGCCTATGTGAAGCCTCTGAGAAAGGAGAGCATTACAGACCATCTGAAAGACTCTATCCAGGGTAGGTAAATCTGCTAACCATATTATCCCTAACTTTTACTGATCCATTAAAGACACGTGTTCTAAGCTGTTCAGTGGGGGCTAACCTGCTTAAAAGTAAACATTGTTGAAATCTTTTTCATCTTTTATTTGTGGCTATGATAGGTGATAGCAAACAACGGCTTTGAGTATATTCATGAGAAAAATGATTAACATAGCCAGGATCAGAAAAAATGTGTAGTCTATCTTTATCTGGAAAAATACTGTATGAAAGATGCCACAGTGTGCCAGTCTTTACTCTGGCTTTGTTGTTTACTAAAAGACACCAGAGAACAGCTGTTCGGATTCACAGATACCATGCAATGAGAACTTGGTCCCTGAGCCCCCAAATAAGTACCAGACATTATATCAGAAGCCACAGATTATACAATAGAGATAAACTTCAAGGCCTTAAATTCCTAATCATCTCCTTTGGAGTGAATTAAAAATTGTTTTTGCAAAAGGTTTTTGCTCTTCTCATTCATCCTTTCTAAACCAATTCCCATGACTAGGTGGAAATGGGAGTCATCTATTCAGACAGCAGTCTGATTTTGGTACCTTATTTTATAGAAACCTCAGCTTTACATTCTCTGTAGCTAATCCGTCTAAGCCATGTATGATTTCTGAACTGCACATTCTTGCCAAAGAGTACAAGGTCTGTACTCTTTGCTATCTAATCCTTATCAAAATTCTAGTTGAAAGAAATAATATTTATGGAGGATTGCCTGAATGACATACAGCGCATGCGTTACTCAGACCAGATTGTCTAAACTTTACATCTCAATCTGACCAGACCATGAATGAACGAATTCTAACTACTAATGTCATGCTTTAGCACCTCTTCAAGTTGCTTTTCTCCAACTTCACATTGGAATTATCTATTTGACATATGCTGACAGATATTATAAGAAATAGTTTTATTGTGTCTGATATGGGGTTACTACTCAACCACTATTACACAGCGTGTCTTCATGAGGACCAGGAAAAAATCTCTGCAGGTATAAGTACCTGGAGAAACTAGGATTTATTCCAGAAATTGTGTATGTTTTTTAAAACTTTTCATAAATGCTACTCATCTTATAGTATAAGTATGCTACCTTCATTAATTTACCTGCTAAATAGCTCAAAGGCAGACTTACAGTCAAACCTAGCAACTGCAAGGCCTACAGAGAATTTATTTTTGTGAGCTATTTCCTATCCCAGCTTTATTATTTACCCCATATATTTTCCCTTACTTTGATTCTACCCTTTACTATCATGCTTTTAAATTGAATAAAATTATTCTGAATGATGAAATATACAGACTCCTATAACTCTTTTAAGAGTTTAAGTTACGTTTAACTTAACTCTTTAAGGGAGATATAATGTTTATAGACATGTGAGTATTTTGAGATGATTGCTTTAAAAAATCCAGTATTCTTTCATTACCCATCTTGATTACTGATGTTTTAATTTCATAGTTCCTACTATATTTTGAAACTTGCCATGTGACCCAGTACAAAAGTGTCATTTTTGCATACAGTTTGTATTTTCTTGGGAGCAAAAATGTTTAATTCAGTTTGAAGGAAAAGATTTCAGAGACTACAGTGACACAAAAATGGGGGCTTATCTGCAATTTCATACACTAGTAATTTTATACACTTAAATTCTGAAGAGCTTGGGTAAATGGTATGAGAAGCAAGAACATTCAGAAATTATCTAACTTCTCTGTTGTCCAGTGTTCAGATTCTACCTTAATATGGGGAACAACTTTGCATTAAGTTGGGAACACTTATAGACTGTTGTTAGAAGTGTCAAAATCAAAAATTTTAAAGTATTAACTAAATTTATCTCTACATAATGTTGAAAACCTGAAAACATAAAGTAAAAAACATATAAATCCCTTATCAATGAAAATATTATAATCTATGATAAAATGATTACTAGCAGAGATAAATAGCAAAGAGAAAATTAAAAAACAATAAATATTAAAATTTTCCTAAACAAATGTGTTGATATGACATAAAGATAAAGTGATGAGTATATAGTATCATTTCTGTAATGAGGATTCGTTATTAAACCCCACTCATAGACAATGGTGGCCAAGAGGAACTGCTTTCCTATCTTCCAGTTTATTGGGACAAGGTGATGTTGGAAAGCAGGCAGATCTCATTTGCAACTAGAGACAAAGCAAGGGATGGGAAACTGCCTGGCAGATAAGGAGAATAAAGACTCAACAGTATGAGCAAAAAATAATCTAATAAGAAGTATGGAGGAGGGAGGCCTGATGAAATGCATTTCCAAATTTCCCTGAAAAAAAATAAAAAGTAAGAAACCTTGAAGTATGCAGAAAATACAAACAAACAGTGAGCATTGGCTCATTCAAAGAGTGCTAAACATGGTATCTGAACATGAAGATAGACTGGGATACGGTCAAAGAAGTGAACAAAAGCACCTTTCAAAGGAATAATAAGGACAAGTGAAAACAAGGAGTCGCAGTGAGAGAATAAGAGGGATTTAAGGTGCTGAATTTTAAAAAGGGAAGGTTCTAGTGACAAAGAATTCCCACAACATATTCTGTGTATCAAGATTGTGATGAGGCCAAAATCACAATCTCTTGCCTTGAAAATCAAACATAGGGTGACACAGAAAAACAAAACAAAACAAAACCCCTCAGTTCCAAAATACTGATAGGCATCAGGATTGACAGATTTTTCAATTATAGAGTTCGACACCTTGAAGAATGACTCCAGATCTAACATATAACATCTAGTGTTAATCTAGAAAAGTGAGAACTTCTTAGTCTGTTTCCTAGTTGTAATAGCTAGGAAGCCACTGGGGAGAGTAAAATGCTAAATAAAGACAAACTGTAAAAACAACAATAGCATCAGAGTTTTTATATTGCACTTGCTCCTAGAAGGAAAATTATGAGTTCTTTGATGGTATTTCATACTGTTTAAGTAAAACTGACTTACAAGAATACTGAAATGCAATTCTTTTTGAATGGCCAACTGGTAGGAAAATAATATTGCTTCTAAAAATGAGTAATTGGGTAAACTGGAAAATTGGGAGGTGTTCCCTTTTGTGCAATGTTACAGCTTTGATGGGGGAGGGACAAATCATTATAACTCTTGCTTAGAATCATTACCTTTTCCTAGTGAGGAGAAGACCTTTCCGCCACCCATTCTTTCACTGGATACACATGTGTCATATATAAATCTATTATGCATCCTCCCTCTCTCTTTTATACTTAAATAATAGATGTAAAATTCATTTCTTTTATACTTGTAAAAAGAATGGATTTCTCTGGCAGAAAACCAATGGGAAAGAAGATTTCACAGTGTTTAATAGTATCACAAAGGCGGTGTACTGCTGTGCTGATTTTAGTTTGAAGCAGATAAACTCAAATTATAGTTTAACCTCCCGTAATAGGAACCATTCCATTTTGAAAATATTTGTTGCAAAATTAAAATAGATAATGGATTGTAATTGCATGAAGAGAGGCTCTGATGTGTTTACATTCACTAGGGAGTACACTCATAGATGGTGAAAACGTGCCAAAAAATCACATACCCAGACGTGCCTTGATATATAGAAATAAATACCCTACATGAACTAATATACGAGAAGTTAATTTTAATTGAATATAAAATATGCAACAAACTAAAGATATTAATGAATTAGGTATAAATCTGCCAAAGAACCCATGCCTTCCACTACATACATAGTGATGATATCTCTGAGAATAAAATATAATTTTGTTTAAATAGAAAATAACATATGAGGAACAGCCACACATAATCTAAATCTTCCTCAGACACAAATGCACATGTATGTCATACAACAAATTAATTTTGTATGATCACACAATCAAATCCGTACGTGATACATAACACAACACAAATAATTAATTTACAATAAATCCTACCCATTACCATTTGTTACTGACCAATGTGAATACTAGGTTTGCAAAAGACAAAGTAACCACATTCCTTATAATACTGACTCTAGCCTTGGAAGATTTGGCTTCAAATATATGTTCTACCACAAAAAATTCATAGATTTTTGACATTGTCCTTAACCTCTCTTTGCTTCAGATTTCTTATTTGCCAAATTGAAAGTAATAATACATACCTAATAGGGTTTTAAGGTTTAACATTGCATGCACAGGCAAAGTATAATTTTTTTTAAATAAAATTTTGTAGACAGTAATTCTCTGAAATTCTTATGGCATTTATTTTTAATTAATAATAAAATCATCAACTTAGAGTAGTAAAATTGTATGGACTTTGAATATAGAAAAGCCTACAGACTAAGTCTGGCTTTCTCCACTTACTAGCTGTGGAGAAATTACTTAACGTCAGTCTTAGTTTTCTTATGTGCAAATTGTGGACAGAGTACTTATTTTGAAAATTTTTTGAGAAATTTAAAATGAAATAATGTAAACAAAAAAGCACCTGGAATGAATGCTCAATAAATTTTAATTTGTTTTGTATACATATTATTGTGACCCTATCAGCTTGCAAAAACATTTTGAGATGTCAAAATTATCTTTTATACATTTCTCTATTATCTACTGTGCCTTGTACATACAAGTTTGCTAAAAAAGGAGGTGGGCAATAATGCTCAGGAATTAGGAGATACTATTCCAAGGATCAATTTGTTGCAGAATTCCTGGTGAAGCAGAATGAAAGCTATTTTTATTTTTTTATTTATTTCTTTTAATGTTTATTTATTTTGAGAGAGAGATCAACTGTGAGCATGCATGCATGAGCAGAGGAGGAGCAGGGAGCAGGAGGGAGGGAGGGGGAGGGAGGGAGGGAGGGAGGGAGGGAGAGAGAGAGAGAGAGAGAGAGAGAGAGAGAGAGAGAGAGAGAATCCCAAGCAGGCTCCACATTATTAGCACAGAGCCCAACTGGGGACTTAATTCCACAAATTGTGAGATCATGACCTGAGCCGAAATCAAGAGTGGGATGCTAAACTGACTGAGCCACCCAGCTGCCCTGAGTAAACTTTATTTAAAAGTTGCTAGATATTCATGGTTGTACCACAAGCAAGGCTCTATGATACCTACCCTCTTTTATTTTGATTGACTGATTGATTGATTGATGTGGGAGGAGAGAGAGGCCATCCACATATCCCCTTTGTCACATAAATGTAGAACAAATAGTCTTTCCTTGTCTGGAGACATTCAAACAGTGGTGATATAGATCAAAGCAAATTATTCACCTTAGAATTTTAGATCTTATATTTAATAAAATAAATGTTGACCAAAAAAATAAATAAAAATAATAATAAATGTAGCCTTAAAAGCACAGCAGCCTTTGAAAGTGATCTTTAGATCTGGTGAAGGCTGGGCTGGCCCTTCCGTCTTTCTTCTCTGGCCTTTCTGCTTCTCCGAGGCCCCAAGTTTGCCAAAAGCTAGAAATGTCTGCTTTCTCAGGGTAGAGCTAGAAAGGCCGTGGCCGCTGTGCAGAGAGTTACCCTATATTTTGTGTGAGTCTGAGAAGATCGTTCAAAGTAACTTGATAACAGGGCTGAAAGGTACACGCAGCTACCAAGACAGACTGTAGAAGAGGTAAGTTGAGTACTAGAGAGCAATTCAGAATGACTCCTCAAATAGTTTGAAAATATATAAATCCTTCTTGCTACACAAGAGGAAATGATCAAATAAGTAGAAAGTTTTAAGGGTACCTGGGTAGCTTAGTCAGTTAAGCATCTGACTTTGGCTGAGGTCATGATCTCACAGGTGTAAGTTCGGGCCCCACGACTGGCTCTGTGCTGACAGCTCAGAACCTGGAGCCTGCTCCCTCTCTCTGCCCCTCCCCCCACTCACACTCTGTCTCTCTCTATCTGTCCGTCTCTCACTATCTCTCAAAAATAAGCATTAAAAAAATAGAAACTAGAAAGTTTTAGGCCACTAAATCTTTTAGGACCCTGGGAATCATACTGAATGTGGCACCAGGTATATAAGAATAAATAAAGAAGTCACAAATGGGAGCAGAGAAAATAGAAAAAAAAAAAAAAACCCACACAGAATAAAGAAACTTCACTAATGAGTAGTTCTACAGTAGTGGCAGCAGATACAGCGTGACACAAGAATACAGAGTTGATAGGATTAATTCTTCTTGGCTGCAATCAGAGAAGACTTCAAAGAAGAGGTTACTTTTAAGCAGTATTTTGAAGTCTGAAGTAATAAAGAGAGGGTGGAGTTAAGAGGCAGGCTCCTCTGGGCATCAAAAATAAATGCAAATTCATGAAATGGCATGATGTATCCAGGAAATGATGTGCAATCCAGTGCAAGTAGTACATGGCCAACAAATCAAAAGTGACATAACTTTTTAAAAAATGTTTGAGAGACAGCAAAAGCAGGGAAGGGGCAGAGAGTGAAGGAGAGAGAGAATCCGAAGCAGGCTCCTTACTATCAGCGTGCAGCCCAACTTGAGGCTCTATCTCACAAACCATGAGACCACAACCTGAGCTGAAGTCAGGAGTCAGATGTTTAACTGAATGAGCCACACAAAAAACAGTGACGCAGAAAAGTATTTATTATGAGACCAGGATGTCATGATGCAGGTCAGACACAAGCTTGGACTCAAACTGCCCAAGACATGTAACAATCTTCTGGAGATCCCAACTGACTCTTCTAAGGAACAGGAAGAAACAGGATACTTTTGTCTTGAGTTCCAAGGTGACTCCAAATTTTAAATCTTCATCAGTGACAGAAAAAAGCAGATTTCTTAGGGATGTCTACATGAATGCTAAAGATTCCAATTTTAGGCTCTGCAGTGCAATAAGTTAGCACATGAAGAATTATAAAACACAATTCCAGATGTACAAATTAGAGTCATCATTATGACAATACTCTATGAGATCAGTATCAATCCAAATAAACTAGCTGCCAGGAGCCAAAATAATGAATTCCCAGGTTTGTCTTCATTGACTTTCCTATTAAAATGAGCATATATTTTGGTAATACAAAGACAGTAACTGTGCTAAGTTGAAAATATGGTGTGGGTAGAAAACTGTCAGGAATTCTTCACCTAAACACTTGAAATGGAACTTGAATCATGGGTAAGATTCAAATGGGTCTAGACCTAGGGAAAGCATCTCAAGACAGGGAGAAAAAAGCAAACCCTGAGTAAGGCTTCTTCCCCACCTCCAAACAGCTTATATTGTGGCGGGTAAAGAGAGTTGTTAAATTTTTTAAAAATAGTAAATTTTAGAGGCGCCTGGGTGGCTCAGTCGGTTGAGCATCTGACTCTTGATTTTGGTTCGGGTCATTATCTCAGAGTTCGTGGGTTCAAGCCTCACACTAGTCTCTGCACTGACAGCACAGAACTTGCTTCGGATTCTCTCTCTCTCCCTCTCCTTCTCTGCCCCTCCCCAACTTGTGCACACACACACTCTCTCTCTCTCTCTCTCTCTCTCAAAACAAATAAATAAACTTTCAAAAAAATAGTAAATTTTCTAGAATGTTAAAAGGAGATAAATGTTATGGGAGAAATTAGAGAAGGATGAAGGTGGTTAGTTGATGTGGCAGGAGAATTGCAAATTTAAATAGGATTGTCAGGGAAGGCCTCAATGAGAAAGTGACATTTAAACAAAGACTTGAAAGAGGTGATGGGGTTAGCCATATGGGTATGTGGAGGAAGAGCAACCCTGGCAGAGGGAACAGGTACTGCAAAGGTAGCATGCCTCGTGGGCTTCAGAAATAGCAAGAAGGCTAATGGGGCCAGAACAGCGTGAGAGGAGAAGCGGTAGTAAGATAGGAGATAATCTTATATATGGTCTTATAGAGGTCTTAAGGTTTTAAAATTTTACTTTTAAGGAGATGGTAGCAGAGACTGGGACAGGGGAGGGGGAAATGAAGGATTTTGAATAATAAAAGGACATGATTTGATACAGGTTTTAACAATACCTTTTTTTAAAAAGTTTACTTATTTATTTTGAGAAGGACAGAAAGAACATGAGCAGGGGAGGGGCAGAGATAGAGGTAGAGAAAATCCAAAACAGGGTCCACTCTGTCAGTGCAGAGCCCAATGCAGGGCTTGGTCCCACAAACCGTGGGATCATGACCTGAGCCAAAATCAAGAGTCAGATACTCAACCGACTAAGCCACCCAGGCATCCCTTAATGATATATTTTCAACTGCTGTGTGGAAAACACACTGTAAGGGATCAAGAATGGAGTTAAACAGGCTGAAAGTCAATGGCAAAAATAAAAAAAGGAGATGATGGTAGCTTGGAATAGAGTGGTAATGTGGAGACAGAAGTGAGTGAATTCTGTACATATCTTGGTAGAGCTCACAAAGAGCCAAATCTACCCATTCTGCTGGTTTATAAAATTCATTCTTTCATTCATTTATTTATAAATATTTACTGAGAATTCATCAGGAAAAAAGCACTATATGGGTTAAACATTATCCTATAATTTTTGACTGTCTCTGTGTCATTTGTCATCCCTACTTTCTCAAGTCCATTCACTGCAATAACGTATTTCTAAGTTGTTGGTTTCAATCTATTGCTTATATTAAAAAACACCTACCTTCAAGTCAAGATTAGATGTTCTGTGACTCTAATAACTGTCTCTTACCACATAATATATTGGGATAACTTCAAGAAGTGGGAAGAGAGGAGGAGAAATTTCATAGCAACCAGAATGGTGGGAGAAGATAAAGGACTAGGTAGACAAAACAATTCTAATTTTAATTTAGAGATTATTAGAGGATGTCACCAAGATAGTGACATAGGTTGTTCCTGACTTTACTGCCCCCACCCCCGCAAGAACAACTAACAACTATTCAAGAACAAGGCACTACTGAGAGAATCCTGGAGTACAGACATGAGGCTTAACACACCACTGCCACCACAGACCAGTGCAAACTGCATTAGGGGGTAACAGAAGGAGCTACATGCTGACTGCATTGTCTTCCCGCAGGCTAGCTCAGCACCATGCAGAGAGATTTCCCATGAGCCTGTGCTTCCACCAGTGGGAAAAGAGAATCCAGGAGGAGACACCCAGCTTTCACCAGCATCGTGGGTCACTTTGCAGGAGCCCCTACTCTGATCTCACACCACTAGGACAACAGGGAAATCTGCAGGGCTCATCCACTGGGCATCTGATTATGACATTTGTAGACAGGGGCTTGCAACAACCAGCACACAGATCTTGGCGGACTGAGTTCATACTTGTGGTGCAAAAGTAGCAGTCCCAAGGAGCAGTTCTATTCATCTGCAAAACCAAGTGCGGGGCGTACTGGCCAGGGAATTCAATGGGGTGCAGGTCCATGTGATTTGGTTCCTCAAACAAGGAGTTTGGCCGGCCTTAGAGCCCAGTTTGCCCATGCTCACACAAAGAACTTGATCATAACATATCCTCTGTGCAGAGTATCTTCTGGCCCCGTTTGACCAGAAGTGCTGGTAACAACCCCTGGAAGCAGTACAGCTCAGCAACACTGGAGCCAAGAGGAGAGTGGCCAGAGCCAACTGCCCCTGGAGCAAAGCTTGAAGGTAGCTCCTGGCCCCTCCCAACAGGAGAGTTTGTTTGGGAAACTGAGAATACCCTGGAGAGGCCCCTCCCCATCCTGAGGATCTGAGAAAAAGCCCCTTCTGCTTTAGAAAGTGTCCCCAGTCCCATCTGACCGGAAGGTCTGGAGACAACTTCTGGAAGCTGTGCAGCCCAGCAGTACTCAAGCTGAGAGGTGGGTGGGCAGAGTTGACAGTTCAAAAAACAAAGCCAGTGGCCCTGTTCAGTCAGGAAACTGGGGTGTGGATGGACTTAAGGCAAAAAAGAGTTTTACCAGTTTTAGAGTTACTTCTCCTTCTGCACCTCGGCACATAATCTAATTCATAGCTCCACTCACCACTGCAGAAAGCCTTCGGCCTGTCCAAATAAAGAACCTAATCAGAGTAGATGGAAAGTTGCATAGCCCATTCAACAGACCTATATGCCGTGACACCTAAACAGAGAACACAGACCATGGCTTCTCCTATTTGCAGGGCAAAATCAGTGGCCTCACCTGACCAAGGAATATAGTGCATACTCTGGTCTGATTCAGGTCCCAGAAAACAAGGTATATAGTCCCTGCATTCCATCCTGCTACTCTGCTGGGGCAGGAGAGCACATTCATAATCCCATTTATTAGTGAATATAGTACCTAGTCTCAACCATCTAGTAAGCCTGACCAGAGAACCCAGACAACCACAAAGCCCACCCTACAGCCTCTCTTGGGAACCAAGCCAGTCATCTTCTCTAACTATTCTCAGCCAGTGGCACAACATTCCCATCCACATCCTCAGACCTTGGGATAGTTGCCTCACCCCCAAATAGATCATAATAGCAGTCCCAAATTACCAAGAATATTACCAGCAGACATTCACAGAAACTAAAACTCAGCTGACTGGTGTAGAACTCTTTGCCAAGGCAAACCTGTGAAATCTGGAAGAGAAGCCCTATTAGTCAAATGTATACATATCGACCTAAGGAATCAAGGATCACCAAAAATTAGGCAAATGCGAACCACCAAAGGAAACTAATAAAGCTCCAATGAGTGACCCCAAAGAAATAAAGATCTGTGACCTGTCAAAGAATTCAGAATAATGTTTTTAAAGCAGTTTTGTGAACTACAAGAAAAAGGACAGACAACTGTGTGAAATTAGGAAAACAATACATGAACAAAATGAGAAGTCTGGCAAGGTAATAGCAACCATCAAAAACCCCTGAAATCCTAGAAGTAAAAAATATAATAACTGAACTGAGTAATTCAATAGAGAGTTTCAAAAGTAGACTAGAATACACCTTAAGTAACTAGAAAAAGAACTAAGCCGAAAGTTAGCAAAAGAAAGGAAATGGTAAAGATTAGAGAATAAGTGAAATTGAGAACTGAAAAACAACAGAAAAAATTCACAAAAGTAAGAATTGGTTCTCTGAAAAGATAAACAAAATTGACAAACCATTAGCTAGACTAACCAGGGAAAAAAGAGAGAAGACACAAATCAACAAAGTTAGAAATGAAAAAGGAGACATTACAACTAATACCACAGAAATCCAAAGGATCACAAGAGGCAACTAGGAACAACTATACACCAACAAACTGGACAAACCTAGAAGAAATGGAAAAATTCTCAGAAACATACAAATAATGAAGAGGATGAAAAAGAAAATCTAAACAGATCAACTACTAGAAAGAAGAAGAAATCTGTAATAAAAAAAAAAAATCTATCACTGAAGAAAAGCCCAGGACCAGATGGCTTCACTGGTGAATTTTACCAAACATTTGAAGAACCAGCACCAATCCTTCTCAAATTCTTCCAAAAAACTAAAGAGAAGGGAACACTCCCAACTCATTTTACAAGGCCAGCATTACTCTGACACCAAAACTAGAAAAGGACACTACTAGAAAAGAAAACTATAGGCTAATATCCCTTAAAAACATAGATGTAAAACTTCTCAATAAATTACTAGCCAACCAAATTCAGCAGCACATTAAAAGGATCATACACCATGATCAAATGGGATTTATTATCCCTGGCATGCAAGAATGGTTTAAAATATGGAAATAAATCAATGTGATACATCATATTAATAGAATAAAAGAAAAGAATCATATGATCATATCAATAAAGACAAAAAGCATTTGACAAAATTCAACATGCATTCATGATAAAAACTCTTAACAAATTAGGCATAGAAGGAACATATCTCAATATAATAAGTGCCACATATGACAAGCCCACAACTAATATTATTCTCAGTGGTAAAGGCTGAAATCTTTTCCTCTAAGATCAGGAACAAGACAAAGATTCCCACTCTTCCCACTCCTATTCAGAATGGTACTAGAAGTCCTGGCTAAAGCAATCAGGCAAGAAAAAGAAAAGTGATCAGAACTGGGGAAAAATTAAAATTGTATCTATTTGCAGATTATATGATTTTACATATAGAAAATCCTAAAAATTCAACCAAAAAACTGTTAGACCTAATCAATGAATTCAGTAAAGTTGTACAATACAAAATTAACATAGAAAAATCAGTAGCATTTTTATATACTAACAACAAATTTTCTGAATAAGAAATAACAGCATCACGAACAATAAAGTACTTAGAGATAAGTTTGGGAAAGGAAACAAAAGATCTCTATAAACTAAGACACTGATTGAAAAGAATCAAAGAAGACATATATACATGGAAAGGTATCCAATGATCACGGATTGAAAGAATTAATATTGTTAAAATGGCAATACTACCAAAAGCTATCTTTGGATTCAATGCAATCCCTATCAAGATTACAATGTGTTTTTGAGGCACTTGGGTGGCTCAACTGGTTAGCATTTGACTCTTGATTTCAGCTCAGGTCATGATTTCATGGTTTGTGAGTTCAAGCCCCATGTCAGGCTCTGTGTTAATAGCACAGATCCTGCTTGGGGTGTTTCTCTCTCTTTCTCTCTCTCTCTCTCTCTCTCTCTCTCTCTCTCTCTCTCTCTCTCTCTCTCTCTCTCTCTCTCTCTCTCTCTCTCTCTCTCTCTTCCCCACCCCGCCTGCCTCTGCCCCTCTTCTGCTTGGATGTACACATGCACTATCTCTTTCAAAATAATAAACTTAAAAAAATTATAACGTATTTTTACAGTAGTAGACAAACACTTCTAAAACTTTCATGGAGCTACAAAACACCCCAAATGGCTTCCAAAGAAATCCTCAGAAAGTACAAAGCAAGAGGCATTCCACTTCCTGATTTTAAGCAATACTATACAGCTCCAGTCATTGAAACAGTATGGTACTGGCATAAACACAAATAGACCAAGAGAAGAGAATCAAGAGCCCAGAAATAAATCCAAGAGTATACGATCAACTAATACCTGACAAAGGATTCAAGAATATTCAGTGGAGAAAAACACAGTCTTTTCCATAAATCTTGGATAACAGGATATTCATATGTAAAATAGTGACACTTGACTCATATCTTTACCACTCACAGAAATTTAACAAACTGTATTAAAGACATAAATATAAGACCTGAAACTTTGGAACTCCTAGGGATATAATGTGCAACATGGTGACTATAGCTAACACTGCCAAATGGTTATGGAGAAAGTTGTTAAGAGAGTAAAGCCCATGAGTTCTTACCACAAGGAGAATGTTGGTTTTTTTTTCCTTTTTTCTTTTCTTTTTATTATATCTATGTGAGAAGAAGGATGTTAGCTGAACCTGCTGTGGCAATCACGTTACAATGTAAATCAAACCGTCATGCTGCCCATCTTATCCAGTGAAGCATGTCACTTATTTCTCAATAAAACTGGGGAGGAGAGAAATCATCGGAAACAAGTAGTTGAAAACTCTACTTTCACGTCCCCAGGAAAAATCAAACCAAAATTTAAGAAGAAACTACATGTCTTTGTTCCAGATTGAGAGGGAGACAGCAGCAGGGAAGTTCAGGGCAGTTCTCCTGTGGGTGGACCCAGAGGGTACTTTGAAATGGGATCAAGTACTTAAATGAGTTGCTAATAGCAAGATGTTTATATCATTTACAGGGCAATTTATTTCTTTAGAGGGAAAGAACATGTTTTTAAAAACTATAAATGTTTTATTAAGGAGGTTTTGGTATGGCTAGGCTCCAAGTCCTTCCTTACATGACTCTAGAAGAGTCCCCTGTTGATTTTATGACCCCACCTCCCAAAGTCCTGGCTCACTGTTTCAAACACTCTCAGCTCTTCTCAGACAGGTTACATTTGTAACTCTCCTAGTCTTCCACATGTGCAGTTCCTCTCTCTGGAATGCTCTTCCCTCATATCCACAAGGCTTGCTCCCTCATTCACTTCAGGTCTCTCCTATATGGCCACCATATCAGGCCTTCCTGGACCACTTTGTATGAAATAGTTCTTTCAACATCAGTCTCAATTATTTTCCCCTGCCTTATTATTCTTTTTGGCAGTGATCATAACCTGGAATATTATTCGCTTTAAAAAAATATATACTGTCACTTCAATGAAGGTAGGAACTTTATCTGTTTTGTTCACCATTATATCTACAGTGCCTACCAAAATGCCTGTAACAAGGCATATTCCCAGTGTATATGTTGAATAAATGTGTCATTCAAAAACATGATGTTGAAGAAGAGAATAACATGTATTTTGAAAAATCATTTTAGTAATTATGTATGCACATATACATGTATATGTATAGTACATATATGGTTATTCCTCATTTTTCACAGATTCCATATTTGTGAATTCACTTATATGCTAAAATTTATTTGTAACTCCAAAGTCAATACTGACAGCATTTTTGTGGTCCTTCATAGACATGCACATTTCTAGCTGAGGTCAAACAAGGTGACACCTTGCCTTCCTGTTTCAGCTCTCAAACTGTAAACAAACGTCTTTTTAGCGGTCTATGTGGCACCATATTTGTGATTTTTGTTGGAGATTACACTGTTTAAAACAGTCCCCAAGTGTAGTGCTGAAGGCTGTTTAGTGTTTCTAAACACAAGAGGCTGTGATGTGTCTTACAAAAGAAAATATATATTACTTAGATGAGTTTTGTTTAGGCATGAGCTGCAGTGATGTTAGTCATGTATTCAATGTTAATTAATCAACAATATATATTTACTAAGGTGTTTTTAGACATAAACTCTCATAAAGTTATGTACTGATCAGTTGATGAAAATGTTGTGACCAGAGCCTCACCAGGAACCTAACCCTGTATGTCCTGTAGGAGCAATGATTCGGTATTCACAGATTCAGTGTTTGTGGTGGCTTTAAGGAACATAATAGTGAAAATGAGAATTGACTGCTTTTCCGTATGAGTGCGTACTGATTTTCTTTCATATACAAACTACAGAAAGGAAAAATTAAAAATTTTCTTCACTGGTAGGGATACATAAAAAGCACTCTGTAGTCCTCCAGAGTTCTCGTTGGCAGCACATAAGTTAAAAACATATATATAATCCTCCATACAATAGTATGTTTGACGTTGACGTCCATGTTAACCACATGGTTCCATCAACTGATAATGACTGAATAACTGAGATCTAATGGAAAGAACAGAAACTTAAGGACTGATAAGCCTAAGTTTAAATATTAACTGAAACACTGGTTGTGTGGGCTTTGGCAGTACTTACACTTTATGCCCCTTTATAAAATGCATGTTCATGACCATTAAATTTGATAAATCAGAAGATGTGCCTAAATCAATGTCCACATTATTTTACTTGCTTAATGAGCATTAGCTTCTTTTGCTTTCTGTTAAATTTCTAGGGAATTGACTGTAAAATTCCCAGAAGGGAAATTTAGCCAATTAAGTCTCATGGAGCTTTGGGAAAAGCCACCACAAAGACAACAATGGTAACGTGGATTAATTTTATTTAGTGTTAGGAAGGCGAAGTTTTTGTACCTTGTTGTCAAGGATGCTGATTTTTGTGGCAACTATTAGGGTGCTTAAAGATAGTACTTATTATTTTGTAACCACTTTTTTTTTCCTTTCCTAAGTAGGTAATAATTCATGAAATAAGTTAAAAAAGTGGTGTTCTACATAATCACTGCATGTGGAACACAAAAATCGACATTACTTTATCCATTTTCCTAATTGTTACGTTAGAATATTGAAGCCAAATCTCACAACACACACCTATTGATAATAACGAGGCAGACAGCACATTAATACAAGTTCTCCTGATCTGACAGACATACCTTATCAATTACCAACTGTTTTCCAAATTTTCCAAATTTACAATATTTATTATTTTAACTTGAAAATGCTTATTAAGCGCCTACTATGTACCAGCACAAGTTACGTACCAGGGATACAAAGATGAATAAGATATAGCTTTTAGTCTCAAGTCCATTTAGTGGAAGGGTCACAGTCATGTTACACAAAATTATACCTAGGGTTGAGTATAGCAGAAGCATAATATTACATTAATTTCCAGTATACAACTTAGTGATATGACAAATTTATACATTATGCTATGTTCACCACAAGTAGAGCTTCTATCTGTCTCCTTGTATCACGATTACATATCATTGATTGTATTCCTTATACTTCTATTCCTGTGACTTACTCATTCCATAACTGGAGGTCTGTATCTCCCTCTCCCCATCACTCATTTGCCCAAGCCCCCATCCCCTCCTCTCTGGCAACCATCAGTTTGTTCTCTGTATTTATAGTTCTGATTCTGCTTTATGTTTTATTCTTTTTTTTTTAGCTTCAACTTATAAGTGGAATCATATGGTATTTGTCTTTCTCAGTCTAACCTATTTCAATTAGCATAATACCCTCTAAGTCCATCCATGTTGTCTCATATGGCACAATCTCATCCTTTATATGGCTGTGTAATATTCCATTTCGTGTGTGTGTGTGTGTGTGTGTGTGTGTGTGTGAACGTGCACGCATGTGTATAAACCACATTTTCTTTATCCGTTAGTCTGTTGATGGGCACTTAGGTTGCTTCCATGTCTTGGCTATTGTAAATAATACTAAAAGAAACATAGGGCTGCATATATTTTTTTGAGTTCATGTTTTCATTTTTCCTGGATATTCAATAGTGAGATTATTGGATCATTTGGTATTTTGGTATTTCTATTTTTTGAGGAACTTCCATACTATTTTCCACATTGGCTGTACCAATTTACATTCCCACCAACAGTACATGAGACACTCTTTTTCTCCACTTCCTCACCAATATGTGTTTCTTGTCTTGATTTTAGTCATTCTAACAGGTGTGATGTGATATTTCATTGTGGTTTTGATTTGCATTTCCCTGATGATGAATGATGTTGAGTATCTTTTCATGTGTCTCTTGGCCATCTGTGTAACTTCTTTGGAAAAATATCTTTGAAAAAAAATGTCTTTGGAAAAATGTCTATTCTGCTTATTTTTTTAAAAAACAAAAGTTTATTCATTTTGAGAGAGAAAGAGAGCACTCATGAGCACAAGCAGGAGAGGGGCAGAAAGGGAGGGAGAGAGAGAATCCTAAGCAGGCCCTGCACTGTCAGCGTAGAGCTGGACGTGGGGCTCAATCCCACAAGCTGCAAGATCATGACCTGAACCAAAATCAAGCGTTGAATGCTTAACTGACTGAACCACACAGGTGCCCCCTATCCTGCCTATTTTTTAATTAGATGGTTTGCTTTTATTTATTTATTTTTTTAGGTGTTGAATTGTAGATGTTCTTTATACATTTTGAATACAAACCCCTTATTGGATACGTCATCTGCAAAATCTTCTCATATTCAGTAGGCTGTCTTTTTGTTTTCTTGATTGTTTCCTTACTGTGCAAAAACTTTTTATTTTGATACAGTCCCAATAGTTTATTTTTGCTTTTGTTTCCCTTGCTTTAGTAGACATATCTATATCTAGTTTTATAATATGATATCATGGACTTGCACATCCAATTGTACTATGTGAAACTGCTCTGTGGAAATTTTTTGGGTGGTTCAGAGCACTGCAGGTCATTGGTCCACACTCTCCCCGTGCTGTCTAAAGGAAGCTGTGAAGCACTAAGGTGAAAAGGGACTGCTAGGTATTTTTAGTCAAACAGAAATGGTACACTCAGGAGCTAGCTAGACTGGTTCTAGTGATATCTCAGTTTTGTATGAACAAGTAGCAGCTACCCCTTTGGGGGTATCTTTCCCCCCAATCCTACCACCCAAAATAAAGCTGCTGTTTAAATGGGTCCCTCAATTCACAGAGGCTCCTGTAAATGCCTCAACCTGCTTCACTGATACATTGGTAAACAGATATCTGATGATGTTTCTTATGCTACTGCTGCTTAGTCACTGTGCTCAGTGGGCATAACTCAAGGCAGTCCTTGTAGCCCCAACCCAAACTCCCCTTGATGAACCACACTACATTTTTACTAAATCACAGATAATTGCCAATGGCCCAGCAGTATGGTCTTCCCCTGGAAGATCACAGATTGGCACGTTAAAGACACCTACCCCTAGGGCTACAAAGTATGGGGGGAAAATATGGCTACTGATCAGATTAACAGACACTCTCATCTAGATTGTTCTCTAATGAGATTAACCAGAATGAAGACACTAATCAAGCCTGCCCCAGCCACATCACCACCATTACTACAAGAAAGCATCATCATACCAGACAAAACAGTGCATCCACCATCAAAACCATACACACAATAAAGGACTCTGTTTCTGATACAGAAGCTACCACTGCATGCCAGACTTTCAACATTGGCCAAAAATTGGTCCATTGGTATAGCAGTACAGAAGGCCATATTTCCAGTAGTGTTTGTTGAGAACTGTGAAGGATCTAACATGAAAACTAACAACTTAGGCAGTTTCCTGAGCTCCAATTTCCACAGAGTGATATAAAGAGGGCCAAGTGACAACTGTGTAAGCAGTGGTTATATTAGAGGAGATCACTAAGGTTAGGGAACCTGGATATTCTATAATGGGAAATAAGTTTTTCCCATATTTATCCCAGATAGATACAGAGTCTTTTTTTTTAATGTTTATTTATTTTTGAGAGAAAGAGAGAGACAGAGCCCGAGCAGGGGAGGGGCAGAGAGAGAGAGAGACAGAGACAGAGACAGAGACAGAATCTGAAGCAGGCTCCAGGCTCTGAGCAGTCAGCACAGATCCCGATGCGGGGCTCAAACCCACAAACCACAAGATCATGACTTGAGCCAAAGTAGGACACTCAACCGACTGAGTCACCCAGGCACCCCGGATACATAGTCTTTAACATAATGTATAGTGAACAAATTGTTCTCTGCTCCAGAAGAAGGCTATAGCTCTATCTTACAAGACTGTTCTCTATAGAGACACTCTTGAAAAGATACTCTGAAAGAAAAGAACTAGCTAGTTCCTCTGCTTACAAGAAATGTAGACAGTAGAGAACCATGGGGACTATCTCCCAACAGCATTGACTCCACCTGGTCCTAGAAAATTGATTATACTGGACCTTTGCCCTTGTCCCAGGGCTACTGTTGGTACTTCACAGCTGTTGACACTTTTTCAGATTCTATCTACTGGCACTATTCCAGTCTAATCAGCCAACTGTGGCCACACTATTGTGGTCCTTGAATCATAACTGTGTCATATTTCAGCTTCTGAACCATCTACAGTCTGACAACAGTGCATCTTTTGTCACAAAGGTCACCCAACAATAGACTGCCAAGTTATTTGAGGATCAGTCCACGCTCCCTGACTTCCACAGGCATCTGAGCTGTCCAGCACTGGAAAAGCCTCCTCAAAAAGTGATTCAGAAAGATTTCTGAACCTATATCCCTCACCTCCTCTTGATCCCCATACCTTAGTTGGGCATCTGCACTGAATGCAGCTGTCCCCAGAGAGCGTTTATCTCTTTTTGACCATCTCCTGGATAATGATCAGGGTGAAAGGGGTGAGAGCTATATAGACCTGTTTTGAAAATTTGTGATTTGACTCTGACCATTCCTGGGTATGATTATACCATTCTTTACCCTAACAGCAATTCTCAGACAGCCGGGTTAGTACACCTTTCAGGTGGCAATCCAGTTAGGAGGGGAGCTGGGGAATTCAAACTTAATTGTACTTCAGTCTCCTGTATATTATACTTGTATTAACAAAATGCTAGATCATAAAAATAATGACCACTGGGTTGAGTATACTATTCACCCAGCCCCTATTCTGGTACTGGAGAAGGAGCACCTTAGACTCTGGGAGATGAGAGAGGGAGGAACAATTAATGCTCCTTGACTCCTAAACCTTGTTTAAATATTTGTGATATGAATTCATATTCATAGTTTCTTCTGATGCCCACTAGCCTTGAGTTACAGAGTATAAAGCCACCAAAGCTGCAGCTATTCAGGGATCTTGCCCATGTGACTTAACCAAATTAATGTAAATTGGTGACTGAAATAAAGTTTAGCAACACATCTCAAAGAGGGATAATGGGCCCCTTTTAGTTACATGTTTTTATGTGAGGGAGACTGAGCCATGGAATATTTCTTCACTGGAAGGTTGCTTTTTGGCCCATCTATTTCCTCCCATAATTATTGGCAATGACACCAAAGATCAGCGTGTCAGTCTAAACTCCCTTGTGTGGGTCATAATGGATAATTAACTGGCCTTACACTTATCTTGGCTGATTAAAACAAGACCTACCAGTATTTCTCAGTATTTATACAACATTGGCTGAGTCCAGGACTCTGTGGGCATAACAGATCAAGATTGCAAGTTGTGCTTATCCTGATTTTTGGATTCCTTTTACTAGTGGCCTTATGATACAAACTGAACAGTTTGATCTCGACCTCTGTCAGTCAGATTAATCAGACTGGCCAACACAATAGCCAACTCATGAAAACTCACCAAAAGCCAAGATGGTATACGTAATAAAGCAAAATAAAGGCCTCCCAAGATGTCTACATCTTAACTCTTAGAACCTATGGAAAGATTACCTTATATTATAAAGGGGAATTAAAGTTGCAGATGAAATCAGTTACCAATTAGGTGACCTTAAAATAGAAAGATTATCCTGGGTTATCCCGTGGACCAACTATAATCAGAGGGTCCCTAAATGTAGAAGAGGGAAGAAGATGAGGCAATGTCAGAATGATGTGATGTGAGAAAGACTCAATGGGTTATTCCTGGCTTTGAAGATGAGAAGACTCCAAGAGCCAAAGAATGCAATGGCGTCTAGAATCTGGAAAAGGCTAGAAAGCAGATTCTTTCCTGGAGCCTCCAAAAAGGAACGTAGCCTTGCTGACACCGTGATTTTAGCCCAGTGAGATCCATCTCATACTTGTAACCTCTAGAACTGTAAGGTAACAAATGTGTGTTGTCTTAAGGCAGAGGATGTATTGATTTGTTAAAGCAACGATAAAAAACTAACACAGTGTAAGGGTTCAGGAGTAATAAAGACATTTTCTCTATAAGCATTTGGCCCTCCTACAGCCCTTAAGGATGCACCAAGAACGCAAGACTCTATGCTATCTTCACCTGGTCCATTGCTCAAGGTTGTATTTGCAGTGAGGAACCTCGAAGGATGAAATATCCTATCTCTCTGGGACAAAGACCAGGCTTGCTTACTGCTTTCTATAAAAGTGGCAGTCTATAGCTCTGTGTCCCTCAGCTATAACATATACCCACCATGTGCATAGCATCTGTGTGGGCTATACTGATCCATAGTACTTAGGAACAAGAAAAACTGATGCAAATATGATGACTGATGCTCAGGCTGCTTGCTGTGTTATAACTAATGCATTCCTTTGTCTCTGATCTATGAGTTGATGTCTTCTGCCAGCATCCATGAAACAGTAATAGACTGACTTGTTAGCTTGTAAATAGGGTAAAATCACATGCCAGACCGGACACTCTCTGGCTCATCTAACACAGCACTGAACATCCCATACTTTAATATGTAAATTCCACTCTCCAAATCACCACAGACTGCAGGCAAAGGGAAAAGTGATAGAGCATTTTAAAAGTCCAATAATTCCCTTACCACTTTCCTCTTGTGCTCAAAGAACAGTATGCATAAGCTCTTAAGAGCCACTTTCAAGGTCCTAAGTCTGGTTCTTGTATTTATCAGCTGCATGACCTTGGGAGAGTTATGTAACTCATCTGTCAAAATGGGAATAGCAGTGGCTACCTCGCATGGTTGTTGAGACATTAAATGAGTTAATGCACATAAAGGGGATTAGAAGAGGCTGGCACACAGTGGCACTCAATGAATTTTAAATGTTTTTGTTACTAACTGCCCTTCAGTGGGATTCGGTCAAGACTGGTGAGAATCCAAAGGGTGGGAAAGAGGGAAGAATTGTCCTTGTAGCTCCAAACCTCTCATAACAATGTCTTCATAACAAATAAGGATTAGATATAATGCAAAATAACATTTTCATAAAAATTATTCAAGGAGGGGAGTACCTAGGTGACTCAGTCAGTTAAGCGTCTGACTCTTGGTTTCAGCCCAGGTCATGACTTCATGGTTCGTGAATTCAAGCCCTGCATCTCATTGGTCTCTGTGCTGACATTGTGGAGACTGCTTGGGATTTTGTCTCCCTTTCTCTCTGCCTCTCCGCCACTTGCTCTCTCTCTCTCAAAGTATCGAGAACCATAATTTAAATAGAAATAGATCAAGACAGATCTCAAAAGCAGAATTTATTCAAGAAATATCTGCCTCTGTATTTCTGTTATAGAGTTTTCAGTGCCTTTGAGTAAAATAAATCTGATTAGCACTATAATTTAATTTACTTAAAGGCACTGCAATACTCTAAAATTATTGTTATAAGGAGATTTATTCACAGAAGTAAATAAAATAATTATGAAACTGATGACTACACAAGCCATTTTACTAGAGGGATATATTTTTCCTTCTTTTCAATGAATGTTTAAAGCTCTCCTTCAAGCTCTTGGTAAATCTATTGATCTGTGAAACACAGTGCGCTCCAGGGAGGCAATTCAGTTGACATTACATATTAAATGATGAGATGAATAATGATCATACCATTTGGTAATTAAACGTCTTACAAACCTTTTAACTGACTGAACGTCAAAAAAAAGTCAAACGAGGTCAAACATATTGTATTTTTCCCATTCTCATATTATGAACATAAACAGATATGTCAACAGATATCCAGAATAAGAAGGCATAATAAAAATGTTTAAAGATAAAATGTATATGAGACATCTAGCTTACTATTGACTGTATACGTAACGTGTTTTCTTTTCAGCATACAGAATTATTTTCTACTCTTAAATTTTCCCTTTTAATATTGTTACAGAAATATTTCAAACCACTGCTCTGGGTGTGCAAAAAGATGTGGGAAATAGTAACTGTAATCAGTAAAGATAAAGTATAACTAAGAGAACATGGATTATAGAGAAAGATTGCAGTCACCTAATCTCAATTTACAAATTCTATTATAACAATATAACAGTAAAAGATACTTTTACAAAATTTTACACATTTCATTTATTCTCTAGGCCAGCACAAGCCCTCTCATGCACATATACTTACTATCCTCCAAGTGGCCGATCAATGAACAGTTTAAAATGTAAGAAATAGAAACCCGTATTAATTAAAGAACTGTAGAAGCTAAAATGTTTGTCTGTCTGTTTCTTAATGGCTACTACTTTCTCTGGCCGTAAATACTAGATCACTTAGATTGCTTCATGAACAAACGATCCTATAGTGAGAAATTTAAATCTGTTACTTAGACCCACAGGTCTATTTGTTATATAAGCGAATTTGTAGCTATTTGTTGTATCAAATTACAATTATCTAATTATGAAGTTATCTAATTATAATTGCACTTAAAGTCCTTCTGTTAAATCTCCAGCACCATATTTACTTTGATCATTGTACTAAAAAAATTATTAAATAGGGAGTTTTATTAAGGTATTTAATACTTTCATGATAATGGTTACAGCTTTAAAATGTAAAATAATGAATAATTGAATAAAATACTTTATGTTTTCCTCATTCTGGAAGCATCAATTTATTTACGCTGTTAATGTTCTAATCTTACACACTTTAATTAAAATTAGCTTACATTGTAAATCATTGACCATAATGGCTCACAAAGTTTCCAGCTGATCAACAACATAGGCAGGAAAGAAGCTAAGTCATCCAAAACTTTGAGACTAAAAGTATATTTTCAAAAAGATAAAGAGATACTAGTTTCAGATTTCTAAGCATACTGCAAATAGGAAAGATTGACCATATTAAGGAAACATGAGCAGTAAAAATCAATTTTTGAAAAGATTAACTATGAAACAAAGGTAGAAAATGATCTGCAAAGAACAGAGATAAGCACTGTTACCAGAGGGCATGAAAGATGAGTGCTTCCATGAAAGTTATTCTTGGCTTCGGTGCTTTGGTCAAACAAGCCCTCCACTAAAATCCCTCAATGACTTTCAGGTTCACTTTGTGATACTTGAGATTTCCTTTAAAATATCAGAAAACTCTTTAATAAACATCTCCTATTTTCAAAACATATTTTTAAGTTTTCCCAAATATAGACATTATTACCTTCAATCATATTTTCTTCTCCTAAAAAAATTTTTTAACATTAATTCATTTTTGAGAGACAGAGAGAAACAGAGTGTGAGTGGGGGAGGGGCAGAGACAGCGGGAGGAAAAGAATCTGAACCAGGCTCCAGGGTCTGTGCAGGCAGCACAGAGCCTGCCGTGGGGCTCGAACTCACAGACTGGAGAGATCATGACCTGAGCTGAAGTCAGATGCTTAACCGACTGAGCCACCCAGATGCCCCGTATCACCTTCAATCATACTTTCTTATGTATAGAAAGGATTCTTCACAATCATATGTAGTTAAAATCCCAAACAGCTCAACTTGGTCCTTCAAAAATCATTTTGTTTCACATTATCTATAAAAATTACCGGTTTGACAGTGACATGGATTTTATTTCAACTATTAATAATTGTATTAGTTATCTATTGCTGTGTAACAAATTGCCACAAATGTAGCAGCTCAAAGCAACATGTATTCATTATTCTAAGACTTCTAGGAGTCAGGTGTCTGGGCACAGCTGAGGCGGGTCATCTGCCCAGGCTTTCACAAGGTTGTAATCAAGGGGTTGGCTGGGCTGTGTTCCTCCTGGAGCTCCAGACCCTGTTCCAAGCTCGCATGATTGTAGGCAGAATTCAGTTCCCTGTAGTTGTAAAACTGGGAGTCCATTTTCTTGCTGGTATAGGCTAGGGGTTGTCTCAGCTCCTGAGAGGCTGTTTGTGAAACACAGCAATTTCACAGGTGCTCTCAAAACACATTCTCTTATGTCTTCACACGCAGTAGACTAATCTCTTACTCCAGCTTGTTCAGACAGAGTTTTTAAACATATTCACAGTAATGACTCCCCCTCCACCTTTGCAACATTCACTTGGCTGGAAACAAGTCACAGGTTCTGCCTGTACTCAAGGAGAGGAGATTATACAAAGGTATGACTCATTATAGAGTCACTTTTGGGTATGTCCATCACAGTAATTCCTAGATTAAAATTATAAACTGTGGAATCAGACGGCCTTGGTTTAAATTCTGGTTACACCCTTACAAGTTATTAATTATGTCTCTGCTTTTTCACTTAAAATGGGATGATACAGGGGCGCCTGGGTGGCTCAGTCAGTTAAGCGTCCAACTTCAGCTCAGGTCACGATCTCACGGTCCGTGTGTTCGAGCCCCGCGTCGAGCTCTGGGCTGATGGCTCAGAGCCTGGAGCCTGCTTCCGATTCTGTGTCTCCCTCTCTCTCTGCCCCTTCCCCGTTCATGCTCTGTCTCTCTCTGTCTCAAAAATAAATAAACATTAAAAAAATTTTTTTAAAAATGGGATGATACTACCACCTCTTAAAGTTGTTGTGAGGACTAAAATAATTTTTTAAATTACTTATGGAGCACCTGGGTGCCTCAGTTGGTTAAGCATCTGACTCTTGGTTTCAGCTCAGGTCATGATTTCATGGGCACTGTAGGATTGAGCCCCATGTTGGTCTCTGGGCTGGGGGTGGAACCTGCTTAGGATTCTCTCTCCCCACCTCTCCCTTAAAATAAATAAATAAACTTAAAAAAAAAAACTGCTTAGAGAAGTATCTGACAAGTAGGAAGTTCCAAAGAATTTTGCATTAAGTAAATTAATATTTGAACATCTATATGAATTTCTAATAACCCAATATATTTTATCATCAAAATTTCATACACTGTGACTGTAAAGATGTCTATTGTCATTTCTCTGGATGATTCACATTTGCATATGTACAAATGTGTGCTCTGCCAACCAATGTAAGAACGTGGGAATTCCTAAAGAGTATTCAATAGTTAACAAAGATCAAAATATGGAATTACATGCAAGAGAGTAGTCAATAAATATTGCTCAGTAATCATGATGGTAATTGAAATCTACAGTTAAAACTCAATGAAAGTAAGTTATGAGTTGACTTCTGCTAATCACCAGCCTCAGGGACTTACTTCTGCCTTCTATTATACCAATCACAAATGTTTAATTTCTCAAATATTATTATTTAGTGATGAGTGATACCTCCACCCTTTTAATTACATTCAGTGAGCTGACTATAATATTAGGCAGTAGCCCACATAGAATTTACACAAATGCCAATTACTGGAGATTGGGGGAAATGCCTATTCTTTGGGATGTTGACCAGGCCTCGAGACACAACAGAGTTTTATAAGAAGGTAAGTCTGAACAAACATTCTCTGAGGATTTCTCCAAGTCATGCTGACAAAAGTAAAAGACTTTATGTAATTACAAAAAGAGATCGTAGAAGTCGAGTGCAAAATGCCTTTTTAAAAATTATTTTTCACCAATAAATCATGGATCTGAACATCAGACAGATAAACAGGCTTTTCTAACTCCACAGATTGTAGCAGAGATAAAGAACTCCTGTGTCTCAACACCGCAACCAGAGCTTCTCAGTGGGAGCCATACTGCTTTTTAAAGGGAGTTGGGGGGCGGGGGGGAAGGGGGGGAGCCTGGGTGGCTCAGTGAGTTAAGCATCCCACTTCAGCTCAGGTCATGACCTCACGGTTCCTATGGCAGGCTCTGTGCTGACTTCTCAGACCCTAGAGCCTGCTTTCTATTCTGTGTCTACCTCTCTCTCTGCCCTCCTCCAATCATGCTCTGTCTCTGTCTCTCAAAAATATATAAACATACATACATACATACATAAATAGATTTTCTCTCTCTCAAAAATATATAAACATACATACATACATACATTAATTAATTAATTAAAGGGAGTTTGGGAAATCTGTGAGAGAATTTTTGGTTGTAATAATTCGATACATCGTTGCCACCTGTGGGCAGGGGTTATGTCTGCTGGTCATCCCGCAGTAATGAAGAATACTACTGCACCTTACAGGACTCTCTCTGAACATTCATGAAAATACAGAACTTGTGACTAGACCTAACCTTATTTTACATTTAAGATCTACAGTGTTTTTCCATGTTTTTAATATACACTGAATTTATTAGGTCAGTGATACTGTATATCAAAGTAATATTTATTTTCTTCAGAACTGTCCCGTTTTCACCATTTTAAGAAAGAGCACTAATGATGGCTCATGTATCCTTTCATTTTTAGCTATCATAATTATAGTTATTCTACAAGTAGAGCAACTACATGACTACTTCATAAAATCTTCTAATTTAGTCACATCTGATCATTTACATTTTCTATTAAACTGATTTTTGAAATTATACGTATTGAAACATACCTAAGAATTTCATTTCATATTAATAAAAGAAGAATTACAAAATATTTTTTATAAATGGTGGAATTATGTCTTATGGTGTTAAGAGGCACTTGCCCTACTCAGTCCCTTCTTAGGATTAGTTTTAAATTAGCTTATCCAGGGAAAGGAATCCTTTTCGGGTTTTATAAATAACAATTCTAAAAGATAAGTCATTGTGTAGCTAATATTTAGGTGTTTTAAGAAGTGTACAGTATCAAGAAAAAAAAATCCCTTATGGGTGAAAATTCCAATTTCTAAAGGCTCTTGAGCCACGGGATCTACAACATCCTTGTCTTTAAAGGTGTTAAAATCCTGAACAGAAACACAAGAAAGGATATAGTAAATCTTTATTACTAGGAATGACTGAGCCAACAGAGCACCTGGTTAACCATATAAATTATACACACTAATTAGATAACTGCAACTGAGTGCCAATTTAGTAATTATTGTCTATTTTAATATTTTTCTCATTTTTAGGAAATAGTACATGTTCGATGAACAAAGTTTAAATCATACAGAAAGTTATAAATAAAAAAACAAAAAACTAACAACTATCCCTCAGCAATAACCACAATGTTATTTGTATTGTATTGTATTGTATTATATTGTATTGTATATTTATAATGTATACTATACACAAATTACAATATAATGTATGATACATATTGATATGTATATATCATATACATGTATACATATTCATATGATATATATACACATATAATATAATGTATGATACATATACTCACCAAATATATATATTACAGAATAGGTACATATTTCTGTAATTTTCCTATGAATAATTAAAGAGTTTAAGCAAAACATGTTATTTTTCTCAGTTAAGGTATAATCACCCTATATTAGTTTCAAGTGTACAACATAGCAATTCAATATTTGTATGCATTGCAGAATGATCCCTGTAGCAAATCTAGTTACCATCTGCCATCACACAAAGTTAATATAATACTATTGACAAGAGCCCCTATGCTGTACGTTATATCCCCATGACTTACTTATTTTACAAATGTAAGTTTGTACTTCTTGAACCCCTTTATCTATTTCTCCCCTTGCCAAACCCTCTCCTTTCTGGTAACCAACAATGTTCTCTGGATCTGCAAATCTGTGTTTCATGTTGTTTTGCTTGTTTGGTTTTACGATTCCACATCTAATTGAAATCATATGATGTTTTGTTTCTTAAATTCTACATATGAGTGAAATCATAAGGTATTTGTCTTTCTCAGAATGACTTATTTCACTTAGCATAATACACTCTAGCTCCACCCACATCATTGCAAATGGCAAGATTCCATTCTTTTTGATGACTAATATTCCATTGTATATATTTATCCACTTCTTCTATATGTATTCATCAGTTGATGGACATTTGTGCTCTTTCCATAATTTGGCTATTGTTGATAGTGCTGCTATAAACATCCAGGTGCATGTATCCCTTTGAATGAGTTTTATTCCTTTGGATAAATACATAGTAGTACAATTGTTGGATCATAAGGTAGTTCTCTATTTCACTTTTTGAGGAACATCCATACTGTTTCCCAGAGTAGGTGCACCAGTTTGCATTCCTACCAATGGTTTAAAAAGGTTCTCCTTTCTCCACATTCTTGCCAATATCTGTTGTTACCTATGTTGTTAATTTTAGCAATTCTGGAAGGTATGAGGTGACACCTCATTGTAATTTCGATTTGTATATCCCTGAAAATGAGTGATGTTGAGCATCTTTTCATGTGTCTGTTAGCCATATGTATGTTTTCTTTGGAAAAAAATGTCTATTCATGTCTTCTGCACATTTTTAATAGATTATTTTGGTTTCTTGGGTGTTGAGTTTGATCAGTAATTTATAGATTTTGGATGCTCACCCTTTATCAGATACGTCATTGCTGGGGTCTCTAGGGTTTTCTATTATGGTATCATGTCAACTGCAAAAAGTGACACTTTTACTTTTTCCTTTCCAGTTTGCATGCCCTTATATTTATTTTTCCTGTGAATTACCATGGTTAGGGCTTCCGATACTATGTTAAATAACATAGTGGGGGGAGTGGCATCCTTGTCTTGTTGCTGATTTTAGGGAAAAAAAAACTATCAGCCTTTCACTATTAACTATGATATTAGCTTTGGGTTTGCCATATATGGCCTTATGTTGTGGTACATTCCCTCTATCACCACTTCATTAAGAGCTTTTATTATAAATAGATGTTGAATTTTGTCAAACACTTTCTTGGCATCTATTGATATGATCATATGATCTTTATCCTTCATTTTGTTTATGTTGCATATCACGTTGATTTGTGGATGTTGAATGATTCCTGCATTCCCTCGAATAAATTCCACTCTATCACTGTGTATGATCCCTGTAATGTTCATTTATTTAAGTCTGCTAATATTTTATAAAGATTTTTGCATTTATGTTCATTAGGGATATTTATAATTTTCTTTCTGTGGTGTGCTTATTTGGTTTCGTTATCAGGGTAATGTTGGCTTCTTAAAATGAGTTCAGAAGCATTCCCTCCTTTTTAATTTTTTGCAAGAGTTGAGAAAGATAGGTAAATCTTTAAATATTTGGTAGAATTCAATAGTGAAGCCATGTGCTCCTGGATTTTTGTTTGTTGGGAAGTTTTTGATTACTGATTCCATTTCCTTGCTAGTCTGTTCAGTCTTCTATTTCTTCATGATTCAGTCCTGGAAGAGGTTAAGCTTCTAGGAATTTATTCATTTCTTCTGGGTTGTTCAATTTGTTGGCATGTAATTGTTTTAGTAATCTCTTATGATCCCTAGTATTTCTGTGATATCAGTTGTCCCTTCTACTCCTTCATTCCTAATTTTATTTATTTGAGCCTTCTGTCTTTTACTGGAGATTCCAGCTAAAAGTTCATTAATTTTATCTTTTCAAAGAACCAGCTCTTAGTTTCACTGATCTTTTATATTATCTTTTTTAGTCTTTCATTTATTTCTACTCCGATCTTTATTATTTCCTTCCTTTTCCAGTGAGATTTTTACTTTCATTATATTTTCTTGGTATTACTTGTGCCATTTCTTTTTAGCTTAAAAGTCCCTTTAATATTGCTTGTAAGGCTTATTTAGTAGTGATGAACTCCTTTGGCTCTAAGGGTTCTCTTTATCCCTCCTTCAAATCTGAATGATAATCTTGCCAAGGTAAGGTGTCCTTGTTTGGAAGGTTTTTCCTTTCAGTCCTTTGAATATATTACACCACTTCCTTCTGGTCTCCAAGTTTCTAAGAAATCAGCTGATAGCCTTACATCGTTTCCTTTGCATGTGACAATTTGTTTTTCTTTTGCTGCTTTTAAGATTCTCTGTCTTTGAACTTGACATTTTAATTATAATGTGTCTTGGTATGGATCTTTGGGTTCATCTTATTTGGAACTTTCTGGGCTTCCTGAGCTTGGATATTGATTTCCTCCGTAGGGAAGTTTTCAGCCACTATTTCTTCAAGTAAGTTTTTGACCTGTTTCTCTCTCTGTTCTCCTTCTGGGAACTCTATAATACAAATGTTATTCTGCTTGATGATGTCCTACAGGCTCCTTAAGTTATATTTATATTTTAAAATTCTTTTTTTGTTGTTGTTGTTTTGCTGCTCTATCTGGGTAAGTTCCATTGCTTTGTCATCCAGTTTGCTAATGCATTCTTCTGCTTCACCCAGTTTGCTGCTGAATCCCTCTAATGTATTTTTTACTTCAATTATTGTATTTTCAGCACTGTGACTCCTATTTGGTATTTTCTTATATTTTGTGTCTCATGGTTGAACTTGTCTCTGTGTTTATCCATTCTTCTCTTGAGTTCAGTTCAGTGATAATCTTTATCACAATTCCTTTGAATTTTTTATCAGGGAGATTACTTATTTCCATACATTAAGGAATTTTTCTGAGGTTTCATCTCTTTCTTTCCTTTGTAACCTATTTTTTCACATTTTCACTTTGCTTGACTCTCTGTGTGTCTTTCTGTGTATTAGGTGAAGAAGCTACCTCTCTTAGTCTTAAAGGGGTGGCCCTATGTTGATGATAAATCTTCTTCTGTTCAACCTTTCCCTAGCTCTTGGTTATCTCCTGAAACTTTGGGATTGTCTAAACTACCTGACTGATTCTGGATATGTTCCCATTGCTGAAGGTGTGCCAAGACCTGTCAGTGTTCCAAAGGGAAGAATCTCATTCAGCACCTAGTTCAGGCCTACTGCCAGTCCCTCAGGCAGAAGCTTTTAAAGTATGGAAATTATATACAGTCCTGTGGGACCACAATCTTAATCCCTTTTGGCCTCCATACCAGGGGAAGGTATATAGAGCGGCATCCCCTAGGCCAACAGTTACGAAAGAGCTCCAGATGAGCATATAAGCTCTTTTCTGGGAGCCTGTCGAGTTGTAGCGAGGTGCACAAGGATGGTGTCTCCCTGCTTATGTTCCTTGGATGTGTCTTCTTAGACTCCAGATGTGTGGGAAGGAAACCTTCCCTCGGGCTAAAGCTCCAGGCTAAATAGCCCTTTTGCACAGTAAGACTAGGGTTGTCTTTCAGTGTGCTATCTGTGCAGTGCTCTGAAGGAGGTGGCCTACCAAGAAATGTCTTTCCAATGACTACCTTTCTCACAATCACCTGGGACAGGTGATCAAGGGGTATCTCCTGTGTGTGTTGTACACACCTTCTGGCTTTAGCTAAGTAGCTAGAGGGCACAGGGGTCAAGGCAGACTCACCAGCTTCATAAAGGCAGCAAAGAAACGTCTTGACTGCATTCAGCCATGGTTTCAGGAATGCATCAGGAAAGTGCCTTGTCTGTGCACAGCTTTAGGCTGGGAGCAGGAGAATGCCATGACTAGGAGCACTCACCAGCCCCAGCCAGGGAGTGGGAGAACGTGCAACTGACTGCACTCTCTGGCTTCAGCAAGGTAGCAGTATGGTGCCATGTTCAAGTTCACCTAACTAATAGCAAGTTTGGTGGAGAGTGTAACACTGACATCCACCAGCACCTCCATCTCTGAAGAGAGTTTCAATTCTCTCATGCTCATCCAGCAGATGATTTTAATGATGATTTTAAAGATTCATTAATCTCTACACCCAACGTGGGGCTTGAACCCACAACCATGAAATCAAGAGTCACATGCTCCACTGACTGAGCCAGCCAGGCACCCCAGATGCTTTTAGATAAGCAAACAAATCTCCTTGACATACAGCCTAGCATTTTTCAAAAAAAATTTTTTTTTTCTGAGTCTCAGGGCAAGTGAGACTACACACAAGCCCTTTAAAAGGGGAGTCTCAATTTCCTATATGACTTTGGGTCCCTTGGACATCAGCCCTATTGGTTTTTAAGCCTGACATTCTGGGGGCTCATGCTCCTCTGCTGATCCCAGGGGTTGGTGTGGCTGAGCCCTAACTCCTCACTCCTGTGGGGGGAAGCATCAGACTGGTGAGATTCATCCCTACTGTGTGCCACTGTGCCAGGGCAGGTGGGGGTAAGACTACGTATCTACCTCTCCTGTCTGTCTCGAGATAGTATTTTTATCCTTTGTTGTGAAGAAGTAGCTCACATTGTTTTCAGATCCTTCTCAGAAGTAAATAATCCATGTGTAGCTATAGACGTGGAGTGTCCATGGGAGGAGGGGAGGTCAAGATCTTCCCAGGCCACCATCTTGCAGAAGCCCTCCTAAGACATATATTTCTGAAACGGTGTTCTATAACTTACATTACTGACTTACCTAAATATTCTTTGTTATTCCACTATTTAGGAATGATATAATTTATTTAACCAGTTTCCTTTGCAAGTGTTAGTAAGGTTGATTCCTTACCTGTGACATTAGGAAACAGAAGAATCCATATATCTAATCACCTAAGTTGTAACAGGGCAACAAGAAATCAAATCAGAGCAGCAGCTACCTTCAGATGAGAAAAAAATGGTGGCTTAAATCTCTTTTCCATTCCCTTCAAAATCCCACACAAAGTGCAGTTTTATCTGTGTGGGGGGGAAGGGGGTGCAGGCACAGGTGCTAGAAAAATTGGAATAAGCCTTCCTGTAAGAAAACTTCCACAAAACTTCTAGAAGTATTTCTGTGCCATTTGCATAGTGTAAATGGCTATTGTGTAATCCTTTGACTTTCTTAAATTATTTTCAGCAAACAAAAGATACAGAAGCCACTTTTCTATTCTTTTAATAACCTTTCTGAACTCTTGGGAGGTAAACTCCCATCTCTGCCCTCCCCTGGAGCTCCTCAGTCCACTTCCCCAAGCTGATCCTGTATTATGCAAATAGAGATCCCTGTAAAGTGAAAGTCTGATTAGGGAACAGCTCCTCAAATAATGATTAAAATGGGTATATTAGAATATTTATAGCTTTAGGTAACTAAGAAATCTAAATTTAAAAAGTTTAAATAAAAAAGAAAGTTACCACCTCATTTGGTCAAAAGGTAATAAGAGCTCTGAATATAATAAAATAATTAAATACCAAATGTATTTATTTATTAATGAAGTTATTAAACATTGTTTAATACTTATTATTTTAATAACTGAATATTTCTGACATGGGAATGGAGTTATCATAACTGGCTTAAACTAGTTAGTAGCTATCTGTTGGAGCTGGGAACAGGGTCAGTTTCCCACGAAGTACATGCTCTGTGGAATAATGAAGCATATCTCAATAACATCAGGGTTCTGGCGGCAGAGAAGAAAAGATGTTGGAACAACTACTAGAAGTGTCTGCTTCAAGCAGAGTGACCACACGTCTTCACCCAAGATAATCCCAATGTGTTACCTGTTTTCTAGGATAAATAATAATAGAATCCTTTTTATTCTCAAAAGTGTCCTGGATGATATACAAAATGGTCACCTGGCTATAAGGTGTATATTTTTAAGATTTTGGACTTAAGTTTTAATTAAGCTCTAACTTAATTATCTTTGTTATAATTCTATAAGAACATTATTAAACCTGTAGTGAAAATAAAAATAAGGTTTCAGAATGCATGGTCAGCCTAATAAAATTTTAAAGTAACTATGAAGCAATCCCTTTCAATGGACTGAAACACTAATTCCAAATCATTCTCACCAATTCCTCAACTAGATTTTATGAATTCCTACTTAACTAATATTTTCATAGCTTAGTCCATGTTTTGAAAGAAGAAAGGTGATTTGTTCAGAAATTAATTCATTGTTAATTTGGGCCACAAGTAGAACCACGTAAGAAGGACTGTTCAACAGTATTGGCAAGAGAGCATTGGAGGCTTTGGACGTAGCCTGCCTTAGTTCAAATCTTAGTCATACCATACAGGGACTGTGGAACAATGAGCAAAATATTTAACTTTTCTGGGCCCCACTCCATCTATAAATTGGGGACAATAATGATCTCTACCTCATAAGTAACAAGTAATCCATAGGTTGTACTAAGTGAGTTAATGCTAGTGAATCACTTAGGAGGGTACTTGGTACTAAATAAACGGCAGGTAGTAGTAGTGGCAGTAGTAATGTCATCCTCATTGTCGTCATCGTCATCATCATCATCATCACATGGAACCCAGGGAGCTGTCCGAGGGATCAGACATTAATGCCAAAAGCAAACACATTTTCCCAAACTAGTAACGCAAAGAGACAACCAGGCATTTTGAAAAGTAGAATTAAGTGCAAAGGCAAAGCAGGGACAAAAGGTTGACCAGAAAGAAGGTGGCATATAAAGAAATCAAAGGTGAGCTCAGGAGTTGACTCATCATATGCACCTCCTCTACTGTAAGTTCCTCTTATTTGCAGTTTGGCATGTTGCTAAATGTCTAGAGTATATTGTTAAAGGGACTAAGGCTTCTCAGGGTCTCAAGATAATGTTCTTATTTCAAGAAAACTTTTCTTAGCACATGACTTTCTGAAGGCAAATTCACACTGAAAACCAAAATCTCAAAGGAGATACATGGTTAGAGTCGAGAGTAAACGAGATGTAGTTCTGGCTAGAGGAATGTACTTCCACATTTCTGATTAACCAGAGAGGAGTATGCACAGAATATAACAAGGAAGGTAAATATAAATAAAGGGCACTAGAACACTAAGAACATAAAAGTACTTAATCACTATTGAATAACTAATTATGCTTTCAGCTTTACTATATGAAAAAAACTGAAATGTGAGCACAACTTTCAGTTCACTCACAATAAGACATGAAGCATGTTTATTGTTGCTCAGCCCTGCATGCTGTCTGAGACACCCTGCACCCTGAGAGTGACTGAACCTTAAGAGGAAAAACAGTCAAATTTATAGTTAAGAACTAGCAGTTCTCGATAGATAACATTACTTATAAGGGTATAAAGGAGTGTCGAATATTTCTTTAAGACGACTCCTTATTTATGTAAGAATATAATGTGTGCTTTGCATTTAATTGATGGCAGTTGAAATCATTATAACATAAATAGTTTACAGTTGTGAGATCTGATGAGCTATTGGATACCTAGAGACAAGAAAAAAATTAATGGATCTAACTGAAAAGTAAGCATGAATCATTAACTAAGAAACAAATGAGTAAAATGTATTAGAAAAATTTTTAAAATCAACTATATACTTAAGAAGGGTATAAACTAAAACTATTTTGAAGTTGTTAAAAACACAAGAGAAATTACAGAAGAAAGTATTTATGTGACAGATTTTTATAAGGTTGAAGCGAAATGCTGTATTTAATTAGCAAATTCAGAAACTTTTCCAACAAAACCATTTTATTGATCTTTCTTCTATAAATATTTACTTTTAATCTGACCCAGGCAATCAAATAAGAGATCTTCATTTCTCTGCATCAGACTTTTCACATATCTTCAGGCAAGTGCTCAGATCCTTGTCATTCACAAACTAAATATGTCAATACATATTATATGGTACCATATGCTATTGTCATTACAATGTCATAGAATTCAAGATGCTAAGGTCACTTTAACTTGTTTTTTCCTCCCAAATTATTTCAAAATATATATTTTAAACAAAATATATGTCTTAAAATTCTTTATATAAACCTCATAGTTGTAGTCAAAAAAACAAAAACAAAAAAAAGCGAAAAAACAAATAAACTTCAAAGGGCTATTTCCAAAAAAGGTTACTCTCATGTGAACACATACTCTTAATTAATGAATGAGACACTCAAGATTACTAGCATTTTTAGTAAGGTAAGATTTACTGTTTTTTTCCAACCTTAAGATTCTAGAGTGCACTTTGGCAAATCCATTCATTTGTGTTGTTTATTAAATTCTCTGAGGCTACTGATCCATGCGCTTAAGCAGAGAAAGACAAAGAAAAAAATCATCACAATATTATAGTCTCAAAAGTTTTTACTCACATTACTCTCTTAGAGAGGACCCATTTTTAAGACCAAAAATAATATGGCAATTGAGAATTATGGTTAACATTTAATTGTGGAGACAAAAATGAATATTTAGGCCCAACAGAGCAAGAATATTTATCCCTTGATCTGAACATAAAAAGTATTCGCATCTGTTTCACTGCTTTGCCTTCTTCATGGGCTTAAACCTGCCAAATTATTCCATTTGATTTCAGAGAATTCTCATATGGCAATCTATTTTATTTACTTTATCTTCAATAAAATGGTTCAGTGAGCATTAGCAACTCTGAGACACAAGTTTCAATCAGCCTTCAGGCAAAGGCGTCAGTCTATATTAGGCCTACTGTGCTGTGAGTTGCAGCTAGAAAGTTGGATAAGGCAGAGCAACAGTGAAAATGTGAGCAAGACCTAATAAAGCCACAGTGAAGAGAAAGAAAGCTCTCCCCAGGCTCTCACATGCATCACTTATACAATGCCAGGTGCTGGGTTCAACACATGAAGAGCTCCTTAATAAGGCTGACAGCTAAAAGAAGGCCTCAGACTCTAACTTTATTTTACATGACACCTACAGTAATAGTCCTCTGTTCTCCAGAAGACAATAGTAAAAACTGGAATTGCCAACAGTTAAAAATAGGGTTTTTTTTATTCAGCCCTCAGATATTATATGGGGGGGGGACAAAAAAAAATTTCAAGCTGCACAGCATTTCACCTACATTTTCATACAATTCCTAATATAATAGTAGTTTCCAGAAGGACCTTTCCTTACAAATTTGTATGACATTTTAAATATAGCTGCTGGATTAGATTTTAACCACAAAACAATCAGTGAGTTTGAGCAACAACTCATTTTGGAAAATGATATCATTAAAGACTAATTCCAAGAAATGTGGGGCAATACTGATAGATGCTGTGGAAATGTCTCCCAGAGCACAAACTTCATAGTAAGTGATGCTGGTTCATATTTGATATGGGCTGTAAAAAGCAGATTATTGTAATGGTGTTCTTCCCAGCAAATAAGACCATTAAAAATGTACTTAATGTTCAGTTGAATTGAAAAGCAGTCCAGTTAAAATCCATATTTTGCTATTTTGTACAACGGTGTCAGAAAATTTTACTAGCGGATCACTCTAAACCACAAACTTAAAGTTATAAATGTAAACTCTTTTTTTTTTGTAGGAATAAGTTTCTACCTTTTTAAAATATAAGGCTGTATTTTTGCCCAGGTCCTGTGATCACATTATAATCAATAAGAGTGAAATTAGAATGATGAGTTTAATATGAGTTTATAAAAAAAAAAGTTGACCTATTACTTGCAGAAACATACTTCTCAACTCACTTTTCTGGAGACCAAATATATTGTTTTTCTAGTGATGCTACATTTCAAAGCATAACACCCCAAATATGTGTACATATATCTAGCTGCTGCCATATAACTGTCTTTTATATTTCTATAAGAACCCTAAAGAAGAACAACAGAAACTAGTAGATTCTTCAAGCTCAGATTCTATAAAAGTAAGAGTGTTTTTAACTATCCCAAACAGCTCTTATATAAAAGAACCAGTACCAGACCAGTACCCAGACCTACCCAGCCCCTAGTAAGCATGATTCTCCAACACTGATGTGATCAATGGGTAAAAAAGAAATTAAAAGAGACCTCTGCATATTATAAAATCAGCATTATAGGTGAAATCTAAACATTTCACATTTTCTTCTCACTTGGCTATCTTACAAATATATGGGCTTATCGAATTACATTTACTTTAGAGACCATATATTCAATATACTAGGAATCCTTATATTTATTCCCCAGAAAGCCAAGGTCAGTGATGAAATCTGTGGAAATAATTTTAGGGGTAATATATATAATGCATAAATTATCTATTGCTATATAACAAATTACCCCCAAACTTAGCAGGTTAGTATGAAAGAAACCTTTATTATCTCACACAGTTTCTGAGCATCAGGAATCCAGGAGTATTTCAGCTGGGTGGTTTAGTCCCATGGTTTGTCAGGAAATTCCTCCCTGTCTGTTGACCAGAGGGCTTAGTTCTGCATCACATGGACCTTTCCACGGCAGCTTGCCTTCCCCAGAGCAAGTCATGAGACACAGAAGGAAAGAGAGAGGGAAAAAAGGAGAGAGACTGGGAAAAGAAGAAAGAGGGAGAAGGGGAGAAAATGACAGAGAGAGAAGCAATAGAAAAAGAACACCCCAAACAGATGTCTTAATGTCTTGTGTAACCTAATCTGAAAAACAATATACCATCATTGTGCCATATTCTATCAGCCACATGGGCCAACTCTGGTGAATATGGAAGGAAAAACAACAGTGTGTGATAACCAGGAGACAGAATCATTAAGGAAGATCTTTAAGGCTGCCTCCCACAGCCCACCTCCTGGACCCCAATCATTCATGTTCTCCTCTGTGCAATCAATTCCAAATGTTTATGCTGCAATGGATTCTTAAAGGGAATTTAAAGGTTGTTTGAGATACATTTCAGATTACTGAGTCATTTAAAAGTGGATAATTTATGAAGAATATCTTTTCAAATATAATTTTCAAACTGAAAAGGCTATCACACTGACCACGGTTTTAAATGAAGAAGGTATATATATTTAGTGAATATTTCTTAAGATACTATTATAGGCAAGGCTGCGGGTAACACAGATATGATACTGTACAGGAAAAGTCCTAGGCTGGTTGAACAGGAGGAAAGAAACAGGAAAAGTATAATGGAAGAGATAGAGATGTCAATGTGCTTTAAAGAGATGGAGAAAAGGAAAGAAACAATAGGATGTGACAGAAATGTGGGCAAGTGTAAGGCATGGGATTCAAGGTATGCATATTGGTGTAATGGGAAGAAAAGGTTAGTATTCAGGTTTTGTCAGATTCTGGAGAGTATTAAATACCAGGGTAAGCTGCATTTAGCCTGACGTTAGCCGGCATGAAATAATAATAAATCTCATTTAACAGGGAGGAATGACCTGTTGGGAGTCACACTGTAAGCATAACTGAGAGCTAAGGTTTACAATAGTGACAATATTCCTTTTTATTAAATAGTACATAATTGTAAAAATCTAAAATTAGGGCACCTGGGTGGCGCATTCGGTTAAATGTCTGACTTTGGCTCAGGTCATGATCTTGCAGTTCGTGAGTTCAAGCCCCGCATCGGGCTCCGTGGTGACAGCTCAGAGTCTGGATTCTGTCTTTGGATTCTGTCTCTCCCTCTCTCTCTGCTCCTCCCCCACTCACACTCTGTCTCTCTCTCAAAAATAAATAAACATTTAAAAAAACCTAAAGTAATGGATTATTTGAATTTTAAGATAATAAGTTTAACATGCCTTGGCAGACAGATCCTAGGGTGGCCCCCAAGTTCATGCTCTGTAATTCTATCCACTTGCATGTGAGCAGGACTCTGACTTGCTTCTAACCAACAGAATATGGCAAAGGTTATGAGACGGCACTTCAATGATTATATTAATACATATACACATGCTCTATATTTACATACATATATGTATATATGGCTTTATCTTGCTCTCATATAGTAGAGACTCTCCTACTGGCTTTCAAAAAGCAAACTACTATAATGTGGACTGTATATGAAGAGGGTCACATGCATGGGAACCATGGATGGCCTCTTGAGGATCTCAGTCCTACAACCCTGATGAACTAAATTCAGCCAAAACCAGTGAGTTTGGAAGAGAACCATGAACTCCAGATGAAAATGCAGCCTGGCCAGTATTTTGATTGCAGCCTTATAAGACCCTGAGTGAAACTATGCCTAGACTCCCCATCTGTGGTAACTGTGATTTAACAAAAGCATGTGTTTTAAGCTCTTAAACATTTAATATGTTACATAGCAATAGAAAATTAATATACATGCTGACTGAAACACAGAGAGCACATTTACAGAATTAACTCATTTTTACCATCTCCTTGCCCAAAGTTATGGAGCATATTTGCTAAGTAGCCTGAAACTACAGTCAACTTGTGAAACTAATAAAATAGGGGACAAAATAACTAATTATTTTAATGCTTACTATGCCCTTTGTATGAATTCACAAATGTAGTCCTCAAATCTACTCTGTGAAGTGAGGTACTATTACCTCTATTTTCTCGATTCAGAAATTAAGGATTAGAGAGTTTAAATGATTTTTCCAACGTTTCACATACAGTAAGTTTGCCCTGGACCCGTGATTCAGACCTAAGCAATTTGATTTGCAAGCTTGCATTCTCAACAGCTACACTCTATAGCTTCCTCTCTGCAGTTTTGTTCCTGCTACTTTTTGTTAAGGGCTGTCAGAGAGCCATGAACATGAATCACCGACCCAGACCCTCCTCAGCCAAATCAGCTTCCTGTAGAGTCCATTTTCTTTTCAATGACTTGAAAATTTGAGCAAATATTTTGTCATGTATGACGCTTACTTTTTCACAAGCATTTATGAAACTTACAGCAATTTCTCTAAGTTTGAGAATAAAGTTTATTTCTAGTACACTGGAATAACTAAATCTTATATTTTAATTGGATTTAATACTCTTACAATGGAAACTGAAAATAATCGTCACTGTGATGGAGTAAAACACACACATACATACTCACCCAACTACTCAGTTTTAGGTGCACAAGCACAGTTTTAGGTGCAAATTGCATGAAACAACATTGTAGTTCCCACTTCAGAAGTATAGGCTAGGGCAAGTTATTTAACCTCTCAGAGAGACAAAATGGGGATAATGCTAAAACAAATTGCTCAAAAATGGGAAGATTCAACTAAGTATTCACTTTAGTGATTTGGGGAGGGGAGGGAACACAGCAGTGGAAAATGAAGAAAAAAATGCATATGTCTTGAAAATAGCTATGTATTAAGTGCTAAATTTTTACAATAATCCAACAAACAGTTATATCTGTCCCTGGTTTTATGGTGTGAAAACTGATATGCAAAGATTTAAGGAAACTAACCAAGGTTGATTAAAAACGCTAGCAAACGGTTGCAGGGATCCAAGCCGTATCTACCTGATTCCCAAACCCTTGCCTCTGTCATTGACTCTTTTCTTATCATGATACCTCCAGCTCTGGGTCCATAAATTCTACATATTCCCAAGGAAAAACACTGTTTCGTAATGCATTTTTTCATTAAGATGAACCATTGCCTTTTGCATATGCATTATTCCACCAATATGTGTTTGGTCTTCATTTAAAAATATAAGAACTATTATAAGCAAATGATTAAGAAAAGTCTAATTAGCAAGTTCTAGAAGCAGTTTTTGAGAACTTCAAACACAAATATGTTTCCTTTCTGGGAAAAAGACTCTATTTTTTAAAAATCATTTCTTTCATGGTTCCATAATATTCATTGCAGGTAACTCCCACTTATAAATCTTAAATCCACCTACTATTATTAACACAAATGTCCTCTCACCCAAAAACTGAGAATTTAAATATTATATCAACACCACCATTATCTACAGTAAGCATAAATTAAATAACCCAGAAAAAAAAATTAAAAGATTGGGCCTTAGCAGATACAGTTCTAGTAATACTTAATTGTTTATTATTAGCTGTAAAATCACAGCAAGTTATATTACTTTTTCCAAATCATTTAAATTCTTTGTGTTTTAGTTTCTCCACTTACTAATGAACAAAGGATAATAATGTGATCCTTAGGTCATAAGCAATGCAAGAGTAAAATTAATGAGTTTAGTGAAAGAGTAAAAGGAAGTAAAAAGTTGCCAAAGTGTTTTAAAATCTTAAATGATAAATAAGTGTGGAATCATTTTGCCTGTATATCTGGCAAAATAATAAAGTTAGTACAAAACAAGAGGTCCACAGGCAAAATAGTAGGTAAATTGCCTGAAAAATATTTGACTGTAAAATCCAACCACACTGAAAAAATACGTCTTAGGGAAGATATGGAGCCTTCATCTGGAGAAAGTTTTGGAAAGGGGTAGAACAATATAGGCAGAATAGCGAGGATGCTGAGGCTTGTCCTACATACACGTTCAGTGCAATCCCTTGATAAAGAATTCTGGAGTGGGGTGGGAAAGAAATAAAAAAGAATTCAGGAGAAACCAGGCACCATGGTTCGTTCCCTTCTACTTGGGGGTAGAGTCTAAGAGAAATAATATGAACCCCTCACCTAAAATTTCTTTTAATTTTCTTTTTATAATTATATTTTCATACCAATAGGTGGTCAAATCTTAATTGATTGATATCACAGTTCAGTGGTGACACTGAAAAAATAATGTTGCAGAAGCATTCTATATTGAGCAAGAGTGGGAAATAAATCTAGATCTTTTGGAAATGCACCCCATGCCATGTCTGTGGTCCTTGCTTTGTACCAAGCAATGGATTTAAAGTTTTCTAAATTGATACTGTAAATATCAAGGAAAACTCCCATTAGATTTAAAGAAGTATAACACTAAAAAGGAAATGAATGCTTTCTAAACAGCTGACTTGCTGGATCTCAAAAAGTTTATAGGAGAAATCAAAGTTTCAAAAAAAATCATTACTAGCATGTTATTCTCTTTATTTTTTGGCATTCCTAGATCTTCCAAAACCCTCAGTATCAACTCAATCTTAATAAAATAATCTGAAAATATCAGCATAAAAGACCACATAATGATAACAAAATAATCCAGATGCTTTTCTTGACTAATCTTTTCCTTTCAGTATTTCAAAACCAAATTCATGTTCTATATGAATCCATGATAATTTTCAAAAAAAAAAAAAAAGTGAAACCAAGTTTAATAGGAAGGGAAAGCACAGCAAGGAGTGAAATGGGAAAGGCAAGAGGGTGAATATTCCTATAGTTCTACGTGGAAAGTCTCTGTGGTTCACTGATAACTTTTCTTAACATTTGGGCAAAGATACCTAACCAAAAAATTAAAGGATAAAATACACACTAGAAAAGCAGACATAAGCACAATGAACCGAAGAGAATCATTACCAAAAGGCCACTTACTTATTTCTTCCAGATCTTCTACAAGACTTTTGAGTCAACCTTGATATGGAGTCCTAGGTAAACTCAATCCCAGCATCACATTAGAATAGCCCTGTTAATAGAGACAAATAACTGTCACTGCTTCAAAAATTAAATTTATGTCACATTCAGTTCAATGACTTCATAGAACATAAAACATACTCAACCTCAAATAAAATTAATTGTTAATGCATTAATTGCTTTGGAACTCTTCAAACATGCATGGAAATGCTTTTCTACATATTAACTTAGAGAAGTTTAAAATCCAATGTTTGGTACAAAGCAAGGACCACTGAGACAGCATGAGATCCATTTCTAAGAGATGCAGATTTTATTTCCCATTCTTACATTGATTTGGCAGGTTTAAACTTTTGGTGATTAAATTTTATAATTTAGGGGAGCCTGGGTGGCTTAGTTGGTTGAGCATCAGACTTCATTCAGCTCAGGTCATGATCTCGTGGTGCGTGGGTTCGAGCTCCATGTCGGGCTCTGTGCTGAGAACTCAGAGCCTGGAGCCTCCTTCAGATTCTGTGTCTCCCTCTCTCTCTGCCCCTCCCCTGCTCCTTCTCTGTCTCTCTCTCTCTCTCTCTCAAACATTAAAAAAAAATTTTAACTTATAATTTATAGAACATAGTTATTTTATGTCTCAAGATTCCCAACTGAAAACATGACTGATTTCAACTTCCTCTTCAACATATACTTAATGAGCTTTGTAGGCCTTTCCACAATCAACAAGTTGGTAGTAAGCATTTTCTCCTTATAATTGCAAAGTAAGGGCTATTCCCTTGACTCTTATTAGAACGTGTGTATCCTAGACCCATTTGCTATTTAACTACTCTCTTTTCTAGTCTCTCCCTTCTTTAATCTGAAAGATTTAGCTCAAATCTTCCAACAAAATTACAGAAGTTAGTAGTGTATAGGTAATAAACGGGTTTTGATTCACACACCAACTCTGACTGATTGGTAGTGACCACATGGAAATCTGTATGGAGATTAAATCTGAGTCTAGCAGGGAGTCCTGTGTTCAATTAGCCATGCCTTCCATAGGCACCAAAAGGGAGGGATGACACCACATGCCCTCTTTTCTTTGTTGAGCATTTAGACATTTCCCTAATTTTATTTAAATTGTTCCCAAACACTTTTGGCTACAAATCCTTTTTTCTTTTTTTTTTTTTTTTTTTATTTATTTATTTTTTTCAACGTTTTTTATTTATTTTTTGGGACAGAGAGAGACAGAGCATGAACGGGGGAGGGGCAGAGAGAGAGGGAGACACAGAATCGGAAACAGGCTCCAGGCTCTGAGCCATCAGCCCAGAGCCATCAGCCCAGAGCCATCAGCCCAGAGCCTGACGCGGGGCTCGAACTCACGGACCGCGAGATCGTGACCTGGCTGAAGTCGGACGCTTAACCGACTGCGCCACCCAGGCGCCCCACAAATCCTTTTTTCCAATGAAATCTTAGTGAGGGGTCAACCAAATATACAGATAACAATGAGGCATTATGGTTGAACCAGACTCCCACCTCTACCACCTCTGTTCTTTCTCTAGGTACCTCTGGGGTATTCCACAAAGTCTTAAGTATTCTGCAAAGCATAGTTGGAAACTATTATTTTAGTTATCAAGGTAACTCAAAGTCACAAAAATTAGGGTAATTCAAATGCCCTTTCTTCACATTCTAGCAGTCTTTCTCTATTGCTTCTGTTGTTCATTTTTCTCTTAATGATAAAATTTTGCACATGAGCAGGTTCCACTCTTGACTTTCTTTGTGTTAATTTTCTCCCATAATTCTTTTTTGCCTGCTATATGCCACCAAAAGAAGCAGATTTTTTTATTAGTACATAGTAATCTAAATTATTTCCTAATTCCATATTGCCTTACTTTCTCCTCACATTCATGGATATCAATTTTTCCTAAATCAATCTATAAAGTCTAGATTTTTAAAGAAAATCAACAAAAGCATTTTAAAAGCATATACTTTAGATGCATATTAATACCAAAGTTAACATCAAAAATAAAGGACAAAGAGGGGTGCCTGGCTCAGTCGGTTAAGCATCCCACTTTGGCTCAGGTCATGATCTTGGCGGCTCATGGGTTGGACCCTGAGTCAGGCTCTGTGCTAACAGCTCAGGGCCTGGAGCCTGCTTCGGATTCTGTGTCTCCCTCTCTCTCTGCCCCTCCCCTGCTCATGCTCTGTCTCTGTCTCTCAAAAATAAATAAACTTTTTAAAAATTAAAAAAAATAAATAAATAAAATAAAGGACAAAGAGAAGGCATCTACTCTACCAAATATTAGGCTTACTACCAAAGCCAGGTACAGACACTGGAAAATGGAGTTTGGATATAAACCCACGTGTCATTGGGAGCTTTATATAATAAGGGTACTATCACAAAGTAAAAGAAAACGTTGGTTGTTGTCTCACTGTGTAGAGAAAGAAAAACAGTCTCAGAATATGGCAAAAATAAACTTATCTCCTTATTTTATACCATATACAAATTTGGATTCCAATGAGATTAAAGAGCTTTAAATGTGAAAGTTATCCTTTCAAAGCTAATAGAAAAATTTGGTGATTCTTTTTGACACTTAGAATTAAAAAACAATTCTGAAACAAGACCTAAAATAATAAGGCATAAAACTGATGGATTTGGCCAAACCAAATGAGAATTTTTCAATGAAGTATACCACAGATAAATTTTATAAATAAACTGAGAGAAGACCTAAAACCAACAAGGAATTAATATTAAAATATATATACTCAGAGAAAACCAATTAAAAAAATGAGCAAAACCCTCAACAGGGCAGTTTCTCAGAGGGGTAAGCCAGAACAACTGTCAAGTATAGTTTAAAATGTTCAAAATCACTAGTTATTAGGAAGATACAAATCAAAAAACTGATGAGATACCATTTCATGCCATCAGAATAGCATATATTTGAATGCTGGATTCTATATTGTGTTGGCAAGAATACAGAAAGATGAGCATTCTCTTGTTTACTGATAATGTTAGCATCAACAATACAGTTAATCTTAAAAGCAATGTGGGAGACCTAAAATGTTTACCTGCTCTTTATGGACCCAAAACACCCTATGCAGACATCAACTGTAGCATATGTTAGCTTAGATTATATAAAAAAATATTTAATGTTTATTTATTTTTGAGAGACAGAAACAGAGCACAAGTGGGGGAGGAGCAGAGAGAGAGGGAAACACGAACTCACAAACTATGAGATCACGACCTGAGCCCAAGTTGAAGGCTTAACCAACTAAACCATCCAGGTGCCCGAGATTTTATTCAGTTTTTTATTTGCATGCTTTTCTCTCCCACAAGTTTCTCCATTTTAATTACTCAAAATTAATTTTAAAAACTGATAAATCAAGAAATAGCAACTAGCGTATCATTTACAGTTGTGGATGTATAAAAACTGTGGATATAAATACCAGAAATCTGTAACCTCTGTATAGCTGGACTGGGTGGTAGGAAGATACAAGACAGAAGAATGCTATTTTTGTTTCACTTGATTTTTTTAACTGTATGCACATATTTCTTTGATAAAAGTTGAAATTAAATACAAAAGAAAAGAAGGTAATTTTTAAAATAAACAAAGAAGTTATCGCCACAACATAGTTTCATTTTTATAAATTTTATTTAAATATGCATTATATATTATTATTTAAAATTATTTATATTATTTTTAAAAGCATATATTATTTTAGTAACATAAGCTCAAGGACATTATCAAAGTAAAATATGTCATAGATTACTGATCACAGTTCTTATAATGATCACTGAAACAAACAAAACAACAACAACAACAAAACTTAAGACAGTAAAGGAAAGGCAAAACCAGAAAGCTAAAGAGGCCAATTAGAATTCTTTTACATGCACACATTCATACACGTTTACTGATTGCTTACTAAATGCTAGGCACTGTCCAGGCTCGGGGATAAAGCCACAACCCTACTTCCGTGGAGTGTACAGTATAACGAAGAATATGTAATGAACAGTTATTACAGCGTACTGACCAGCATGGTAAATATGCACACGGGCAGCACCTAATTTGAGTCAAAGAAGACTTCCTGGATAAAAGAGTCTCTGTGAAGTTCACATTTACAACCATTCCCTTTCCTAATTTCTTCCATCCTTTTAAGGTACATTATGAATTTATTTAAGGTTTATTGTGGTAGGAGAGGAGAGCATCACTCCGACATTCTCAGTGGGTTTGACCTGGTTTCTTTCAGAACTATATTTGCTGAAGAGAACAATTACTAGGTGGGTTAGTTTTGTTGTATTTAGTTTTTCTAAGAACTTCCTGATACTCAAGAAAGATATTTAGCGTTCTAATGTGTCACTTGGAACTGTTTGTTAATATTTTCTACCCTCCAGTCTTTTAATTAACAAAAATGAAAATATGTCCTAAAAGAAATACTATCATTTCATTGTTTTTTAAACAAAGGAAAAAAGAAAAAAAATTACACGGTACAAAGCTCGCATGTAAAACAAATGTCTTTTAACTCTACTGCAAAATGCCATAATATAAAAGCGTTAGTCTAGTGAATTTCACAATTTGGAAGAATATACTAAAAATATGAAGAAACTAAAATACAGTGGTTATCTAGGTGATAACGTCTAATTGATGTTCAAAAGTAAAAGTTACAGTAACATTTTCAGTACTGTTTTCATATTACATAGCATAGGTCTTCTTGGAGAACAATGAAAACTAAGTTATTTTGTTATCTAGAAACAAACTAGTTAACCATAGCCAGAGAAGAGTAAGTCAATAACTGTACATTGGTTACAAACGCTGGTAGTATAACCCACATTTCAGTGAACAGAAAATAATTAAACAACAAAACCCCAGCAAAACAACAAACGTGTAATTTCATTTCCAGTTGTTGGGTAATGGGGGTGTACACGAGCAGGATAAAAGAAACAACCATTGGATTCTGAGGAATGGGGGAAGTTATTCTTCAGAAGGCACACAGTCCATATTCTCCACAAACAGTCCATATTCTAGACAAGCAGTTATTCTACTCCTAACAAAATTTACCAAGTGCTCAGAAGGTATTTTGTGGCAGGCATTCTTTTTGCATCAGGCATTTACACAAGAGGAACATCATGTCATTATCATTTGTACAGATGTTACAAATATCAAGAAAGGAAATAGCTTAGATTTTTTTAAAAGTTGGCTCTACAAAGGTTAAATGCTGTGAAACTGCATACAGAGATACACAGCTTCACTATAATTAGCATCCCAGCTCTGGTTAAAACACTGTGAACTCTGCAAGGGCAGGGATGCTGGTCTCTTCAATTCACTTGGAGTCCAATAAACCTAAACTACTGACTGGCACATAGTATGCAGTCAAATATTTGTTGAATGAATGTATTAATTTATTGACTCATCAACATGGAACTGGATAGGCATGGAAATTGAAAAATTAAATTTTAGGGGCACCTGGGTGGCTCAGTCGGTTAAGCGGCCGACTTCGGCTCAGGTCATGATCTCGCGGTCCGTGAGTTCGAGCCCCGCGTTGGGCTCTGTGCTGACAGCTCAGAGCCTGGAGCCTGTTTCAGATTCTGTGTCTCCCTCTCTCTGACCCTCCCCTGTTCATGCTCTGTCTCTCCCTGTCTCAAAAATAAATAAAACATGAAAAAAAATTTTAAAAAAAGAAAAATTAAATTTTAGATAGAATAGACAATGGAGCTGAACCAGGTCAGAGATATTTGCCCTTCTAATCCTGGTGCAAAACTTAATTCAGGGATTTTTCAAAAGAGGTAAGACAGAAACAAAGGAGTGTTCTGTTCCACTGCCTTGATTTAATATGGCACAATATTAACTTTATTTTGGGAGTCAAAATAAAATGAATTGAGAATATACATTTCAGAATTTATGTGAGTATAGAATATTGTTTTGAAAGTTTGTAAAACAGTGATTTAACCTACACCATAATAAAATAGGATTTGTAGTTTTAAGAGCTAACACTGGAGCCATACTGCAGTGGTGACTGTCCATGATGCAAAGCTTTGAAGCTTATATAAATATGTGCACATAAGCACTAATTATAGCTTATCTTCGTGAGATTTAGTTCTATGAGTTTAGTTCTCAAATCATCCCTCTGTCATCTTTATAAAGTAGAAGGTAAGAGGCGATCCTTCAGAATTGCGGAAAAGAGGTACTTCAATTACCAATAAAAACTTATACTCAGTATCATTCAGCCACATTGGGTGAATCATGTAAGCATCACCTCTACAGAATAGGGCCTATCCAAGATTTATTCTTGTTTGGCTGACGCACCCCACAATTAATAGCATCCAGATCTAAGAAGGAGGAGCTCATGATGCTTCAGGCTCCACCACAACCCTATCAAACCATTAAGGAGATATATTCATAGAAATCGAACTGAGATAAAAGTTGACCTTGAAAATAACGGAAGCCACAATGATAGTGAAGTTTGTCAACATTGTGAGTACAGTTCAAAACCCATTTATTCAGGGATAGGACAATTTTGTTAGCTACCTTTTACATTTATAAATTTGTTTCTAGCTTTTAATTGAAAATATCTATATTGTATAGGCAGGTTCAGTCAGAGAATGTAAAAATCAAAATTAAATCAATGAACAAACAAATAATATTGGTAAGGTAGAAGGTGAACAGGCAGGGACGCCTGGGTGGCTCAGTCAGATAAGCATCCAACTCTTGGTTTTGGCTCGAGTCATGATCTCACAGCTTCATGTGTGGGAGCCCCACATCATGCTCTACGCTGGCAGTGCGGAGCCTGCTTGGGATTCTCTCTCTCCCTCTCTCGCTGCCCCTCCTCCACTCATGCACGCTCTCTCCCTCTCTCTCTCTCAAAATAAATAAATAAATAAACTTAACAAAAAAAAAGAAGGTGAACAGGCAGTCACTGAAGGAAAGACAGGCAAAGACTGAATGGCAAAGACAGGATGGTTACTTTTAGGATTCTGCAAAAGCTGAGAATTATGTAAAAATGCATTACTGTATTTACACAAATATGTACAAATACTTTAAAGTTAAATTTCATTTTTATCATTTTTTATTGTAGTCAGAACACTCACCATGAGATCTAGCCTCAATAAATGTTCAAGAGTACAATACAGTATTGTTAGCTATAGGCATAATGTCATACAGTAGAGCTCTAGAACTTACTTAGCTGTACGACTGAAACTTTCTAGCTGTTGAACAGCAACGATTGAAATTTCAAGTTGCATAAAAGGCCTTTTTGCTCTTCAATCATTGCAGATACTGAACGCTTATTAAGTACCAGATTTACTATCTACTGGAGACACAGAGATAAAAGCTATTCTCCTGCTGACTGCTTAAGGACAGGTTAAGTAGGCAGTAAACATGCCTTTGAATGAATGATATTTTGAAACCATAGAGAGATTATAAGTTAAATGTGATGCTGCATAAGCAAAAGTAAGCACAGGGTGATAGGAACTATAATAGTGAATTTGCATGTGAAAATAATTATTTAAGAGGCAGGTGGAAAAAGGGACATACCTATGTGAATCATATCTCAATGTCCCTCTGAATTTCTTATAAATATATATTTCTTATATAATTCTTATATTCTAAAACGTAAAGAGTTTTGAATATATTTTAATTTTTCTCCACTTTTTATGAAAAATTACTGGAAGTAAATAGTTTTGATTATACTTAAAGTTAGCAAAAGTAGAAAAGTCTATTAAAGTAGACTTCTCTCGGGGGGCGGGCGCCAGCCACTCCAGCGGCTGCGAGCTCTGTGCGAGGTGTTCCTGCCACGGCCTCCCGCGTCCGCCACGGGGATTGGGCGCTCCCATCCGGTGTATCATGAATCCCAATATGAAGCAGAAACATGAAGAAATCAAAGAGAACATAAAGAATAGTCCTGTCCCAAGAAGGACTCTGAAGATGATTCAGCCTTCTGCAGCCGGAGCTCTCGTTGGAAGAGAAAATGAGTTGGTTAAAGACTTGTCCAAAAGGAAACATTGGAACGACCAGTTAACATCTAAGAATTCCAGCGCTGGAGTTGTCATTGTCCCAGAACATAGTGAAAATAAAGATTTTAGTGGAGTTACTCAGGAAGCATTTGATCTTATGATTGCAGAAAACCCGTCCTCTCAATATTGGAAAGAAGTGGCAGAGAAACGGAGGAAGGCTCTCTATGAAGCACTTAAGGAAAATGAGAAACTTCATAAAGAGATTGAAGAGAAGGACAATGAAATTGCCCGCCTGAAAAAGGAAAATAAAGAATTGGCGGAAGTAGCAGAACACGTACAGTATATGGCAGAGGTAATAGAGAGACTGCATGATGGACCTCTGGATAACTTCGAATCACCAAATAGTCAGGAATTTGATTCTGAAGAGGAAACTGGTGAGGACTCTGAAGTGGAAGATTCAGAAATCGGTACATGTGCTGAAGAAGTTGTATCTTCCTCTACAGATGCAAAACCACATGTGTGAAATTCTCTAATATTTGACTCTCGAGAAATATACTGCCAAAGTTTGCCTCCACTATAGTTCTTTGTAGCAGAACAGACAAATGTATAATGCAAAGTTGGAATCAAAGTTCCTTGTGTGAATCCTGGGACCCTGTTGTATTAAAATAACAAATACTATGTATTTTTAATCTACGATGTTTTATGTAAATAGCATTTTCTCAGATGTCAGACACCACTTGTGTATATGATAAATAAACTTCAGTCTCGTGTTGAAAAAAAAAATAAATAAATAAAGTAGACTTCTCTCACTTTTCATAGGACGTATAACTTTGATAAAAAACTTTCAAGCTTGGAGCACCTGGGTGGCTCAGTTGATTAAGCGTCAGACTTTGGCTCAGGTCATGATCTCATGGTTCCTGAGTTTGAGCCCCACATCAGGCTCTGTGCTGACAGCTCAGACCCTGGAGCCTGCTTCGGATTCTGTGTCTCCCTGTCTCTCTTCCCCTCTTCCACTCGCACTCTGTCTCTCTTTCTCTCTCTCAGAAATAAACATTAAAATTAAAAAAAACAAACCTGTCAGGCTTGTTAGAACAGCTTTATTAAAATAATTGTCACTTATTTAAATCAGAACTATGAAGGTCATATAAACCTTAAACATGTAAATACATGGTACCATAATAGTCAAAATGAGTAATAAATTTCCAAAATGACATAAATACTGCTTGGTATTTCCAATGCATTTGTGAAAGAGAAAAAACACACAGTACTCTTGATAACATTACTAGTAGAATCAAATATTAAAAATTGGAAAGGGGAGAAAAAGCACTTCAGGCCATAAAATTAAAGTATGAATTCTTACCTAAGTTCAAAAAAACTTTTTTTTCCAAGTTCAAAAAATGTTTAAACCATAGGTAATAGGTTGAAAACAAGCTCCTAGGTTCAAACACAGACTGGAGTTGACTTTAATTCATTCTGCAGAGGTATATGCTCAGTGGGGGCTCAAGAAGTGGACCACTAAGTTAAAAAAAGAGAATTCCTTCAAAAACCATGTTTGTTTTGTTGTTTTTGGCTGAGAGTATAAGACTAAATTAGAAGAAAATGGCAAGGAAGAATTCAAGAAAACTACCTCTAGAATTACTAATGCAGATTTAAACACACTCAGATTATACAGAACACCATGCAGCTCTTTTTTTTTATGTCCATTGTAACTCAAAGCCTACGCCGTAAAAAAAATACATCAGTTAAATATGCTTTCTTTCTTTCTTTCCTTTTACTCTCTTACTCATCCTGTCCTCTTTTGGTACTTGCCTTCCTTTCCTTTTTACTTCTCTAAGAAAATAAGTAAGTCTCTCCCTTTCCATGCTGACCAGCAGTTGTTTTTATGAGATAGAACCAAGTTTAATAGATCAACATTTGTGATTGATCTTCAGAACAAATCCCTGGTTTTCCATTTTCTCAATTCCCTCTCTTTTTTTTTGGGTGACAAAACAGTCTCATTCTCAGCAAATAACAGAGTGCTCAGGTATGTAAAGAGAGCATACGGAAGTAAGTGGACAACATTAACGTGGAGGTCAATGCCTCTGCAGCTGCTTTCCTGCCACTGAAGATGCTTTGTCTATCTCTTTCAAACCAGAAGAAATGAGATGCAGGAAACATGAGGCAGGCAGTCTAGACAAGCAGAACTCCAACCTTAGGGCAAGTCTTTTAAGATACATAAGAAAGATTTAGGATATTGGCAGTTGGAGGATTTCCCAATCATCTGCGGGATGCACAGCCACAACTACATAAGGACTGATAACCCTGGATGACTTGACATTTTTATGTTTCCCTACCACTTAGCAAATGATTCCTTCCCCAGGGGCACCTGGGGGGCTCAGTCAGTTGAGCATCCGACTTCGGCTCCGGTTGTAATCTCCTGGTTCATGAGTTCGAGCCCTGCATCAGGCTCTTTGCTGTCAGTGCAGGGCCCACTTCAGATCCTCTGTCCCCATCTCTCTCCACTCATTCCCTACTTCCACTCTCTCAAAAATAAACATTAAAAAAAAACAACAAAACAAAACAAAACAGGGTCTCCTGGATGGCTCAGTCTGTTAAGCATCTAACTCTTGGTTTCAGCTCAGGTCATGATCTCATAGTTCTTTATTTCAAGCCCTGCATTGGGCTCTACACTGAAAGTGCAGAGCCTGCTTGGGATTGTCTCCCCATCTCTCCCTCTGCCCCTCCCTGACTTGGTCTCTCTCTCTCTCTCTCTCAAAAAATAAAGACACACACAATTTGAAATACTATATATATATATATATATATATATATATATATGTATATATACGTATATATACATATATATATATATAGTATTTCAAATACTATAATACGTATATATACATATATATATATATACATTATATAGTATATATACGTATATATACATATATATATATATATATATATATATATATATAGTCCCGATCTGATATCAGTTCTCTTGGCTTCTACCACAATACAATGTAGGCACAGTCTACATATTGATGTTTTGTGATAAAAACTTTTCAAAGGTAACAACAGCATACTGTCATCCAGGATACAATATGTGTTTCATAAATGCTAAATGAATGTGAAACCTACCTGAATTTATGAAACTCTGGCTTCCTTCCTATCCACAGCTTTCAATTTTATACCTCCATTTTCTCTAATTGACTATTCAGGTCAAGTTCCACCAACACTGACCCACCTCCATTATCTAATCTAGTCTACCCATATAATCCAAGATTGAACTTTTTTTTTTTTTCCAGGAAATAGAAGTTCCTAAATAGAATGGAATTTAACTGAGCAATGTTCAGAGCAGAGATTAAGAAAATCACTTCCACTGAAATGTACTGGTCAGGCAATGGACTCTCTTCTGAAGTAAATGTAACTTTAGCAAAGAAAAAGACAGAACATAGGTTCAAACAAGGTGGGATCCAGTAAGTTAGCATGCCCATTTCACAGCACTGACCGTTCCTTCCAACCCTGCTTACTTTACAAATACATTTTATAGATTTCTTCTGTTTAAGAGAAGCCATTCCATATATTTATTTAAATAAAACAACACAACTATGTGATTTATGAGACAACATGCCCTGACAGATGGGATTTTCTTACCTTATCTCATATCTAACTCAGTAAAAGAATGGAGTACAGACTGTCCAAATTTCAGGCTGCAAGTTTTAAAATAAAAATATCACTTTTTTTTTCTTTCTTTCATTAAGAGAAACAATCATCCATTATTAAATAGCTATCTCTTATGTTGTTTATTGTTGACAATAATTCTTTTTTTTAAGATATTCTTTTTAACCATCTCTACATCCAACATGGGGCTCAAACTTAACAACCTCAAGATCAAGAGTTGCATGCTCTACTAACTGAGCCAGGCAGGAACCCTGAAAGAATTCTTAATCATCCTTTAATTCTAGGCATTTATTTTATTCTATATGCCAGGTGAACGCTCTTATAACTGCAGCATGAGATCTATGTGAAGGCCTGAATGCATTAAAATCACTAAGTAATAGTCTGTTTCATAGATAAAAGCACCTATCTTGCCAATTTCTCTTATATTTTTTGTTTTTGTTTTTTAATGAAAACTTAGTGGATACTCTTGGAACATACAGCATGGAATAAGGCAAATTATCAAGGGAAATTTTACGTGAGGTAAAATTCACAAGAGTATCATTAGTTTTAGAATTGAAATAGAGATTCTGATTATATGAATATATTGTCAGAAATTTTACAAAATACTATCTTTTTAAATATTCAAATAAACATGACCTGAAAATTGACAGCAGCAACCTTTTGCTGGTTTGCACCCTTTTATATATCCTTTTACTTAGATGAAAATCTGTAGGAAACCAGATTACAAGTATAACCAGGAAGGTTTTTCTAATGGTTTTTAGCCACACAACTATATGCAGAGTCCCACATTCTTTAGGATTTACAGTCCTCAAGCAGTGTGCTAGAATCTTCCCAGATGCCAAACCAAATTAATAAATGCTCACTAAGTACACACAATAAAGATATATCACTGAAATTTCAGCAAGAAATTCAAAACCCCATTCTCACACTGCTTTCTGAATTCTCTTGAAGTATTCTTCATTGCATTCCAAGTCAAACATTTTAGAAAACCATTTTAGGCGTACCACCTGGAAGATCCACAGAAACTTTATTAAAGAAAAGATAAAATATTAGCCAATATACTCATTTAGCTAGTGAAAACGTTTCTCAATCAATGATCTGGCCCTGCTAAATTCTCATTGCCCAGTAACACTTCTCCTTACCAAAAACCTTCCTGATGAAGTTAATTATCTGTTAGTGGGTTCTAACCTCTATGCGCTTAGGTGTCTAGTTTTGGAGCCTATATGAAAGGGAAGAAAACTAGTGAAACTCTTCAGGCTTTCTTAATGTGGCTGTATGCACCACATCACACTAATTTTAGCAATTCCATTAATTGTTTTTACTGCCAAAATCTCTATAGAATTTTTGGATTAATAAAGATTTATGAAGACATCTGGATACAATGTGATTTTTTTTAAGTAAATAGGTCTTCTCATTCTGCCAACCTATCTATAAAATTTCATGATGTACTTAAAGAGATGTTATACATTGATAGAGAAGTGTTACAATTATTATCTGCTGTAAGTCCAAGTTACATCATAAAATGAGAAAATTAATTTATCTTGAGTAAATTAGAGAAATATGAAACATTCTAGGTAAGTTAGTAATTTCTATATTGTATAAAGGAAACTTAGAAGGATACAATTAAACTTAGATTAGCTTCTAGGCAAATAGTATTTTAAAATTTTACTGAGACTTTCAACTACAGTATTAAAAAAAGATGGGGTTTCTAGTTGACTCAAATTTAACCCAGAAAATTAAATTTTACAAAATTATTTTTCCTTTCAATCAGATTGATCAAAAAAAATTTTGCGGGGGGGGGTGTTCTTATATATTTCTTTATTATTATTATTTTTAATGTTTATTCATGTTTTGAGAGAGAGAGAGAGAGACAGGGAGAGACAGTGCTTGAGCAGGGGAGGGGCAGAGAGAAGGAGACACAGAATCCAAAGCAGGCTCCAGGCTCTGAGCTGTCAGCACACAGCCCCCCACGCGGGCCTCAAGATCATGACACAAGCTGAAGTCGGATGCTCTGTCAACTGAGCCACCCAAGCGCCCTGTATTTATTTTTTAAAGCGTGAACACAGAAGCAGTCAATATTCTCAAGTCATGAATTACTGAAAGAATGTAGATAAGCCATTTTCACAAAGAAACAAGAAAGTCAAGGAAAGTGCCTGCCACAGAGTAGAGTTTTCTAAATATTTATCTGAAAATGAACAAAAGGGGTACCTGGGTGGCTCAATCGGTTAAGTGTCAGACTCTTGATTTCAGCTCAGGTCATGATCTCAGGGTTTTTGAGTTTGAGCCCTATGTCAGGTTCTGCATTGACAGTGCAGATCTTTCTTGAGATTCTCTTTCTCTTTCTCTCTCTGCCCCCCCAACACCCAAAATAAATAAACACTAAAAAAAAAAAAATGCATATGGTTCTAAATTTAAAATGAAGTGATCTTTGATGGGTAGTCTTAAACGTATCCCTAACACCAGGGGGCGCCTGGGTGCCTCCATGGGTTAAGCATCAGACTCGAGTTTGTCTCAGGTCATTTTCTCAAGGTTCATGACATCTAGCCCTGCATGGGGCTCTGAGCTAACAGCATGGAGCCTGCTTGGAATTCTCTCTCCCCTCTCTCTCTGCCCCTTCCCCACGGCCTCTCTCTCTCAATATAAATAAATAAACACTTAAAAAAAGTATCCATGACACCAGTGTGTGGGGAGAACGTAATTCTGAATTGCATGTCTTATTGAATAGAAGGACAAAGGGGATTTTAAAAAAATACACTAAAAAGAATTGCATTAACTCATTTAAGACATTCATATTAGTTGCATCATAATTTAATGGTATTAAATTAAATTTGGAAAGAAGTGCAACAGATTTATATAATTTGTGTAACAAATAAACTAATTCAAAAATAGCGTGTTTCAAAAAATAAGGAAAAGGAGATCCTTAACTATCACTTTTACTTTTTCTCATTCAGCATGTTTAATTTTCATTAAAAATGTAAAATACTTTCCTTTTTAAAGTTATTTCATTCAAACAATTATTTTTCTGCCTTTTTATCCCTATTCAAAATATCAACAACATGACCATCCTCTGAAAAAATTTACATTTAATTACAACTGTATATTGTTCTCCTGCTACATCCCCAGGTGGTACTCTTAAGATCTTAACCATACTGAGCTTTTTCTCACCAACTTGTACATAAAGTATGTGCATTATTTGTTTATTTACCTAGAATATTCAGTTGCAGATGATATGACTCCACAAACTGAAACAAAGAAAATACCTTTAGGGAATGTTCAGCTAGCCCCAGAGAAATCAAACTTTTATGACCACTGTTTAACATACAGGTAAATAGTTACATGTCAATTATATTGTCAAGGGCAACAAAAGATACAGATAAACACATTAAGCGTTGTCTTTATACAATGCTTAATTATTGGTCTGATGTGTCCAAAACAAAGATTTATTTTCTCCTCAACTGTGACCATAGTTCCCTTAAAAGATATATTCAACAAAGTCAAAAGATATATTCAACATAGTCAATGAAAGCAAAACTTCATTTCCTCACCTTTTTCATGCCTCCTATAATTCAGTGCTACTAATCTATGGCAGTGGAAATCCAGAAACAAATACTAGAAAATAGATAACACATGCATACACACACGCACACACACGCGCGCGCGCACACACACACACACACACACACACACAGTCCCCAAGCAGTCCTGTGTATGATTTTTGCAATCTTTCTTTAAAAGCAGTAACAGTGTTGCAGAGTCACAGCACCAAAAATGACTGACCTACTGACAAGAAGTTGTGTGTCCTCTGAGGAAACTTTAGTAGGAGTCTGAAATTGATTATCTTCATTGTAGCCTGAGAGGTATATATTATATATTATACCAATCATCAGAATAAGTAATGGCACTAACAGTACACAATAAAGAAGAAACAGCTTTAAGAACATCAGAAGCAACAGCTCGAGGATCACAGCCACTAAACAGGATCTGGCTATTCACATCTGCTATGCTGTTTCTTAAAACATTATATTCTGAAAGGGGTGCCTGGGTGGCTCAGTAGATTGAGCATCAACTTCATCTCAGGTCATGATCTCATGGCTCGTGAGTTCGAGTCCTGTGTCGGGGTCTGTGCTGACAGATATTGTATTTTTGTTGATGAAGAAAGCCTAATTCATAGTTTGCATAGAAACTGGAGTAGTAGTTTTCAAAATGTGAGTATTTTTGCACTCAATCTGAACTTTTAATCTGAATTCTTGTTGGCCTGGATTCTGGTTAGATAAACATGTTCTAATGTTACTCTACATATTTGTAGATTCCCTGTTGAGCATATAACCACATAACAACTTTAACTCATGTCCTACCAGGTAGCCTCTAAGTACAGCCCTTTCCTGATTTTATTACAATAAGTTCCATACATGAAATGTATAATTCCAAGTTACATGTTCATGTCCATCAAAAGATGAGCAGATAAACAAAATGTGGTACAGGCATGCAATGGAATATTATTTAGGCTTAAAAAGGAAAGAAATTCTGACACGTGTGACAAAAAAGATGAACCTTGAAGACATCAATGCCAGGTAAAATAAGCTAGTCACAAAAAAACCCAAATATTGTATGATTCCACTTATACGAGATAACTAAAGTAGTCAAATTCATTCACAGAGACAGAAAGCGGAATGGTGGTTGCCAGGGTCTAGGAGAGGGGAAATGAGGAGGGATTGTTTCATGGTTACAGAGTTTCAGTTTTGCAAGTTGAAAAAAGTTTTGGTAATGGTTGCAAAAAAATGCAAATGCACTTAATCTTGGAACTATATACTTAAAAATGATTAAAATGGTAAATTTTATGCTATGTATGTTTACCACAATTTTAATTTATTAAATAATTTACATGGTCCTGTAGGAGTAAGTCTCTAAAATTATGATATTTTGATACTTACAATTTAATGTAAAACAGTAACAAAACAACAGAGGATGTTCTTTAAAATCTTGGTATTTTCAAGTGTTGAAAGATAACTTTTTCTTAGCAAGTATACTAGGTAGGTACTCTAGGAAGCTCCTGGCTTACAGGATTTGGGGCAAGCAAAAGTTTCTCTTTATAGCTTCTTCTCTAAAGCGTTCTCTGACACCCCATTTCTAAAGAAAGATTTGCTCAATTTTTTCTTCTGATGACCCCTACTCAAACATTTTATAGCATGCTATAAGATGGGCATGGTAAGAATTTGTTTACAGTTTATCACCTACTATGAGAAACTAAACTCCTTGAGCATTTTTCAAACATCTGGCCCTCAGATGGCCCTAAATAAATTTTTGTTGAGTCAACTGATAGCTGAATACTTGAATAATTTTATTCATTAAAAAATTAGAGTGCCTAAAATATGTAAAGTTCAGTAGAAATACAAAGATTAAAAATTATATGATCACTGATTCAAGGAATTAAGCAAATCTAGGAATCCTCTAAATATATTAATACTATAAACATCATTTTTTTTCTTAAAAAAGACACAAATAAAGTACCACTGGTAGTGTTCATAAACAAGAAAGATTATATATTGTTTTGGGTGAAGGTGGATATCAGGAAAGGCTTAAAGAAGGACTTAGCATCTTACCTAAAGATTGAAGTGTAGATGATACTTAAAATAGGGGTAGGAAAGAAAATATGAGCATAATTTTTGTAGAAAAACAAGAGTGGGAAAGTTACATTAGGTTACAACGGAAGTTCTCAAACCTTTTTACTCCCTTTTAACCTTTTTACTTTACCCTTTCATAAAGTATTAAAAACCTTCTCCCTTAAAAGAAAAAAAAGTGGATGATCTCTTTATATACTTAGTTTATTTGCCATTAAACTGAGAAAATTCAAAAAAATTTAATGTTTATTCATTTCTGAGAGACAGAGAGAGACAGAGCGCAAGCAGGGGAGGGGCAGAGAGAGAGGAAGACAGAATCTGAAGCAGGCTCCAGGCTCTGAGCTGTCAGCACAAAGCCAAATGTGGGGCTCAAACCCAGGAAACATTGAGATCATGACCTGCACTGAAGTTGGCTGCTTAACTGACTGAGCCACCTAGGTGCCTCCAACTGAGAAAATTTTATATCACAAGAACAGACAAGTACATTTTCCATTAGTTGCCAGAGCAATGATATCATCAAATGTCAGCCTCTGTACAGCTCTATTGTATATTCATGAAAGAATTAGAGAAAAAGACAAATAAGATCTTAGTATTAATATGAAAATAGTTTTGGCCTCACAGCCAACTTGAAAGGGCTTAGGGACCCTGAAGATTCCCTAGATCACACTTTAAGGACTGCAGGGTTACAGAGTGGAAAAGATATAAGTAAGGAGGCTAAATAAACACAGCTAGAATATGCCCGGTTGGTTGCAGTTCAAGCTATAGATTTTAAACAGATAAATATGAAAGATTTTTGTACAAAACAGTCACATGATGGTGAGCTGACTTTGGAAGGACGCATTTAGAAAGAGAGAAATGGGTTGGAGGTGTGTGAATTCAGATTGGAGACCAGGTAGAGAAGTCTATGAGAGAGTTTACCAGGGGCCAGCAGTAAGTGTACTGAGATAGTATAGAAAGAAAGAGGAAAACAAAAGCATCACTTTTTTTAAAATAAAAACTTTTAAATTAAAAAAAATGTTTATTTATTTTGAGGGAGAGAGTGAGTGGGGAGAGGAAGAGAATGAGGGAGAGAGAGAATTCCAAGCAGGCTCCACCCTAGTGGGGAGCCTAATGCGGGGCTGGATCTCACAACCCTGAGATTATGGCCTGAGCAGAAATTAAGAGTCAGACTCTTAACCCATTGAGCCACCCAGGCAACCTGAAAATGGAAGCATCTTAAAAAAGCCACAGAAGTTACAAAACAATCAGGAAACAACATCGGATGGTACTATTTAAGGAGGCCAAAGTAAGAATAAGTTTCAATAAGACTGTGGAATTGTGTCAGGTATTTTAAAGTCAAGGAAAATGATGATTAGGAAAGTGAAATCAGGGGGCACCTAGGAGGCTCAGTGGGTTTAGCGTCTGACTCTCGGTTTCTGCTCAGGTCATGATCTCAGGTTCCTATGTTAGAGCCCTGTAAGGAGATCATACTGAGCTTTGAGCCTGCTTAAGATTCTCTCTCTCTCCCCCTGACTCTCTCCCCCTAAAATAAAAATACTCTCTCTCTAAAATAAAATAAAATAAAATAAAATAAAATAAAATAAAATAATAAAATAAAATAAAATAAAATAAAATAAAATAAAATAAAATAAAATAAAAGTGAATTCGGGAAGAAGTCCTTGGGGATCTATGAAAAAGGAATGTATATGACTGACCACATAAACAAGATACTTAGGGAAAAATGGAAGATGAGGAAATTTTGGCATAAAGCCTAGATGACTCTTTTGGAGCTCTGATAATGAAAGAAAGGAGAAAGGAGCAATAGTTTATATTTGCAATTGAATGAAAGAGATTGGTGTTGAGGAAAGACTGAAGAAAGAATGAATGACAATGCAGCTAAGTTTCAAAGGAGCTAGGAGGAAGTTATGTCAAGAGAATAGATAAGAAAGTTTTTTATTTATCAAAAGGAAAAAAAAAAAAAGCAACTTTCTTTCCCTGGTAGAGCTAAAAGGAGAAAGGCTGGCTAAGACAATGTGGAATTAGCTGACAACAGAAAAATGAGCAGAGAACTACATAGAAAAGAAGTATTTGGGAAGTTGACAAGGAAAAGTTACCGAGCAGAAACAGAACTAAGGTAGAAAGAAACGAGAGAATTAAAGGAGAAATAAAGATAAAAATTTTAGTTCCTATTAGTGTGCACGGTCATCAGGAAGGAGGAAATGCCAGAGACTGCAACCCAGGATTCCAACTGGAATGCTAATAAGATATATTCTCAGGGGGAAAAAAATTAAAGGTTTACACCAGATTGGTGTTATCCAATACCAGTAGTCTCTACCCAAATGTGACTATTTTAATTTATTGAAATCAAATAAAATTTTAAGTTCAGTTATTTTGTTAGGTAGAAGCTAGATAGAAGAGTCCGAAGTCCTTGAAGAGGAATGATAGAGACCTGAGCTGGAGGCAAGGACAGTGATAAACAGGTTACACATTAGAAGCCCAGATGCACAACGTCCTGACCTTGTGGCTTCCAAGACATTGGGGTTGACAGATCAAGAGCCACAGGTGTGGAATATGCCATTCTCCTCTTACACCTCTGCCCAGGTGTACCCCTAGACTCATTATAATGCATTTGCATTGTGGTTATAGGCCCTGGAATGGAGAAAGGCTGCCACAAGGGTTCAGTTTGGTACAAACCTCATAGGGTCAAAAACTTTCCCTCCCAACCTGTGGGAGGAGCACCCCCCCCCCCAAATGACTGGAAGCAGCCTTCTTGAGCACCACCCCAGGGTACATTACAGCTCCTCTCAGCCCAGGGAGACCCAGTAATGTCCAGTCCCACAACAACCTAGGGTCTGTTTCTACCTCCTGGAACCAGACTGCTCTCCTACCCAGAGTGTACTTTTCATCTAATAAATGACTTTGTGCTTGCTACTTTCCTTCTGGCTCATATGAATATTTTTGCACAAAGCTCAACAACCAAAATCTCCATTCACACGACACAGACTCTCCCACTGATAGCAATTCAATGGCATTAGGCCAGATTTCAAGGGCTCAAGTGGCAACCATGTTTTACAATGCAGATATTGAGTATTTCCCTAATAACAGTTCTATTGGATAAAGAGAGCTTAGCTGCATTTATTATAAGGATAGAAAATAACAATATAGAATAGCTAGTAGTTATTGTTTATTTACTATGCATCAGACGGTGTACTAAGCACTTCACATATATGACTGCATTCAGTCCTCACAATGATCTTTTGAGATAGTGTTCATTACACTTCCATTTTACAGATGACAGAGTAAGAGAAGAGAACTTGCTTTTAAATCACACTCTAGCAGAGATAAGATTGAACCCCAGAAGTTTCTGATTCCAAGAACAGAGGAATGAGGAAGAAGGATATTTTGAAACGATAATACCCAGTTGTAGAGGCCACTTCTAGGTGATAGGCTTGAGCAATGAAAACTTGAGCAAGGCAAAAGGGCCCACAGTGACTAGTGAGCTGAATGCTGACAGGCTCATTAAGTGACCCACCTTGAAAGAGCCCTATGCCCTAACTAACCAACTGGCTACTTACAACCAGGCACAGTTCCCAATATTACAAAAAAAAAAAAGGGGGGTGGGGGAAATTCCGTATGCTCCCACAATCCTTCACTCCACCCTATATCTATAGCCCCTCACCACTCCCTCGTGGAAGACAGTCTCTCCTTTACTGTCCTGCCTCCTGCCCCTTTGCAGTGTATTCAATAAGCTTCTACCTTTTTCACTCTTCCTTGGGTGAATTCATTCACGGCCCATACCACCAGCCCCCATTCCATTGGATCCCGCCACATCCAGGTAGTTTAAAGATGAATTGTCTTTTCCTTTGATAATCAGAATACTATGAAATATACCAGTAATAGCAGTAGGAAAGGTTATATGAACAAATATAATTTATGTTAATAAAAATAAAATACACAATATTGAAGTACCAGCTTCAAAAGCCTTAAGTTAGAAAGTGCAGAAAGTTATCATAGCAACTTTAATTCACCCACCTTACTTTGTGAGTTCCTGTCACTGTAAGGTGGGGAAGTTACTGTTGCCATAGAAACCACCACAATACTACTACTTTACGCTTACATAACACCTTGCATCTGATGAGCTCAAAGAGACTTACAAACATTAATTCATTAATAGTTCTTTTTATTGAAAGTGCATCAAAATTTACCTAATGGCTTACAACAACAATTGCAGATCAAACAAAAGGAAACTTCACCACTCTCTAACAGATTCACACAGATTTTTACACCATCTCTTACTATTTAAAAAGAAAGAGAGAGACAGTAATCTTATACAGACATTCACCTCCTTGTTTCTTGTACCAAACTGAAAACCATCTCCTATTGTTTTATTGTCAAAAATATGCAGCTCTTCTCCCACCCACTCTTTAATTTCTTTCTTCGTGTGTTCAGCTAATTGCCTGGGAATGTCTTTTAAAATGCCATTACACAAACTTACCTGTGCGGCTCTAACCACTAAGACATTCACTGGTATAAATCTGGTTCTTTTTTTAAAGGATGTATGACCTCATTTTAAATTAGAAAGAATAAAACTAAAATCTGAAGGGGCGCTTTTTTTTTGGTGTTTAAAAGTTTGAAATCTGGAAAGTGTAAAATCCTTAACTGTTCATGGTGATTTTTGTTCTTAGGCTATTAAAATTAAAGCAAATATTTGTTTCAATATGCTAAAATATAATAAAATACTAGGCTAGAAAAATCAGGTCAATGAAAGGGTCTGTTCAGCATAGGATTTTGTTTTTAATAGAGTCGTTAAAGGATACTTTATGTGATTACAACTTCTTAGATAATTTCATGACGTAGGCTTCAAAAGTAACTTGCCTCTAATAACTGAGTAGGACCTACCACTCAAGAATGTAGTCAAATCCGTTTGGAACTTGCTTACATTCTTCAATTAGCATACTTCGCTGTTTTCTGAGCTGTTTACTTCTGCCACATTCTATCGGTCAAATTAATTCATAATGCCTTCCCTGATTTAAGAAAGTGGAGAAAGAGACTTTTCAGGGGAGAAGCTGTCAAATCACATTGTCAAAGGCATTCATTCAAGGATGGGTGAAATTTGAAGCTTTTTGGTAAACTACTGCAGATGGCAATCTTTCTAGGGAGTACTACGCTCAGACTTCTCATAAATGATAATGTAGGATTTGTTGACTCGATTATTATTAGGAAAATCCATCATTAACCCATCAATTTATAATTCTGTACTGTAAACTCTGTCCTTTTCCTCGATGTCAGGTTTCCAGCTGTTTTCATATCTCCTGCCCCAATGACCCTATCCACTTCTTTCCTATTTATCGTCCCCTCTCAACAGACACATATTTCATACGATTCTGCTGTTGGAACCTGTTTTATGACTGAGGGACTATATAAAACAAAAGCTGTTCATCATATACTCTCTAAACAAGGCTGAATTAAGAAGTTAGTAGGTACCTCTGACACTCAAACATCTTTCTCTTGTTCCCATTATGTTCTGGCTATATCTCTGATTCTAATTAAGGAATTACTTTATAAGGAAAATGATGTTATGAGGAGTTATTTTAGAATTTTTTTTTTACCTCAGAACCAAATCTATCTTAAAATGTTAGGTCACTGAACATAAGTGGCCCAAAGAATAATTTTTTTAATGGCCTGTTTAAGTGCAAACAGCTTTAACATATCTAAGAATAATTATTCCTTTTGTAAGCCACTTTGCCTAAAATCTGTTTGTTAGACAGCTTTGAGCTTTGAATTCTGTTGCTGTTCATCAATAACTTTTTAAGTTCATTTGTATTCTTCCAGTTACTCTACTTCTACTGTTCATCATCTGAAATGGTCATCAAAATGTAATAAGTTGATCGAAGAGTCTCAGATATTACTCTTTAGAATAAGCTTATTCCTTTTATGAAAGATGCATCTGTATTTGACTTTGTAAGATAATAAATTCAGGAAAAACCCAGCTGGGACTTCTAACATACTCTTCTACAATATATGAATTTTATACTAAATAAGACTATAATATTCGCCTCTTCAAATGGAAGCCACATTCCCATAGGAAATGAGATACTAAACTATTAATCGCTTACCCAGGTTTCTCTGCCTACTATGGAACCTTAAACTTCATCATAGTCTAAGCACTGTAAAACATTAAATTTATGTTCTCATAAGTGAAACTTTCTAGATGTTCTTCAGCTAGCTTACTACTCAATGCTTCTGATGTTTTTAAGACAGAAAACTATTTCACATTCAACCTGAGAAAGACAATGTCAAACTCAACTTATAAGTCAAAAAATATTGTCACAAGCACTGCTATTAGGTTTTTAATGTTTTAAAATATTATGGCAGAAAACTGAATAGTTATGATTATGGACAGTGGCTTTCATATATATATATATATATATATATATATATATATATATATATATATGTATATATGTATATATATTTCAGGATACACATATTGACAATGTCTTCAATGCTCTCTTAGGAGGCTTTCTTTCATTCTCTCATACAGTTTTGGTATACTTGGGCCATTCTAGAACTGCACACCAGTCTTTACAACTGCTGTTCCCCTATGCTCACTCATGAAGAGATGGTTCTCTTATACTGTCTTTCTTTGTTACAAGGTAGTTGACATAACTGGTCAACCCCTGGCCTTTTGCTTCTGCTTTGTAAAGGGACAATCACAAAATATCCACCAAATGCGGTTTGATATCATGATTAAGACATACTCTTACAGCAAATTCTACTGTTTTTACCTTGAAAATGTATCCATAACTTAATCTCCTAAACTACCATCCACCACTATCTCTACCACTGCCACTAGGTCCAAGCCACCATCATCTCTAATCTGGGTAATTCCAAAAGCATCCTAAGTAGTCCTTCTGCTTTCTCTCTTAACCCTACTGTCTACTCTCCACACAACAGGTGATGAGATTATGTTTATACAGAAGTGAGATAAACCCCTCTTCTCAAATTCCTAGATTATCTTTCATTTTAAATAGTTAAAAACCAAAGTGCTTACAATTGTTTAGAGATTCTCATAGATATGGCTCTTCTCTACCTTTCTGACTTTATTTCCTACCACTCTTATTTACGTATCACACTGGGCTCTAGCCATGCTGGCTTCTTTGTAATTCCTAGAGCATACTGATTATGCTCATATGGAAGGGAGCCCACACTTCGTATTCCACCTCCCTGGAATATTTTTTGCCAAGATCAGTGTATCTATCTGGTTGGCTCACTTCCTTCATGGCTCTGCTGAAATGTGAGCCCATGAGACAGACCTTAATTTGTTTAAGTAGGCTCCATGCCCAATGCGGAGCTTGAACCCATGACCCTGAAATCAAGAGTCAGATGCTCTACCAGCTGAGCCAGCCAGGCGCCCCAAGACAGACCTTCTTTGATTACTGTCTGTATAATGGTAAACACCACTCTCCCCCTATCCCAGTACTTCGTTTCCCCCCTTATGCTGCTTACCATTCATCATCAACATATTACTGTCTGACACTCTGTATTTATACATAAAATAAGTCACCTAGAACAGGAACTTTTGCCTTATTCATTGCTTCATCTCCAGTGCCAAGAAGACTGTCTGGAACATGGGACAAAATCATAAATATTTTCTTTAATAATGAAATAGGATTAAGTTTGAATCCATCCTGTATCAGCTGTTTGACTTTATAAAAAAATGTTTAGCCCCTCTGTGGCTCAGTTTACTCATTATAAATTGGAAACAATACTTAATAACAATAACAATAATAATAATAATATCAGCCTTATGGTAAGAATAAAAACAATACATACAACATGCTTAGAACAGTGCCTGGCACAAAATAGTGTAACATTAAGTTTTAGCTAATACTAATTTTAATAAGCCTAATAAGTCAACTCCATGAAGATGCAGTCTTTACTGGGGACAAGAATAGAACTAAAAAATAAGCCAATTCAGTATTTTCCTTTTCCTTCTCTTTAACTGTATTTTTGGGGGATATTCATTTGTAAATCCCACTTGCAGGTAACAATAAACAAAAATTAAACGGGATCTGAATTAAATGGTAACAACAACATTTTCGGGCACAAAGAAACTATAACCTGAATGACCATGCATTTACTTTTTTTTGTTTTTATTTATTTTTCTCCCAGGTACTTCCAAAAAGTTTTAAAGGAGACTCTTCATTTATTCTTTTAATTCTCCCAACTACGGGGGCGCCTGGGTGGCTCAGTCGGTTAAGCATCCGACTTCAGCTCAGGTCACGATCTCACGGTCCGTGAGTTCGAGCCCCGCGCCGGGCTCTGGGCTGATGGCTCAGAGCCTGGAGCCTGCTTCTAATTCTGTGTCTCCCTCTCTCTCTGCCCCTCCCCCATTCATGCTCTGTCTCTCTCTGTCTCAAAAATAAAAAAATAAACGTTAAAAAAAAATTAAAAAAAAAATTCTCCCAACTACGATTATATCTCCAACATGGTAGGCACTATGCAATGATTCAAAGCCATAGCATCCTCCTACCCTCAAAGAATTTCTAACATAGGCCTGGATCATAAACATGGAGAACCAGTGAAAAATCAATTATGATGCATATTACGTTAGAATCATGCTCAGCGGACACATGAGGTCACTCACTCTGGGATTCAGGAAAGATTCATCAGGGAGGAGGCAGAATGCCAGTGAGAAAAGTACAGCTACATAGGAATGGTAATTCACAATTCATTTTGCTAAGGCAGTAGCAAAAAGAATGGAGAGGAGACTGGAGGGACAGAAGAAATCTTCAGAAGTAGAATAAAAACGTCCGTACCTAACTGGGTGTGTGAAAAGAAAGAAACAGGTTTGCACTTATTGTCTGACTTGGTCATCATGTTAACTTGAGATGATTGTTGACATTCTCAACCCAGGCAGCAGAAGAGAAGGAAATTTGGGGCAAAAGATGATGGATTACTACTTTTACAGCGTTTAATTTTACATGTCTGTGAGATATCAAGGTATGTCAGATACGTACATAGATAGTGCAATATCCAGGTAGAGAGATTCAGCAAAAGTTTTCAGTTATAAATATATATTTGGAAGTGCCTGGAATATTCACGATAAAATAGGTATACTAAGAATAAAACCATATTACAGAGTATATATTTAAAAAAAGGAAGAACACTTCAGGGACCTAGATGGCTCAGTTGGTTAAGCATCCAACTTCGGCACAGGTCATGATCTCATGGTTTGTGGGTTTGAGCCCTGCATTAGTCTCTGTGCTGACAGCTGAGAGCCTGGAACCTGCTTCAGATTCTGTGTCTCCCTCTCTCTGCCCCTCCGTTGCTTATGCTCTGTCTGTCTGTCTCTCTCTCAAAAATAAATAAACATTAATTTAAAAAAAAGTTAGAAAACTGTAACTTAAATCCTGTTTGGACAAAGCTATAGTATGGAATTCTGAGAATTTATCATGAGATTATTTTATAAGATAGAGTGGTCAAGAATAAAAAATGTTACCCAGAAAAAAACTTTACACAAAATGCAAAGATTCCAAATTTGTCTTTCAACATAAAGATATTTGGAGAAAGCCACTTGTGAAATATGAACGCAGTCCTAAAAAGACAATTCTACATGATATGATATGGTCCCTCAGAATTAAAAAAAAATGAGGTTTAGATAAGGTACTCAAAGTGTGATTAACATATCCACTGCACCTGTCCTTTCAAGACCCTGGTACCTCTATCTACATATACAAAGTGAGCTAATAATGAAGACAATTCATTGGACAAGGGTTCTAAAAGGCATGTTGCAAAAAGCACAATTTTTAAGAATCACATAAGAATTTGAATCCTGGCCTTGATGCTTATTAGCTATGTGACCTGAATCTCTAGTGCTTAGAACTATGCCCAGTACAACTAAGGGCTCCGTAAGTATTTCTTGAGTAAATTGAATGAATAACTTAGGAATTCTTTGAACATTATTCTTCTGAAACATAAAATGGACCCAATAGCCCATAAGCCCGCAAATTTCTGAAGTTTGTAAAAAGGTATAAAAAATACAATCTAAAGCCCTGTAAAATGTCTGGCTAATTAATATTACTTCTCTTACTTTGTATTCTTAACTTTCTTTAATGTTTGAAAGATTACACCTACAGAGGAGTTTAGGTATGCTTTAAAAAATGGAGAAGTGTATTATTAAATGGACTAAGCCCAAGAGTTTAAGTTTGATAAGGATAGTGCTTTTATTTTGTTCACTACTTTTATCCCTAGTATAATAGGTTTATGAATCCAACAAATATTTGTTAATTCAATTGATTAAAATATTCTTTGAAGAAAACTCCCACTTAAAGTGGTAACTTAGGGGAACCTGGCTGGCTCAGTTGGAAGAGCATGAGACTCTTGATTTCAGGGTTGTGAGTTCGAGCCCCATGTTGGGTGTAGAGATTACTAAAAAAATTAATAAGTAAGCTTTAAATAGATAAATAAATAAATAAATAAATAAATAAATAAATAAATAAAGTGGTAATTTAGCCAGACTAAAAACAGAAACTTCAGTCTCTCTAATTAGCCTGTTTCTGAATATCATACATGTAGATACTCTATATCATTTTATAAGTGGAAACAATTTGGCTTCCGCTGTCTACTGTTTCAAATTCACCATGTCCCTGTACCTGTGTAGATATGTTCAGTGAATCTTCAAAACATCTTTATACTTTCTTTAACTGCTGGAGGGCAATCACTCTTCTATTCTGTTTGTGAATAGCTCATATTTGTGTTCTTGATTCATTCTTACAATTTCTTCCACAATAACCCTTTAGCACAGTTTTGTCCAAATGCATTTCTGAAAATGAAATACTTCCACAGGAAAAAAAATAAACTTTGGAACATTAAACCTTTTTTTCCTGTTTCCTTTTTAACAGAATAAATCACATACACTTCTAACATTTATAAGTGTATAGATATTATGCACTTATACATATGTATAAGTCTTCTTATAAACATGAAAACAAAATTTTTCAGTTACAAAACTCACATGCCATCATCGTCTTAGAAATAATATGCATTTTATTTGTGAGATAAATATTTTTCAAAAAAACAGTGAGGAAATTAAAATGCCAGGCAAATGAACCACTGACCAGCAACAGTCACATTTTAAGTGTTAAGAAAAAGAGTTAGGATTAAACATAATTGTCCCTCTATTTCTTTAATATTATGACGGCTTATTGAACATGTTTGGATGGGTATAAGGATGATATTCACAGTTTCTTCATGTCTTAAAGCAAGTAGTAGAGTCAGTTATATGAAAGCATGTGAGACTAGAGAGGATAGGAGGAAAGATCCACATATTCCATATATATGAAAACAGCTGGCCCTTCCATAAAAAATTGCCTATGTATGGGGCGCCTGGGTGGCTCAGTCGGTTGAGCAGCCGACTTCAGCTCAGGTCATGATCTCACGGTCCGTGAGTTCAAGCCCCGCGTCGGGCTCTGTGCTGACAGCTCGGAGCCTGGAGCCTGTTTCGGATTCTGTGTCTCCCTCTCTCTGACCCTCCCCCGTTCATGCTCTCAAAAATAAATAAACGTTAAAAAAAAAAGAAAGAAAAAAGAAAACTGCCTCTGCAGTTCCTGCATTCACCTTCCATTTTTCACATTCTTATAAATAGGGATAAGTATGCATATATTCATTCATTCACTCTCCAAATATTTGAGCATCAATTATGTTCAAGGCACTGTAGAATTCAGTTTGCAGAGTAAAAAGAAAGCAGGGATGGCAATATTACTGTAGGATAAGTAGAAATAAAGGCAAGGAAACAAACTGGACCAAGAGAGTAGAAAAAAAGGTACAGTCCATAACAAAAAATCATGATCATGAACCTTTGTAAATGAATAAAATATATATATATATACGTATATATACATATATATATGTATATATACGTATATATATATGTATATATATATATATGTATATATATATATCTGACTCTTGGTTTCAGCTCAGGTCATGATCCCACAGTTCATCAGTTCGATCCCTGCATCTGTCTCTGTACTGACAGTGAGGAGCCTGCTTGGGATTCTCTCTCTCTCTCTCTCTCTCTCTCTGCCCCTTCCTTGCTCACTCGCGTGCATGTGCACACACACACTCTCAAGATAAAATAAACTTAAGAAAATAAAATATATATATATAAAGAAAAGACTATCAGAAATGCAAAGAAAAACTGACAGAAATACAAGCGTTTGGGAAGATTTTAACATAGCAGTATTAGTACATCAGTACTGATACATCAAATGTGTAAGAATGAATAAAAATATTTGATAAATATAAATATGATTAAGGAATACAGTCAATGATATTGTAATAGTGTTGTATGGTGACAGATTATAGCTACACTTGTAGTGAACATAGCATAATGTATAAACTTATCGAATTACTATGTTGTACACCTGAAACTATGCAATATTGTATGTCAACTACACTCAAATGAAAAATAAGTAATAAAAATATGATTAAAAAGGTATGACAAAGTTAAATTTATATGTATATATAAAATATGTATCAGAAGTCCTTTTTTTTAGAAAATAAATCACCTTGACTGGCATTCATAATACTTTTATTGTATTGACCAGATCAAAGGACACTAAGAAAATTTCAACAAATTTCAAAAACTAAATTACATGGGCCAAATATGTATGCACTATAGGAAGAATAAAAGCCAAAAATGTTCCAACCAGTTGCAAATTATAGATATTTTGCTATGTAATTTTGGGGGTAAAAGGAAAATGAGATCTGTTCAGCCAAGAGGAGCATAGGCAGTCTTGACAAGTAAACTTAATGTCATCCTGGATGTGTTATCCCCTCACCTTCTCCTTAAACTTCACCTTTGATTTTGTTTGTTTTGTTTCAGGATCATGGATCAGTAGATGTATCTTCAGTGGGCTGAGCTAGCTACCTTCAGTTTTGATTATTTCAGTGATCCACACATTGAGATCCAACCCTTAGTCCCAGCCCCAACCAGCACATACCTGGCCCAACATCAGAAAAACAGAAAATCATTACAGTTTTATATGGATAAGTATGAAAATGACTGGCATAACACCAGGGAAATAACAGGAGGTGACTGACAAAAGTTAATGGAATCTGAATCAGAATGACTTTTAAGTTTCTATACCCAGGACAAAATTCTCTTCTGACTCTAATGTCTGTGGTTTTATGTAGGTGCTAGATATTCCAAACTAGCAATCCTTCCAGAATCTCAAATTTGACTAGTCTAAAGTCAATTACATTAGGCAGTACATTTCTATTTATAAGTAGCACAAACCAGCTTGAGCCAGCTTTAGTATAAAGGAGGACTTAATTAGAGGAATTCAGAGATAACAGTGGAGTCCCATCTCAAGAAGTGAGAGAGAAGAGTATGCTCCCTTTCTCTTCTGGTGCAACTCTTCTTTCTAGGGAACAACTTTCTAGCAATGTTGTTGGTTCACAAAGTTACTGCATTAAAGGAGCCTTTGACCTCCCAGGTTCACAATGTAATGGTCCCAGTAACAAAGATATGGGCATTCATTGTCTCAGTCTTAACTGGAGACTAACTTCTAGTCCAACAAAAAAATGGCCGGCCATGGGGATAGGATCAAACTGTAAATTTGACTCAAGAGTCCACATTTGTAAAATTTTATAGTGGAAGGTATGGGGGTAACAAAGATAAATTATAGAAGACATTGTGAGCTGAGCAGACATACCAATAGGTATATGGTACTTAATCCGAAACTAAATGTTTACACCCTACTTTCTTAACTTTATTAACAAAACCATTTTTTTCTGGCAACCTAAGTTTAAAGTTCTTTCATATCATGGAAGTCATCTTTCTTATATTTTTCATTTTTCCTTCCAACTAATGACCTATAGGCTATATTTTCAAAATTACCTCTTTTCAATCCTATCACTACTGACATGAATCCAGTTTACCCCACTGTATCTTTATCTAAACGATTCCACTATCTTACTACAGGTCCTCCTACCTCTAGACTTGATCCACTCCAGGGCTGAATCTAGTGGGTTGGAAAACAGCAAAAATACCAGAGAAGGAGAGAAGAGCAAAAGCATCTCTGTGTAAAAGTGAATCATCATAAAGTTGTAACATTAAGCACAATGGGAGGCCACTGCAAGATTTTAGGCACAAGAGTGATTTCAGATGGGAGGAAAATGGAATCAGGGAGAGCAGTAATGAAAATAACATTGGCGGTTTGAATTGGGTAGATATTAATGGAACTCACTTAATTATGTCATTCCCTATTTCAAAGTCTTTTAATGCTTTCCTATGACCTATAGAATAAAATAAATTTTTTAACATGGCTCCAAATATTCCTTTTCAGTTTTCTTTCCCATCATTCCATTATGTACCCAACATTACAGCCACACCAAATTTCTCATAACGTTTGAGCTCATCATTTATTTTTCATCTTTTTTAGATTCACGATCATAAAGTTCACACAGCCTGAAATACCTTTCTCAACATTCTATGCTAGGACAAACCCTACTCATGCCAAGGCCAATGCCTATGTCAAACCATCTAAGTTTTCCATTATTACATCCAACATTAACTCTTTAGCCTTCTGCAATATCAGGGCTTTGTGTATATCTCAAATCCAGTACTTTTAACACAGTAATAACTGGCAGTTAATCCTTTATCTATCTCGATGTTTACTCCTTGAGAGAAGAAAGTGTTATTATTTATCATGTACCACTTCAGCTCTGTCTGACATACTTACAGTAGATATTCAAAAAAAAAAGCCCTAACTGAATGAATATACAGAACTAAAAGACAGGAATATAAACATCCTTTCCTCCTAAACTAGAATAAGAGCTTTTAAAAGGCAGAGAATGTTTTATGTGTGTATTATCTTTGCATTTTACTCAGTAAAAGTGAATACAAGAAATGCTTGGTTGTGCTAGTAGAATATTAAAATTAAATTAATTATGAACTATTTTATGATAAAAAGACAACCATTTGTATCATCACAGCCATCAGAAAAGCATGAGAATTTCAAGGAGAATTAAATATCCCAGATTTATCGATCACATTTTATCTGATTTTCCTTATTTATTAACAAAAACATAAAATCCTATGGAGGAAGTTATAAAAATCCGGTATAGAAAACCTAAAATCTTTGTATGATTGTTGGCAAGAATATTGCCATAACTTGCAGAATAATAAACAATAAACATCTTAAATATGAAATGTAGAAATAAAACAAATACTGAGGTGGTATCAACAGTTTATATAAATATTCATGTAACATATTTGACTAGAAAGATCTGAATCATCAGCTATCCACATAAAATTTAAAGAAGAAATCAATTTTAAAGAAAGTGGAAATGATTAAGATCAAAGTCTAAACGTCATTACTGTCCTGGGAAGAGCAGCTGAAACTTCGAAAGAAGGCTATTTTTAAAGAAATCTTTTTAGTAATATTTATAGCAAAATTACATATAGATCTTAGAGCTATAAGTGGCTTTCTCTTCTAATTTAACTATAATAATAAGTGATTAAAACAATTTCCATAGCAACCCCTTGTATAATGATACACAATACTCATGAGATAAAGAATATGCTTTTAAAGAAACAAACAGAAACGAACAAAATGCATGGTTTTTGTATTTTGAAGGGAATAAATTCTTAAGGAAAAGACATTTCAGAGTTTATATCCACATTTTGTGAATTTATTATTCTACTGATAAAAAATCTGTGCATACAAAATGCAAATATTTCAGGGAAATATATGAAACAAATATGAAGCAATACAGCAAAACATGAATAACATAGGGAAAATTCGTGTACTTTAGAATCTGAAGATATATTATTTTTAACAATCTCTGGATAAATGTAAATAAAGAAATAGAGGCTTTCTTACCAAAAAAAGTGAAGCACATAATTTTTCCCAATGCTACTGTTTTTGTTTTGTTTGGTTTTGGTTTTTTTGCTTCTACAGAAGCAAGGAAGACAATGCATCTTTTAACATTTATTAAGATAATAAATAGGACAATTCCAAATCCAAACATGTGAATACTTCATGAAGGAGGCGTGAGAATGGGGAAAGCTGAAATGCTACATTTGTCTTCATACTCGATCTTCCTTTGAAGGTAAACAGTTGCTTTAAATTCTTGCCTATATTTTGCAAAATACATGTTAAGTATATTTTGTTTTCCAAATCAAGCGTGCCATACAGACAGTTACAGACATAAAAAGTTCCACATGAACGTCACAGAATATATAATATGTTTTAAATAAATTTTAACTTAGTCCAGACCTTAGAATTCCATATAGAAGAGTCGTTCCTTGTAGAAGACTCTTGTACAGATCTTTTCTTTTTTCTTTCAATTTTTTTTTAACTTCTGAGACCAAAATGCTCATGTAACTATGGCAACATGATGATATCTTTTAACTATTTTGTTTATGCTTTTTTGGCTGAGTAGGCAATCTCCATGTTCCTGAAATTCTCTCCAGCATTTTATATTCACTGGAGTGGTACTAACTGATGAAGAAAGAGTCTAAAAGCAGCTGTCTTCCACCCACATTTCAACCAAACCAAACACACAATTTCTTCTACAGATGTTTGGTTTTTTCCTAAACTAGCGTGTTTCAAAAACAATTGCCACCACATTTAATACATGAACATTTTCTACCAAAAAAACACAAAAATACCTATATCTATGCATAAAACACAAGAAAGGAGGTAGAGCTCACTGAAGTTTTTGACATTAGTGAAAATGTCAACACAATTATTGGCAAGGATTTTACAAAGACTACCAATAAAAAAAAATGTTATCTACACATTTACTACTTGAAATTCATGACATATATCCTTATGGTAAAAGATGCCTCAGTCCAATTACCCATTGCAATGCTAAATATTGTTCTACCCCCACCCCAAATATCTGGCAGAATTAGTAACAATACAATGTGGCAATTTATTCACTGGATGTTAACACTTTTGAAGGACAAAAAGAATTAATAGAAAGAACTTTAAAAATGTAGAACTTGTTTCTCCCTCACTTTTAAAAATTAAATAAAAGAAGAGCTGCTATAATAGTCTCATTTGTGAAAAAAGATGAATCAGTCAGTTAACCCAACCATTAGGAAATAGCCACTAAATAATATTTGTGCAGCATTTTTACAGAATGTAAAAGTTTGAAAAGCTGAATTTTGAACCAGGAATACTGAATTTCTAAAGGATGTTATTTTTAATAGGCTATTTCTTAGAGTAGTCTTAGGTTCACGATAAAATTGAGGGAAAAGTACAAACAGATATCCCATATGCTCCCTATCTCCACACATACATACCTTCAACCATTATCAACATCCCCCCACCAGAGTGGAATATTTGTTACAAATGGTGAACCACACTGCCATGTCATCAGCATACAGAGTCTACAGTTTACATTAGGGTGTGCTCATGGTGTTACACCTTATGTGAATTTGAACAAATTTATGACATCTATGCACCATTATAGTTTCATACAGAGTAGTTACACTGCCCTAAAAATCTTGTGCTCTGCCTGTTCATCCCTGTCTCTCCTGCAACCCCAGGCAATCACTGATCTTTTTTACTGTCTCTATAGTTTTAGCCTTTCCAGAACGTCATGTAGTTGAAACCATAGAGTATGCAGCCATTTTAGAACGGTTTCTTTTACGTCGTACCACGCATTTCAAGCTCTTCCATGTCTTTTCTGGCTTGATAGCTCATTTCTCTTCAGCACCGAATAATATTCCACTGACTGGATGTGCCACAGCTTATACGTTCATCCACTGAAGGACATCTTGGTTGCTTCTAAGGTTGGACGATTATGAATAAAGTTTCCACAAACACCTGTGTGAAATTTTTTGTGTGGACACGTTTTCAACTCCTTTGGATAAGTACAAAGAAGAAGAATTGCTGTATCAAGAGGTAAGATATGGTTTAGTACTGTAGGTACGAAATCACCAAACTATCTTTCAAAAGGGCTGTAATCATTTTGCATTCTCAGTAGCAATGAATCAGAGTTCCTGCTGTTCCACATCTTCTTCAGCATTTGTTGTTGTAAGGGATGTGAATTTTGGCCATTCTAATAATTGTGTAGTGATAATTTCATTATTTCAATTTGCATTTCCCCAATAACATATGGTATGAAGCATCCTTTCATTTGTTTATCTATCTACATACATTCTTTGGTAAGATGTCTGTTAAGGTCTTTTCCCTGTTCTTTAATTGGATTGTTTTCTCACTGTTGAGTTTTAAATCTTTGTGTATTTTCGATAGCAGTCCTTTACCAGGCACATCTTTTGCAAGTCTGTGGCTTTTTTTCCCCATTCTATTGACAGTGCCTTTTACAGAGTAGAGATTTTAAATTTAAATTAATTTCAGCTTATGAATTCTTTCACAAATCATGTCTGTGATACTGTGTCTAAAAAGTCACTGCCAAACACATGGTCATCTAGATTTTCTCTTATGTTATTTTCTAGTTTTATAGTTTTGCATTTTACATTTAAGTCTATGATACACTTTGAGTTAATTTTTGTGAAGGATGTAAGATTTGTGTTTAGATGCACTTTTTTGACTGTGGATGTCCCGTTGTTCTAACACCATTTGTTGAAAAGACTACTTTTTCTACATTGCAGCCTTTACTCCTTTGTAAAAGATCAGTTGACTGTATTTATACCAGTCAATTCTGGGGTTCTGTCTTCTGCTCTATTGATCTATTTGCCTTTTTTCCCCCAATACCACACTTTATTAATTACTGTAGCTGTATAACAGTAAGTCTTAAAGTCAGGTAGCGTCCCTCTTCCAACTCTGTTCTTCTTTAATATTATGTTGGCTATTTGCCTCTCCATATAACTTTAGAATCAGTTTGTGAATATCCACAAAATAACTTGGTGGGATTCTAAGATTACATTGAGTCTATAGATAAAATTGGGAAGAACTGACATTTTGATAGTATTGAGTCTTTCTATCCATGAACATGGAATATTTATCCATTTATTTAGTTATTCTTTGATTAATTCCATCAGAGTTTGTAGATCTCTTCATATAGATCTTATATATATTTTATAAGATTCACACTGAAGTATTTAATTTTTGGTGTGCTAATGTAAACGATGTGTTTTTAATTTCAAATTCCACTTGTTTGGTCCTGGTATATAGGAACAAAATTAACTTTTTTTTTTACATTTATTTTTTGTAATTTACATTCAAGTTAGTTAGCATATAGTGCAACAATGATTTCAGGAGTAGATTCCTTAATGCCCCTTACCCATTTAGCCCATCTCCTCTCCCACAAACCCTCCAGTAACCCTCTGTTTGTTCTCCAAGTTTAATAGTCTCTTATGTTTTGTCCCCCTCCCTGTTTGTATATTACTTTTGCTTCCCTTCCTGCACTCCAACATTTATAGCAACACTATCAACAATAGCCAAAGTATGGAAAGAGCCCAAGTGTCCATCAATGGATGAATGGATAAAGAATATGTGGTATATATGCACAATGGAGTATTACTCAGCAATCAAAAAGAATGAAATCTTGCCATTTGCAACTACGTGGATGGAACTAGAGGGTATTATGCTAAGCGAAATTGGTCAGTCAAAGAAAGACAAATATCATATGACTTCACTCATATGAGGACTTTAAGATACAAACCAATTTTTTATACAATTAAATAATAACAAATAATTTTACAATTAACAAATAACAAGTAATTAAACAATTAATTTTTATACAATTAAGCTTGCTTGTATCCTGCAAGGATGATAGATGATCATATATATATAGATGATCATGTCATCTAAAAACAAGTTTTATTTCCTCCTTCCTAAACTGCACACTTTTTATTTCCTTTCCTTGTTTTATTATGTAAGCTAGGACTTCCAGTATATTTAAAAGGTGTGGTAAGAATATACATCCTTGCCTTGTTCCTGATCTTAATAGTGAAGCTTTTAGTTTTTAACCAATAAGTATGTTAGCATTAAGTTTTTTACAGATGTTCTTTATCAAGCTGAGGAGGTTCTCTTCTAGTCCTAGTTTATTGAGAGTTTTTTATTATGAATGGTGTTGGGGTTTTTTTATGATTTTTGTGTACACATAGTTTTTCATGCTTTTTCTGCATGTATTGATATGTGGTTTTTCTTTAGTTTATTGATATGACAGATTACATAAACAGATTTTTGAATGTTGAAACAGCTTTACACACTCAGGATAAATCCAACTCAGCCATGGTGTATAATTCTTTTCATGCATTATTGGATACAACTTGTTAACACTTCATTGAGGATTTTTACATCTATGTTCATGAAAGGTATTGATCTATAGTTTTCTTTTCCTGAAATATCTTTATCTTGTTTCGGTGTCAGGGTAATGGAGGCCTCACAGGATGATTTAGGAAGTATTTCCTCTGCTTCTATCTTCTGAAAGAGATTGTAGAGAACTGGTGTAATTTCTTCCCTAAATGCTTGATGGAATTCACCAGTGAACCCATCTAGGCCAGGTGCTTTTTGTTTGGAAAATTATTAATTATGAATAAAGTTTGTTTAATAGGTACAGGCTTATTCAGAAATTCTAATTTTGTTCATGCATTGTTCCCCCAATCTCCTTGAGCATCTTTATGACGGCTATTTTGAATATTTTGTCAGGTCATTCATATATTCCATTTCTTTAGAGTTGGTTTCTGGAGATTTATTTTACACTTTTGTTGTGCCATTTTTCAGTTTCTTCATGTTCCTTATAACTTGGTGTGTTGGTGCCTGCGTATTTGAAAACATAGCATTTATTTAAATATTTATAGAAGGGTTTTGCACAGGGAAAATTCCTTCACCAATCTGCCTGGCTCCAGTTTCTCTAAGCCTTTCAATTCTTTTCTATGGATATGTCTTCTCTGGACTTCTGCCTACCAATTCTTAATCAGAGGGGTTCGCCACTTTTTTTTTTTTTTTTACAAGTCTGTAATCTCTTACTCCCTCTGGTGTCTGCCTGTTTTTCTGTGGGTCCTGTAAAACAGCAGTAGGCTGCTCCACTCTTTTGTTGTTGTTCTCAGCAGCCCCTCAGACGTCTAGGGTAAGCCAAATCCCATCAGCATTCTGAGTTGAGCTAGTCAGAAATCTGATTCTTAGGCAGTTCCTCCAAAAGCTAGAACACTGGTTATATACATTTCATTCTTCTCTTTCTCCCTTGAGGAAGAAGCCACTGAATTGTATGGCCCTCTGTATGCTGTACCACAGTAGAAAGTGCTATTGTCCCGTCAGCATTCTGAGACAGGTGAACCAGAAGCCAGTCCTTAAGCAGCTTCCCCCAAAGTCAGATTATTGGATATGTGGTCCAGTCTCTTATTTTCTTTTCCAGGGAGAAAACAGGATCTGGGTGTTTCCTCATCACGTGGTACTGTGCCAAGGAGAGGGACTATAATGAGATGGTGCCAGAAATGTCCTATCAGCATAAATGCAGCCAGTTTCATGCTTACATGGGGTGCAGGAATCTTTTAATTGGTTTCTGAATTTCTCATAAAGGAAATTAGTTCATATACTGCCATTGAACCTTTGTTTCTATACAAGGAAAGTAGGTCAGGGGCTTCCTATTCCACCATCTTGCTTACCTCACTCCCAATCATGCTTCCCTTTTTGGATATGTTTATTATATTAGGTCCAGTACTAAGTTGTGTTTATTTTTTTAATTTCACTTTTTATATCACATTTGCTTTCACAAGATGACATAATTTGTAAAGATAACTCACATGGATCATCATTTCCAGTCTCTTTTATGAGTTACATAAAGGTTTTTGCTGCATTTTATCCACAGAATTTTCATATTCTTTACAGCCAATTAATCTTGTAAACTATTTGGAACTTACATTTTTGATAAATGGCTTCAAAGCTCATGAAAACATTTCATTGTGTAGGTTTTTAAAATAGATTAGAAAAGTTATTTTGAATTCTTTTAAGTGTACAGATGTAAGAGTTTCTATAGATGACATAATACTGTTTTCAGCAAAAAAGAAGCATTATAATGATGGAAAGTTTTTTCAAAAATTCTTTCCATAGAATAAGTTTCTTTCAATAAGTCTTTTCCTCACTCATTAAGTCACTTAAATTTTATAAATAATGTAAGCTTAGGTATATTACAGTCATTTGTAGTTTCATCAAATTAAACAGCAAACTTCTCATGACAGTGAGGATATGAGATTTCCCAGAGAGTATGCTTTTCGTCTTTTGCTATTAAAAATCACAAGGAGACATTTTGAATATTTATCATTATGTTTGATAAAATTTTGTGGGATATTTGATTATCAGTTGATGTTTGGTAAAATTTTGTGCAATACTTGATTGAGTATCAATTTAATCTAAACACTACTGAATGAAATGTGATGTCTTCATGTTCTGGATATTTAGTTTTAAATGTATCACATACCTTAGATTCATAGTATGTACTGTTTCAAGACTACTTATCACAGTCTTTCTGATAATCAGGTATTTTTAGATGACTTGTTGCCAGAATTACTTTATAACTAGTTTTGTTAATGGCAAAGGGCTAAGAGTAGAAATCTTTGGCTCTTTTCTTCTTTCTGTTTGCCTGGGTTAACTTTCCTATTACTTCCACACTACAATTTCTTTAAGTCACTTATTTTAGGATGACTGGTTCAGATAACACAAAACCAAGCATTCCTAAAAATTCACTAAACCAGATATTGTCTAAGTGTAATAAAATAAATAGTGAAGATATACCTATTAAATCCTGTTCTTCATGGGATATCTTCTTCTCTCACATAGTTCTTGGAACTAAAAGGACATGTGACAATCTAACAAAGGCACCAGTTGAGGGAACCAGTCTCAATTTATACAGTAATACTAATAAAGCTTATTTTTTTTATTAAAGTTAAAACAAAATAAAAATACAAAAAAAAATCCTAATATGTCATTCCAACAACACCCGAAGATACCCATACCCATCCCATTTTGGAGATTTTTCACATTTGTGTAATGTCAAACTAAACAGCTTACTTGGTCAGACAATCAGATAGTACTGTAATATAGTAGGATAGTTGGTTTTTCAAATAACCAAATTTGTTGATATGAGTCTTTTTTGATATACCAGGAGAATAAATTAAAATGACTGTTTTTTTTAAAAAGCCCAGTGAAACATACTATTGTATTTAAGGTAATGGTATTATTAAAAGTGTTTATTTCACCATACCCTCAGTACCCATGGTATTACAGATACTGTGTGAACCATATAAATTTTCAAATTTCTCTTTTGGCATTTGTGGTTAGAAAGCATTTGATGCTATCCATGTATGTATTAATATTTTTCCTTGTTTCATTTTAAATTTTGCACTGGTATTTTCTTTTTCTTGATTTCTTCAGTTCATGTTTTGTACTAAATGCAGTAAAGCACCTCAAATCTTTTTTGAAATGGGTAGAAGTTATTAGAAGAAAAACAATAAGCAGATACCACCTAAATAAATAAATGAATTTCCTTCTAACTTTGTAAAAGTTTTACAATATGAGTAAGATGCAGAAATCTAAGACAAGTATTCATGAAAGGCTTCCAACTCTGAGGTCCTTGTGTTGAATTACAACTGCGAGCAATATATTTTTTAAGTGTTTATTAAAGAAAAAGAAAGCACAAAGCTTCAGGAAAGTAAAATGCATTAGGGACTTGAGGAGAGACAAATCAGAATGTTTGCGCTTCCGGGGTCTTTGCTTCAAGTGTAAAACTTTTTTTTTTTTTTTTTCCTAGAAACACTAAAAAAATAAATTAATTAATGAAGATGAACTGACTTGAAATATAAACATCAGCTAGAAGGGAACTGAACCTCAACCCTGAAGTCAAGCCACAAACTCTTTCAATTTCTTCCATGCTCACAGTGATCCCACCATAATAAAAAAATGGAAATGTTGTAGCCTGCCTATAAAATCTGTAATTATGGAAACACTCTAACTAGTATCCCCTATTTTTACAAATGATTACAATTAACAAGTCATTGCAAGTGAATCTACCAAAATTTTTTGATCTGCATGAAATCTGACACGGAACATTTTAGCTTAGTAATCCAAAGTTTCAAGGGCAGAAAATGATTGCTTTTTCCTTCTTGCAAAGATTTCAGTGGCTCAACATGTTGGAGTATGTAATTTCAAAATAATCAAGCAGTTGTAAATAAAATGGATTTCAATGAAGCCTGTGTTCTGCAGTTTAATACTAAAATAAGTAAGAATTTCTCTCTAGGTTAACTCAAGCAGAAATCAATGATGGGAAACACTGTAAGAGAAACACGTCCCAGTGATCTTCTGTGCATAAAACCAAAAAAATTACCAAAACAATGAAGAGAAGGATTTAGATAAATAAGAGAGACATAATAATGATATTCATACTATCTTGTCTGACAAAAAAAAAAAAAAAAAGGAAGAGAGATAACGAAATGGCAAATTTTCAAAAGCTGAAAGCCTAAATGGCAACGTGAATGCTTCCAAATTAAATATCCTGGAAGGGTGGAAATTCTAGTTTTCAAATCTGCTAGACAAAGAAATTCTAAGAGCAAGCTGTTCTCACTGAAGCACATTAAAATGAAGATGAGACCAAGTAAATATTTATAGGAACATGAAACAGCCTTGCCATTGTAAAGAAAGGTGCCAAATGTTACTGGACATATAAAAGTTGGTGAATAGGTTCAAGTGTCACATGAAGTTTTCCATCTCCAAGGGAGTGACTGAGAACTACCAATGACTATATTTGGGAGAAGAAAGCCATCAAGTCATTTTTGCCCAAAGGCATCCAGAGTCACCACAGTAGGTTCTTGTGAGTCAAACAAAGGTTATGAGGCTTTATTTGGTGTACAAAGGGAAAAGCTACAATAAGAATATTTCCATGAAATATTGGATAAATATGGATAAAAATGTAAACTGAAGTGGTTTAAAATGTGTTCCTTAAACATAAACCAAGTTCATTTTTAATTTAAAAAAATAAAAAATAAAATGTGTTTCAAAGTCATAGATGGAAGGGAAAAAACATTTTATAAGCTGGGTTTTTTTTCCCTCCAAGCTGACTCCTTTAGACCAATAGCATGGCTCACTTCCTTCCACTCAAGGATTAGCAAATGGATATTACATTCCACCCATAAGAGCCTATGTGATTCTTAGAGAAAACAGGTGCAATTCAGCTCCACCACCAACTATGCGACTTCAGGCCAGTTTATTGTCCTCTTGGGAGTCTCTTCTATATATATTAGTAAAATGGGAAAGACAAAGTAAGGATTTTTGTAAAGATCTTTGGAAGATTTCCTGGCACATAGGAAGCATTTACTACAAGTTAAAGAGAAAACAAAAACAAAAAACAAATAAATTCAGTGCAAAAATAACAGAATAATATGAACATTATAAGAAAATATTTCAAAACCTTGAGAAGAGTTAAAAATTAGTTTAAAAATATAACTTTCTCAAGGAGAAATTACGAAGCAAATAAAACAAATGAGTTAATGTTTCCTTAAAAAAAAAAAAGCCATACAAGACCCAGATGAATTTTTAGGCAAGAAGCAAATTCTACCAAGCTTTAAAGGAGCCCAGTGAAACATACTGTTGTATTTAAGGTAATGGTATTATTAAAAGTGTTTATTTCACGATAACCAACCTTTAAATACATTTTTAAAAAAAGAAACAAAAGTTCTAATCATAAAATCTGATAAACCAAAGAATTTTTAAAAATCCTAAGAGCCTAATTTATTTGCCTAAGCATTTAATACAGATAGGGAAAATGGAGTCTTACAGAATAAGAAAGCTTCACTCGTTTGGGAAGAGTTAGAAAAATCAAGACAGAAATCCTAATCTGGATATGAAGAACCCGAACAAATTTGGGAAAGTATATTACTGATAGTTTAGGGAGCCAAACGGAGAGAAAGCTCTTAACTCCTCATCATGTTTACAGTGTTCCTCATTTCTTTTAATAAATGCTCCGACTGATGTCCACAGCACAGTGAACTTGAACACAGGTAACTCATATACAGTGTACAGTTCTCCAGTATGCTATATCAAGACCCCCTGTGTTGGTTCCCGAGTGTGCCAAATACCTTTCTCCTGCCAGTCCAGAGCTCCTCTCGACTCTTCTCATTCTCCGGTTTGTCCTACTAAAGTGAAGTACGCTACACACATTAATATGCATCTTTGGTTTCCTGTTAGGTCCAAACAGTGAGTAGTCAGAAGTAACATGACCTTAGGGTAACTATTCTTGGATGTTGCATAATCCCTTCTGGTTTCCCTACACCTTGACTACATTTTTGCAGACTGGCTCTTTATTAAACTCACCTTGGATTAATCTGAGTATGCCATCTGTTTTCTACTTTTCAACTTGTTTATTCCTATTAAACTTGTTACTATGATTTCATGATTAAACATTAGGTGTTAGAATAAAATATGGATTCAAAAACAGAAGAGGAGAATGCTTGAAAAACTGAATTGAGTGCTTTGGAAAAACTCAATAAAGCTATATCAATAACAATACTACTGTTAAATTAGTTAAGGATGTGTAACTATACAAAGACAAAAATAATAAAGACATTGAAGGATTTTACCCTCAGATTGCTTCCCAAGGGTCTTTAGATTCTAAAGCTCCAACTGAAAGATCCCCTTACTAGATACCACAGACAATGAATTATGAGTGTGAATTACACCCAAAGATCAAATAGAAGCAAATCTGCAAACTATTTTCTCAGAGAAAAACCATGGCCTTATCTTATTTGGTAATGATGGCTAAAAAAAAGGTATGATGGAAAATGATATATACATATCTTTAACATCTTAATTCACATGAATATACCTATGAACAGGCATAAGACAAATTTTAACACACATTTCTAGTCAGAATACAAAACAACAATAATTGGAAACTTTTTCTTAATATGAAAAACATCTTTTTTAAAGTAATAAAAGATTAAAAATTATTTTCAGAAAAAAGCAGTAAGTTACTGCCTTTGATATTCAAAGAGATTATACAAATTGAAAACACTAAAATTCAAAAATACATGAACAAAATAGTACTAATGGAAGACAACATAGGAAAATATGTTTAGCCTTGCTAGCAAAGATATGCAAATTTAAATATCAATGCTAATTGTTTTTGTTCATTCAACTAGCAATAAATAGTTTGATAAAATATAATGCTATTTGTGGACAAAGCAGAAGGGAAACTGGCATTTTCACATGTTACTGGTAAAAGTAGTCCTTTTGTCCATTTATTCTACACTTTTTTTTAGGTATCTGAGATTAAAACATCTCAGCCCTCATTCTCTTCTCAGATTTCTTTCCTCTTCCCCTATAACTAAGTCTTTTCATATTCATCAAAACTCAACTCAAAAGTGCCTTCTTCAAGAACCATCACATCCTTGGAATTACTTTAAAATACTGTCTTTATGCCCATGAAGTAACTCATAAAAACTCCTTTAAATATGAAACATTACCTTAATATGAACCTTTTGCTCATCTCTCCTTTCCATAGACCTTTATAGCCTAGTGACTACTGGACTAATAAGAAAAGTGAAAACAGTGAATTGTTTATATCCTTAGCATGGTACATATTTCCCCAGTACATAATTAATACTTAATAACTATATACATATATATAACATATATATATATACATGTACATATATACACATGTATACATATATACATAAACAACATATATACATATACAACATATATACATATATATACACATATAACATATGTGTGATACATATAACATACACACACACATTGAAATAAATACAAAGCAAATAAATGAATAGATGAATAAATCAACATGAAGTATGGAAACAATGTCAAGGATTATTCCAAGTCACTGTGTAGTACTTAAACATAAATTCTCTTGGGAAGCTCACCTGAAGTGGACCATTTCTGTCCTAGAGGATAGGGGCTATTATGGTTCACATGAACAAACATCCCTATCTCCTTTTGCCATAAACCCTTTCTATCTGACTCAAAGTCAGTAGTATATCCTTGAGAGCAACAGTCAGTGGCTTGGTGAAGAGTGGAACTGGAACAGAACTTAGATCATGACGAATGAACCCAACAAGTCTTGAGAATAGTTATTTATCTCAAGTCATGGCCAAGAGTTCCACGGGTGGAGTCTAAGATCAGGAGAGTCACAGCATCATTAAGTTATCAGATATTTCAAGTCATCCACTTCAAACAGGTCTCGTAATAATGACACACACAATATGCTCTAAGTAGAGAAAAGGAAGAAACAGTACAGCAAAAAAAAGTACATAAAATTCCATTTCTGAGGAAGGATATCCTTTATTAACTGTAATAAACAGCCTCAGGAAGACAAGGGGGCCCACAGCTATCACGTAGAGGAGTCAGAAGAAACACTATCCAATGGCTGAGAAAAGAAAAGGGATAAACAGAAAACAGGAGAATATATATGAAAAAAATGTTACTTTCCTGTTTTGCCTAGGATTGATCCTTATACTCTCTTTTCCCTTGGTTCTTGTTGCCCTTAGTAAATCCGAAGATTTCTTTTAAAAATATTGGAATTATTTATATACTTCTTGGCCATGAATTTTAGGACATTCTGAAGTGAAAAAAAATGTCTTGGCAGTACCCATTCCCCCCCCTACCACGATTTCCTGGAAATTGCATCATAAAATAGAAAACCACAAAGTGAACTGTTTTTACCCATATGAAGAATATTATAATTCAGAGTTGAATCTGGACTTAAGGGCTTTGTATTAAAGTTATGAAAAATAATGACAGAAAGGCTAAGTCAGTAAAACTAAAATCATAAAGTCATAAAATGTAGTCATTTAAATCATAAATTAAACTTCAATAACCACAGATTGGTGACAGACATTTAAAACACTGATTACAGAATATACTGTAAGACATATAAGAATCAGCAGACACTGCAAATTTACCACGTTATAAATGTGTCCTAAAACTAACATACTATCATGCTACCACTGCTCCTACTACTTGTAAGAATGATGATGATAATCATCCAACACCATTTCATTGAAACTAACTTAATTTATAATTTAGAAGGAACTTGGGAGACTTTCTTTCAATCAAAAGAAGTCTGAGTTGATGCCTTTTTCAGATAATGTTTCGAAAAAAAACGGACATTCAAAACATGACATTAGTCCATTAACCTTAGAGAAATACCTTAATTAAAGTGAATACTGAATGTATTTCTATTATTGTTTTGGTAATGGTGATGAGAGTGGTGATGTCTGGACTAAAAAACTGCTTGATACACTTGTAGCGAACACAGCATAATGTATAAATTCAGTAAGTTTTACACCTGTGAAACTAATGTAACATTATGTGTCAAGTGCATTCAAATAAACACTTAATTAATTAATTAATTAATTAAAAAACTGCTTGAAAAGCAAAGTCTGAACTGCCATTTTTTCCTCTTCATTTTTTCCTAAGCAGAGATGGTCTGAATTAGATCAAATAAGGGCAACCACCAAAGGGAAAGGGAAGTTGCCTGAAATCAGATAAATGATGCAACTAGGGGTAATGTGCATTTGAAACAAGTAAATTCCCCCATAAACGAGAAGGAATGGCACATATTCACTAAAAGTAGCAATTATCAAAAAAATGTTATAATGTAAAGTTAAGGGCAAAATTCGAACATAAAATGGCATATACTTGATTGCAGTTATGAATCCATGTAAATATATGGACAACAGATACTGTTATATAATAATGTAGGCTTATCAATATTTTTCCTGTTGTTTCTACTGAACTGTAATATTTTTAGAAGATGAAAAACAACTGCCACCAACTTTCACGAGAAAACGTTATAAGAGAATTTTTAACAGCATTATGAAAATCGAAGTCTTATGTCAGCTGTAACTATGTGATTAACCTATGCAAGGACAATGAAACTAAATAAATAGGTAGATAAAAGGCAGAAATTATTCATCAAATAGCAATGAGTGAAAGAGCTGTACCATTTCATTTGAGAGGTTAAAAAAAATCCATTAAAATAATTCAAAATTTTAATAGTTATTTTACATATGAGTAAAATGAGTCTTGTTAATAAAACCAAACAAATACAAATAGCTTAAAAAATCATCTTTACAAGCAAAGAGGACTCCAAACTGTAATATGGAAAATTTTTTATCTAGCAGTAGGTGTGACAAAGTGTAGTGTAGCAAAGTGTTGACAAATACATAAAACATACAGCTATTATTACTGATAAGAGTAACTCAAAAGCAGGGATAATAATATATTTTAGCATATATGTTAAAATATTAATTCTTTTCTAAAAGGGAAAGATCATATGTTATCATACCCCCTTAAAGCTGTATTTTTTAGCCAATTCTATTACATAGTAAAAAAACCCCTGCAGTTTCCATTTTTTTTTTTTTAATTTTTTTTTCAACATTTTTTATTTATTTTTGGGACAGAGAGAGACAGAGCATGAACGGGGGAGGGGCAGAGAGAGAGGGAGACACAGAATCGGAAACAGGCTCCAGGCTCCGAGCCATCAGCCCAGAGCCTGACGCGGGGCTCGAACTCACCGACCGCGAGATCGTGACCTGGCTGAAGTCGGACGCTTAACCGACTGCGCCACCCAGGCGCCCCTCCATTTTTTTATTGTCATTAAAATCAGTCCTATGTTCTTCCTTCTACTGGGTAATGACTTTTTACCATTAAAATGGATCTATTGTTTAAATGATGATACTAAATTTTTATAGAATTCCTTGTATTGGGAAAGCTCTATAACATTAAAAATGTGATTACTGTACAACCTACTGATGAAAATTAGTATAATTAATCTATTTCAAAAACTAGCAGCTTTTAAATTAAAATAAAACAAGACTTGAGTTGTTTGGATTCAATTAAATCCTGAATTTCAAGTTACTATTTCATTTCATGTGTTACTTGCCTAGACTCAAGTTAAGAAAGAAAGGAGATACAGTCTTCCAATAGGCAGTGAATATATATACAAAATCTGTATGAGTTTAGGACAGGAACAGATACCAAAATACATCAAGTATGACTTGATATAATAATATATAATTGCATAAACAGGTATACTGTTGCTATAGAAATGTAGATACTTGGGATAAATAATACTACCGTTACTGACACTGTCCAATATATGCAACAACTGAAATAGCACACAGTAGAACTTTGCTGCAATTCTCCCAGACAGATGAAGACAATTTTTTCACAGTTAATATATTCAGTGCCTGACACTATTTCAATTTTGCTTAAATTAGGTTATTTTTTATTTGTCCTTATTCTATCTTCTTTCCTTTATCAATCCCATTATTGTAGGAATAGAGAATGCAGATTCTTGATGAGTTTCCTGTCCTTAAATACTACACAGCTCTGAAGAGTCACTCTCAGTGTGTAAAACATTATTTTCAGATGGCCCAGGGGCATTTTTGCACACTGTACTGCTATAAACAAGACCTATATTTAAGAGCTGCCTTATCATTCTTGCTGTTTGGTGAGCAGGGATGTAGGAGAGAGAAGAATTCTTCTGGGGGTGAGGCTGAGGGTCATCTCTACTACTCTAATAATACATGTATCTAAACCCATGAATTTGACAATGTGTAGACAGAAAGAGATCATGCTCAGAGAGTAAAGGGCACTATACCCAATTACATGAAGATTTTAAACATGAAAGTCAAAAAACTCTTTTTATAATTCACACTAAAAATATAATATGCATGTTAATACTTTCTGAGCTTAAGATCATTTCAACCAACATTTATAAGCCTAACACTATCTGGTGCATTGGGGATAGAGCACTCACTGTCTGGCGGAGAAGACAGGTAACCTAACAATTAATTGCAATATATATAAATAAACTAAATATAAATATTAATATTAAAAGGGCCTGCATACATGGACAACTTAGGATCTTAAAATCATACAGATTGCAATAAAACCCACTGTCATGGAATCCAGGCCTAAACTGAGAAGAGGGACCTGGACTTAACACAGGCTAATATATCTAAAGTCTAATTTTGACATAGACAATGATAAAACTTTTGCTAAATGCCGGGAATTATTTTCTACAAAAGCAATGTTCCATAACTGCATAGCACAGTTTTTAAAGTTTTCTTTTTGATAGCCTTACTTGAGCATGAGCACTTGGTATAAAATACAGCGTCCTGTACTTATTTTGTTTTACTATTTATTTAACGCTTACAGCAACCCTATGAATAAAGTATTATTGACTCACATGTGTTACTGGAAAGAATTCATGCCATGTGTCTTATGTACATTAATTTTCAGTCACAACAATAACTCTAAATTGATTTTAACATCCCCATTACTCAAATTAGGAAACTAAGTTTAAGAAAGTTACCAGAGATTAGAAATACAGTACGTGTCAGGAATGCAACTGGAATGTAGGTGCCTGGCTCCAACTCCAACTAGTCCCCTAGCTCCCTACTGACTCCAGCCTGCCATGCCAGCTTGAGATCTCTCCCTTCTCCCTGCCATAGATCTTACGGTCTAGACAAATCACACCTTGTCACATTCTATCATCTGCTTTCTTTGCACCTTATCGGCCTTTACAATGGTTCCAATTTTACTCTTTGACAGAGTCCAGTTCACATTTCCTGCCTTCCCCAATACCTTCAAAACAATTCATCATTCTGGCTTCTAGAGCATCGTGTTTACCCTTTTACCAAAGCATCTCCATGGTGTAACTTGTATTACAGTATGTGATGACAATCTGAACTCTTGGGCTGAGAACTCCTGGGAGAGCCAAAAACAGTGTCTTAGTCATCTTTGGGGTGCATAAAATGGATCATGACACCCACTTTGGTGATTAGTAAGGTCTACTGGCTGTATACCAGTTCACACGTAAGGTCTCATACATCATGGACATTACCTCTTTTTCTGCACTTCTTCAAGTATCCTACTCTCTAGAACCGACAGATCACTTGATGCTTCTCTCAGAGATGACGGCAAGATTTTGCTTTGCTCACATTTGTTACTCTCTACGCATTGTACCATTCCCTTTCCAGCCCTAATATTAACCTATAAAATTCAACCTTTCAAGATTCAACATTATTGTTGCCTCATTCAGGAAACGTCCTTGTAATGCTAATTATGTAATTTTACTTCTCTACATTCAATTCTAATGGTATTTGTTAAATACATCATAAACGGCCTACACTGTGATGATTATAAGCATTCTAGAGAAAACAAGCATGTTATTCTCCTATTCACCCCCAGTTAAAGCACAAAACTTTGCGATAGTAAACATTTGATATTATCTTGGTTTAATTTGAATTCCTTGAGTTATAAAACTACTGTCTAATATAATTAATTAATTCTTCTGCCTATATTACCCCTCTATTTTGCACTTGCATACACTCTAGTAAGAATTACATTGAATTACATTATAATCACGTATATAAATTCCAAAGCAGGGAGGAAGTTGGCCAACTTTAATGGTTGACACTGTTCAATATGTGCAACAGAAATATCACATGAACATAATATAATTCTGCCAGGAAAACAAAGGTTATGCTTTTAAAATTAATGTACTCAGTGCATGATTCTATTTGGGTAATCACCTAAAATTAGGTCAGCTTTTATTTGTTTTTATTCCCTCTCCTTTCCCCTATAGATCTCATTTCTATATATTGAAGTATAAAAACAAATAAGTCAGAGACTACTGGAAATGTTCATCTAAGCACTATTTGGGGAGATAATGTTTTAGACATCATATTTGAAATATTCTTTCCCTAACTGGCAGTGGTTGGAGCGAATCAACTTTATTATTCTAACTTTGGTAGCAAGACCACACCTATGGTAGATATGGCTGCACCAGATTGCCTTGGCCCAATACCATAAAACAACTAACAGATCAGCCTCCCTCCAATTCTGATTGCACAATCCCAAAAAAAACCCTGTGATTGTGATTATTATTTAGCTTCCAGTGCTGTTCTGTCTACAGGAAAAAAGTTTCTAATAACCAAATTCCTCATTTTAAATTTTACATACACAGATAGAACTCACAGATTCTGCATGTTCTAATCATTTTGTCCTTCCTAAAATAATTTATACCATAAATCAATAAATTAGTCTTTTCAGTTTTAAACAATTTCATGAGCTTCATTAACATGAGGACAGCTTCTGAGTCTGTCCTCAGAAAAGGGAGTCAGTTTTACAGGCCAAGGACTACCTCCCAGACTATGGCAGGAAATAAGTGCTATTATCTTCAGGGTCTGATAGTTGCCAACTGATCAGCAAGATTGTAATGTTAATAGGTTAAAATTATTATTTTTAAAATTACCAAATCATAGTACTTTTAGTGTATTTTTAAATGATAATGCTTATGATTTTACTATGGCAAGGATCATTTACTTATGACATTTGTATACAAGCAGTCTTTAGTAATATACTCCATTTTATGAAGTTTTATTTTGTTTCATTTTGTTTGAGAGGGAAAGTAGAGACAGAAAATATGGAAGATCCAAATATTTTAACTCCCAGTAGTGATTCCCAAAATCAAATACCAACTCAGCCCAGCTATCAGAAATCACAGATGTGCACTTAAAAGATAAACCTAAGACAATTTTTTAACTAGAAACCAAGACTGCAGAGAATGCATATATTGTATATATCATATATAAAAATGGGAATATAAAAATGCTTTTAGTTATTATTTTACTTTTAAACTTACTTTGCCCAAGCTCCTCCTATACTGCATTAGTTCAATGTTTACCTGTATTTACTGCTATACAAAATATTCATTTTAATGATTTGAAAATGTTGGTATATACAACAGTAATTTAAAAAGTTCTTGTAAATACCAAACAGAAAAACTGAAGAAAAAAAATAATGGTATGAATGAATTTATGTTTAATTAGAGTAGCTTGTGAGGAACCTCTATTCCTTTTTTCTCGTATTTTCACGAGCAGACTTTTGATCAAAAAATAGTAATAGCTTCATTCTGTACCTTCCATGTTTACATGAGAAGGACAGAAACTCATCTCATTGGTGAGTTTAAGAGAACACACAGAACATGCCCAGCTCACCTCCTTTTTCTCAATTCAGTTCTACCTATAGAGGAGATGTATTAAGGCCTGTTTTTATCCATTCTCCTATGGCAGAGGACTGTGGATGTCTGTCCAGCTGTTCCAGTGGCTGGGAAGGTAGAAATGTCTAATTCAGAGGTGAACTCCATTTTATCTGTACATGTATGTAATGCATGTTCTCCAATTCAGCCTCTACTGCTGATAAAGCTGGTGCTTTGATCTCCATCTGTCTGGCACCTGTGTCTGTCTCTCAGATGTTTCCAAATTCTGGAGTTGTCATTAATGTGATTTACCCAACCTCAAAAAACCCAACAGGGCAGTCTGACAAAACAGAAGTAGAGCTCTACACAGATGGAATAGTGTCAGCTGCCCATTCTTATTCATTCAGTCAGTAAATACCTATTGAACACTGACTACCTGTAAGGTACTGTCTAGGCATAGGAATACGGCAAGGAAAAAAACCAAAACCCAGCATCTTAGGAAACCCACATCAAGCTACAGGTAAATCAGTGGGCAAATAGGAAAAGGAACACATCTGTGTTTTCTTTTTCATGGATTTCAGAGTACAAATTACAGCATTTCAATATATTGACTACAACAAAAAATAGTAAAAAGTAGATATAAAACTCAAGACAGTCAAACATTTTGATTTACAAAAACAGCAATTGTCATAGGGTTGAGTCTAAGAATTAATTTCACAAAAACAAGCAAGCAAAATCCATCTTCTTGGAACCACTGAAATCTGAAATAAATCTGAAATCTGAAATCTTGGAACCACTTGGAAAATCTGAAATAAATTTAACTTACTTAATGATTACAAAGAGAAATTTTAATTTAAAATAAGTTTTAAAATAGATAGATAGAAAGAAAGAAAGAAAGAAAGAAAGAAAGAAAGAAAGAAAGAAAGAAAGAAAGAAAGAAAGAAAAAAGAATAGTTTGATGCGGGAATACCACTTTTATGAACTGATTGGATCTTCTCAATTCTGAGTAATAGTATCATTTCCCCATGAAAAACTAACAGAAGGAGCATCAGTTTTCTTTTAATACAACTAAATATTAAAGATTAAATATCAAAAGGAGCACTGATTTATTTTTAATATAATTGAATATCAAGGATTAATATTAATAACAACACTTATCCCTTCTAAAGTGCTTCTCATATTTGAAGTACTTTACAAATATCAATTCTGAAAAATCATTAATAGTGTCAATCCAAGATAGTGAATATTCACGTTTCAAACCGTCCATATCCGCAATGCTTTATCCATCTGAAAGCAGGAGACTTTACTAAAATTTTGACAAACTGTTAACTACCAGCTAACAAAGACACAAAATGCAACACTTTCCTGTACTTAGAAAAAATTACAGTCACTAGGATCCTATCAGGAAAGAGGTAGAATTTTCCCAACTTGGCTGAGAGCTGTTCTGCCCCCCAGGAAATAAACAAAATTCTTTAAATTGTATACTTAATAAAGAACTATTTAAAGTTAGAGAGTGAAGGTCAGTAGAGGAAAAGGAATGGATCAGTGGGAATGGGGAAGAAAGGCCGTCATGGGGTGGCTACCCCAGCGGAGTTGAAGTCGGCCTGTAGAGCAAGGAGGCCCCTATACAGCCAGAGGTGTGCCCACCACCCCACCAAGGCTCCTCTGTCACTGCATCCGCCTCTGTTTATACACGCTGTGAGCAGGCATGCTAGTTTATTACAAAACTCTCTCAACTTCAAGAGTTGGCAAAATAAATAGCATATAAGATGATTTCCTGAAAAGCAGTAAGAAATTTTACAAAATATCATGCAGCTACTTCTTTAGATTATTTTTCATCTCTGAAATCTCAGTTGGAAATGCAGTCTTGAAGACTCTAGCATGATGATAACATCTCAGAAAAAAGAAACGATACTTTTAAAATAAGCGCATTTTACAGAAACTTGTGGCACATCCTAACCTCTCGTTTTTCCTTTCTGCATCTCTAATTGAGATGGTTTAATAGTACATTTTCACAATACTCTGTTGCCAAGTGAGAGCTCTGGTGTAGTTCAAATACCCAGATCTATGCTTATCAAGGTTTGCTGAGGTTTTACTGGTTACTCTTTCTAATAATGAATGAACTTCAACATTTAAAATATACCATTCCATGCAGTTACTTTCAGTTATTTTTAATCACAGCATTCAAATGAAGCTGAGTCAAAATAAATACTACGGTTCAGGTAACTATTAGTTGGGTCATATTTCAGAGTGATCTGAGGATAAACTAATGTTTTTGTTTTTGTTTTTGTTTTTGTTTAATGACAAATTTAAGTCATTGTAAACCTCAATAGAAATTTTAAGACTTTCTAGAAAAGATATGAGGCTGGGAGATCAAATTTAATCTATAGGAAAAAATTAATTACCTATGTTTATAACTTAAGTAGGTCATATAGCAACCTAGATGGCGTCAATAGGCATTATGGAATTTTGAGTATTATTCGCATAAACGTAATTTCTCTCTCTTAATATTCTTCGACACGCTTACCAACTGAGATGCTTTATATTTCTGACTTTTAAACTCTCCAGAATATGCAGTCTTTATTTTAAAATCCAGTAGAGACAATAGCAAATGGAAAGCAAATGACGTAGCCTTCAGATGTACAAAACTTACAGACATACTCAACTAGCAGAGCTTGGGTCTTTCTGGGACACTCTTATATGAGGCAATTTCTAGATGTGTAAATGAGTGAAAAGCATTTCTGAAATAACATTTTCAAATGTAGTATAGATCAAGAAAACAATAGCATAGTTCTTACAACAAATACACTAACAGAGAAATGGAAAATACCTGACTATTTGACTTTTAAGAAAAAGACTTCCAACCAGCTTAGTAACATTGGAATGCTGATATTCAAGTTCATTAATGAATCGAGCTCAGCAATCACTTATTAAGGGCTTACCATGTACAAGGCACTGCGCTTGGCACTTAGAGGAAGCAAAAGCAAATAAAACTTCCCTTTCTCACATGTATTATGATTAGGGCAGATGCCAAAGCTTGCACCAAGTGAGCCCATTTACTTCCAAAGCTGTTTCCAGCTCAAATTTTTTCCAGTCTCCCAGCAATACTCACTTACAGGATGTTGTTGTTGTTTTTCTGGGAAAAGGACTTTCCCCACCCTTGTTTTTGTGTCTCATTTTATTCCTATTTTTAATTTATGCCATCTTGTTGTATTTTATGCACTCTAACTTGCCTTAAGACCATTCTAGAATGAGGCAGGGTATAAAGAAACAAACAAAAAACAAATGCAGAAAAATAAAATAAAGTCAGGGCACTTCAGGACACTCTTTAAAGTCAAATCTTAAATGTCAAACTCTTCCTCAGCCTGCATATTGACCTTCAAATCAGAATATCTAGATTTTATTTTTTTTAATATTTATTCATTTTTGAGAGAAAGAATGTGAGTGGGACATGGGCAGGAAGAGAAAGAGGGGGCCAGAGAATACAAAGTGGGCTCTATGCCCACAGCCAGAGAGCCTCATGTAGTTTCAAACCCACGAACTATGAGATCATGACCTGAGCTGAAGTCAACTGCTTAACCAACTGAGCCACCCAGGAGCCCCGGAATGTATAGATTTTAATGCTACCTCAACATATATGAAATTTTAGGCAGATTCTGACTTTCACTAAGCCTCAGTTTTATCATCTGTAAGTAAGGGTAAAAACAGCCATGTCACGGGATTTTGGCTGCATATTACAGAGTAATTGATTGTAAGAGGTATTTAACAAAAATCAATTTTATTTTCTTCCTTTGCAAACTCATTAGCTGTCTATTATACTAATACTGCAAATAAAATGTCAGTTAACAACATATCATGCCTTGATAGCAAAAACAGAACAAATATAAAATCAGAACACATAAAATAATGAAGACACTAAAACCAGCAAATTCAAGATAAAACTTATTTTAAAATCCTGCCCACATTTTCTTAAAGTTGCTACATCAATTTCAAATACTTTGCAAAATGAAACAAAGGTATGTTTTTAAGAAATAAAAAATGGTCTCCTACTTTCTCTAAATTTTCTGCTTCTTAGTCAGGAGACATACATGATCCCCCAAAGGGTACATTTAAAAAAATGCAGATGAACATGTTCCTATTGCATTACTTTTGAAATATCATCAACAAACATTTTTATATAAAAACAGTCTAGCTGGATTACAAAATAGGATTGAAGATTTCCTTGAAATAAAAAAAAAAAAATCCTGAGATAGCAATAACAATTTTCACTTGTGAAGAACTCTTTCAGGCAATTCCCCCCAGATTGATTTATATATTTTAAACAGCCCTTATCAAAATCTCAGCAGGGTTTTGTTGTTGTTGTTGTTAAACTTGACAAGCTGAGTCGAAAATGTATATGGAAATTCGAAGAACTCAGAATATCCAAAACAATTTTTAAAAGAAGTAAAAATTTGGAGTACTTACACAATCTGGCTTCAAAACTTAATATAAAGCTGCAGTAATTAAAACAGTGGTACTGGTATAAAGATAGACATAGAAATCACTGAAACAGATGAGAAAGTACAGAAATATGCCCTTAATGTGTATTGTTAACTGATTTTTTTACAATAGAGCCAAGGCAATTTAAGGATAAAGGGTGGTCTTTTCAACAGATGACCCCTCCACATCCTGTGTAAAAATTAACACAGAATGGATCAGATCTCAGTATGATAACTAAAACTATAAAACTTCAAAAAATATATATAGAAAATTTTTGTGATCTTAGATTAGGCCATAACTTCTTACAAAAAACACCAAAAAATAATCCATAAAGAAAAGAACTTGATAAATTGGGCTTAATCAAAATTAAAATATTTTGCTCCCAAAACACCATTAAGAAAACACCACTTGCTAGGAGAAAATTTGTGAAAATCATTATCTGATAAAGGACTTGTATCTAGAATATATAAAGAACACTTACAACTTAGCAAAAAGGCCAACAACCCAGTTAAAAAATGGGCAAGAGACTGAATAAACAATCTGAGAAAAAAAATACTAATAGCCAATGACTCTCATTAGTCACTAAGAAAATGCAAATTAAAACTACAATGAGATACCATTACATACCCACCAGAATGGCTCTTCTCAAAAAGACTGAAAATAACAGAAGTTGACAAGGATAAGGAAAAACTGTGATCTTCATACATTTCCGATGGCAATGTAAAACACACACACTCAAAAAGACACAACACAACAAAACAAAACAAAGACCACTTTAAAAACAGTTGCAGTTTAGTAGTTTCTTAATGGATAAACACAGACTTATCAGTGAACCTATATTCACGCTCCTAGAAGACTATCTATATGTCCATACAAAGACTTATACACAGATGTTCATAGCAGCATTACTCAAACACAGAAAGCAATCCAAATGTCTGTCAGATGGTAAACTGATAAAATTTGATCCATATAATATTTCTCAGCAAAAAAAAAGGGAAAAAAAACTTCTAAACATACTACAACATTGGTGAATCTCAAAAACATTATGCTAATTTAAAGAAGAAAGATACAAAGATTATATAATGTAAGATTCTGTTTACAAAAATTTTCTAGGAAAGGCGAATCTGTGAACGCAGAATGCAGACCAGCAGTTGCCTAGCAGGGAATAGTAGCAGGGCTTCACCACAAATGAACATGAGGGAATTTGGCGGGGAGAGTAGTTTTAGAACCGGATCTGGTGATGATTACACAAATCTGAATATATCAGAATCATTGAATTATACAAATGCAATGGGTGATTTTTATTGCATGAAAATTATACTTCCTTAAAACTGTAAAGATAAAACAATAAAACAACCAGCAATACAGTATGCAAAGTTCTAAATCAGAGCTATAAACCACTTTGCAATGATTAATCAATGAATTATTAGTCTGAGATATTTAACCCAAAGAAGAGGGCAAAGTGGAAATATAACTATTTTCCAAACACTTGATGTATTTGTAAAATATGATGTATTTGTATACATATGAAATATGCCCTTCAGAGGACAACTAAGACTAATGGATCTTAATTAGACTAAGTTACAAGAGTCCAAATACAAATCAATATATTCCAGAAGTCTCTAAATACAAGAGCCAAAGTTTCTAAAAAAATAAGAGCTATCCAAAACTGATAGGTTGCTTGCTCCATGAGTCAGCCTATTGTTGTTACTAATACTGTTTGAAATGGTTAATTAATCAACTCAGGATTGTGCGATCATGACCTGAGCTGAAATCAAGAGTCAGACATTTAACCAACTAAGCCACCCAGGTGCCCCATCATTTTACTCTTTAAAGAGATGAGATATTAAATATGGTAAGAAGATGTAGTTCAATTGGCCAGCTATCCGTTTGCTCTTGGTTATGTATGAATGTGTTTCACTGTGTATGTGTGTGTGTTCAATTAGCTTTGTTTCTTTTTCAAACAATTTAAGATGATCATCTCAAAAAACAAAATGCATGTGACAAAATCTAACACCTTTCCATGTTAAAAACACTCAGAAAAACTAGAATTAGAAAGAAACTTCTTGAACCTGCTAAAAGGCACCTACAAAACACATGCACAGACACATACACACAGTTTGCAACATACTTGACGGTGAAAGATAAAATGCTTTCCCTCTAAGATCAGAAAGAAGAATGAATGCCAGCTGTTGTCAGATCTATTTAACATGGTACTCGAGGTTCTAGCTAAGGCAATTACACACACACACACACACACAGAAAAGGTATAAAGTTTGGAAAAGAAGTAAATACATCTGTTTTTGTAAATGATATGATCTTGCATATATAAACCCTAAGGAATCCACAAAAAAAGTCTGTTAGAACTAGTAAACAAGTTCAGTAGGGTAGCAGGACACAAGATCAACACACAAAAGTGAACTGTATTTTTTATACAAGCAATAGTATCAGAATAAAATACTTAGAAATAAACTCATCAAAATAAATACAAGACTTGTACACTGCAAAATACTAAATATCACTGAAAAAAATCACAGAAGATCTGAATAAATGGAAAGAAATCTAATGTTTGTGGATTTGAAGACTAGTATTTTTAAGATGGAATATTCCCAAAGTGATCTACAGATCTAATACAATCCTTGTCAAAACCCTAGCTGTCTTTATTTTGCGGAAATAAGCAAGCTGATTCAAAAACTCATGGAAATGCCAAAAAAAAAAAAAATACTGCAAAAAGAACAAAGTTTGAGAACTTACACTTTCTGATTTCAAAATTTACTACCAAGCTACGTAATCAAGCCAATGTACTACCACCATAAAGGCATAAAGGCAGACAAATACAGGCTCCACACTGAGCGTGGAGCCTGCTTAAGATTCTCTGTCTCTCTGTCTCTCTCTCTCTCTTCTCCCCCACCCCCCGCTCCCTTTCCCTTGATCGTGCTCTCTCTCTCTAAAATTAATAAAAAAATTTAAAACACAGACATACAGATCATGGAATAAAATTGAAAGTACAAAAATAAACCTTTACATTTAAGGTCAGTTGATTTTTCACAAGGAAAGACAATTCAGTGATAAAAGAATAGTATTTTCAACATATGGAGCTGGATCCACTGGATATCCAAATGCAAAAGAATATGGTAAGATACATAAAATTTAGTTCAAACAGAACCACAGACCTAAATGTAAGAGCTAAAACTATAAAATTATTTGAAGAACACATAGGGTAAATCTTTGTGACCCTGAATTAGATATGGCATCAAAAGCACAAGTAACATAAGAAAAAACAGATAAACTGGACTGCGTCAAACTTAAAATTCTGTTCTTCAAAGGATATCATAAAGAAACTGAAACGCTAACCCACAGAAATAAAGTTAATATTTGCAAATTATGTATATGATAAAAGACTAGTATCTAAAATATGTAATGAATTCTTACAAATTCAACAATAAAAGACATACAACCTAATTTTTTTTATGTGAGCACAAGATTTAAGAAGCAATTCCTCCAAAGAAGGAATGGTCAATACCAACACATTAGTGGTCATTAGGGAAATGGAAGTCAAAAATACAACAAAAATACCACTTCACACCTATAAGAAGGCTAAAATACAAACTATATAACATAGCACTGTATGTTATCTACACTGGAATTAAAAAAATTAAATTAAATTAAATTTTCAAAAAAAGACTGTAACAAGTGAAACCCTCCTATATTGCTGGTAGCATTCTAACACAGTATATCCACTTTGAAATACAGTTTGGCTCAAAATGTTAAACACAGATATTGTGCAACTCCTAACTACATACCTAAGAGAACTACAAACATATGTCCACCACAAAAAAAACCTAGGAATGTTCATTGCTACATTACTCATAATAAGCCAAAAAGTAGAAATAATCAGAAACCATTCAGTAACAATGAAATTGATCAAGGATCTATTATAGGAAGATGTATAGGATGAGAAAATGAGTCACAGAGATTTCATTCCAACAGGGGAAGACAGAAAATACTGAAACAGACAAACAAGATAATTACAGGTGATAACAAGGGCTATGAAGGAAAACATAGTGATGTGACAGAGAAAAACTATTAAAGTCTCACATTAAACAAGGTAGTCAGGCAGAGTCTCTCTGGGGATTGGATCTAAAGAATAAAAAGGAAACAATCACATAAAAAGTGAGGAGGCATGCATGCCTGGCTGGGGAAACCGGAAGTGTAAGTGCCCTCAATGAGGAGACAACTTGGCATGTTTAAGAAACTGACAGAAGGCCGGTGTGTCTAAAACATAATATGTGAAGAAGAAAAGTGGCACAAGATAATGCTGCAGAAATAGACAAGAGTTAAATCAGTCAGAGCCTGGAGGCCATAATAATGAATTTGTATTTTATCCTTCTTCCAACTGGAAGCCATGGGAACAGTTTAGGCAGAGTAGTGTCACTATCTGATTCACATTTTTAAAAGCCTGTTTTGTCCATCATGCTGATAATGGACTATAAGAGGACAATAACAGAAGGAGAAAGAACAAATAGGTGGTTCTATTGTAATCCAGGCAAGACACGGGAATTGTACCAAGACTAGGATTCTTTTTAGATAATTACATCCAGCACCTTAGTTTCTAACCTATTCTAAATATAGTGGATACTGTGAGGTGTTGCCCAAACTCACTTCTGGGATGAAAGACTTCTTTTCCAGCTACAGTCTTAGCTGAAGAGGCCTCCTGGAGCAGCCTTCGTTCAGTGAACAGTGCAGTGGTATAAAGACTGGCCCCAGGCCTGAATGTGGGCCAACATGAAGGGCCAACCAGCTTCAGAGTTCCCCAAAAGGCACCTGGTGCCTTCATTGATACCACATCTCTGAGTTATGCTTCCTTTCGTTCCCTCCCAAAGGTTTTGATCTCAAGAACATTCCCTCACCACTGTATTGTATGCTGATGTCCATCTCTTCATCTGCTTCCCAGAAAGATCAATATGACACTCATTTAATAATACTCAGGACATGGTTCTCAGTTTACCTTCTAAAGATGGCAAATCTATAAATACTAATGAACTTGAAATAATAACACACCATTTAAAAAATCCTAACAATGTAATTGTTTCACAAATTATGACATTTTTATGATAGTCCCTTAATTTTACATGTATTTTAAGTTCTTGTTTGTAAACACATTTCAATGTTACTCTAGCAAAGGCAACAGTAAAAAAGTATAATAAGTGGTAAAATAAACTGTACTATTAACCACTTTGAAGAACCTAAGAAAAAAGTGGACCAATTTCCCTAGGTGTCTTTTACTGTAGATAAGAAGATAAAGCATTATTTATCATTGCCATTATAATTGAAACATAGTACCTCACTCTATACTAATCAAAACTAAAATTCAATGGAGCACCATGTTTCTATTAGCCTGGAACATTATTTCCTACACTCGGAAAACATTCAAAATTTGCATATGCAATTTTTTTCTTCCAAAGGGTCACTCTCTGTATTTGCCAGGTATGTAATTTTGGAAACAATTTGATGTACACAAGAATAACATATAATCAAATTTCAATCATTCAGGGCAGTAGAAGAAAAGTATCACTTAAATCTACCCCATTAACCCATCACATATAATCTTCTTGCCTATCAAACAATTTTCCAAGGCTGCTAAATATTCTGAGTTTTACCTTTTTCCTATGTCTTAAAGGTTCTAAAGCAACAGTGAAATGGCCAAAGGGCAGCAACATAAGGGAATTAAGTCAGAAGTAGCAATGTCCCTAAAAAATCCTCAAAGTATTCTATATCTTAAATAACTTAGAGTTTACTGTTGGTAGTGTTTGCAAAAAAAATATTTAAAGGGTCTTTTCTCTGGAGTTTCAGCCCAGATCAGAATTTTATTGCCTTTGCCCAAAGCCATTTCGAGATTTCCAGCGCAAAAAGAAGGTATAGTGTGATCCTTAATGTGAGTTATGAAAATCAAAAGAGAGCAAAAGAAGATTTCAGAGATATAAAATCAGTAACAATCTTTACTAAATTTAAAAATATGTGTCCATATTTTCATTTTATGTTATAAAATAATTTGTACTGTGTTTTTGAAATGGTCAGGCAATAAGTAATGTATGACCATGAGTTCCTTGAGAATGGGAGATTTTATGTTCAGTGCGTCACATGGAGCCTAGAACACAGCACTCAACAAAAGAAACCAAAAAAAGGAAAATCCTATAGCTCAGTGTTTCCACATATACAAATTTCCTGGACTAAAGGAGTGTATCTGAAAACCAAGTGTAAAGAAATAAGTCAGTAAAAATCAGATGACCACATGCAGTGTTTATTGTTCAATCTTCACAATAGCTTTATGAAATACTACCGGGAGACAGGGACTGAGGTTCAGAGACAGTAAATAACATGCCCCAAATCATATGGCTACTAAGTTGCAGAGCTACGAATCAAACCCTTGCCTCACTAACTCAGTTCTCAGAGTTTTTCTATAGCTGCACCATCCAATACAGTAGTCACCAGCCATGTGTTCCTACTGAGCACTTGAAATGTTGCTAGTGTAAACTGAGTTGAACTTTAAGTGCAAAATACACACTGGATTTCAAAGGATATTGTTGGAAAAAGAATGTAAAATAATTCATCAGTAATTTTTATATAAATTACATGTTGATAATATTTTTGGATTTATTGGTTAATTGTACTATTAAAATTAGTTTCACTGTTTCTTCTTATATTGTTTTAATGTGGTTATTCAAAAATTTTAAATTACCTATATGGCTTGCATTTTATTTCTATGTGGCAGCTTTATCTATAGGAAAAGGTAGACAATAAAGGAAATAACTTCCACTGGGAAATGACATTGAGGGAAGGGGGAGAAGTGATTTTTTTACATTTTACTTTGTCTTTTTATTCTCATATACTCTTTGACTTTTTAAACATGAACATATAAAGAACAATTTACAATCCAACACACAGATTCTGTAATGGAGGTATCCAAAATACTGATGGCATGGTCAACTCTACCCATAACCTCAAGGACATTGTTATATTTAGGGTGTTAAGCTTCATCTTAAGGAAGAAAGAGAAATAAAGAAATTATGAAGAGCAACAAATATAGAGGAGAAGCATACCCAATAGCAACAGAACAAAAAAATTGGTGGCTGAATAAAATGTAGAGAAGAAAAGAAGAAGAAAGAAAAGGACATATGGAATAGCTATATCAGGTCTGTAAGCCAAGAAAAGACATTGTACCTTTATTCAAAAGATCTTGGAGAGTCACAGAAGGAAAGGGACATATCTGATCAGTAATTTACAAAGATAGCTTCCAATGTATAGAATGCAGGCACACTGGGGTGAAGTTGGGAATGTCAGGGAGAGAAACGAACATTTACTGAGTTCCACATATTTGGTTAAGTGTTTTACCCACATTATTTAATTTGGTGTCATTATTTATAACTGAAAAAGATAAACAAAAATTAAGAAAACTTTCATGATGACCCAGTTGGCAATTTATCCTCAGAAACTGAAGGGAATAATAAAACTGTGTAATCACACAAATAATTTGGGAAAAGGCAATAGGAAAGTCTGGATATAACATACCTTTATTTTTATTTAAATTAAAAATATAAATTAAATAAAAATATAATAAAAATAATAAATAATAAACTTAAAAAAATAAATTAAGTGATGATATTTTCTTGGGCCTGTAGGAGTGCAAATGGATAGGGAACTTGAAAATAGTAAAAAAGAATTTGTAGTAGTCACAGAAACGAAAGGAATGGAGGGAACTAATCAAGAGGAAGCAGTAAAAGGACTGGTAAGAGGTACTGAACATCCATTAAATAATAGTAAAACTAGGTGAAATTTATTGAGCTCTTATTATGTACCAGCCACTGGCTGAATATTTTATATGCATTTTCTCATTTAATCCTCAAGACATCTAATTAGGTGAGTATAATTATATATCCCTATATTACATATGCAAATTAGAGACTAAGTAATTCGACCTTTCATCACAGAGGCATGATTCAAATCCACTTCTGTCTGTCACAAGCTATTTAACCAGGTCTCCAATGTCACTATAATGTCAACAATCTGAAATTCCATTCCGTTACAACATAAGAAGCCCTCTTTTTAGAAATGAAGATATACTGAGATTTAAAGAGCTTGAAGTGACTAACTAAGATCTCAAAAATAGTTAATGTCACTGCCAGGTCTAAAATCTGTGTTTCAAAATTTAAGATCCAGACAAACTATGATACATCTAGATAACAATATTATCCAGTGCTAAAAAATGAACTACTAAGCTATGAAAAGACATGGAAGAATCCTAAATGCATATTACTAAGTAAAAGAAATTATTCTAAAATAATTTATATGATATTCTGGAAAAGACAAAACTATAGGGAGAGTAAAAAGATCACTGGTTCCCAGGGGTTTATGGGAAGGGATAAATAGGTGAGCACAAGGGACTTTTACGGTAGTTAAAACTACTCTGCGTGATACCATCATGGTAGACACATGTCATTATACATTTATCCAAACCCACAGAACATACAATTCCAAAAGTCAACTCTAATATAAACTATGACGATTATGAATAACATCCAGTAGTTTCATCAATCTTAACAAATGTTACTTTTATTATAATTCTAGTGGGAGATGTTGATAACGGGGGACGCACTTGAGGAGGCAGGAAATAAATGGGAAATGTGTGTACCTTCCCTTCTATTTTTCTGTGAACCTAAAACAGCTCTAAAAAAAAATCTTACTTTAAGAGAAAAAAAATAGGGGACAATAAAGTGACAAGATAGGAGGAAAAGTTTTAAAATTTTCAGATGTAGTTTCAGTTGTGAAACTACATAATAAAATAACTCTTTTGAAAATTATCTGGATACCTGTAATAGAGCTGAAATGGGTAATGATATTTATGAATCTATGTCTTATAACCCTGTAAGCTGCTCATGTCAACATAGTGTTTTGCATGGAGAAGAAATTAAATAAATATTTCTTAAAGGAAAATAAGGAGAGAGAGGGTGGGATGAAAGGAAGGAAAGGGGAAGGAAAAGGGAGGAAATAAAAAGACACAGAAAGAGAGAGAAATGAAAGAAAGAACACAGTTTTCCACGAAAATGTTCCATTTCCTAAAAAGTTTGTGACCAAATTTTCTGAAATCCTCTGACTCAGAACTGACAAGGCATATAAGCCCAAATATTTGACTGCTTTAGGGTACTACCAAGTATGCTCCCAGATTTATAACAAGTTAATTGCCCTATTTTCCATACTCTTGCTCCTTATGGAATTTTCAGCCATTGCTTAGTGCTGGATACAGTAGACAGGTCACCTTTTGTATAACAGAAATTTAATATGATTGCAACTTTTATATTGACTAGCACTGTATTACCAGGTGTATGGCTCCAGAAATGCCATGAATTTAACAAAATTAAATCCCTAGATTGTATATTCATCAGAAAACAATTATAAATTCTTTTATGAACAATGTAAGGTATAACTAAATACAAAACAAACAAAAATATATCAGGAAAATTATCAAAGTTTCTATGTTTCTTTTCAAATTCCTTCAACTAGGTTATCTATTAATTATTAAAAACACTTATTTGTAATGGTTAATATTTGGAAAAAACATTTTAGGTAGTAAGGTCAGATTATTATCCGGGGGCGGGGGGGTACTTTATAAGAACAAATAGAAGGAAAATTCTAAGATGCATAATCTTTATATAATTTAAATGAAGTCAGAAAGGATATGGGGCTAAAATATAACATCGCTTCACAGTTCTTGGTCAAATTACATCAACTCTGAAATTCCTACTTTGTACTAGCAATTCCTCTAATGTAATCTGTCTATCAATACTGGTATTAGCTAAATGGTTCCACATCTGGGTTTTACAGAAGTGGTAGGTACCCTGAAATTTAAAAATGACAATTTTGCAAAAGAACAGAGCAAGATGTAATAATGTATTCATTTTACGGTGTTTCCTGTCTCCTTATTCACCATATGGAAATGCTCAGACATCTCAGTACAATGTGTCCTCCAATTATACCCAGTATTGTGGGCATGATAGAGGGTTCAGAATAGCTTCGGATAAATGGCTCAAGAGGTTAAATATTATATGTGTCAGGATCAAAACTCAGAGAAATATAGAAGTGGTTTAAAAAAAAAACTGAAAGGAGTTATATGTTGATGTAGATTCTTTGGGTCATAGTATGCCAAAAACCTCTCCCTTAATGCCTTGTTTGTTTGATTGCAATTCTGCTATCTTATCATTCAGCTTATCATTAGAGAGTATCACTTGAAGGTATTGTTCTCAAAGCTATTTGGTGATGGTAACTTTTAAGTCAATTGAACTGACATTAATTGAGGGCTGACTTTGTGTGTATGGAACTAACCACAGGATAAAATCCATAACCTAATATAAAATTAAAACATAATTTTCAACTTACTAGTTATATGGCAAGATATGATTTAAAGTGACAACCTCTTATGACAATCTTTGATAGAAAAAGTTTTACCAAGAGTAGATTCTAATGTGTCAAATCTCTTTTGCCTTATATTAGGCAACAGCTGTGCTGTAGGTACAATCTGTTTTACCAATTCCTCTAATCTTCTGTGGTATTTTGAGTTAGTGTATTTCTAAGTGTCTTTTTCATCCACACTTCTGCAACTTTTTTGAAACTTAAGGACAAGATTTTGTATTCATCCCATTAATTTTCATCTTCCTATTCTCACACCACTACACCAGAATCTTTCTTGGATCTCAATTCAGACATTCAACACAGTAGGTACCCTTTCTTAGTTTGTGTACTTTGCTCGATATGATAACCATACCAGGTAAGGTCAAACAAAGAGCTCTGTGATTCACTACTGTGTCAGTGAATCAATGTGCTCTACACACACTTCTGTTACCTGCTCCATTTCTAAAGTTCCCACAGAGTTGAGAGGGAGTTGAATCTTTTGTTATTAATAAGTAAAAGTAATATATCTGGTATTGGTCAGCATTCATTTATTTATCCATTCATTTCTTCATTCATTCATTTATGTATATATCTATCCATCATATATTATTTTTATATCATTTCAAAGGTAGAAGCGTTATGTAATATTTATAAAGTAGGATTGACTCTAAATATGAAAGGATACTGTACTAGTTAAAAGTTTACGTGTCAACTCTGCCAGGCCAGGGTACTCAACATATTTAGTTCAAATACCAGTCTAGACATCAGGCTGGAGGTAACTTTTAGATGAGATTAACATTTGAGTAAAAGCTAATTACCCTCCATTATGTGGGTGGACTTTATCCAATCTGTTGAAAGTCTTAAAGACAAAAAGACAGAGATGTCCTGAAGCAGAGGGAATTCTGCCTCCAAATTGCCTTCTGATTTAAACTGGAACATCAACTCTTCCCAGGATCTCCAGCCTGGATGTCTGCCCTGCAGATTTCAGACTTGTAAACCACAATTTCTTAAAACAAAACTCTCTCTTCACACACACACACACACACACACACACACACACACACACACACACACACATCCTATTGGTTCTGTTTCTCTGGGGAACCCTAGCACAGGGACTGACATTCAAGGCAAGATTGGGAAGCTCTAAAGGGGGCATCTGCATCAGGTAGAATGTAGTCTGGATGATGTCTATGATCTCTGCAATCATTATACTTTTCAGATGTCATATGGTTCATTGCTTAGATGGACTTATAAATCATTGGCTAAAACACAGACAGCTGAAACACAAAACTAAAAAAGGTATTGATCAAAAATAACTTTTATTACACTTATACAATGTTTCTTTCATATATCCATTATATTTGAACTCCCCCCCACACAGTCCTTTGCTACATACAGCTTACATTTTTAAGATAATTTCAAAGAAAAGAAATTAAGATAAAAGAGGTACACTAGGGATGCTTGGGTGGTTCAGTCAGTTGAGCATCCAACTCTTGATTTCGGCTCAGGTCATGATCCTAGGGCCATGGGATTGAGCCTGGCATTGGGTCCTGCACTGAGCGTGCCCTGCTTAAGATTCTCTTTTTCTCTGTCCCTTTTCCTAGCTTGCATGCCCTCTCTCTCTCTCTAAAAAGAGGTACAACTATTACTTAAAGAAGAAATTTGGAATAAACTTCAGAAGTCTTTTCACTTTAGTTTCACTTCTTGTTTTACACAAGGAATGAATCCAATGCAACTGCACTGCTTTGGAGTGAACTTTGTCCCCCCCCCCCCCCACCTCCTCCCCCAAATTCATATGTTGAAGCCCTAATCACAATGTGATGGCATTTGGAGATGATAGGTTTAGATGAGGTCATGGGAGTAGAGCCTCATGATGGGATTAGTGTCCTTGTAAGAGAGACAACAGATCTCTCTCTCTCTCTCTCTCTCTCTCTCTCTCTCTCTCTCTTTCTTCCTCTTCCTCCCTCTCTCTCCCTCTCCCTCCCTCTCCATCTCTCTTTTTCTCCACCACGTGAGTATACAGTGAGAATGCAATCCAGGCTCTAACCAGAACCCAACCATACGGGCGCCCTAATCTTGGATCCAGCCTCCAGAATAGTGAGAAATAAATTTCTATTGCTTAAGCCACCCAGTCAGTCTGTGATATTTTTTATAGCAGCAAGAACTAACTAATACATGCACTTACAAGCATTGGGTGCTATTGAATATTACAACCCACTCAGATTATACTAAGAAAATTTATTTAAACAACAAGTAAAATTGTACTAAACAGAGGAAGGTCACGTAAATAACTGGAACTAAGACATGAGGCTACATCAGAATCGCCTGCAAAATTTATGAAAACAGACTGATTTATGACCCCACACCCACAGTGTATGATTCAACAAGTCTGGGCTGGAGCCCCAAAATTGGCATTTCTAACAGAAGTTCTCAGGTCATAATGCTACTGAACCATATTTTGTAAATGATTAATACAGATTGATGAAAGGTATAAATCACAATCTATTAATAGCACCACAAGTGTATTTTAAACACACATACATACACAGAATATCAAACTGGGTTTCCAAAATTTTAACTCCGGGTATCCCAAGTGAGACATGTTTGCAAAAGGAAGTTGGTTTTTTTTGTTTGTTTGTTTTTTAATTTCACGTTTGTTTTAACAAGCATCAGGGTTAGGGAATTAATAGTCCAAAATTATCAAATTAGCAAAGAAAGTGTGTTTCATTCCTTTAACTAGTTACAACAGAAAAACTAGGTTAATAAAATGTATTTAGTACAGGGTCCTTTCAAGATTTTAATATGAGATACACAATTAAAATACCAATTTTTTTTCCAAAGTGCACTAGTTGTCAGAAGATAGCTTGTTATTTTAAATGTTATTTGATATGTATCACTAAAATCCTATGGACATTACCCATTTACCTAGTAAGCCCTTTCTTCCTGGGCAGGATAAACATATACTAGCCTAACCCTAGGCAGAGGGAAACCAACAGACACAGCAACAACATTATCAAGAAAAGCACGTAAGAATTTTAAAATGATCATCTAACAGAGAAAAACAACTGTTAGCCTTAAAAATAGTAAGCTTCAGTAATGTTTGTTCAGTGAAATTAATGGATGAGAGCTATTGTTTAAAATCTCAATAATAGGTTTATATATAATAAATAATATATATTACTTATATACATAATGATTTATTACATATGTATATAAAGCTATAATAAGTGGCAATGAAAAGATGTTTGAGATACTACATGTTGTCTACAAGTAAAATCAAGCTTGGGATGGGTAGGAATTGTAATCAACAGAATGTATAAATATATGAGATAAATATGAAGAAAGATAATAAAATAAATCTGAATTCAATTCCTAGCTCTGCCAGTTTCTGTGTGTAAACTGAGGCAAGTCACTTCATCTCTCCTGGTCTCTCTTCAACTAGAGAATGTCCCTGAAGAAATCTCCTGCTTGAAGCAGTAATGATACACCCAAGATGTCATGCACCTCTGCTTTTCCTTGGAATAGCTACCTGCTCTTTTTCCCCTGACAAAAGTGACTATCTAGATCTCCACCCCACAGTTATTTCTTAGAATGCCTAAGGACAGACTCATACACTAAAAGCCAACCCAGTTTAGTGGAGTTCTATTAATGCACTTCCTTCAGATCTTTCCTAAATTCTAAGAAAAGTGGGTTATAAAATTAATATTAAAAATCTAGCATGTATTAAACCAAATTCATAGGCTATTTAGACAGAGTAATTTTGTGGAAGAATTACAATTTTATTATAATCTCTTATGTTTTACTATAACCCTTGATCTGTGCTAATAGTATTATAAATGTATTCCAGTTAATCCCAAAGATTTAATCAAAGGCAAAATTACTTGTGGTCTAGCTACAAACAAATGTTTATGTCTTAAAAGTATATTTTGTATACAGTTGAAGTTAGCTTATTAGAAAGATAGAAAATAATTGAATTTGCTATATATCAGCACATCAATTATTTGGGCTTTGATTCAAAACAAAGGAAGAAAAAAAGAGGAGAAAATGTGTCCTATAAATCTTTCAGTATCCACACAGTAAGTCTGAATAAATATTGTTGTTTTTTTCTAAGTAGTATGGAGGATTTAGTAGTATTTCTCTCTTCAATTCAGTATGGGGAGGCAGAGTAGGTTTTCCTTATATACAAAGGAAAACGTAAAATTAAAAAGATAAAACAAAAAGCAAAATCAATAAATAACACAATGTTAAGAAGAAGTAACGTTTAAGAGGAAATCAAAGGAAGAGAGAGCAGCTAAAAAGACTGAAAGAAAGATAAAGGGCAAAGGATTTAAAAATTAAACAGAAGAGAAAAGATTAAAGAAGGAAAGGCAAAAGGCAATGCAGCAGGATTTAAGAAGCCCGTAAAAAGAAAAGACAAGCAGCGATGACAAAGGAATGGTAAGTACCAAAGCAAAGATACTCGAAGTAATGAAAAGAGAGAAAAAAAGAAAGTAAAATAAAAGCAGCTGTAAATTAATTTTAAACACAATATAGGGAAGATACAATATTAATGGGCTTTAAGTTGTTTTTTTTTTTTTCATCTTCTTGGCTCTGTTATTGATAAAAAGTAAAATCCATCTTAACACACAGGAGATTGAGAACAGTATTTCCTATGTACAGGGACACAGCATGGATCAGTCCAAAGTGCCCTGCCTTTAGTAGGCTGTGTGACATTGCAGAAGGAACTCACCTTTCCTGTCCCACACTACATCTTTCAATTTCTACACTACATATTAAGGCAACTCCTACCTTATTTCTGATGTCCTTCGCTGAGTTAATGTTGTGACTTTATTTATAATCCATCACAGAGTCTGATTTGGGAAACCCCTAACTTATGGTTAAATAAAATGTGTCAGACAGGAAAAACTGAATTACAAATAGACTCACCTTTAAATAATCAAACACAACCTTTCTCAACAATCGTAGTACCACTGAGAGTTGCACGACTTTGAGAGGGCAATTTTAGTTATCATAGTAACTGATAAGACCCACTAATACTTCATAGGTAAGGGTGAGAGATTCTGGATGTCCTGCAACTTCCTGCGGGACATTCTTCTAGGTATGAACATGTTGATAATTATTCAAGCCTCTATAAGATCAGGGACCACAGGAGCTCAATGAATGTTCACTAAATGAGTAAATTAAGTATAAAGCAAATAAAACATCATCATTCCAACGCAGCCCACCGTACTCCATTAATGTATGCTTATGTCTATGAAGGTGTAGAAATGCTTTCACTAAGTGAAAAATAAAGTATACTAATGTGATTCCTTTAAATTTATACGGCACCTTTTTTTCATTAGAACCTCTCTTCTAGCCATGTTAGGGTCAACGCAACATTAAATAGCAATCTAGCAGTAAATACTAAAATCATAAAGCCTCTACAATGACTTTAAACAATTTTTTTAATGTTTATTTATTTTTGAAAGAGAGAGAGAGAGAGAGAGAGAGAGAGAGAGACAGAGCACAAGCAGGGAGAGGGGCAGAGAGAGAGGGAGACACAGAACCTGAAGCAGGCACCAGGCTCTGAGCTGTCAGCACAGAGGCAGATGTGAGGCTTGAACCCACAGACTGTGAGATCAGGACATGAGCCAAAGTCTGACACTCAACTGACTGAGGCACACCCAGGTGCCCCAACAATGACTTTTTACTTATGTAAAAAATGATAAGTGAAATACAAATTACTATTGATTTCCATATATATTGCTATATAAAACAGTCTACACTATTTCTAAAATAGAAAAACAAGTTAATGTATAACCACTTTGGAAGACAGCTTCGCAGTTTATTACAGTCTTACCATGCAACCCAGAAATTACACTCTAGGTATTTCCCTAAATGAGTTGAAAACTTATGTCCACCAAAAAATCTGCACAAGAATGTTTATACAAGCTTTGTAACTGCTGAAACTTGGAAGCAACCAATATGTCCTTCAACAAGTGAATGGATAAACAAACTGTTATACAACCATATAAGGGAATGTTATTCAACAATAAATAGAAATGAGATATCATATGAAGCCATGAAAAGACCTGGGGAAACTTAAATGCATGGTGTGAAGTCAAAGAAATCAGTCTGAAAATACTATATAACATATGATTTCAACTACATGATACTCTGTAAAAGGCAAAATTATAACGATAACAAAAGATGAGTTGTCACCAGGGATTTGAAAGGGAGTGAGGAAGAGAGAGAATAGATAGAACACAAGGGATTTTTAGGGCAGTGAAATTATTGTGAATGACACTGTAATGATGGATAAATGACATGACATATTTGTCAAAACTCACAGAAGTTTACCACACAAAATATGAACCTGGATGTGAACTCTGGAATTTAGTTGCTATCAATTTTGGTTCATCAACTGTAGCAAATGTACCCCACTAATGCCAGATGTTAATGAAGGAAACTATTTTGGGGAGAGGGAGTAAAAAAGGGAACTTTGTACTAAGTGCTCATTTCTTCTGAAAATCTAAAACTTCTCCAAAAACACAAAGCCTGTTAATTAAAAAAAAAAGAACTTAATAAATCAGGTTATATGCTCATAACTCTTCAGTGGAAAAACTGTATGAACAGACTCATACCATATGGCCCCCAAGCGCTTGTGCTTGTGTCCTGCTGTGTGTACGTCTCTAGAGAAAACTCAGTCTTAATCCCCATCCTCACCTCAAATCACACTCTAGGGAGGTGGGGAACTAAGAGGCATGGGTGAAGTTAAATACTCTTATTGGGCCACAAGGCCTGGTCTCTGTCTTGGGATTTTTCATTATTCGAGAGTGTTTCTCACTCTTCTTCCATGTGTAACCAGATACTTCATATATCTCTGTCAAAAACGAAATGAGAATTTCCAGTTCAAAACAGAAAGGACCACATGCATTTATCCCTTCTCCCTTCATAAACCATACAAAAATGACAGCTAAGCATTTATTGAACTTACTGTTCAACAAAGGAACAAATCTATGAGGATGGAAAGTTCAACAGAGTAGACAATAGCAACAAATGTTAGAAGCTGGAAAACAATCGCATGAGTTTTGTTGAAAAAGCTGAATTTGCCTAACACTGGAGACAAGCCAAAAAGCTACCTGATCCATACGCAGAAGCCCAAAACTCTAGCTCTAGGTACACCTGGAATAAGACTGAAGACATTTAAGGGGCGCCTGGGTGGCTCAGTTGGTTAAGCGTCCAACTTCGACTCAGGTCATGATCTCGCGGTCCGTGAGTTCAAGCCCTGCATCGGGCTCTGGCCTGGGCTGATAGCTCAGAGCCTGGAGCCTGCTTCAGATTCTGTGTCTCCCTCTCTCTCTGCCCCTCCCCCGTTCATGCTCTGTCTCTCTCTGTCTCAAAAATAAAAAAAATAATAACCGTTAAAAAAAAAGGCTGAAGACATTTAAGAAGAATTAGACTCTCTTGTTTCCTCTTTCCTAATTCCATGTAATCAGACAACACCTTATTCCTATGCCAAGCAGAAACTAATTTTACTGCCTGACTCATTTTATATTCATTAGTTTCTTTCTCATATTTTCTGAAAATGAATCCACTTATTTTACATCTTTTTTGGGGGGGAAAGGATGGGAATGGATAGAGAGAGAGAGAGAGAGAGAGAGAGAGAGAGAGAGAGAGAGAGAAAGGGAAGAAGGCAGGGAGGAGAAACAAAAGAAAGGAAGGACAGAGTCAGAAAATCAGTAAGACACAAAAATATTAAGAACTAGGATCAAAAACAACTTAGCTGTGTTCAGTGATGAGGAGGGAAACAGTAGGAGGAGATGGCATTTATCATTTAAGCAACAGCATACTAATACTGTCTTTGTGTTCTCAGGGTCCTAAAAGAAATAGTGGGATAAATCACGAAAATGCCTGCACCTTCTTTTTCCTTCCCATCACACCCCAAGTGAACTAAAGTAAAACGTCTTCAATAAATATGCATTTACTGATAGATGAATGGATAAAGAAGATGTCGTGCAGATATACAGATGTACAGTGGAACACTACTCAACCATAAGAAAGGATATTTTTGCCATTTGTGACCACATGGATGGACCTAGAGGTTATGCTAAGTGAAATAAGTCACATTGAGAAAGACGAATACAAATACGTATTATTTCACTCATAGGTAAAATCTAAAAAACAAATCAACCAATAAATATGTATTTACAAACATTCATTCACTTGCATGAAATTCTCTATAAAGAATCAGTACAGCCAAGAAAAGAATACTAAAGGCAATCAGTTATGAGATTATGTTGAGTTACATATGAAATAAGGAAAAAGAATAGCCTTAATCATTACTGGAACCTGGCCTTTAGAGAGCTCTAAAAAATTAAAGGAATGAAAGTAGTAAGGAAAAAGCAGTCATTTTCTCTTTAAGAATTACCTAGGGGTGACTGGATGGCTCAGTCAGTTAAACGTCCGACTCTTTGATTTTGGCCTCATATCATGATCTCACGGTTTAAGACATCTAACCCCATGTTGGGCTCTGCGTTGATAGCACACAACCTGTTTGTCATTTTCTCTCTCTCTCTCTCTCTCTCTCTCTCTCTCTCTCTCTTTCTCTCTCTCTCTCTCTCTCCCTCCCTCCCTCCCTCCCTCCCTCTGTCTGTTCCTCCTTCCCTCTCCCTCCCTCTCTCTCTCTTCCCCCCCAAAATAAATGAATAAACATTAAAAAAAGAAAAGAAAAGAATTACCTAATTTTTTAGCCCACAAAAGTCTTCTAAATAATGACCAAGGCATAAACTACATTTTGCTGTTTTCTTCATTTTTATAGCTCACAAGCTCACTTAGGATAAGATAACCATCGATTATTTAAGATAGTAAAAAAAAATATTCTCAGGCTGTCACTGGCCTAGTTAGAGAAAGAAACTGCTCTACACAAACCTTCTCTGACTCTACTGGAGAATACTTTTCCCCCAAAAGAGAGGAGGGAAATAAAAGAGCAGACACTCGTGGGATTTACTCCACATATAATATAAAAGGGTTACTGTTCAAATCTACACATCACCGAAAGGAAGTTTCCATTTTAATACAAGAATCAGTTCAGTAAACATAGTCTAAGAGAATAATAACAGAAAGCTATAATGACCGACTCTGCAACAGGACAAAACGTATTTAATTATCCAAAGTTTGAGATATAACTTTCTAGACAAATGATAAGATGTTTTTTAAAGTAAATGTTATATATGACAGAAAAGCAGTTTCAATGGATGCACATATGATCCTGGTATATGGTAGCCAGGTGAGTCAATCATAAGACAAAGTTGTCATGAAATAGAGTTAATAGGGTATAGGCTTAGGGTATGGCAGATGGAAGGTGTAACATATGAAAGAAGTTAAGCACATTTTTTGAATTCTGATTTTCTGGGTGGTTCCCCTTGTCATATAATGAACTATTACATTTCATTTCTGAAGAACCGAAGAGATTAAAGCATTCATCTGTAGCTCATGAATTACTCTGAAAGCTATTCAGAATTTAAATGTTATAGCTGGTCTCTCATTTTTCATTGTCTAATAAATGAGTTTATGAATAAACAAATGAGTTCATATATTCCAAACAACAGACCATTCATGTTCCCCCAATTCTTTCATTTATTCAATGGATATTACTGATCTACAGAGGGCTGGGCTTTATACTAGACGGCAGCCTGAATGAGACTAACATTTTCTATGCCCCCATGGAATATACAAGTCAGTATGAACACAGGCATTAAACAAAGGTATTTGTGGGGCGCCTGGGTGGCGCAGTCGGTTAAGCGTCCGACTTCAGCCAGGTCACGATCTCGCGGTCCGTGAGTTTGAGCCCCGCGTCAGGCTCTGGGCTGATGGCTCGGAGCCTGGAGCCTGCTTCGGATTCTGTGTCTCCCTCTCTCTCTGCCCCTCCCCCGTTCATGCTCTGTCTCTCTCTGTCCCAAAAATAAATTTAAAAAGTTGAAAAAAAAATTAAAGAAAACAAAAAACAAAAAAAAAACAAAGGTATTTGTTTGTTAATAGAACTATATAAATGAAATGAGCTGTGGAAAAGAACCAGAGAACAGGTGAGTGGGGAGATACATCAGACAGAGAAGCCAGCAAAAGCTCCCAGAGAAGGCATCACCTAACCTAGGACCTGAGGTACAAGGAGCAGGCCAGCCATGTGGAAAAACTTTCCAAACAGTAGAAATAGCAAGTGCAAAGGTGCTGAGTCAAGAAGGGTTTCAGGAAGTGACAGAAAGCCATTGATGTCAGGCAGAGAAAGCAAGGAACACGGTGGCAAGAGATGAATTAGGGCTAGGGAGGAGGGCCTCTCCAAGCCAAGGTAAGCAGCTTATATTTTATTTCAAGTACACGTAAAGTCTTTCACATTAAGGAATGACGTGAGCTGATTTATATTTTGAGGAGAGCACCATACACCTGTGCTCTACAGAAAATAAATTAAATTTCTGGTGGAAGTTCTTAGCTGTTTGGTTGCCATGAAACCGTCTGTCAGTCCAGTAAAGCCTATGCAGCTTTCCTCAGAATAATATTGTTAAATGCATAAAATAAAATACATAGAATTACAAAGAAAACTAATTATGTTGAAATTCAGTTCTATCCTGAATCTGCTGGAGGCAAAGGACCCAGGGTTAAAGACTCTTGCTGGTGGACACGAGAGAAAGGAAAGTGTTAGAAGGCTATTGCAGTAGAAATGGAAGAGATGGATAACTTTAAGAAAAAATCGGGATCTCTCGGTTGTCTATTAAGCAAGGTCTAAATATCTGAGTATAGATAAAACGATGTTTGTGTCAGGGTGTGTGTGTGTGTTATTCTCTTTAATCACTCAAACATCTATGAACGATCAGTTTGTTTAAAGAGGGACATTTTTTGTCAAATGGGACCCAAAAATTGAAATTAGAGAGTTTTTCCAATAGAAGTTATTCTTATGGGTAATCCTTCACTCCATAAGCATTGATTGATTACACTGATAAATAAGAACGAAAGCTAGAATTTATGGAGTTATGATTACTTGCTTATGTTTAGGATGCTTATTATGGTCCAGGCGCTAAGCAAAGTGTTTTATATTGCCATGCCTGGTTTAATTCTCATAACAACCCTTGGAGACAAGCTTTATTACTATCCCTTTTTTACAAGGGAGGGACTTAAAGCTCAGAGATAGTAAGTAACTTGTCTGATATCACACAGCTGGTACTGTCAGCACTGGGAATGGAGCCCTGAGCTAAATCCAGAAGCAGGCGTTACTGAGAACTCACTGACTGCTTACTGCTGGGTTGGCAATAATTGGAACCAAAAAAAGTATAAGCCAGGGCCCAGATCTTAAGGGGCCAAACAAACAAGTTTCGAAGGATAGCAAACACACATACCTCAGTAGAATATGGGAGACCATAAAAGTCTGTGCTTACTTTTGTACTGCAAACATGCACAGAAAGGACAGCATCAAACTGGGGCAGGGGAAGCGGGGTGGGGGTTAAGTGTAAGTCATGAACTGTTTCTTTAAAAACTAGATAAGCTTTAGGTAAGTTTAACATGGGAGAAGTACATTTAGGTAATGAGGCAACGAATCCCATGAAGTATTTGGGTATAGTCAACAGACGGACATAACGGCAGAAATTCTAGATTTTTAACCTCCTAGCTGTAAGATTTCAGACAGCTACCTAACTTCCTTGTTACTCAGTATTCTCGCTGGTAAAATGGGTTTAACACAATTTACTTAGGAAACTATACAAATGCACGTTGCAAGTCAAAAAGCAGTTTCCCTTAGCGGTTTTACATATCCACTAAACAGCATGGTTTAACTGCTGGTTTTAACTTTGCAAAAAGTCAGTGACCTCCTACAATGTTGTTTTCATTTGTTTCCCTTTCCCATAGAGGTCCCAGCAAAAATTCCTGAGATACATTATATGATTCTTAGTTGAATGCTTCATTTGGGAGTTATTTCACAAGTCCACCAAATGCTACAGGCAGACCCAACCCCTAAGCACTCCCTTCCTCCTGGCCACTCCCTTCTCAGAATATAGTTCTACCATACCAGCTTCTGTGAGATGAAGATAATGGCTAATAATGGCTTAATGTGTTATTCCCTCCATAAAGCATTTATATTTAATAATGGTTCCCAAAGTCCCCTAGCTAAAAATTGAAAAATAAAACAATTTCAGGTCTTACGGAAATAATGAGGAGGAAAGCTGAAATTCTGGGACAGAGGGCCCTGGGTCTTCTTGAAGCCACACTGTAAAAAAGCTGCAGCAATTTTGAGGAAAACGACATTAACAAGCCCAATGTTAAAATCGGAAAGAATTCAGCTAAGAACCTTAAGATGCTGCTGCCAAATAATCAATTCAGAAATGGGTATTTCAACACTACAAAAAAAGGCTTTGAGCTGTGAGGATTTCTTAATAAAGAGGTCTAAAATTAAAATGGCAAAATAGCAACATCTATTAAATCTGAATGGTGGGTACATGGATTCTGCTAAATTAGTTTCTGCCCTTTTAGATATGTTTTCAGAATTTCTTAATCTTGAAAGTCATAAATCTTAAAAAGTAAAAATAAAGAAGTTCTCATTACAATGGACTCAGAAGTTTGTTCAACAGATAATTCTAATTTTGATGTTTCTCTTGTTTTATACCACACTAACTAATCTTCTGGCGATTGAGTGTGACAGGTTAGATAAAACACATCTGGATACAACAAAATACTTTATCCCAAATTCTACGAATTCAAGACTAGGTCAAGATAAGGCTTTGGGGGCTTTTGCTAAAACCAAAATTATAATAGAACATCACTAATTAGGTATACATATATATGTGTGTGTGTGTGTGTGTGTGTGTGTTAATCCAAGAAAACAGCTAATGAAACTATGTTGATACACTTTGCCAAAATTTGATATAAAAAATATAAAGCACACACAATATCATATAAAGTAGACATTTCAAGAAACTTAATATAGCTAATTTATATCGGCCTACAATTCATAATTTTCAGAGAACTTTCAGCTACATTATTTCAGTTCACAGGAGAAACTATAACTTGCATATTCTGTAGGGAAATGATACAAGTGTTAATTCAGCAGAAGTCTTGACACGCCAGCTGAAAAAGCTAGCCTTTGGCATATTTTCAGTTAAAAAGGCTCTCTTAAGAATCTTGAGTTAACTTGTTGAAACTGTTTAATAGCCTTGTATAAATGATAGTTGACTATATGACTGTGAAATAAAATCAATTCAGTTATGCTTTTCTATGTAGTTTAACTGACAGATTAACAGTCACCAGTTCCATGCTTCCACATTTGAACATGTAAACCTTAATCTGAAAACAAATGATTAAAGAGCAAGAGGTAGCAAAGGCTACACAAGAAGGTCATCTGATTATTGCACAGATGAAATTTTGATACAGAAGTGCTATGTTTAAAATAAATGATAGGAGGCAATTTCTGCACAACTCTTCAAAAAAGGGTAAGCATTTTTTTCTTTACAAACACACAGCCCAACACCCTGGACTTTTGTGATCCAGACCTCTACCACCACCCCCAATTCTGACGATCCCTGCAGGCAACCAACAACTGCTGTATCTGTGGAATGTGCTCTTTGAACTGTACAAAAGCCTTCAGCCTTTCCTGCATTCTGCAAACAAAAACTGCCAAGTGCAATTCTTTCTCTGATTTAACATAATACAAGTGTTACTTCTCCCCCCACCCTTACTTCCCTAGTGCCACCATGGTCTGTAATGTCGACATTCTTATAAATGCACAAAAAAAAGGAATCAGTTTTCCTAATCAAAATTAAATTTGTTTTAGGAGTATAATAGTTCAACTGAACATAATATAAAATTCAACAGGCACCATATTCCCTTTTGTGTATATGTTTTAAGAATTCTATTTCTATAGACGGATTCAAGGATTGAATGGGATTAGTCCTTTTAATTATATGACTAGGATCTTCAGCTTGAAATCTTTCTTACAAAAAAAGACAAACACAATAGTTGTTTATATTCAATTCATTTACCAAAAAAACTCATTAGAGCTAATAAGAATATGTCCTTCCAAATGTGAATATCTCTTGATATTCAAAAGAAAATGAAAAGCAAAAGGCAAAGTCAGTCCTAAGATAGAGTTGCATAGATATTTAAACTCACCTACTAGTTAAATGCTAGAATAGAGCATTCTTCTAGCCTAGATCCAACATAAACTGCTTTTCTTCACTGAGTATGTCCTTGACATTATGCATACCAGAGTATTTTTCTTTCTCAAAAAGATATTAAACCCAGTACTGAAGAGTTAGTTCTATTTTTCATGTATATTAATGCTTCCAACTGTTGGTATATACAAATGAATTATCAGCTACATGACTGTATTTGAAAATACTTGAAGTTTTGTCCCTAAAACTAAGTTATAAAGGGATAAAGCACTATCATTTATTTTACACGCAAAAAATAATTATCAAGTAGAACCAGACATTCATTACAGGAGATGCTTAGAAAAGATAAGGTATATCTTTGTTCAAAAGAAGCTCACAATCAAGTTGAGGGGAGCAAGACACAAATGCATAAGGCAATTAAAACACAAGAATATATGTGACACATATTTGCCACTTCTAATTAAAATTAATTTATTCATTTCATGGCCTATTTCACCCAAGTTTAGCCTCATACCTTTTTTTGAGAACCAGAGGTATCTTAGGGTGTTACAAAGCAAGGCTGAACCTAACTGGCTTAGAAGTTGAACCATCCCATACAGACCAGAATTTCCTTTTCTCTTTCAGTCAAATCCTTACCTTCTATGTCAGTCAAATCACTTCCTCTCATTGATGACATAAAAACCTTTCTTACTAATTAGGTCACAGCGTATTTTATATTTTTATTACTGTATGTATTTAATAAGTACTTACTAAATAATGACAATATCTAGCAAAAGGTAGTCAAAGACTTATGCTTTAAAATCAGAGAAGCGAAGGTTCAAATCCTGGTTTTGTCAATAAGCTACTTACGTTTTCTACATCTCCGGTATAGCTGCAAACTACACACAGGTGATAGAAAGGAAGCTGCCATCTTGGAGTCTCATCCCCTCCAAGGAGCTGTGATTGAACAGGGTGTTAAAGGGCAGGAGTAGGTCATCTAGCACATAAGCAGTGAAGCACTTTCCAAAGAGAAGAGAACACACAAAGAAACATGGAATGCAAGACATCTTTGGGAATCACAACACAGAGAGAAGTTCTGAAATATTTAAGGTTGAGAAGATTAGGCTAAGAGAGGGCTTTAAGCATCTTCTACTTTGATGCTTGATTTTATATATATTAATTTCCTGGGATAAAGCCTGTGAAGAAAGGAAACAGAATTACCAAGTTTGAAATCTTAGGATCATCCTGATCTTTTACCCCATTCATCCATTATCAAGTCCCACAGAAGGAACAACATGCACAAAAGCCACGAGGCACAAAAAAAACTTGAAGCTATCAATTCATAAAATTAGGCCACAGTAAGTGAAGTAAGAAAGCAGAGTCACAAATATGCTGAGTACAGAAAGATGATGCTAAAGGGGCAGGTGTGGTCCAATTCTTGCAAGGACTTGTAGACCACCCTGAAGACACACTTTCCATTTTACCCTAAGTTCAAGGGAAAATATTTAAGATTTGAATAAAAAAATAAAAATCACCCACTCTTTATTTTAAAAGTTAAGTCTTGCTAACTAGCGAGTTAGAGGGGATTAAAGGCATAAAAAATTGAGGAAAACAGTCATGGCAGTTGTTGAAATAAAAGTTTTAGACTAGTATAAACTTTAGGGTAGTATCAGTGGGATGTGGAGAAAGAAATATATTTGTGGTCAAATTTGGAGGTTATTCAATCTCAATGGGCCTAGAAGAGTGAAGACAAGAAGAAGGGAGACATCCAGGTGACCCAATATTGATGACCCAATATTTCTGACATAGGCAACTGAGCGCATAACAGTGCTATTAATGCTATTCACTAAGACAAAAAGTATCTTAAGAGAAGCATATTTTTAATAGATGAGACAGGAGCTGACAATGAGCTTAATTTTAGATGGATTCCTATGGGATATTTAAGTAGAGATATCAAGGAGACCCTTGCAAATGCAGAGCTCAAACTCAGAGGAAAATTGTAAGTTATAAACACAAAAGTGGGAGTCCCAAAACTAAGGTCAAAGCTTTGGAAATAAGTGAGTTCATCTAGCATAATGTACATACAGAGTGAGAAGATAAAGACAAAACACAGGAAAAGACCTACATTTAAGAGGCGGGTAAAGAGATCACTCACAAATAAAACTTAGTAAGGGGAATAAGTGAAACAACATGACATGAGAATGTGAGATGATACAAGGAGGAAGCAGTCAGCTGTGTGGAATATTTCAAGGAAGGTAAGTGATTAAAACTGTCTATAGACTTAGCAATAATCTCACTGAAGGACTTCTAGTTAAGCCGACTAGTCCAAACATACAATTATATCCATTCTTTCCAAATTACTAACATAATGGCAATACAAGAATAAAAAGTTATGAACCCATGACAAAGATCACAGGAGAAGAGGTGGAACCCACTAAGACATGCCCAGCACACCTTTGTATGTACTACATGGTCTAGCACAGGTCCTCAATGAAAGTTGGTCAAAGAATCAATCAGTACTTTATTCAATCATTCAATCCCCATCTCGCAGAATAGGAAACTGGTCCAGGAGTCAAGAAAATGTTGAAGAGAAATCACCCAGAAGTTACACCCCAGAAAAAAGTTTCAAAACTGATGACATTGTCCCTGTCTTCCTCAGAGTGGACTTATACCAGCAATGTTTATATTTCTAGATTTTTTTAAATCTAAAAAAGAACCCAGTGTAATACACCATAGTTTTTTATTTGCTTTTTTTTTTTTTCTCACTCAAAGAAACTATTTTGGGCTCACTTAACAAAGATCATTTTCTTCAAGCACAGCCTTAAAGGATGTTAACTGCTCAGCCATTATAATTCATATTCAACATGGTCTTCCAAAGAATTGAGCCCCAAGGTAAAAGGCTAACATTTTACCTTGTAGTGCAGGGTAAAGAGACAATGTCCTTTTACGAGAAATAAAAATCAATTCATTTGGGGCACTTTGGTGGCTCACTCGGTGAAGCGTCTGACCCTTGATTTTAGCTTAGGTCATGATCAAATGGTAGTAAGATAGAGCCCCAAGTCGGGTTCTGTGCTGGGCATGAAGCCTACTTAAGATTCTCTCTCTGTCCTTCACCTACATGTGCTCTCTCTCTCTCTCTCTCTCTCTCTCTCTCTCTGTGTGTGTGTGTGTGTGTGTGTGTCAAAAATGTAATATCAATTGATTCACCAAGTATTTATTAAAGGTGGCCTATACACCAGCACCACTCTGGGCACTGGGGACACAGGGTTGAAGAAAGCATACAGGAGTTTATATAATACTGCATGGAAATAATGAGAGTGGGAAATAGGATAATACCTTAGACACTGATTCTTAAAATCTAGTAGAAAACAAAAATTACTCTTTTCAGGTATCTGCATTTAAAAAGCATATACATGAGCATTCAACTCTATAATGAAACTATTCAGAAATTAGATTTCTTTAACCACCTCAATTCATGATCTATGCAGACATAAATTCAAATATAACTAGATTTAAGATAATAAAAACTAGGGGCGCCTGGGTGGCTCAGTCGGTTAAGCGTCCGGCTTCAACTCAGGTCACGATCTCACGGTCTGTGAGTTCGAGCTGCTGCGTCGGGCTCTGGGCTGATGGCTCGGAGCCTGGAGCCTGCTTCCGATTCTGTGTCTCCCTCTCTCTCTGCCCCTCCCCCGTACATGCTCTGTCTCTCTCTGTCTCGAAAATAAATAAACGTTAAAAAATTTAAAAAAAAAGATAATAAAAACTAATAAACTCAAATTTAAATCACTGAACCGTAAGAAAATATTCATAAAAGTAGGAAAGCAACAGAAATATTATTTTAAACTGCACAACAAAACTCAAACTATCTTTTGCACAAGCCTACAAATAACCAGTTAAGTATAAAAGATTTTGAAAAATTAAGAAGCTGGCAATAATTGAGTTTCTGTTAAAAATTATCTGTACAATTTACTCTGAAAACCAAACATGGAATTTTTGAGTTGAAGTTTGGTTCGTTAATTCGAAACACATTTGTTAGTGAAAACAGTGTTGATGCCCATGATGAACAAGATGGAGGGATAGTGATAGAAGAGATTCTGGGGGCACCTGGGTGGCTCAGTTGATTAAGCAGCCAACTTTGGCTCAGGTTATTGATCTCGAAGTTCGTGAGTTCAAGTCCTGCACTGGGCCCTGTGCCGACAGCTCAGAACCTGGAGTCTGTTTTGGTGTCTCTCTCTCTCTGCCCCTCCCCAGGTCATACTCTGTCTCTGTCTCTCTCAAAAATAAATAAATGTTAAAAGAAAATGTTAAAAAAATTATAAAAACAATTAATAAAAAGAAAAATTCTGTAGAGCAATAGTGCACTCTTCATTTGAAGAGAGAAACTAGGGGTTGACTAGATCAAGACTAATTAAGGATCATGGGAAAAATGGCAAAGAGAGATGAAAATTATAAAAAAAAAAAAAGTAATGGCAACAAATAAACTAATTAGATTCCTTTCTTTGGGATTAATGTTGACCCACCTCACTGATAGTGTCAAATTTAAAAAAATCTAAATTAAAGGTCTTGCTTTGGTCATTCTACCAATACTGACTCTCTCTGTTCTTATATCTAATAGAAAAGATAAATATCTTAGTATGATCTACTAAAAACTATAGGAATACATGCTATTTTCATAAATCTCAATGGAAACAACAAAGCAAATTTGGGCTCCACATCACCATTTTGCCTAGGACCAAATCTTCAGTAAGACTGTCACAAATGTGATATAAACTTTTCAAATTACATAAATTTTTCAAACTATCAGTATACATGCCACTGGGTAATCAAAAATCAAGATCAAATAGATACAATGACTCCATTATGCAGGAATAAGAGAACTCTAGTAAAGAAAGAAATTTCAAACATTGAAGGAAGCTACCTTTAAGTGGATGGTTGGGAAAATCCACATGGATTTTGCATGGACATTAGAATGAGCATTTTATAGGAACATAATCAGGAGTAATTTAACAGTGGAAACAATAACGATGGAAGCTTTTTTTAACCCATATGCCAGGTGCTGTGTGGCATGCTTCATCTCTTCCCCACTCATTTCCCCTAAATCCTAGGAGATTACATTTTATATAATGCCTCTTAAATAAGCAGCATTTATACTCTGTACTTGATGAGTATGATTTACAATAAAACTAAAATTACCACTTCATAGTATAACCCTATTAGAGAGAAATATAGTAGTGTATTGAAGAAATAAATACATGATATTGTAAAAACTCACTACTTCAAGTTGTAACCTTAGGAGAACTCTCAAACATATGCATAACAAGAAATATACAGATATATTTGCTACAGTATTGTTTGAAATAGTAAAAAATGAAAAACAACCAAATTGTTCATCTACCAAGGAAGAGTTTTTAAAATAAGTATGCTTTATTCAAACCATGGAATGTTATAAAGCAGTTAAAAGCTAATTAATTACTATCACCCAAAATAGCAAAGATGGAAAAAGACAATCTCAGTGTTGGCAAGGCATGGAGAACTCAAACCCCAGACAGTGATGGTCAGAAGGTAAACTGGGACAGACAAGCACTTCAGAAGACCACATGCAGTATCCACTAATGTTGACACTATGATATAGATAACCTAGGATACACATACTAAATTGATATGATGATGTATATATTCTATCAAAGTTATACTCCTAGCTATATAGATGCACACAATATGTAAAGGACATGTAAAAGAATCTTCAGAGTATTATTATGTCTAATAGTTATAAATAAGAAAACAACCTAGATGTCCCAAAATAAAATGGAAATAAATAAACAGTAATATATTCACGTATTGGAATACTAGATAGCATTCAGGGTAGACACTCAGATAGACAGAATAATGTGGAGGAAGCTCGTAAATCTAATATTGAAAACAAGCCAGGGGTGCCTGGGTGGCTCAGTCAGTTAAATGTCCGACTTCGGCTCAGGTCATGATCTCACGGTTTGTGGGTTCAAGCCCGGCATCGGGCTCTGTACTGATAGCTCAGAGCCTGGAGCCTGCTTCAGATTCTGTGTCTCCCTCATTCTCTGCCCCTGCCTAGCTAGCACTTTCTCTCTCCCCCCCCCCACCCCCCACCAAAGAAATAAAGAAACATTTAAAAAGTTTTTAAAAATAAAAAATAAAATAAAAACAAAAGCCAGACACAAAAGATCATATGCTAAATGATTCCATTTATATACAGCTCGAAAATAGAGAAAATGAATCTATGTTGTGAGAGGTCAGGATATGGTTTCCCTGGTGGAAGAATATCCTGGGTGAAGGATAGTAACAAAAAGGAGGAAAAAAGATGGGGAGGCTCTTATAGTACTGGTAACATGCTACTTCTTGAACTGGGTACTAGGTACACAGATGCATTCATTCTGTGAAAATTCATCAACACATAATTTATGATTTTTGCAGTTTTCATTATACAACTACAAAAATCATGAATGTGTTTTATATATATATTCATATTTATATATATATTTATATATATACATATATATAACCAGCTTACTCTAAAAAAAACTAAAAAAGCAGACGTGTGTATCAATATGGATAAATTCCCTGTATAATTTTGCAAGTAAAAATGTTTCAGAAGGGTAGATTTGATATGATGCCACTTCCATTAATTTTAAAAACACAAAAAACAAAAGGTAAGATATATAGATAAACACCAACTTCAGTGTAGTACAGAAAGAAAGAGAGAGAAAAGGAGACAGGATGAAAGCACATAGCTTTTACTGTATTTGTGGCATTATATTTCTTAAAAAGAACGAAATCTAAAGAAATATAACAAAATATTCACATATGTCAAATTTGGATATCTGGATGCCTATAATGATATTTTCTGAAAGTTTACAATATTTTAAAATAAAAATCTTAAGGAAAGCTACCCTTTGGATTCTGAACTAAACAGAATATTTAAAATAATTTTTAGTGAAAAACATTCCTAACTAATTTGCCCAGATCAGCAAATTAACAAATATTTTCATTTAGCTTAAGTTAACTGAGATGACTGATGGGTGCTTACTTTAGGTAAAGGTATTAGGTTTTAATACACATAATGCCTTTTGGACAAACCTAAAATATGATCCACATATAGAAATAAAAAATGGTATACCCTTATTTGCCAAAAGAGAAGTTGGACCTTTTAAGTTGTACAACAATAAAATCACTAAACATTTAAGAGAGTTCAGCAGAAATGACCTTCAGAGCCTATCTGTGGAGAACATACACCTTCATTATACTCTGATACCTGACCCAAGACCACTTTGTTGCTTCTTAATGTTGTCCCACAGGGCTATCCTCAAAATGGGGCACTTAAGTAATAGTGGTTACATGGACAGAACTGTCAACCCCGCAAAACCAGGTCATCAGTATACCCACTAAAAAAAGTTATTCATCCCAGGAATACTGAGTCCCTTGTCCCAGATATAATTTTGCATCATTAACTTGGAGGTGGATTCAATGTGTAACTCACTGGTCTTTTGAAAAGACTGAAGCCACCATACACTTTGGGTTTAACAAGAAGTTTTATCGTCACTACCCTGCCTTTAAAATATGAAGAGGTGTGAGAAAAATACAAGTTTTAACTAGTTGGGGTTTTTTTGTTTTTTTGTTTTTTAATAATAATCACTTCAAACCAACAGGTCAGGCTCTCCTAATACTTATCCTGGTGGATCTCATCCTATGTCTTTAAGCATTCTGTTCTTTGCTACAACCCTTCTTTCAGTGTCTGAGAGCAACTAATTAGTTAATATTTTAGGTAGTCTTTTAGAAATCACAAGACACAAATTCAGGTGAGATATTCAGGCATGCGCTACTTCCTTAAGATATTAACAGCTGCTTTTGGAGTGCCTGGTTGGCTCAGTCAGTTAAGCAAGCATCTGACCTCAGCTCAGGTCCTGATCTCACAGTTCTTGAGTTTGAGCCCCACGTCGGGTTCCGTGCTGACAGCCCAGAGCCTGAACTTGCTTTGGATTCTTTGTCTCCCTCTCTCTCTCTGCCCCTCCCTGCTTGCACTCTGTCTCTCTCTCTCTCTCTCAACAATAAATAAATGTTAAAAAAAATTTTTTTTAATTATTAACAGCTGCTTTTACTAAAAAAGTCTACATTATTAGAAGAGAACATGGAATATTACACTTTATTTTGTTAAATTTTTATTCTACAAAGATTCAAATCAGTTATGGACACAGCTCTGTAAAGCTGCCCCCAAGAAACTGGTGCCTTGCTATTTAGTGAAAACAAAATCATACAAATGTCAATTTTTCAGAAAGATTCAACTTCAACCTTGCATTTTTTATCTTGTTAAAACTGACATGTTTCTTTTCAGACATATAAGTTATTTTGTTTTCCATATTCCCAAACATCTTCTCAAACTGACAGTGCACATCTTTTTGAACTCAAATCAATGTGTACTAATTAATAGATCATTCTCTGAATTATACATTGAATGAGATTAAAAAAAGAATTCTGTTGTCTGCCAGGAATTTTTAAAGGAAAAATATTCTTTAGATCTTTTAAAAATTTATACACATTCCAGGTAGATTAAATATAAAATTATGAAAATACTAGGGCACAAAGAAATAATAAGCTTTTAAATATTTCCATGTGGTGATAGAATTCCTTTCCAGACTGTATCATTTCCAGAAGAATTCTCTGCTTCAGAACTTAGTAAGTGGAATAAATGGCTATATATTGCACATTGCTGTAAGAGATACAGAGACTGAGATAGAGACAGAGATATATAAATGGATACAGACAAACACATAAATATACATATGTATATAAACACATAAATACATACAAATATACACACACATTCATTTATACACACACACACTTCTACATATATACAAAATAAGCAAGAGAAAGACCACTACCATTAATTAAATACCTGCTGTGTGCCAGGTATTTTTTGTGCTTGGAGATTTAATCTTCATCTAAGCCTATAAGGAAATTATTATTATTATTATTGTTGTTGTTGTTGTTGTTGTTGTTGTTATTGTTACTTCTCACATGCCAAACTTAACCCAAGATCAATATAAACAAATAACACAGCAGAGCAAACATTTGACCCCAGGTGTGTCAAATGCAAAAATGGGACTAATTCCTACACGGTATGCTTAAAATACGTTTCAGATTTTAAGTATTGCTTTGTGTCTCTTTAACATAAAAAAAATCATTCTGGCACTAGGAAGAAACATAGCTGATTTCTGAAACAAAATCTGATTTTATTCCCAAAATTTCAATATGGCAAGGGAAAAGTTGCTACAAAGATAATTCTTAGTTGAATATGTTCAAAATGTAATTCCTTGGTAATCTGGGTTTTGGCCAAGACAAATCAAAATCATAGATATATTACAAATGCCAAGTTTTCAAAGAAACAAAAAAAATGCAATAGCAACAGATGCATTCTCCCGAGACATTTGTGTTGAGCCTAGCTGTATCCAGAATCTGAAGAAAAGGGGGATTTTTTTTTTCTGTTTCGTTTTTATGAATAATAAATTCCTGGTTTCTGTTAATGTCAACCAGTTAAATAAGATTATATTTACTCCTTGGAAAATTAAACAAAAGAATATACTGAGAAAGAAAGGAGAAAGGAAAGAGAAAAAGAGGGAGGGTAAGAAAGAAAAAAGGAAAGAAAATTTTAAAAGGGGTTACGAAGGAGTCCATATCTGGTACTTTTAAAACCAAATCTATATTTGAAAATTTGTATTCAAAGATGGGATACAAAGAGCATCTGTGTTTTTCATCTTTTACAACATGCTAATGTTAAAATTAACAAATTAACTTTAATTTACTTAAGTAAAAAAGTATTTCTGAGGATGGTGGACCACTGCACAAAATGTATTAAAATTGAAGGAAAGAAGCTATGAACAACTCAATAAAGAAGAGTGTTTCATTATTACAGAATGAATTTGTGTTATATTACCAAAAAAAAATATTTATTTTTAAAATCAAAACTGAAACATCTATCTTAAAATAAAGATACATTTATGCTAGGTAAATAAATTGTCATAAAAAGTTACTAAATATATTCAAGTATAGAAGTCTTCCTTTATGGACATTAGGACTTTCCCCAAATGAAACAATGTTTTGCGAGATCACAAAATATTGATTTTAAATTGCATCTTTTTAACTTTGAATACTCAGATCAAATTTGAAATTACCTTTTTCTCAGAATTCTAACTAACCAAATCAATGAGATTTTTGATTTTTAAAATTATATTAGACTTACAAAAAAATTATCTAAAATATCTTATTTTTTAGAGTAGTTTTATATTCAAAGAGAAATTGAGCAGAAAGTACACAGAGACCCATACATATTCTCTTCTCCATCTCCAAAATACATAAAGTTTCTATTATTATTAACATCTTGCATTAGTGTGGTACATTTTCTACAACTGATGAACTCATACTACAACACTGTTATTAACTAAAGTACAGAGTTAGGGTTCACTGTTAGTTTTATACAGCTCTATGGGTTTTGACACATTCATAATGTCATGTATCCACCATTACGTTACTATACAGAGTAATTTCACTACTCTAAAAGTCCACCTATTCAAAAAAATAAAAAATAAAAATAATAAAACTCCACTAATTTATCAGTCCCTCCCCACAACTCTGGCGACCTCTGATCTTTTTAAGGTCTCCGTAGTTTTGCCTTTTCCAAAATGTCAGAGAGCTGGAATCATACAGCATATAGTCTTTTCAGAGACCTTCATTCATTAATATTAAATTTCCTCCATGTCTTTTTGTGGCTTAATAGGTCATTTCTCTTGATCAATAAATAGTCCATTATATGTATGTATCACAGATTGCTTACCCATTCACCTCCTGAAGAACATCTTGGTTGCTTCCAAGTTTGGGCAATTTTGAATAAAGCTTCTATAAACACTCTTGTACAAATTTTTACGTGGACGTAAGTTTGCAACTCATTTGGGTAATTACAAAGTAGTACAATAGCTAGACTGCATGGTAAGTATTACATGTATGTTTAACTTCATAATAAACCCCCAACCTGTTTTCCAAAGTGGCTGTATCACTTTTCATTCCCACCAATGAATCACAGTCCTTCTTGCTCCACATTCTTGACAGCATTTGGCATGTCAGTGTTTCAGATTTTAGTCATTCTAATAGGTATGTAGTGATATCTCATTTTTTAATTCCTAATTCCCTAATGAAATAAATACTAAGCATCTTTTCATTTCCTTGTTTTCCATGTGTATATCTTTTTTCATTAGATCTGTTTAAAGCTCTTGTTTATTTTTATTTTTTTAAATTTTTTTAAATGTTTAATTTTTTGAGAGACAGAGAGAAAGAGAGAGAGAGAGAGACACAGAGCAAGAGCAGGAGAGGGGCAAAGAGAGACAGAGACACAGAATCTGAAGCAGGCCTCAGGCTCTCAGCTGCCAGCACAGAGCCTGATGCGGGGCTCAAACTCACGACCGCAAGGTCATGACATGAGTTGAAGTTGGATGCTCAGCTGACTGAGCCACCCAGGTGCCCAATCACTGTAGTTTTATACAAGGTCTTGAAGTCAGGGAGTGTCAGTCCTCTAACTTTGTTCTTCTTCAATATAATATTATTTACTTGTTGTCTTTTGTTTTCCAGATAAACTTAAGAATCAGTTTATCAATATTCACAGAATAACCTGTTGGCATTTTATTGTGATTGTGTTGAATATGTACATCAAGGAAAGAAGACGCGACATTATAATTATATTGCATTTGTTTCTGCAGAGACATGGAATATCCTGTAGATCTTTGATTTTCTTATCTTTCATCAGAATTTTATAGTCTAGTATTTTAACATAAATATTATATATTTTAATGTATTTATATTATATATATTTAATATTGTATTTTATATTAGTTAGATAGATGATAGATAGATAGAGAGATAATAGATTTGTACCTGGGTTTCAGGATATTTTTGGTGCTAATATAATGGTACTATATTTTTATTTTTTTGAGTTTTATTTATTTTGAGAAAGGCAGGAAGAGGAGCAGAGAGAGAGGGAGAGAGAATCCCAAGCAGGCTCTGCACTGTCAGTGCAGAGTCCCATGTGGGGCTCAATTTCATGAACCACGAGATCATGACCTAAGCTGAAATCAAGAGCTGGACGTTAAACTAGCTGAGCTTCGCAGGTGCCCCAATGGTACTCTATTTTTCATTTCAAATCCCAGTTGTTCATTGCTGGGACAAAGGAAAACAACTGACTTGTATATTAATCTTGTTTTCTGCAAACTTGTTATCATTTATTACTTACAGGAGGTTTTAGTTTTGGTTTTATTTGGTTGATTTCTTTGACATATTCTACATAGATAATCATGGTATCCGCAAATGCGTATTTCTTCCTTTCCAATCTGGCTGCTTTTTATTTCCTTTTCTTATTACCTTAGCTAGGATTTCCAGTATAATAGTGAATAGAAGTGATAAGGACACCCTTGCCTTATACCTGATCTTAGCAAAGACGCACTTAGCTTTTCATTAATGGCTGTGCATAGCATAAATATCCATGCAACCACCAGCCTAGTGAATCAATAGCATGTTGCTGACATACCAGAAGCTCCTAGAAACTCTACTTCAGTGTTTACCACCTACCTAGAATTTAACTATTATTTTTAATTTTGCTGTAATCACTTTTTTGGAACTTTATAGAAAAGAAATCATACATACATTATTCATTTGTGCTAGGTTTTTTTCACTCAACATTATGTTTATGAGATTCAAGCATGTTATTATTGGTATACTTAATCTATATTCATTGATTATATATATGTAATATTGTACATATTACAATGTACAATATTGTAGAGAAGATCCACAAAAGTTTTCTGTAAAAATAATATTTTCCAATCCTTCATCAATCTCAAACCTGTAAATAAGAGTTTACCACTTACTCGTCAAATCTAAATAACTTTTTAAAATTTCTGTCACACTTTTCAATAGCAAATATTAAAATTTTACATAAGGAACAATTGTTTCACATCAGCAAAAGGAATAATAATGTTTGTAATGTTTCCCAAGGCATCTCTATCTAGTTCAATGACAGAAAAATTTAGAACTAAATATCTAAGACCAAAACCACTAAAGTTTTTTTTATCTACATAGTTTATGCTAAATTCAAAAATCCTAATTCATAATTGTAGCGTTGGAAATGGCCAGAGTGTTTCCAGGCTCTATCCAATGTTCTAAACAATATTAAATGTGAACTGATAAATTATGAAGATTTCTTACTGCAATCTACTTTGACAACTTTGTCAGATGCTATGTCAATAAGAATATCACATTTAAAACCTGTAAAATTCATGTTTCAATTTTGACATAATTTCCATGATTCAGACTTTTTAAAATCAAAACAATACTCTTCCACTGAGCTCATTCACTGAAGAATGAAAAGGGTTATCAACTGTTAAGCGAAAGTCAAATTTCTGGCAGTAAGCCGTATATCACATATCAAGTGCCTTATCACAAGGGCGATGCAGTAAGTAACTTTTCAGATAAAAGTGACAACTGACAAGAAATTTCTTCCCAAGTAATTTTCCCAAAACAAGCATTGCCTTTAATCATCATTCTTCCTACCAGTTTATAAACAGCAACTGAATTCTTTCTATATAATCATGAACACACATCTTTTAAGTTCTTCCTAATGAGATAGGGAATCAGTCCTTCCAGTACACTGAGCTGACAAAATTTATATATTTTTATAGTGGATTATGGATACAAATTCATTCCAATTCATTTTCACTATGCAAAGTGAAAAAAAGGACTTAATGTCTCTCTTACTGGAAGGTGGATTTAAATAGATATAGTAAGATAGTCTTATTCTCAGATATAAAGAAATAAAAAAGAAAAAGAACTAAAGTTTAGTGCAAAAAGGGATTATGATGGCACAATTGCTGATATTAAATCAAAGGAAGTTACCTTCTTTTCATCAGAATACTCTCAAAATTCTTAACAATTCTTTGCCAGAAGATAAAATTAAAAATAATCCATTCTGCATTAAATAGTATTATTGCAAAGCATCACCTTATGTTACGATTCAGAAAATGTTAACACAAATAGAAATTTAAGGTTAACAACAAAAACACCTATATATTTTGTACAGAAAATACATCCAAATATTTGCATCACATATTTTTCTACTAATACCTGAATAGCTACAAAAACTGAGGGATGGAAAATATAGAGTATAGATGACTTACATTTGGAGGGTTAGACTTTAATTCTCTCTCCCAGGATTGAGGAGTCTTACTCTTTGTGCTTACAATGCTTCTTTCTCCAGGGTATTCTTCTACTTCCAGAATAGGTCAGGACAAAGCTTCAACAGACTTCTATTATTTGTTTGATCTAGGGGGAAATTATACTTTTAATCAATTATTACAAAACGCATCAAACTTTTTCTTACTGTGCTGGTGGGTGGGGGCTTCTCATTATTTTCTGTTGGATCTGATGTGAACAGAGAAAATAGGAATTGCCATTGTTGAATATTATAATAAATAAATCAAGTACTTTAAATTAACACCACTAAAAGAAACCCACATCCATCTTCTTTTTCATTTTTATGGCTAAGCAGCATAGCAAGAGAAAATTAATATTCAAAATCCAAATGACTACAAAAGCCTACTCAAATGTATTTTTAAAAGACTTTAACATAATTTTGCAAATCCATGAGTTTGAATGGACTGGCAGAGACGATTAGGTATCAAATATTTTTACTCATTCATTTTAATGTCTTAGAGCTAAAGAATTACAGGATGATTAGAAAAGTGTAAAGGAAAATCCATTTTTAAAAATTTTAATGGAATAATAAAAAAAGATGATTTCAAGAGCATGAGACAGACCAGAAACAGATAGCAGAGGGTCTGTAGGCAGGGCAAGAGATCTGGAGTAAAAATTTTAAAGATGGTACAAAGGTTAGGAACTGCTATTCAAACAAAGCATGTTGGTCAAATTAAAGTACACAACATGGGTACGTCCTAAATCCTGATTCATGTTAATTCTCTAGCAAATTTCTAAGATGTAAAAACGTAACACATACTACCTTTACAAGGACACTGAAATGTGATGTATGATTATCTGCTCCATGGTGGTATGAACATTCATAATTTTAAGGGAATTAATTGTATTCTACAAATTTTATCAAATTATAGTTTTCTAATAATGGATATTTTCTGCCTCATTAAAATGAAATATTAAGATAAATGTCTTCAACTTGTGCCATACCCTAGATCACACTCTCTTAAAGTCATTCATATTGCGTTCCATTAAATAATAAATTAGAATATAGGGGGAACTTTTGGAGAAAAACTGGAAATAAAATATAGACGTTTTGGGGAAACGTATCATTTAAAGCCAGTTTTTGCTCAGATATATAAGAGTATTACACTTGTGATTATTATTACAAAAAGAAAACTATAATAGGATTATGATAAATAAACAAAATCAATCAGTATCTGTATCAAAATAGCCAGATAAGAAAACCAGAGATACAGAGGCAGAAGAGTACTTCTTTAAGCCATCAGTGTAGTCACAAATTGATACTCGTGTGGTCACCTTTGTTTTTAAGCATTGTAACAGATATTTACCTGGCATACTCCAAAATTATCTCCAGATGAAACAAAAACACAAATTAGGCTACTAAAAATTAAAGCTTTGAGGAAACAAACTCATTTGAGATTAGAGTTTAGGATTACAGAAAACTGCAGTTTTCTTTTCAAAAGATTCAATTAATCTTGGCCTAATGTAACAGTCTTACTACTCAAATTTATAAACATGCACTTTCTGTATGAATGTCTCCATATGGCTTTTCAAACATAGGTAGTTCCACTTTTGTTTCTAGAACACAGGAATGGTTTTGCTGTATTTTGGATCAGTGAAGATCAATGTGCATTCCTTTAGGGAAGCCTTTTGAACTGACAAAGGATGAATGATTGACATCAGTAACAAATACTTTTTGTTGTCCTGGACTGACATGTCATTTATAGCAATACCTATGCTAATTAATGCCATACATATCTACCAGATGTGTCAGAGAAATATGCCAGACCCTTCAGAGAATATAGCTTGAGTGTGGCTAAAATTACATTATAGATATGGAAATGTATCCCTTTGTGATATAGAACTAATCTCCCTCCCTCCCTTCCTCTCTCTCCGTCACACACACATTCACACACACATGTGCACACACGCAGAATATACTTTCTAGGGTAGAGAAAACCCCATTTATCCACATAATCACCTATGCCTTGTATTTTCCACTGGTATTTTTTTTTTTGTTTTTTACTGCAGAAAGCAAACTGTACCTTACCAAGTTTTAATACACTATAAACTCAACCCTAAGAAATACAGGACATAAAATATAAAAAATACAAGTTGTGGCCTTCACAAACTACACTATCATCATGACACTTTACCATATTATACTAAAATTTTGTTCTCAGATCTTCAACTACACTGGTAGATCATTAACAATGAGTACTATTATTAATCATCTTCATTTCTCCATTCTCTAGGACATAATTTGGTATACACTGGGTACCAATTTTTGTATGTGTGTATTTCTTAAATAAAAGTTAAGTTCTACAAAGTCATCAAAATTACACATAGCATTTTTGTCAATACATTCAATATATACAGAGAAAGAATTAATAATGTTGGCAACTAAAATCCGTAGTCATTGAATCAGACAAACTGGTAAAGAACTCCTCTCAGCGTCTGGCACATAGCTAGCACTCAATAAATGTGAACTGTGAACTATAATCAGGGTGAGCATTCCTCCCTGATTGCAGGGGTTAAATGACATTCATCCTTACTATAATTATTAATAGTTATCCCTTTCCTTCTTTTTTTTTCTTTTTTTTTTTAATTTTTTTTTAACGTTTATTTATTTTTGAGACAGAGAGAGACAGAGCATGAACAGGGGAGGGTTAGAGAGAGAGGGAGACACAGAATCTGAAACAGGCTCCAGGCTCTGAGCAGTCAGCACAGAGCCCGACGCGGGGCTCGAACTCACATACCACGAGATCGTGACCTGAGCCGAAGTCGACGCTTAACCGACTGAGCCACCCAAGCGCCCCTCCCTTTCCTTCTTAAAAATCTCCCAGTTTAGATGATAACTTTATATAGTCATTGAAGGTAGAATTAATTATTATTCATTTATCATTTGGTTATTTTTGTCAATAAATTTTTGGGTTTTTTTTTTCTTTTTCCCATGATGCTGTTATATGACAAGAATATTTTGTTAGGATTAGAATAAACAAGATTCATTCTTTTAACATGAACAAATTCACATAGATGGTCAAAGGTTTACTAAATCCTCACATCCTTAAAGCTAAACATTTTATAATCAACGTAAGGATCACTTCCTAGCTGACAAATCCAAATGTGAATTCTTAATTCTTGATTTGTGTAACTTCTCTCACTCAGTTTATTTTTCACTCCTTCCTTTTTAAAACTCTCCCTTTGGCTTATATGACACTCCTCTTTCTGAATTCCTCTCCTAACTCTGAGATCTTTTTTCAGTCTCTACTAGTTCCTATTCTTAGGAGTACCTCCTCAATGTCACTTTTCCCAAGACTTCATTCTAGACCATGTCTTAACCAGCCACTGTATTTCCAGTATCAACCACTACCTGTGGCAAACAATACCCGAATGTATATAATCAGGCCACACCTCTCTCCTGACTGGCAGATGTAAAATTCCTACTGATTGTACCATCTCCTTTCTCCAGTCTTAATTCCCTCTAACCCACACTCCACAACACAAGCCAAGTGGGTTTTCACTTTTTTATTTTCTGAAATACAAATCTAGTAATATTCTTTCTAGCCGAAGGAAACAGTCAACAGTTAAGGAAGGAATGAAGTCCTTCAGAGAATTTACAGACAACAGAAGACAAGGGGGGAAATCCAAACCTACTAGAATGAGAGGGAATCTATTCGTAATATCTCATTTGTAATGCGAGCATGTTTCACTTACAAAAATTATTGCGTGCCGTGGTTAGGTTTCAGGGCAAATATTACTAGAAAGAACAATATGGTAAACAAATACATTATGAGGATCACAAAATACCACTCACAAAAGAGCACTCAAGTTTTTAGTATATACCATTGTCTCTATAAAGTCTCTTCCACCTCTACAATGATAGTCCTTTTCCTGTTTCTCCAAAGATAATTTCAAATTCATAGTCTTCACATCCATCAAATATCTTCAAACACCATTCTCACCATTATTCTTTGCATAATACACCCAATCTGACAAAGTTTTCCAAATGTATATTTCATAAAATACCCAAAGCTAAGACTGAAGCAGGTGGGTGTAAGATAAAATAAAGTTGTAGGGTACTAAGGTAAAGTCTCAAAAGGGGTGGGTTTTAACCCTCTCAGAGGACTGTATTTGCTACTGCCTTTGTTGTGTAGGCATGCAGGCTTAGTCTTGCCAAATGTCAATTTTTAAGACAGGTTGAAAAAGCAATGTGTGTGTGTGTGTGTGTGTGTGTGTGTGCGCGCGCGCGCGTGTGCGACAGAGAGACAGAGAGAGAGACAGACAGACACAGAGACATAGAAAGATTCAATTCTTAAGATTTAACAAGTTTTATATTTTTTAAAAAAAAATGGTAAGTATTAACAAATATTATTTGCAAGCTCTGTAAGGGACATGGATCGCCCCTTTTTTTTTTTTTTTTTTTTTTTTTTAATTTATTTTTGGGACAGAGAGAGACTGAGCATGAACGGGGGAGGGGCAGAGAGAGAGGGAGACACAGAATCGGAAACAGGCTCCAGGCTCTGAGCCATCAGCCCAGAGCCTGACGCGGGGCTCGAACTCACGGACCGCGAGATCGTGACCTGGCTGAAGTCGGACGCTTAACCGACTGCGCCACCCAGGCGCCCCAGGATCGCCCCTTTTTGACATCAAGGTTAAGTTGAAGAGCTTAGAGCCTATGACCTAAAAGCCATGTATAACATGGTTTATCAAGGAAAGCGTGGTCTGTGTTCTGACCAACCAATAAAAACTCTTTTGGCATATAATCCATTTACATGTTAAGATATGCTTGCTATTTAATTTCATTATCTAAAACAGCCTGTGAGTGCAACTTTCCATCCTCTCTTTGACTCAGCTCTTTATCCTCTACTGCCTCTTAAACATCTTCACTTGAATATTCTGGTTCTGACCCTTCTTCAAATTAATAATGGCTTATATGTCTTCAGAATTGTATCTCAAACCTTCTGTTTACTCAAGAGCACTCAAGTTTTCTTAAATATATACCAAAAGATGTCTCTATAAAACAGCCTAAAAACAATGTCTCTTCCACCTCTACAATGATAGTCCTTTTCCTGTTTTTCCAATGACAATTTCAAATTCATAGCCCTCACATCCACTAAATATCCTTAAATACCTCTCTTACCATTAATACTTGCAGAATACACCATTATCTGACAAGGTTTTCCAAATATATAAGATGTTTTTATAATCTATTAGACTGACATGGGGGAGAACTGAAACACATGAATACCTAAATTCAATAAATTTGACTTCAAATCATAGAAATATTTCCCTGGCGCCTTTCCTTATGAATGTATCAATTAGTGTCATTTAACAGAAGGGGTTCCTCAATATCTACCAAGTAAATCAAAACTTGTTAGCCCAAAACCTAAGGCCCTTCATTTTAGCATCTAATCTGCCTCTCCCATATATTGTTCCTCTTAGTCTCCCTTACATTCCAGAATAGAATCAACCATTTCATGCTTGCCTTGATCAGCCTTTAAAGTCTCAATTTGCTCCATCTAGACTGTGTCTCACCTCTCAAGTTCTATTTGTTCAAATTGCACTATACCTCAATTCAATTACCATCTCCTCCATGAAGCACTCCCTTATTTTTTTAGCCAGAAGTAATCAACCCGCATAGCATTTTCTCCATCTCACATGTAAGTAAAAACTACTGAAAATACAGAACATGCCTTATTTACCTGTGTCTTTCTTGGAAATAATTTTTACTACCAGTATTTTCAAGTTTAAAAAAAAAAGCCTGTCAAAAATATGTGTCATGGAGAACTACCAAGTCATTATTTGACTTATTCTGTAGAAAACCTAATAGACAAACTATACTTCGTCAAATAAAACATTTGGTTTGAAATATCTACTCTGAAGTTCTCAATCAGTATTAAAATTTAGAACTCACTGGGGTGCCTGGGTGGCTCAGTCAGTTCAGCATCTGACTTCAGCTCATGTCATGATCTCACGGATCGTGTGTCCGAGCCCCACATCAGGCTCTGTGCTGACAGCTCAGAGCCTAGAGCCTGCTTTGTTTTCTGTGTCTCCCTCTCTCTCTGCCCCTCCCCTGCTCGTGCTCTGTCTCTCTCTCTATCAAAAATAAACATTAAAAATTAAAATAAAATAAAATAAAATAACATAAAATTTAGAACTCAAAACAAAATTATGTGTTTTTTTGCAAAAATCGTGTTATATGACAATATATTTTAAATGATATAATAAATCTTTCCATAAAGACCACTAACGTAATCCTCTGCATTTCATGGAAAGTAAAATCAAAACTAGCATACTCAACAAATCGGAGGTTACCAAAGGGGTTGTTAAGAGTTGAAAAAGTACAAAATTACATTCCAAAGTCTACTTTTATTAGTGGTAAATTTCAGAAAATGGAATATTCACATCTGAATTATCTTAGGGAAGAGAACTCACTTACATAAACTTTGGGTCAAGCATGAGACCCGAAATAAAATGAGTTGTCAATGAATGACCAGGATCTTCTAATTGGGAAGACTTCCTTTGCCTCTGGCTCACCCTATAAACTCCTCCATAGTTTATAGGAAAGATTCACAGAAGAAAGTAATTTATCTAAGATCTCAGAGAGTGTAAGCGGCACAGATAGGACTGGAGCTGGGTATAACTGTCCTAATCCAGTCGTCTTTCCTTTCAACCAATGCAAGCCAAATTTACTCAAAACGTAATATATAAATATCCACATATAATCTTTAATTTCTCTAGCTATGTTTCAAAATAACCATTTCCACTAAATAACAAAGATAATCAAAATTAGAAAATACCAATATTTTTTGTACTTGTAGTCTCCAGAGAATGCTTATTACAACACTATAAATTTCACATTACATGTATTTCACTTATATATCATACATGTTTGTAACTAGAGTCAAATAAGGATATCACACTTCTAAAACTAATAATCTTCCATTCTTAAAAAGGCACAACCCGTATTAGCATCAATAGATACACATTTAAAGGAGATCTACTCATTTTATGCATAATTTCTGAGTAGCTGATGGTATTTTAGTTTATTTATGAAGTGGGGAAAAAATTCTCAGCACAAACAAGCAGTGGGGGTGCAGTGGCGGGGCGGGGGGGGGGGGGGGGAAGACCACCTTATCTATATTGCCCTGACAATTGAGTATGGACAACAATATTTTCTAAATGTACCCTATTCAGCGCTGGATATGTAATTACCTTCAGTTCATAGTCTAGACATTAATGCTTTCATAGTATTTAAGACTCCTTGTAACATGCTTGCAGCTTTAAGTAAGCAAGGCTAAATCTTGACCAGATAAATTAGCAAAGAATGCAATAAAAGCTGCAATAAAAGAACTTTATCCTACAAACCTTCAAGTTGCTGCTAAATGAGATTTCTTTGAAATGCAGATCAGTTGAACTAGATTAGTGAATTTTAGCTCCTGTCAACATCATAACAAAATACAAATACAATTGTTCACTGGCCTTATCTCCATGCTTCCATCTGCTGCCTTGTTATTTACTTTCCTTGATTTACTATGCAGATCTAAATAAGGCACATCAAGGAGGGCTTACAACACAATGGCTTCTTAAGCTTTACATCAAGGTATTTGAAACTGAAGCCAGGAAAGGGCTGCCATCAAAGACATATCTCTAATGAACTTCCATATCAGAGAAGGTTTGGTATTTAATACTGCTGTGAAAAGAAAGAGCTACAAATCAGAATGGCCTATGAAAGAAAATGCCTACAAATCTTGATGAGATTAGCACCTCTGAGAATTAATATCCCAATAAAAATGATGTCTGGTACCTTGAAGAGTTAACTTCCAACCTTTGCAAATATAATGCAGTGTGTCAAGAGCAGAGAAATCATTTGACAAGGTTAAAAGGTCAGGGAAGAATTTTTAATTTTCCCCCAAAGCTAGAAAATAATATTCTTTTACTCCCGCTTATTGTAAATCCATGTCAGAATAAACACACTTAAACACAATTAACAAAATTAACAAATTTTTATCATTAACTTTCTACGTCATATGCATTTTGCAGTATTTTTCACAATGAAATTAGGAACAACTTTACAGTACAATAATATAATCTAAAATGACAGCATGCAACATTTGTTCATCAATTCTAGTATTTTCCTTTCCTCCCCACAGCAAACTATGGCAACACAGAGTAAAATCTTCAGTCATTTTGCAAATTCTGAGGTGCCATTTTTATTATATGCCACTACTCTTTTTAAGAAATATAGTAAAAAAAAAAAAAAAAAAAAAAGAAATACACTAAGTGGGGAAAGAATTTTCTTCCACCCACTCTTCCTCCCAGTTGTGTTTTCCCACCTTCATTTCTAATGTACCAAAGTTGAGTAAGAAAATAATTCACAAACATTAGTGAAAGTTTCCAGCAAACTCTGCTTGCATTACTATTTGACAATTTTTTCCCATAAGCAGTAAGGTCTATAAACAAATAATACTGGTTTTTTTTTTTCCTAAAGAAAGCATTCAATCATTTATGTCGTTCTATAGCAAGGGAAGATCCCACAAGCATGTTCTGTTCCGTGGATCAATCAGCTCCAAACCAAAGTAGACATGTTGTCGACTCCAGTGCCTGGAAATCCTGCTGCAGGCTCACCAGATGATGAAAACTGAGGTATGCAGTGTATGGGGGCCCCACATGGCATTCGGTAGCTTCTGGGCATGTCAAACTTCACAACTACCCTACAGTCAATGACAGCAAACACCTTCCCTGTTCTTGCCTCCAAACATAAACTTGCCTCTCTACCCTCCTTCTAAATTACGGGCAGTCTTCCAGAAACAAAGCCCCAAACAGCAGCAACCTCTCATGACTACACAACAGAAATCACAGTTGTCTTTTTGCTGGATTTCATTTCATGTAGGCGATGTTCCAGACTTATTTACAGCCACCAGAGACTTACCTCTTCTTGTTTAATGAAATGACAAAACAACAGATTTGCATACGCAAAAGCAGGTGCTGTAACAGGTTTGACTACTCTTGACCTAAAGCTTGTAAAAGAGGTTTATCAGAAACAGCTGTCTCAAAGGTATTGGTGCTCTGATGGGCAGTCAAAACTCCACCATCTGTAGACATGTGTGTACAAAATGGCAATATGAATTAAAAACAATCAATAGACCTTTCCTCATTATCCAAATGTTAAAATCCCAAGATGTGTATATATCGGACTATTTTACCTATCAGTTCTAGATATGGTAACTAAAATAGGAATGTTGACATGCAAAAATAATGTGTTCAATGGATCATTTGAGAACAATTCTTTTCTCCATGCTTACATACTGTAACATACCAGACACTAAATTTTAATAATAGTGTTCTTTTATAGAGCAAAGTTTTCACAGGATTAATGATTCTAATTGCTGGGATACTAACCATAATAACTGTATTACTGGGTTTCTACTCCCCTAAGTGTTTTCCTTAACTATTTTATACATTCAAGGTGTTTTTTAGATCTTAAAAATAATGAAATTGTGTGCATGAGTTTTTTTTTTTAATTTTTTTTTTCAACGTTTATTTATTTTTGGGACAGAGAGAGACAGAGCATGAACGGGGGAGGGACAGAGAGAGAGGGAGACACAGAATCGGAAACAGGCTCCAGGCTCCGAGCCATCAGCCCAGAGCCTGACGCGGGGCTCGAACTCACGGACCGTGAGATAGTGACCTGGCTGAAGTCGGACGCTTAACCGACTGCGCCACCCAGGCGCCCCTGCATGAGTTTCTTAATCTCTCTTACTTCTAGCTTCAAGTTAGACAGGTACATTTTTCTACTCAGATTATAATTGTCTCTAAAAGAGGCTACTTTTTCCCTTGCACACTAAAGAAACGGATCTGAGCATGACCCCTCACTGAATAGACTGACTTGTTTTTGAGTTATATTTGCAGAAGGTAGCACCATATGCCCCAAGCTCCAAGTTGGATGCTCTTTCTACAGTCTAATTTGCTTGTCAAAAGATGTTACAATCACAAATCTACAATGTCTAGATAAACTCAGTATTGCCTGAAAAAAAATGCAAACTATTTTCCTCTCTCTTTAGAAATAAAAAATAAATTAATTAATCTCAAAGAAATGCAAAAACAGTTTGTACAGTCAAACCGTCTCTGAATTATAAATAAAAGGTCCTGGAGCCACAAGACTGAAAAAAAGAAAATAACATACACACAGACATGCATTCACACACATATACATAAGTTTAAATTAATTATTAAGATCAAAAACCTTGTCTCCTTTATGAAAGAACAGAAACCTCATAAAGCACATAGTTTTCAAGCCGACATAAAAATAGTGAACTTCTTCCTTCTGGGGTGCCTGGGTGGCTCAGCTGGTTAAGCAACCACCCTTCATTTCAGCTCAGGTCATGATCTCACAGTTCATGGGTTTGGTTTTGAGCTCTGCATGGGGTTCTAAGCTGGCAGGATGGAATCTGCTTGAGATTCTCTCTCCCTCCCTCTGTCTGTCTCTGCTACTCCCCTACTTGCAGTCTCTCAAAATAAACTTTAAATCTTTTTTAAAAATGAACTACTTCTTAAACACAAGTTTCACAAAAATCAAATTTAAATCAGACCACAGTTTATTATAAAAATGAACTTTTCATAACTGAGTGAAATATACTCACTTATTTTAAATGTTTTTTTGCAATTTCAACTGTATGTCTTAGAAATTTTGTTTCACCTCAAGGTACCTTAACATTTTGCTGTGATAGTATTATTTTGTTTGTTTGATTGTGATTTTGTTAGCCTATTTGTTGTTTCATGATGGGGAGATGCTATCTGACCATGGGAAGGAAGAAGGAAAGTTTATACCTGCAGGCAACTGATCTGAATTTTTCCTTGTTTTCTTTTTTTTCCTGTTTTGTCTAGTTGCTTAAACATTTAAGAATTTAGAGAAAAAAAGCAAGGTTATTCAGTGGCTGTTTCTAACAACTGAGATAAGACATCATTATGACCCCTTCAAACCTTCTCCAAATTTTTAAAAACTAAAATTATTTACTCAATAGGTTGTAACTGTCTTTTCTCAGCCACAGTAATCCATCATGTGAATAAATATTTAGACAATATTTTAAATGTGTACGATCTACTTGACAGAATGCCATAGTTTCAGGCTGTCATGTAAATACAATCTGATCAAAAACATTCTGCTTGTACAATAAAAGCCCAGCTAGAAACACAATAGTTCAGCCAAGGAGAGAAAACTGATATCTAGGAAAACCCCAAAAGAGGAAAGTGACCACCAGTGACATAAACCTTTCCAATTTTAAGAAGTGTAATGCTCTTTTTGTTGAAGCAGACATACAATAAAGAATAAACACCTATTTTAAGCACATATTAGCAAAGCTTCTTAAAAATTTACCATTTGTGAAAAGAAGATATATCTATTTATTAAGCAACACAATGCAGCAGAAAAAAACAACAGAGTAGCACTGTATGTACTGACAGGGAATCATGCCAGGGTTCTGCCCTAAGTGGATAAAAGCAGGTGCCTGTGTTTATATTACCAACTCTGAAAACAACAACATATAGAGATACATATGTTTATATATACATCAACTACTTCCAGATAAATACCAAGAAATCAACTATTATGAATGCTTTTTGAAAATGGGGAAATGTATATTTAAGATAGTTTGGTATGGCACATTGCAACAAATGGAGAGCCAGCTGTCCCAGGCCCAACCTTGCTTTGCTGGGGGCTAAAAACATAACATCTCTTCACACCCTTAAAGTAACTGAGGTACAGCAGGCTACAAGGTATTATGTATTATCTGTTTTTAATAATGAAATTAAAAGTGAACAAATCAAACTGACCATTAAAAGCTTATCATTGGAGAATGGAAACTTAATTCATCTGCCAAATCTTACTGCAATTTTTTAAAATAGTACGCGGTTGAAATTTTAACTGCACTTTATTTTTTAATGTTTACTTGTTTTTGACAGAAAGAGAGCATGAGCAGAGGAGGGGCAGCGAGAGAGGGGGACAGAGGATCTGTGCTGACAGCAAAGAGCCTAATGCAGGACTTGAACTCCCAAACCACGAGAACATGACCCAAGCTGAATTAAGCCACTTAACTGAATGAAACACCCAGGCACCCCTCTAACTGTACTTGAAATGGTAGTCCAGTAATCCCTCAATCTTTCTTATTTATAAGGGCTGTGGATACTTATAGAATATATAGCAAGAGTACTCAAACCAGAGTTCTTGGCAGAGTTGTACCAGGATGTTTACTGCATCCTTAGTATTCCACAAATTTCAAAGGAAATTATTTTTATGTGAGATAGGGGTACTAACGTGAAGTCAAGTTTTAGCCATGATTCTGCTATATTTTATCTTTCTAATGTTTATTTATTTTCTTTATTTAAAAAAAATTTTTTTTTAACGTTTATTTGTTTTTGAGACAGAGAGAGACAGAAACAGAATCTGAAACAGGCTCCAGGTTCTGAGCTGTCAGCACAGAGCCCGATGCGGGGCTCAAACTCACGGACTGAGAGATCATGACCTGAGCCGAAGTTGGCCGCTTAACTGACTGAGCCACCCAGGCGCCCCTCTAATGTTTATTTATTTTTGAGAGAAAGACAGACTGACAGAGACAGAGAGAGAGAGAAAGAGAGAGTAAGTGGGAGGGGCAGAGGGAGGAGACACAGAATCCCAAGCAGGCTCCAGCCTCCGACCTGTCAGCCCAGAGCCTGATGTGATTCCTGAGAAATGACCTGAGCTGAAGTCGGACACTTAACCAACTGAGCCACCCATGCACCCCTATTTTTAATTTATTTTTAACACATATAAAGAAGGTAAGTCAAAGGTCTCACTTGTTAGCTGAAGAAGCTCCAGCTGACATTCATTTTTATTTGACTGAAAAAAATGGAAACATTTGATTACTTTAATGAATATAATTTGTTAGCTAGATAAAAAAAAAATTTAAGCATGGTAAGAATTAGTAATGAAGAGAAATTCTTGGTGCTAGTGCTGCTAATGTTACTCTAACCTCAGCAAATTGTACATGTGTGCTAGAAAGCACTTATCTGTAAAGAAAATAAGATTTGAGTCTATTGCACCTTTCGGTCCATTTTAGTTTGTTTTCATGGTGAAACTATGTAATAGCTTTTTTATTAGTTGGCATGGAAAAGCTTTTGCTGCTAATCATATACATGTGGCAAATATTTTTTGTGATAGTATGTCAGATGATGGTGGTGTTTCAAGAAGAAAAAAAGTCAAGATCAGTATTCAGAAAGTAGCAGGTAAATGATTGGGATGCAGAAAAAAAGACAAGAAGAAGCAGCTCCGTGTGACTAGAAAAAAAGATGGATTCAGCACTTTTCCCATCAGGAGAAACATCCGTTATGCCCAGAAAAAATTAAGTAGGATTCAGTGGCATTGGGATATTTAGAGAGTTCTGAATACTGATTCCCATTCTGCCTCTAAGGCCTAATCACCCAGACAAAAATATTTGCATGTGCACCTTGTCCAGACACAGTGTTCAGCAAGTTCAGCACTAAGAACTCACTGATGCAGTCTCCTGCCTGTTTAAAAAAAAAAAAGAAAAAAAGGTAGTGGATGCATGGAACTGGTGAACAATTGGTGTCAAATATTAACGGCATAAGAAGAGGAATGAAAGACACTCTAGGCATAAAAATAAATAAAACACAGTAATCCAAATAAGAAAGAATGAAAATCTGAACTAAAACAGTGGCAGAGGAGAAAAAGCAAACATCTAAATGGTAGATATGTATTTGTTAGTGTCTGTTTCATTTTGTGATTGACTAAGATAAATGAACAAAAGAGGGAAAACTGAAAATGGCTTTCAGAGTTTTTGGCTTGATTATATGTGGTAGACGGCATGTCTTTCAACAGATAAAGAATACAGCAAGGAACACACTGTGGCGGGAAGAGGTTATACTTGTGGTGGTGGCCTCTAAGAAGGCCACCAATGATCCCCAACTCTGGTTTCTGTGTCCCATGCAATCTCCTCCCCATGAGTGTGGGCTGGACCTAGTGCCTTGCTTCAAATGAACAGAATATGGTAAATGATGGGATAATCATTTCTACGGTTAAGTTTCAAAATAACTCTGACTTCTGTCTTTCTCATTCTTTCACGTGATCACTATGATGGAAGTCATTTCCATGTTGTGAGTTATACTATAGCTAGGCCCACATGAAGACGAAGTGATAGGCCCACATCTTTTGAGTGAATACCACCGAAAAACTAAGGAAATTTTCTTCCAACCTCTAAAAACTATAATCTGGCTCAGCAAAGGAGTCACTCACACAAATGATGAATTATGTTAAGTTCCAATATACCTGTTTGTTATTTCACTCACATCATTCCCTGTAAAAACAAACTACTAGCCAATATTCATGTTGGAACTAAACTCATACACTCATCAATTGCAGCCCTAAGGTGGCTGCAAGCTGTAGAGTTCAGCAAAAATCAATGAAAACATTCAAAACCTCTGACATGGGGCTTGAGTGTTCTTGAGCAAAGGATAAAGTAGTTTATAGTAGCAAAGCAACATTCTTTATATATGTATGTGTTTCTGCCTTTATATTGGTTTATGTCCAACAGTGTATTGTTTCTGCAGAGTGGTGAGTTTCATTTGCTTTATAGCCAAAGAGTTAAGATAAGGTAAACCTTGTATCTTCTAGACTTAGTTGATTTATCCGGACTCAGAAACCAACCCATTTTTGACAGTAGATCTGTTCTAGATACGATAGAACCCTACTGTTAGTTGCTTAATGAATACATGTTGAATTGACAGCAATGGATTCCTCCGCTTTACCACCCTGATTGCTAGTAAGATTACAAAGCTCATCTCATATTTTCTTGGCTTAGAATAGTGCTCTGCTCATATATTCAATGAATGAGTTTATAGAATGAGTGAGTGGATGAATGAATGAGTCACTCTATTAATCAGGACAGGCAATGGAATATTGAGGAGGGTGTGATTGATGAACCCTGCACGGAAAAGGAAGGGGAAGGAATCATGGATATTGCTTTAGGGTATGTCATTCATGAAAGTAATTTTATTTTCACACCTTTTAAAATGAAATTTTGGCAGCATCTTTAGAATAGATTTGAACATTATAAAGGTCAGAAACTTCGGGATCACTAATTGTTAATATGACACTATGATATAAATTTGTCATGGCATATAAGGAAAACGATACTTATTGCCATTGCTGTGTGACAGGCAGGAAAAACAATAGACATGTTACTTGGCAACAGGCAGAAACAGCATCATTATCACCACCACAGAGTCATGGAATCTCGAATTGGAAAGGATCTTAAAGGTCATCCAGTCCAACACCAAGCTCGACAGATGGCCATCTAGCCTCTGCCTAACCATTTCTAATCATTGTTACTTGTCATGGTAGCCAGTTATATAGTTGGATAATCTTAACAGATAAGAAGATCCTAAAATCCAGAAAAAAATCTGGCTGTTTAAAACTTCTCGTTGTCCCTGACTAAAAACAGAATTTACATAAAATGTATTTTCTCCGTAGATGGAATGTAGAGAAAAAATGGCACTGGACATGGTATCTGAGGATTTGGATTTGTGTTAGAAAGAAGCCACCTATTAGTTTATTCTTAGTAAGGTCATTTAATTTCTGAGCTTTATACACATATAAGATAGAGTTGTGATGGGAATCAAAAAAGATAATATATGGGATAGTGCTTTGCAAACTGTAAAATTCTAAAAGGTACTGCTTTTCATTTAGACAACATTTTGTATATTAAATATACTGTTTGTCATCTCCCAATGCAACCACAGTTATCTTTTGTAGTGTGATATGGTTTTGTGCAGAGGGCAGAAAACACACCTAACTATCCAGACCAATATGCTAATTTAAATCCTTCCATTTTTAGGATTAATGGTAAACTATCAAAGGAAACAATCTTAAAAGAATCTTATCAGTGCTTTATAATATCACTCTGATAAATTATGTCTTTAGAGTAGTACTAGAAATCATATTTTTGGGTAATATGCATACTTTTTTTTAAATTTATTTTTAGAGAGAGTACACAGCATTGGGAGATAGGGAGAGAGAGAGAGAGAGAGAGAGAGAGAGAGAGAGAGGACAACCTTAAGCAGCCTCCATGTTCAGGGTGGAACCCAATGCAGGGCTCAAATCCACGACCCTGGGTTCATGACCTGAGCCAAAACCAAGAGTCAGACGCTCAACTGACTGAGCCACCCAGGCGCCCCTAGAAAGCCTATTTTTAAAATGAAGATTCCTCATCATTTTGAGAATACTGTGGGACACAGTTTCATTTCTCTATCCAAGTTGGAAGTAAGCTTTTTAAAAACAGTATTTTAATTTTTCATTCAGAATGATTTGTCCATAAAGACACCTCATAGTTATATTTAATTTTAATCTTTCATCAACAGCCACTTGCCTAATACCTCAGCCTATAGATGACTACTACTCAATACGGAGAAAAGAAGAGAAGGGTACTTATTTGTTGAGACCCAACCATACACAGCAAATAGAGTGCCTTGAGTTAAGATGGATATAATATAACAAATGCCAACCAATTCCTTCTGAAGAGACTTTTTATGTTAACATAAATGGTATAATGCCATGTAAAATTTAAGCTCTTACTTTTCCAAACTTGTCTACTTGAAATGGACCTTCTGGAAACTATACTAAAGGTTTCTGGATACTTGAAATTTCATCCACCTCCTGCTTCAAAATTTGGAACATACATTTTTAAATTTCTAATAGTTCTTTGAAGTTTATAATAACAATAACAAAATTGGTATTTCTGCACAAATAATAGTTTCTGAAATATATGTGCTTCCTAACATTAAAACTATCCACCAAAGATAGAAAAAGAATCTGATTTTTTAAATGATTTTATAAAACACATGAAAATTTCCTAAGTCATTAGTTGGGAAAATTTCAGTTTCAGGTACTCTTTTGGGAATTAACACCTTTTTTGAGAGGCTCTACTAAGAACCCCTTATAAGGCCCTATTTCTCTGTTGTCACAGTATTTTACTTTTTTCATAGCTGTCCAGGTAATGATGGCACATCACTTAATGACACTGGCTGAAATGTTTCTTCCCCACTCACACGGTTTCTTGAGAGTTTGCAGGGAGCTCACTCACAAACCCCTGCACATTCCTGGTCTTCATTCAGTGCATCAATATGCCTTGCCAAGGAAGGAAGAATGAATCATCTCTTTGGTACAAATGGGCCTCTCTTTTATTTCTCATTTAATTCAGAACCTAGGTAGGAAAGAAGGGCGATTTATTGGGCCATTTACGAGAGACACCCCACCCAGCATAATGAAGTTGTCCAATGGCAGTTCTGAACAGCAAGATTCAAATCAGTCTCAGAAACTGTAATGCTATCTGTCTTCTAATAACCCAGGGTTTGGTATAACTATTTTTCTAAAAATCTCATAAAACATTGTGTGTCAACTTTTACACCTGGGGAAGACATACCTTGGCATGTCACAGAACAAAGTGCTGAAGCACACCATGTGTCACAAACACGTTATAGGTAGGCCAAGATGCTGATCCCATCTGCCCTCAGGGTGGCCAAAAGAGCCTGGGGCAGCCAGGGTCCTCAGGCCAATCACCACCAGCCACAGCTTAACCCAAGGTGCTCTCCAAATACCAGCACTTTCTATGTGTGTCACTGTAGAAGTAGTAGCTGAATAAAACTCTGAACCACAGCAGCTTAGTCACCTGCCAGGAGCACGGCACATCTCTGGTCAGGATGTAAACGGGCTGCGGGTATAAAACAGCAGACAACTTTGCTGTGGGTTGCATTATAGAATTTTAATATAATTCACAAACAAATAAACACTGTAGTAATTTTTCCATGTCCCAAAATAAAGAAGTCTCACTGGGTCCTCACTACTTACTATGTGGAAATCCAGGAACTAGACGGTGAGGCTATCCTAAAGATTCAAGCCAAGAGCAAAGAGTTCACCTCAACTGACAGAACACATTTTTTTCAGGGCAGATATTTGTCTCTCCCTATGAGCATCACCTCTACTTGGATTGCAATTATGTAAATATAAAATAATTTTTATAAAAATAATAAAATTGAGCTTATTTCCAGCTGGGCTCCAGAAAGCTAAGAATTGCCGGGAACTAACGTCATGTTATTTCTATGTGGAAGAAAAGCACAACAGAAGTCTGCAAGATTACATGTTTAGAGTTTATCATATGTAAACTTGTCATACAATCTTGACTGAGTATTCTTAGGGCTCAGTTACTTTATCTGTTATGTGAGGATTACAAAGCCAATAAAATCCAAATACTGTTATAAAAAAGGATGGATTTTTAAAAAGAGAAACACCTTTAACTTCTATCATAAAACAGTGATGTTTAATAATGGCTATTTTGCCTAAGGTATACTAACAGAGAGTATTTACCTACTCATCAACCATCAACCACCAACCTGGATGTTTCAGTCAGTTAAGCGTCCTACTTTTGATTGCGGCTCAGGTCATGGTCTCATGGTTCATATGATCCAGTCCTACCTTGGGCTCTGCACTGACAGCAGGAAGCCTGCTTGGGATTCTCTGTCTCCCTTTCTCTCTGCCCCTCCCCCACTTGCACCTGTGCTTCTCTCTCTCTCTCTCTCAAAATAAATAAGCTTAAAAAAAAGAAGTACCAAGAAAATGAGCATGAAATAATCACACACCATAATCTAAAGAAATAAAATTTCTAGTTTTATCTAATTCATATATATAATATATATAGTTACATATATAGTATACTATATAGTATATATAGTATATATATATACACACAATATTTTATATATATATACACACACACACACACACACACACACACACACACATATATATATACACACACACACACACACACACACACACACACACACGCAATTCCCCCCCCCAAAAATAAGCACTCTCAATGAAGCCTAGTGGCTTTAGAGGATCCAGACCCTAGGTATTCATGCTTAACCTTGGACCAATTATTTAACCTTTCATTTCTTCAGCACTAAAACATGAGAATAGTAACACCCAAGAGTTGTTTTAAAAAATTTAGACATATCAAATACTTAAAAGCATGCCTGGCCTATAGTAAGCTCTAAATAGTGCTGGCTATTTCTATTATTCAACAGTAGCACAAATCCTTACCTGCCCCTAACCTCCCATCATACCCATTTAGCCATACTAAGTCTATAGATGCAGAAATTCTAACATTAATTTATTTTTTATTTATTTTTGAAAGAGAGAAAGTGTGAGTGGGGGAGGGATAGAGAGACAGAATCCCAAGCAAGATCCACACTGTCAGCACAGAGCCCAATGTGGGGTTCAAACCCACAAATGGTGAGATCATGACCCGGGCCAAATTCAGATACCCCCTAACATTAATTTTTTAAAACATTAACTAAAGTCCACATTTTGTTTTTATTTTCTTAGTTTTTACCTACTGCCCTTTTCCTGTTCCAGGATCCCATCCAGGATACCTTACATTTTGTTCCTATGTCTCCCTAGGGTTGCTCCCCTTGGCTATGACAGTTTCTCAGACCTGGTTTTTGATAACCTTGACAGTTTTGAGGAGTACGTGTCAGGTATTTTCTACGATGTCCCTCAACTGGGATCTGCCTGATGTTTTTTTTCTAAGATTAGACTGGGGTTATGAATTTGGAGGGGGGGGGGGCGAGGAAGACCATACAGGAAAATTGCCATTTTCATCACATCATATCAAGTATATATAATATGACCAGGATATACCACTGTTGATGTTGACCTTGATGAGCTGGCCGGGGAGGGATGTGTCAGGTTTCTCTAATGTAAATTTGCTCTTTTCCCCCTTTCCATACTGTACTCTTTGGAACAAAGTCACCATATATAGCCCACAGTTAAGGAGTGAGGAGTTACGTTCCATCTCCTTCAGGGAAACATATCTCCATAAACTATTTGGAATTCTTTTGTATAGGAAATGTCTTTTCTCCCATTTATTTATTCGTCATTTATTTATATAGGTATGATACAGACTCATGGTTATTTATTCCACATACTGTGTTTTTACTTGAACATAGCTGTATTCTCTGGAATTGCAAGAGCTCCGGGTTCATCTTGTATATTTCCTGCCCTAATCCATGAGTAACTCCCATCTCTCAAATGATCCCTGGCTCTTTTATTAAAGAATGGTTTTATTCTGAGATATGGCTGAGATATGGCTAAGTAGTGCTTGTTACTTTTAGGCCCTCTTAGCTAACAAAGGAAGGAAACATGTGGGTGTAACTGACCAGTGTATATACAACCAGCTACAAACATTTCTATACGTAGCCATCTGATGTACATTAAGCTAAAATTTTTTGTTTTTGTTTTTGTTTTAATTTTTGAGAGAGAGAGAGCGTTAGCAGGGTAGGAACAGAGAAGGAGGACAGAGGATCCCAAGTAGGCTCTGCATCAACAGCAAAGAGCTGATTTTGGGCTTGAACTCACAAGCCTCAAAATCATGACCTGATTCAAAGCTGGACACTTAACTAACTGAGCCACATGGACGTCCCAAAGCTAAAGTTTTTATTAAGCTAAATCTAAAGCTGATATCTCCAACTCTAACCACCACCACAAGGTCATTCTAGCCTCCTTCCCTTGTTTAACTGTAAACTCTAAAATAAAATTTTGATTAACACCTTTTCCCATTAAAATATTTCATAAATAAGAAATTTTTTGCACTAAACCTTTGTTTTGTTTTGTTTTGTTTTGTTTTGTTTTAAAAAGAGAGAGAGAGAATCTTAAGCAGGCTCCACACTCAGCGCGGAGCCCAACGCAGGGCTCCATCTCATGACTTTGACTGAGATCATGACCTGAGCTGAAACCAAGAGTCAGACACTTAGCTGACTGCCACCCAGGTGCCCCTTCACTAAACCTTCTTGAATTTCTCTTCATTCAAGGGATGGCACAAATCTACGGGGACTGTCAGATTTTTGTGGGTGAAATAACACAGATCTTGTAGACAATCAACTGTTTCAAAATCAGAGACAGATTTAAAACATCACAGGTTTCTCTTTGATCTACTATATAACACTACTGGGGTCACTGAATCTATTGCTTTATGTATTTGAAATGTCAAAGCTACTCACATCTGTATTTACCAACAAACTATATATTATCAGATCACATTTAAATTTCTTTTTTTTTCTTCTAAGTAAGTAAACATTTATGTCTCCATCTTGATACTTTACTTTTAGCAAATAAAAATGAAAGTATGAAAAAAGCTGGGCAGATAGAGAATATGTATTCTAAAACCTATAGTGTTCATGATAACAACAACCAAAAAAAAGACACCCATACCACACCTTGCATAGCCAACAGCAATGAAAATAGCACCTCTGATTTGTTATTCTGGTTCCACTTATGTTTTCTTTGTCTTTTTTTTTTCTTTTCAAGTTTGCCTTTATCTACAAAACAGGCTTTAATCCTAACTTGAAAAATGGCACAGAGGATCAGAACCACAAGATTAAAATGCTTTCATCATGAGTTAAGTTTCTAGTTGGTCATCAAATTAGCAGCAAGACTAAAAACTAACATCTGATTCTAGTGAAAATCAGTAAAATATCCATACCTTGCCAGAGGGATTAGAAATTTGAATAACTTTTCTGGAGGAGAAATTTGACAGTGTTCCCCAGGTTTTACTCCATAATTCTACCTTTAGAAATATATGCTAATGAAACAGTCACAAATTGGGCAGAAATATACACACAAACCCTGTGAAAAATAGCTTTGTTTATACTGGTGTAAAATTGAGAACAATGTAAGATTATGGAGAGACTCAGGTAACTGTGGTATATATTTATACATTGTATGTTGTATTTGGTGTGTGTATACACACACACTTAGAGTGTATACTTAGAGCTTATTAATCTAAGAATATATTTATGATATGTTAAGGTTTTTTTTAAAAGGTATGGTATAGGAGAGAAGACTTTTAGAATCTTGGTGTGAGAAAGTACGGGAAAGCTCTCACTAAGAGGCATCTATTAAGCTGGTCAAAATTAGTAAAAGACATAATTTGTACAAAGTCTCTGGAGAGTCATCAAAAGAAGTGTAACAACAGAGAAACTTACTCAAGAACATCTATGAAAATTCAGTAAAAACAGTGGGAGTTTGTGGCTTTCCGGCCAGGCACTGCACCCATCCTACACAGCTCTTTATTTCTAGGAGATGGCGGCCAAGGAACAGTGCCCATCTCTCCCTTCTGTGTGGATTTAGACATTGGAGAATGCTGCTGATCTCATTTTTCACATTCTGTGTTGCAGAAAGCCTACGCCAATCATGTGGTGGCAGCTGGCTGGCAGTGTCTGCTCCCTGTAGGTAGGGAAGATTTGGGAGGGGCAGTAATACAGTGTAGTCCCCTGTCCCTACACAGCTCTGTACTGTAGGAGAGCAGCTTCTGGAGGCTTAGCAGAACTGCCTCACAGCTTCCAAATAGTAGGGGGGGGGGGGGAATCCTCATTTCTAAGGAACTGGGGATCAATTTCTTGTCTTTGGAGTGAAAAGAGGGAAGGGGGAAATGGCAAGAAAAGGGACCAGACAGCAAGGCAAAAATAAAATAACAGAGTTTTGTAATTCCATACTAAAGAATATATTTTGCTCCTTGAACATTAGAAGCCACAGGAAAAGTCTAGCAAGGGGAATGGTATTATTAGATTTATGTATGGAATTATTGTTCTGGAAACAGAGTAAAAAAATGGTGGGAAGAGGCGATGATAGAGAGAAGGTAAGTAATCTGATGGGAGGCCACTGGATTGATGAACTAGAGAAAAGACAGTGGATATAAAGAACAGTGGAGATAAAAGATATTCATCGTGTGGTCGTGTAACTTATCCTCCAAGAGGTTTCCTATATAGAGAAGGGGGCATTCTTAGTTACTGTGGGAGTGTTCTGGCACATTATGAGGTGCTTGACCTGCCAGACCATCGACTGCTTCTTTATAAACCCTCTTTTGGTCTTACCCAGCCTCATAGTTTCAAATAACATCTATGTGCCAACTTACAATGTTTGCCTACAGCTCACATCTGCTCCAAACTCCAGGGTCTTATAGCAAATTGTCTACTTAACATCTATAATCAGATCTCGAATAGAAATCTCAAACATGGCCAAAATCGAATTTTGATGTCCCTCCCCAAAACCTGTTCCTTCTATGCTCTTCCTCAAATTAGAAAAGGGAAAGACCATCCTGTCAGTTTTCAGGTCAAAAACTCTGAACTCCTCTCTTTGTCTCAAAAGCACATTCAATCTGTCAGGGAATCTTACTGGCTAAACTTTCTTTTTTTTAATTTTTTTTCAACGTTTTTTATTTATTTTTGGGACAGAGAGAGACAGAGCATGAACGGGGGAGGGGCAGAGAGAGAGGGAGACACAGAATCGGAAACAGGCTCCAGGCTCCGAGCCATCAGCCCAGAGCCTGACGTGGGGCTCGAACTCAAGGACCGCGAGATCGTGACCTGGCTGAAGTCGGACGCTTAACCGACTGCGCCATCCAGGCGCCCCTAAACTTTCAATATATCCAGAATTTGATCTCTTCCCTCACCGCCATGACTATCAGTATTCTCGATCAAGCCACTACCATCTCTCATTTGGATTCTTGCAATAAATTCCTAACTGGTTTCCTACCTCTCTGTGGGCTATTTCTTTCTTTTTTTTTTTAAATATAAAATTTATTGTCAAGTTGGTTTCCATACAACACCCAGTGCTCATCCCAACAGGTGCCCTCCTCAATACCCATCACCCACCCTCCCCTCCCTCCCACCCCCCATCAACCCTCAGTTTATTCTCAGTTTTTAAGAGTCTCTTATGTTTTGGTTCCCTCCGTCTGTAATCTCTTTTTTTTTTCCCTTCCCCTCCCCCATGGTCTTCTGTTAAGTTTCTCAGGATCCACACAAGAGTGAAAACATATGGTATCGGTCTTTCTCTGTATGACTTATTTCACTTAGCATCACACTCTCCAGTTCCATCCACGTTGCTACAAAAGGCCATATTTCATTCTTTCTCATTGCCACGTAGTACTCCATTGTGTATATAAACCACAATTTCTTTATCCATTCCTCTGTGGGCTATTTTCAACAGAACAGCCAGAGTGGTTAAGAGGTAAATTGTACTATGTCACTCATCTGTTCAATGCCTTAGAGTAGTCCACAAGGTCCTATGTTCTGTATTCCTCAGTCCCAGTCTATCTCCCACTACTCTTGGCCCTTTTTTATTCTGCATCAGCTGCACTGGCCTGCTCAGCATTTCTCAAACTTGCCAAGGATACTTCTGCTTCAAGATCTCTGCCTTTGCTCAGCCCTTTCCCTTCAGATAACAACACAGCTCTTGCCTTCAACAATTTCAGATCTTCGCACAAATGTCATCTTTTCAGTGAAGTCTTCCTTGGCTCCTATTTGAACCCCATTCCATTTCTCTCTCATCTTCTCTCTCTCTCTCTCTCTCTCTCTCTCTCTCTCTCTCTCTCTCAAACATACACACACACACACTTTTTTTTTCTCCATGGCTTTTACCACTTCACATTCTTTATTTTTTACTAATTCATTTTATTGTTGGCTTCCCTTTATGAGACTACAGCCTACATAAGAGAAGGGATTTTTATGAGTTTTGTTTTCTGCTATATCCTCAGTGCCTAGAGTGCATGAGAAATAATGAATGAATGACCGAATGAAACAAGGGGTCGAAAATGTTTCCAAGCTTCACTTTTGCAACTAAGTGAATGATGGTGTTAAGACAAAGACTGAAAGGAAAAAAACATTAGGGAAGGCAGGATTATGTTTTTAAATTAAAGTAAGATAAAACCATGTATTATTTTTTAGAAATGTCAACTTTGCTCATGTTAATACACTTTAATATTTATTCTTAAGGAAACAAGGATAATTTTTGGTCATGGTAAGTTCTGATTTAATATTAGTTTAACAAAGCTGATGGAAATTGAAATGTCTTTTTAATTCTTTTAAATTTCTTTTTAATTTTTTTTAAATTTCTTTTTCTAAGAAAACATGGGATGAAGCCTACCATCTACACAGTCATACTCTCCAAGAAAACTGTCAAGCTTTATTTGTGAAAGTAATGAGCTTACTCTTCCATTTTTATAAATCATATAAAATATTTAATATGCCTTTCCCCTTAGTCCCATCCTACAGGTATTAGACAATGCTGCCAGGTGACCACAGACACCATTACAGAAGAGGGCAAGTACAATGTCCCTCAATGAATGGCACCTTTCCTCTACTGTGCAACTCACACAGCTCTGGAGACTCTTCACAACTTCAGTCCTCTTTCTATGTACATGTATATGAATACTTTTTTCCCTAGAATCCCAAAGTAGGCAAGTTTTTAATGTGCCTCTATTTAAGAGTAAACAGGGGAAAGTCCTCAGTTCCATGATCAGCTCGGCAATTCTGGTTCGAAACGGCAAAACGATGCTTTTCCTTTTGGTACATTTCTCTTTTTACACATCCTTGATAGTGGACTGTACTGATACAGTTACAATATTTTAGGGAAGTGAGTAAGTTAAGAAAAGTCACTAATGCTATCCCAATAACCTTTTCCCAAGAGGTCACTCAGATGTTGTTTTCAAAGTGTGAGTGTGTACCTGTGTGCGTGTCTGTGTGTTTCTGTGTGAGTAACTGAGCGTACACACACATATATTTGGTGGGGGGGCATTCATTAGGAAGTTAAGAGGAATTTCCATTTTTAGATGGTCAAACAAAATCAAGATCTTCCCAATTTTACTCAGCATAATACTTGGTCTTAATAAAGTGTAATTTGTACAGTACTGAAGCAAATGGACTCTTCTATACTGATGGGGATAATTAGAGTATAAGAGCCTTGCAGACTAGAAATTCTAATGCAGCCTTTTATCAAAAGCAGTCACTCTACCTCAGCCTGACAGTTAACAACATATGATCTGGTAAACAAATACTTTCACACAGAACAAAAGTGCCATTAAAGGCCAAAACTGTCAACACAAATTCCATTCTTAGAAGAGAAAAAAATACGTAAACTGTTGATCACCTCTGGTTGTCTTAACTAGCATGGAGGTTGTCATGGAAACATTTCTGCGAAGTTCACAGTGATGAAATACAAACACTTCCAGTTTAATTGCTATTAGGTTTAGCATACCAGAGTTTATTTATACTCAGTGTGCATTATGATAAAATGTAATATAAATAAAGCTTATAATGATCTAGCATAACAATGCCAGCATTTCCTTTTAAAAAATTAAATGAAAATGAAATTCAATGGCAGTTTAAAATTTTTCCCCAGAAAAAAATAAACTCCCAATTTTCTCAAATACCTACTCTGATATATTCTTTTTCTGTAGTACATGATTTATGAAAATATTTCTATATTTTTACTTTTCCAGCATGTGATTTATAAAAATACCTACTTCACACACTAAAATTCAATTTAACATAAAAGTCCCAGAGTGGCAGAAATGTAAATATTCTAAGTTAATTTTCATATCAATAATATGCAATTATTCACATTTAACGAAGAATTTTGTTTCATTTTGTGATAAAATACTAAGAATGGTTTGCCAAGAAATTTTGTTTTCCTTAATTCTGCTTTTTAAAAAAGAAATCTATGAAAATACTGAGGAAAAATCACATTATAGACATGTATACAAAATAACATGTTCACAGAATCCAATTAAATACATACGTGATTGTGTGGAATTTTTAAGAGCTAATCTTTCTGATGTGTTCTACAGAGAGATTTTCTAAAAGTTTGAACAAATTTTTTTTCCTCAAGAAAAATATTTAAGTTTACTTTTACCTCATTTTAATGACAACCAAAAAAGATAATTTAAGACTAAAAAGTAATTTTTTTAAGTTTTTATGAAATGCCTAACATGTGCCCAGAAGTAAGATAATTACTAGGTAGAATACAACAAAAATAAGAAAGTTCCTGCCTCGGCAAAACTTAAATTCTAGTCAATGATGGACAAGTGAAAGCATAGAAGGCAATTGCAGAAAAACACAAAGCAAAATACTATTAGGGCTAAATTAGGAAGGTCAGCCTCTTCCGTAGTGTTAATCAGTAGTAAAAGAGGAAGGAATTGGCATAGGCTTCCAAGTATTCACAGAAAAAGTCAGATGGCATGATTTGCAGTTAGACGTTATCAAATTAAAGGATACTTACTTGAAATACTCCAAAAACACATGAGGAGTAAAACTTCAATTTTATTATAATTTTCTGAAAATGCATGTTTTTTTTTTTTTAGTCTGAAGTTACCTGCCAGTCAAAATAAGGTCTGCCATATGGCACTGACCTAAAGTTGTCTAATAGCTAACATATTGAGTATTTGCAATATCACTTTAATACCCGATAATCAATATGCGTGATCATGGCAAAACGCACAAACAAGTTGATACCAATTGTGTCTCCAGGTTTCAATAGATGGCAAGCAGCACATATGAGATAATAGCACTATACTGATTCACTAACAATAAAATAAAGAGCTTTCAGTTCAAACCTTTGAATTTTAGTCTAGGGTTTCCCACTGAATATCTGTGTAAACTCTGACAAGTCATTTCTGCAAGGCTGGGCTATGTTATTCCTAAGGAAACTTCTTGCTCTATAATTTAACATACTATGTACTTGGCTTCCTCCCATCATTCCCGAATGGAAAGGACAAATGAGAGTGGAAGATGTGATATCTCAAACACAACCAAGTCAAGAGGAAAAGGTACTGGCAGCCAGACATAAAGATATTTCAGGCAACAGAAGAAGCACAGAGTGTTTTTTATGTCCTAATAAGAAATGGAAAGGATGAAAACAGACACAAGACTAAAGTCGCTGCGAGGCAGGAAGCCATTTCGGAATACTACAGAGTCTTTAAAAAAACAGTAGTATTCTCTATTTGATTGTTTAAAAATTCTGGATTTCCCCAGAGGACTTTTAACTGGGTTTTCATCATCAGAAAGCATTTATTGAATGCCTAATTGTATGAAGTGCTACACAAAAAGACTTACATAGTAATGGTCCTTGTATCCCTGGGGCTTTTTAAATCTGGGTCAAACAACACTAAAATGGACATGTCCAAGAACATACAAATAGTAGACTAAATATATTTAACCAAGAAATTTTTTAAAATTCTAGTTTTGGACTATCTTCATCCCAGGCTACTTATTTGAAGAGGGAGGGGAACTTTCTGAACTAAACAGAAAGTAAAGTTTTTATTTTTGTTTTTAATGTTTATTTATTTATTTTGATAGAGAGATAGAAGGAGTGCCAAAGAGAGACGATAGAGAGAATCCCAAGCAGGCTCTGTTCTGTCAGTGTGGAGCCCGATGCAGGGTTCAAACCCATGAACTGTGAGATCATGGCCTTGGATGCTAAACCAACTGAGCCATCCAGGTGCACCCAAAATAAAGTTTTTAAAGTAAATTTCATAATAGAATATTTACACTGAAAATATAAGAAAAGACACTTGTAAGAATCTGCTTCATAAACAAAAGGTGAGTCATTATAAGGGGAAAAATGAGCTTTACAAGGGTCTATTTAATAGTAGTTTACATTCAGATAAGAGGTGGTGACCTAAAGTTGAATTCCCTGCTCTTCATGACTATATCTCTTTCATTTCAGGGTCATGTTGGGTAATGATCAACCACAGATTATTATGTTAACCAAAGACAATTATGTTACGCATTGATGAGGAACTGGAGAAAATCCCTTAGGTTTAGTTGCATATTAAAACCGAGGCCTTTCATTGCCTCTGATGGTAAAACAGCAACAATTGTTAGAATATTCTTAAACTGTAAAGGATATTAAGGAGCAAAATAAGCATAAGACAGTTTACCATATGCAGTTCCCTGATCATCATTTAAACTAACTTAATCATTAACCCAGTGCCCCGTCACTAATATCACAATGTATACAGATAAGGGGGGTCATGCACCTATCAATTCTCATTGCCAAAACCAGCCACAAATTTTGTATCATTACTATTTTGTTATTCATCAGATATTTAACAAGAAATATGTTCATTTTATTTCCATATTTCTTTCACTTATTTTCTAGTACTGACTATAAACATATGCAGCTACTGTGATACATCAAATAAGGAATACTCTGGAAAGGGGAAAGAGAAAAACAAAAGTAGAAGAAACCACGATTTTAAATTCTCTTTAAATCTCAATAAAGTGGTAATTACAAATAATCACTTGGCAAAACATCTCCAAACACAACTTTCACTACTCTCTATGCAGTTGAAGCAAGGAATATTTCCAATAAAATTCATAAACTAAAAAAATTAAAATTGAAACAACTGTCCTTTTCTTAGCATGTTCTACCTCGTTGGAAATCACTTCTTTCTGTTTATCAATCCAATGTCTTCTTAGACTCTTTATATCCTCTGGATATTAAAAAAGGAAAAGATCTGATGTCATTTGCAATTGTTCATTGACAAAATTAACTGTTGATGAGTTACATACTTCTGAATTCTACACCTTTTATCTTTCATTATAGGCTAGATCTATCCTACCCAAAAGAAATTTTAGGCATTATAGCAGGAAGACCTCAATGATCTCCACTCTTGGTATTTATGCCTTCACAAAATCCTTGCCCACTGAGTGTGGGCAAGACCTGTGACTTGCTTTTAACTTAGTGGGTATCGCAAACGTGACAGGTTGTCACTACCATGATTATGTTACATAAGACTTTAACTCCCATCTTGCTAGCGGACTCTGTGAATCCTCTCCCTTGTTGACTTGGATAAAAGAAGTTTTCATGTGGAGATACCCACATGACAAAAAACCGTGAGCATTCTCCAGTCAATAGCCATCAAGGAACTGAGGCTTTCAGTCCAACAACCCACAAGGAATTGGATCTTCCAACAACCATACATGATTGGAAGTTGATCCTCTCCCAGTTGAAACTTCAGATGAGACTATGGCCTTGACTGACACCATGACTGCAGACTTGTGAGTGACCATGAAGCAGAATACCCAGCTAAGCCATGCCCAGATTCCTGACCCAAAGAAACTGTGAGATAATAAAGGTGTCGTCTTAAGCTACTACATTTGTGGTAATTTATTATGCAACAATACATACCTCATACAGCATCAACAAAAAAGCAGAGATTTGGGAAGAGGAAACTGGAAGCATCTAAAAGACTCGCTTCTAACAGTCAGTAGGTTATTTAGTTATTTTGGTTTAGAGGGTTATTTTGGCTTAATCATTTCAAGATGACATGAGTAGGAATACATGACCTCCACACAACTCCTTACTCATCCAGGCTAAACCAGGAAAAGCCCATTACTATCTGAACACTATACAACTGCCAAAGTACTGGACTTAGGAGCTTTCCTTGCAAAATTATGTATGTCCCTTCATGAGCAGATTATTCTCAAAATCTGTCAATTATTTAACCTTAGCACATGTCTGTGTGTCACTATAAGAACTGTACAAGTACTATTTAATAATGACTACCAACAGTTTTGGTTGCTGAACCCAACATAGAAGTCAAAATAATATTCCAGTAACATCAATTAAGAAAGAATTATTTTATAAATAAACCTTTCTATATTTTCACATTTTATGGAAACGGAAGTATTTTAGAAGAGTACATGCTAATCTCATTTGATTACACATTCACACACACGTATACACACATCAACACACACCATATGCATCACATTACACTGACCACATTTACATATAAGTATATACTATAAATTCGTACAGAGAATGCATGCTATTACATGTTTGAATACTTACATAAGTAAACCTATGAGGCATCTGTACATTATTCAGGATTCAGGTCAAATGTCATCTCCTTCATAATTTCTTTTCTGCAACTCATATTAAAATAGAACATTCCCATAGGCTTCTGGTTATCTATTTAACACTTAATTCATTCGATCTTACATTATACTTAGCTATTTACACAAACATCTCCCTCAGTATATTTTAAGTTCCTTGAGAACGGTGCTATGTCCTCTTCATCTTTAAATCCCCCAAAGACACGGCACAGTACCTTCCTGCATGCAGTGGATTTCTAAAGGAATTCATATGAAATTCAAATTAACTGTTATTTCTTCATATTAATCTCACTAAAGAAAGGTAACATTCTTCACTGGAACCAAATATCTTTCGTATGTACAACTTTCATAGTACATATTCATGAGTGTTTTGTGAACTATGGATAACACGGTAATGGGCATGTGACAAAGATGGCACCTTATCAATGTGGAACCAAAAGAGGAATCCCTCTACTAGATAATCTGCTCTAAAATTGAGATGTGATTGGGCTTTGCATAGAAGGAGAGAGTTGTGGGGAGGAAGGGCAGGAATCTTGATTCACTGAACACCAGGGATCCAAGCTATGGTGAGGTTTCATAGTCTACAGCAACATCAGATAACCCAGAGAAGATTTCTGAAGGATTTTCAGGGGATTTTTAAGATCTCTGAATTCTTTACAGTCATCAGTTATTATTCTCTCTCCTGGAAACTTCTAGGCCATGGAAGTCTAGGATCCTTGGCTGCCACTATGGGCTCACATTTTAGATTAATATAATATACATGCACTATAATCCAAGTACAGAAGAGAAGATTCACACTGCACTCAAAGTATATAGTTATTTAAGAAGACATAATAATATTGTCCAGTCATTAACTTGCATTCATTCTGCACAGTGAATAGGAAAACTTATGCATTTCTTACTTTTTAAAATATTGAATTAAAAGATCTTTGACTACTCCAAGGGCTACCCAATAAAATTCAAATATGATAACCATTAATTCATTCATCTACTCATTTATTAAAACTTTTACTTAGAGTTAGGTAGGAGGCAATTTGAGAGATGGTCAAAAAAATTAAATACTGGGCCATGCATGTTTCATGACAGAAATCCACCAAATTAGCTGAAGACTGCCCTGTGATTCCAGGACTAAATTCAGCAGTGGCTGTGAGTATAGAATTACTCTGTGAGTACAGATATTAGACCTGGGTTTGAGTTCTGATTTCACTGCTTATTAGTTATGCCTCACTGGGAAAGTTAATGTTTATATTCTTGTTCATTCATCAATAAAATATATGCTTCATAGAGTTGTGGTAAGAATTATGGTCATCATTAACTGTAGCAATTATCACGATTTCCTGCACATACTCAACATACAAGATAATGAAGACAACAACAATGATGATGAAGAAGAAGAAGGAGAAGAAGAAGAAGAAGAAGAAGAAGAAGAAGAAGAAGAAGAAGAAGAAGAAGAAGAAGAAGGAGGAGGAGGAGGAGGGGGAGAGGATGATGACAGAGAAAAAGAAGAAACAGAAGAGGAAGAGAATGAAGAGGAGGAAAAAGAAAGTGTATTTTATTCTGAAACTGCCTTTAACAGGCCAACCACACTCTTAGCTCACTGTCTCTTTATGTACTACTTGGCCTTGGAAAAAAAAATGGTAAAACATAATCCCTGACCATGAAGATTTCAAAGTCTATTGAGAAAAGTCTGTAACAACAGATTGTGTCATGTTATAATATAGATTAAAATCAGAGTCCTTTGGGAGACTAGAAAAGGCAACCTACCAGTGCAACCAAATAACAAACATATCTCCAGATATTACAAGAAACCCCAGGAACCCTGGGCATCCACTCCAAAAGAGAATTTGGATTTTAAAAAATCATAGAATGATTTTAATGAAATCATGATTAGAATAAAAGTCAATGCTTTTAACATGCTATTGTATCGCCACTTTTCAAATCACAAAATTGGCATCGATAGAGTTTGACATGAAAATGGCCCTAGGTTTATTAAGCACAATCGTGTTTATGGTTAGAAATAAGGGAGAATAGACTGTGTTCCCAGTACTATATTCCTCATAAATGTACTTACTCCCTGCGGCCAAATAATCCACAAACAACTACTCTACATGCAATCCCTACCAAAATTCCAATGATGTTTTTTTTAGAGAAGTAAAAAAAAAAATCTCTTAAAATTTGTATGGAATCATCAAAGACCTCGAATAGCCAAAGAAATCCTCAGAAAGAAGAGAGCAGAAGGCATCACACTTCCTGATTTCAAGCTATACCAAAGCAATAATCATCAAAACAATATGATACTAGCATAAAAACAGACACATAGACCAGTGGGACAGAATGAAGAGCCCAGAAATAAACCCAAGCATACACAGTCAACTAATATTTCACAAAGGAGCCAAAATACTCAATAGAAAGACAGTCTTTTCATTAAATGGTGCTGGAATAGTTGAATGTTCACATATAAAAAAATGAAACTGGACCTGTATCTTAGACCACTCACAAAAATTAACTCATCACAAGGATAAGGCATTTTCCTTTTTCCTTTCTTTCCCTTTCATCGTATTTATCCAAGAAGACAGATGTTAACTGAACCTATGGTAGTAATCATTTCATATTATATGTATCAAACAATCATGCTGTGTGCCTAAACTTGCAATGTCTATTAATTATTTCTCAACAAAACTGGGAAATTTAAAAAAATACCTACTCTGGCTATGGTTAGAAGATATGTGTACATTACACAAATTTTACAAACACACACACACACACACACACACACACACACACGTTGGATAAAAATGGAAGAGAAGCCCATAAAAGTAAAATCAAATAAAAAAAATTGATACATTGCTAAGCATGTATGCTCACTCTGTAAATTCTCCTGTAATTCCAAACAGAAGACCAATTTCATCTTCTTAAAAAGCTTTTCAATGTATATAAATTTCCCAGAAGCAGGCATTCTGTTATAGCTTAACGTAATGTCAAAAATCTATTTAATAAGAAAATGCTCTGTATAGTAGAAAACTCAAATAGTTTACAGTGTTTTTAAAAACATTCTACAAACATTTCTGTACTTAATGATAAACACAAGACCTTCACCAAACTTTTATACTCCATACTGAATGTTTTGTTTATACACGAAGCCGAGAGAAGTAGCAAAGTTGTCTATCTAACACAAATGTGTGATACGTAACTACTAATGAACAAATGTGTGATACGTAACTACTCACAGAGAATCAGATTATGTTCAAACAAGCTACTGACACATTAAAAACACTATGCTATAAATCAGTCTATTATGATAAGGGATCTTCTCGATACATTTTATTAAGTAAGTGATAAACTTATAGTTGGCTTTTCCATATTTATACTTCTATCACCTTTTTTAAAAAAATCATTATTTTGGTTACTATGTAACATATGTAGTTGATAACACAAAAAGTGGCAAAGCCTCAGAAAATCTTTTTATTATAAAAAATATAGGTAAGTTGTTAATTTCTTACTCTACTGTAAACTATAATTTCCCTCAGTTCAATGCTAATTGTCAGATGCAAAATAAAGCAGAATAATAAGACATAAAAAAAAACTTGTAGAAAAAAATCAAGAAACTTACAACATTAATCACAATGTTGTTAGTTGTGCTTACAGGAAAAATCATGAACGAATGAGTTATTTCTGTAACAAATCTACAACTGATGACTACCATACGACTCCTTAAAAATTATGTGTATTCAAATGGTACCTATACTATACCATATAAAAAGTCTTAGATCTGCTAAGCTTTCATGCTGATCCATCAGCTTAGAAAATGTTTGTAAAAATTTTTAAAATGCAGTGTAAACATTTCAGCCCTGAACCTTCTTTCTATGCCTTTGAACCTTCTCTTTCATGTGCAATACCTGACAGCCCACTGAGAATAGCTGCTGAAAGCCCCAAAGATGGTAAAACAGAATTTCTGACTCAGGAAATAAAGATCAGCTGAATAGGATTCCCATATGGCAATCCAGATCAATGGAAACGCAAGACCAGAAATTTACAGTATCTATCCTACACAGTACAGCATGAGGGTTGTATTTCATTGCTGGTAACAAAACTCCCAGTGGCCAAGAAAAAAAGTAGATACGAAGATTATAAATCCAGTAATGAGAAACTACACTTTATTTTGACGTTTTTCTCTAAGTGCAATTAAAAACTCTGCCACCTTATTTGCAATCACTGATATGGTAAATAATTTCTGCAACTAAATAACTGAATTCTGCTAAAACAACTAAAACTATCATGAGAGGTGGACTGGTATTTACGGAAAATCCTTTACAATTTTCCAGCAACTCTCATGTTACATGATAACGACTTACGTATTTGATGCCTAGGAAAATGGCTTACTTCAAATTCAAATTTTATGAAGAAAAACTCAGAAAAGACCTCTAAATAACAAAAGTTGGTAATTTATAATCAAATTAAAAAACAACCTAAATTATTTCATTACGTTGCTGTCAAGTCTGATGGACTCAGTAATCCATGCTAAGTAAGAATTAGCTGTACAATACCCCTTTTACATGACACTCCAATTGGTATTTCAATATCTGGTAGGCACTAACCCATTGGACAATCCTTTCCCATTTTGGACATCTACATTTCAACAACTTGTATCTGTTTGGTCCTATTCTGACTACTGAGGCTACATAAAATAAATTCCTATTCTATGTAACTATTCTTTAAAACATTGTGCACCAACAAACCTCCCTGTTTCCTGAATTCTGCACTAAATAAGCCAGCAGTTCCTTGCCCAATCTTTTTTTTAAATTTTTTTAATGTTTATTTTTTGAGAGACAGACACAGCGTGAGCAGGGGAGGGGCAGAGAGAGAGGGAGACACAAGAATCTGAAGGAGGTTCTGGGCTCTGAGTTGTCAGCACAGAGCCCCACGTGGGGCTTGAACTCACAGACCGCAAGAGCATGACCTGAGCCAAAGCTGGACGCTTAATGGACTGAGTCACCCAGGCACCCCCTTGCCTTTCTTACAACCTTGTTTCTCAATTCTTTCAAACTATGGGTTTTCCCTAGATAAATTTTAGTTTCAGTTAAAATGTAACACTGACAACTGAATATGGTACTATAGATATGATTTAACCATTTCACAACACTCTCCACACACTAACCTAGCCACCATGTTTTTTCATTTTACATTTAGATTTTTATAGTCAGGATCTATATACTCACTGCCTACTAGATATTTTCACTTGGATTTCCTACAAACTCCTCAAATTTCAAACGTCCAAAACTGAGTCAGTCTCCCCCTTCACATTTTTATTTCATCACACTCCAAACACGCTTCACCTCCTAATTTTCCTATTCCAGTGCCTAGACCAGAAATGGCTACAAATCTGCCAGAATCCTACATTCCTCCTTCTCCCTCGTATCTATCAGCCAACTGACCGTCACATTCCATGAAATGGACCATGGGTTTAAGAATTGGGCTCTAAGCCAAATTGCTAGGGTCTAAATTCTTGCTCAGCCCTTGCCAGCTGTGTGGTCTTGGACAAGTAACTTAGCCTCTCTGTTACTTAGCTTCCTCATCTATGAAACAAAACTGAAATCAAAATAATACAGGCATACCTCAGAGCTACTGTGGATTTGGTTCCAGACCACTGCAATAAAGTGAATCATCACAATAAAGTAAGTCAAATAAATTGCTTGTTTTCCCAGTGCATATAAAAGTTATATTTACAGTATGCTATAGTCTACTAAATGTGCAATGGCATTGTGTCTAAGAAAAACAATGTACATAGCTTAACAATGCCTTATCATTAACAAAATGCTAACCATCATTTGCACTTCCAGTGACTCATAACCTTTTTGCTGATGGGGGGGGAGGGTCTTGCCCTGATGTTGATGGCTGCTTGATCAGGATGGTGGTTGCTCAAGGTTGGGGTGGTCGTGGCAAGTTTTTAAAATAGGACAACAGTTAGCTTTGCCACATAGACTGACTCTTTCATGAACAGTTTCTCTGTAGGGTTTGATGCTATTTGATACCCTTTTACCCACAGAACTTCTTTCAAAAAATGGGGTCAATCCTCTTGAACCCTGCCACTGCTTTAACAACTATGTTTGTGTAACATTCTAAATCTCTTGTCATTTCAACAATCTTCACTGCATCTTCCCCAAGAGCAGATCCCTTCCGAGAAACCACTTTCTTTGCTCATCTATGAGAAGCAACTCCTCATCCATTAAAGTGTTATCACAAGATTGCAGCAATTCAGTCACATCTTCTGGCTCCACTTCTCATTCTAGTTCCCTTGCTGTTTCCCCCACATCTGTAGTTACTTCATTCCTTGTCTTGAACCCCTCAAAGTCATTCATGAGTGTTGGAATCAACCTTTTCCAAACTCCTAATGTTGATATTTTGACCTCTTCCCATGAATCATGAATGTTCTTAAAGGCATCTAGAATGGTGAATCCTTTCCAAAAGGTTTTCAATTTACTTTGCCCAGATCCATCAAAGGAATCGCTATGTCTGACAGTTACAGCCTTATGAAATATATTTATTAAAGAACAAGACTTGAAAGTAGAAATTATTCCTTGATCCAAAGGAAAGACAATGGATGTTGCATTAGTAGGCATGGAAACATTAATCACATAGTACATCTCCATCAGAGCTCTTGGGTGACCAGATGCATTGTCAGTGAGCAATAATAATTTGAAAAGTATCCTTGTTTCTAAGCAGTGGGTCTCAACAGTGGGCTTAAATATTTATTAAACCATGTTGTAAACAGATGTGCTCTCATCTAGCCTTTGTTCTGCCATTTACAGAGCACAGGCAGAGTAGATTTAGCATAATTGTGAGGGCCCTAGGATTTTCAGAGTGGTAAATACACATGGGCTTCAACTTAAAGTCACCAGCTGCATTAGCCCCTATCAAGAGATTCAGCCTGTCCTTTGAAACTTTGAAGCCAGGAATTGACTTCTCCTCTATAACTACGAAAGTCCTAGATGGCATCTTCTTCCAGTATAATGAAACTCTGTTTTTTAGTACAGCCACCCCCATTAATGACTTTAGTTAGATCCCCTGGAGAACTTGTTTACAAACAAGTTCTTCTACGTCAGCACCTGCTGCTTCACCTGGTACTCTTATGTGATAGAGACAGCTTCGTTCCTTAAACCTCACAAGCCAACCTCTGCCAGCTTCCAACTTTTCTTCTGCAGCTTCCTCACCTCTCTCAGTCTTCACAGAACTGCAGTTAGGAATGTGTTCTGGCTTAGGCTTTGGCTTAAGAGAATGTCATGGCTGGTATAGTTTGTGGCATCCCCAAAACATTTACAACAGTAACATTCAAGATGACTGATCACAGATCAGATCATCGCAACAAATAATAATAAAAACGTTTGTAACATCGCAAATATCACAAAAATGTGACACAGAGACATAAAGTGAGCAGATGGTATTAGAAAAATGACATCGATAGACTTGTTCGACACAGGGTTGCCACAAAGCTATTGTTTTAAAAAAAAGAGCGGTGTATGCAAAGTGCAAAAAAACTGCACAAAGTATGTCCACATTTTCATCATAAGGCTGCTGTAAGCACTAAATTAATTCATATATGTAAAGTGCTTTGAAGAGTGATCAGCCATAACCACAGTGAGTGCATAATAAATTTTAGCTGCTATTATAATCATTATTGTCACCTCCTTAATATCTATCTCTCCAATCTGTTTATCATCCTCACCACTACTCATTGAGGTCAGGTCCTTTATTTTTATTTCACCTATATGAATGTCACGGCTTTAAAACTATGGTTTCCACTTCTCTTCTTACTATATTCTTGTTTTCATAACTTTGATCATGTCGTCCCCCCAGTTCCAGTGCTTCAATGGTTTATTACCACCCTTGGGATAAGTGCAAATTATTGAGTACAATATACAAAACCCTAGATAATCAGGCAAATCAAGCCACATCTATCCCCTCCGTTCTTCTGGTATGTGAGGTTTGAATCCCATTGATCAATTTGAACTAGTTCAAAACCAGAGGCTCTCAATTTTTCTTTTAAAGCAAGTTACGAAAGTGGCCAAAATTTGCTCTGAGACTCTGAGGCCCACCACCTATTCATCCCCACTTATGTTTGCTTACCTCTCCGTTGAAAAAGACTAAATGACAGGAGATGCCATTATACAGGAATATATGCACGGGTTTCCTACATGTCTGCTTTAGCAAGAATCTGTTCAGATCCATTCTTTTCAAAGTGTGGTTGGAAGATCAGCAGCATCAGCATCACCTGGGAGCTTGTTAGAAAGGTTAATTTATCAGGCCCCACACACACCTACTGAATTAGAATTTCTAGGGGTGGGCCCAGGACACCGTTTTGTAATAAGAACTCTGGGTGATTCTTATTCATGCCAATATTTGAGAAGGTCTGATGAAAATGATGCTGATTGAGGCTTCATTCTTACATGCAGGAGTCAAAAATACTACTGATACAAATACGAATTACAAAATGTATTAAGCAAAGGGTACGATCCTGAAAAAAAAATTATGATGAATCTAAATCCTTTATAATTCAGATGTAAAACAGCAGCATTTACTTTTTAAGTAACTTCCGTGTTTTTTCTTAGTGTTTATTTATTTTTGAGAGAGAGAGAGAGTATTAAGCAGACTCCAGGTTCTGAGCTATCAGTACAGAGCCTGATGCGGGGCTCAAACCCACAAACCATGAGATCATGACCTGAGCCGAAGTAAGACACTTAACCAAGGGAGCCACCCTAGTGCCCCAAGCAGCAGCATTTTAAAGTTATGACCAATTTAAGATGTCTTGCCTATACACTGATAACACAACATTTTGTAAGAAAATGTTGGTAATTTCGGACACCTGTTCTTAGAGCATGACCAGTTGGAGCTACAACTTACCAAGTATTTTGTAGCACTCTGACTTCTAATAGAATATTTAGAATCCTTAGTAGACTCCCATAATTAGCTGGAGTTTGTTAATGAATGCTATCTTTTAGTGAGCCTTAATAAGTTAGGGTGTCAAGTAAGTAGCTCTTAATTGTTCACAGAAGTAGAAACCTAAGCATGGGTTGTTGTTTTTTTTTCACTTGTGAGAACGAAAACACGAACTTGTATTCAAGGATCAATTTGTTTCTAAAACAGACTCTCCTTGTCCATCAGAAGGTGGCCAACTACTTTGAGAATATCTACTCTAAAGAGCAAAACAACCTTCATCTCTAACCTTTGTACCTGAGTCAAACTGCCCATAACAATCCAGAATTCTCCTCTGGGAAACCTCTCCCCTCCCCATTCCCCCATTCTGAGGCAGCTGGACCTTCTCTGTTTTCCTCAACCTCCCATGCAAACCTCGATAACCATACTTACGGTGCAGTGAAATAATATGTTAACTTCTGCGCTTGTCAAGATCTTTTCAAAGCTTGATTCTGACTGGGTAAAGAAAGGAGTAGTCAAAGGAATTCTAGGTTGATATATAACCAGTCATTTACTATACCTGTCTATTCTTAGCTTTATCACATACTTTTTCTATCTTCAGTCATTCTGAAAACCATTAATTTTTCCCATTTTGAAAATCATGCTTTAATGATGACAAATTTCACAGAGAATAAGAAATTATGCATAAGGACAGTATGAGTGGCATAAATTCTCTATTAATTCATTCATAATCTGGAATGAGAGCACAGTTTCTATTAAGACTTCACATTCTTTTTTGCCATTCTCATTCATAAATGTTACAAAACATTCAACCACTGTGAAGTTAAGAAATAGTAAGTGGAAATATGGTAACAGGCTATGGTAAGAAAAGAACTACACTGGTAATCAAAAGGTTCTGGTTTTAATCTCAGCTTGACTAATAAATATCAGGCTAAAATATCTTAAATTATCAGGGCCTCAGATTCCCAAACTTCAAAATAGAAGTGAAAGATGATTTAGATCCCTCTCAGTGGGAATAATAAAAGTCCCATGGTGTAAACATTCATACAGCATTATTATAATTCTAGGATAATCAACAAGGTAATATAGGGGAAATGCCCCAAAGTACAATCTATATGTGTAAAACCAAAGTTAAAATTTTCCCTGGAGACTATAAAATTATTTTCACCTGCCTGGTTTAGGGAAGCGTTATTTGGATGCAGGCCCTTGCTGTGGCTGCTGTGATCTTCTCCAAGTGCATGTAATAAAAACAACTGAAAGGGGGGGTGGAAGTCCCAACTTCCAGGTATTCTCCAGAAGATCATCTTAGATGGAGACGTGACACTCAGAATATGTAGAGTGTGAAAGGCTGAGAGCCCTTGAGGAATCAAAGGCAAAAGGCCTAAAGCTTTTGGAGAAGCTGTAAAGACAACCCCTCCTCAAACTTCCTCACATCACCTCCACTCACTCTTCTTCCAAATGAATACTTAATCATAATTAGCTTATACATTTTAAAATTTTAATCTCATATGCTTTACTATTATTTTTGCTTATTTTATACTCTATTCTCTTGTCTCCCTTTTTAGCTTCAATTGTTTAAGCATCACACACTTATTCTTGTAGCTTTTCACTCTTACCTTTATTTTCTGGCATTGTAGTCTCATCTTTTCTTGCCCTACCATTCTCGTTTATGGCTATCACATTCAATTTCTTTAGAGCTTCAATTTGAATGTCTTAAATGTTTTCAATTTTTTAATTCAAATTCTGATTTTAATAATATTAGAATCATCCTAAATTTCTTTTCCCTTGGTCATTTATTTTATGTAACCTGTATTTATTATGGCCAGCAAAAAGCAAGTCCAGAAAAGGGCTAAAAGTAAAGAAAGTCATCGTAAGCCAAAAAGCATGTCAGTTTTCCTCCTTGTAACTGCTTTTTCTGCCACTCTGGTTCCCCAGTAGATTCACTGGTCCAGTCCTGGGTGGCTCTCCAAGGAACTTATGCACCCAGGGACAAAGCCAACCCACAGACCTATTCCCTCTCCCAAGGCCGTAAGGCTCACTCTGCAAATGGCATCTGGGTTTGCTCCAATGGTGCTACTTGTTAACTTCTCAAACTATCCACTGTGTGTATTTTAAAATTCTTAACTCCAAAACACGCAATGAACAGAATTTGGGTCATTCCCCTAAGAGAAATGAGGAGCTATTATAACCAAAGGGATGGTATGAAAATAAGTGTTTTCTAAACATCATTCTGGCTACTATGCCAGAGCACCTGCCAACAAAGTATAAAAGTGTCCGTGAAGAACCAATCCATTCGTTCAACAAATATGTATTAAGTAACTACCACGTGCCTGCACTCTGACAGGCACTGATACAGCAAGGGGGGAAATGATAAAATAGGAAAAAAAACATACCAGAAATATGTATAGTTAATACATATTTTAAGAGACTACTGCATTAGTTCAAGCAAGAGTTGAAAGTGTCTTAGACTCTGATAGTGGTCCTGGAGACAGGGAAAATTAGAGTGAATGTGGTAATATTTAAAAAGTAAAGTGACAATATTCAGTGATTCAAAACAAAACAAGTGTTATGTTATCTTCTGTTTCACACAAAATTTATAAATTTTCAATTGCTAAAAGTAGAGAACACAATTCACTTTTATTTCGGTTCTTCTTCCATGATTTGTCTTTCTATTTGGTTACTATTTTCAGTCTCTTATACTCTAATACAAGTCAAAATTTTAGAATTCTATGACTGCAGTATTTTCAGGCAAACAGACTCGAGACCACCAACCATTAGTACTGGGTTCTTTCTGGGAGCTGAACATCAATAACTAGAAGGCAATGCAGAGCTAGGAAGAACACAATTAACCTCCTGGAAATAAAGCATTACCTTACATTCCAACCAAAAAAATCAAAGAAGAAAGAATATTCAGCAAGAGATGCACAGTGCATTGTTGGAGGCATTTATCTATAGCACAAGGGAGAAGTTAGGGATTAAAAACATAAATTTGTAGTTGTTTCAAAGGATTTAACTGAAATGAAAATAAAGTCTCACAGGTAACTATGGAACACTGAAATAAGGAAGAGTACTGTACGTCTTAGTCCCTCACACAATCAAGCTCAGAGTTGTGCTTTAATAATATATCTTTGGGTTTTACAGAAACAGACATAAGAGGATCCTTCAGAAAAATCTGTTGCTGGAATGTTGGCAAGGATACAGCCCTCTCTATTACTCATTACTCCCATGTAAGGCCTGACATGAGAAATCTCTTAGAATTCAGTCCACGAAATGACATTCCCTTTTCTGAAGAATGCTATTCTTCCCTCTTTTTCAAAATGGATATTCTGTAACTAACTACATTCCACTTTAACTACCAGGAATCTCAGAGGCAAAACAGGAGCTTAACCATAGGTCTCTATGTCTTCGGTTTTAGTAGTCGTCTCTCATTGTGTTAGCTTTTCTGTACTGCATCATGCATCTGGAGAAGCTCCTGAATCCTTTAACAACTGCTTCATAACAAACAACCCCCAGTTTAGTGGCTTAAAAAACAATTTTTTATTTATCATAATTCTGTGAGTTAGCGGTGTGGCTATTACACTGATGGGGTATGGGCTCGCTCAGGCAGCTCCATAGCTCCATTCACCTGGTAGGGCAACTGGGGGCAGAACTCACTTGAGCCAGCTGGGCCTGGAACTGTCCAGATCTCCCCATGTGGTCTTTCATCTTCCCAGAGACTGGACCAGGTTTCTTCCTATGGTGACAGCAGCATTCCAAGAAGGCAAGCTCCAATGTGCAAGCACTTAGCAACTCTCTACTTGCATCACATTTGCTTAAGTCCCACTGGTCAAGGTCAGTCACAGGTGCGCGCGCGCGCACACACACACACACCAGAGTTACTATGGAAGGGTGTGGATACTGGAAGGGGTGATTCATTGCAGGCCATTAACTTAACAGTCTACGATAGCAGCTCCTAATGGGGCTATTACCTCTTCTTCCAATCCTTCTAATACTTGAAGCATGTTATTCTTTAACAAAGTTTCCTTCCTATCTGCCCCATATCTTATCTTTTTAAGGGCTAAAATATCCTTTATGGGTGTTCTAAGCTCATACTAGTCCAACATATCAGTGAATGAATGCTTATCTAGGATTCAAAAGTATTTTAAAATTTAAAATGCACCATATGCCACAGCAAATGCTCACTCCTAAATTCTTAAAGCTCTCATGGAAGGAATAAAAATTCCTTTAAATTTAAGTGCAAAAGCCTTTAAAAACATTAGTGCCAATTACTTCCCCCACCATGAGAAAAAGCATCATTCCACTGTTGATGTCCCATACTCATGTTATTGAGATACTTTGTGTCTCTAGTCATTATTGAATGTATTATCATACAAGGGTCCAAAATGTCTAGAATCTTAAAGTTAGAAAGAGGACCATTATCTTCTGGTTTCTACACTAAGTACACCAAAGAGCAAGACAAGAAGATGCTGAGAAGTATAAAAATGTTAAGCTAAAGAACAATAATATAAACAAAAGAGCAAAAATCACCAAAGAAAGGGTAAAGGAGAAAGAAATTCATTAAACTTGTTTCATCTTGCAAGATGTTACTATTTTTCAGATGTCCTATGATAAGACGAAGATGAGTTGAATCGGAAAAAAATTAACTTTTAAAGACATGACTATACATCTTGTGATTTTTATCTGTACTTTTTAATCTCATTGACTTTTTTAAAAACACCAGTTCAAATTTAATTTTAGACTGTAAGTTTTTGTGAAAATCAATGTGTTTTGGGAAAAGGTGTGTGTACATGTGACTTGAGGGTGGCTGAACAGGTAAGGTGGGTCTCTTTGGACACATAAGATTTGCACTATGACTAGGGATAGCACACATAACTATAAAAAAGTCAAGAGAGCCCTTCTGGCTGTGATTATGATGCCAAACAAGATGTTGTTCTGTGAATAGGTGGCAAAATGCTTCAGAGATTTTCCACCAGGGGAGACAAAATGTAGAACTTTACTTATGCACAGAAGACTTTTTTTTTTTTTTTTTGTTAAATTAGGCCAACAGCAGAGTTATTTTTAGATTACTTACTTCACTTTCTCTTCTTAATGGGCTGGTATACAAAATAGGACAGAAAATGCACCATATGTCACAGCAAATGCTCAAATCCTAAATTCTTAAAGCTCTCATGGAAATAAAAGAGATCTCTATCTTAAAATATGAGATTTCCATTCAGATGAAATTAAGACCATAACTATTCTGACGGATATTTAACAGTTAACAAATAAATTACATACACCTTGTTTGAAAAAAACAGGATTTCAGAGAATTTTTCCTTTAATCATTTTTAGGAAAAACAAACTGTAAGAGAAGAGCTAAGGTGTGAATAAATGTGTTGATTTACATTTAAGACTTAAGGTTAACATTTAAATCATACAGCATTTTCAAATTCTATAGTGACTAACAGAGCTCTTGATTTCCTAAAGTTACAAAATTTAGATGACTCATCTACTTGCTCTTTCATAAAATCAATGTAAAGTCTGTTCAGGCAGCCTCAATTCTGTGAAAGACAAACTTTCAAAACTTATTCTTTGCATTTTGACATAATGCATTCTCATTTATGATTGCAATCATGCTCTACAAATACTTATATTGTTATTTTGGTTTATATTATTACAAATATGACAATGAGATAGAATGTATGACCTTAACGACATCTATGTACATAATATATGATACTAGAATAAAAAAATATAACTGATTAAAGAAATTGTCCCCACTTTTATCAATGACATAGATATAATTTAAACTATACTAGGAAATAATGAGCTTATTTTAAAATAGATTAATAAAGTCAACAAATATCACACAGCAACATATTCACTATGTTTTTGGAATGTCTCGATTTTACTGAGTAAACAAAATTGAAGGACAACAAAAGTTTTGGCACCTGTTTGGGGTTTAAACCACTGGATCACAGTTTTCAATTAGGATGAGGATAAAAAAGTGCTTATTTCCTCAAAAAAATCAAGTAAAATCTCTAAAGTTTTGGTATTCTCTTGTTTATTGTTTTATTAAATTATAATCTTGTGAGTGCTTCATATGTTAAATGTGCAGGTCTATTTGTTTTCCCCAAAAACAAGGCAGACAAATATTACTAGATACAGTTCATCATTGTACATAACCTAGTTTTAACAAGATTATATGTAGCAATGAAATAAAACATCTTTAAACTAATATAGGTATTTAGATATATAGAAGTTAATTTCTAAATAACACAGGTCTGCTGATAAATTGTAACTTTTCAACAAAACAATTTTAAAATATAACCTTAATAGATAAATTTATGATGTAAAACTAGGAAATTAAAGAATATTATGATGATTAATGTTGCTAAATTAATAGTATTAATAAAATCCTGTGTATAGAGACTACCTTAAATACACATTCTAATTTTTTTTTAATTTTTTTTAAACGTTTGTTTTTGAGAGAGAGAGAGAGAGAGAGAGACAGAATGCAAGTCGGGGAGGGGCAGAGACAGAGAGAAAGAGACACAGAATTTGAAGCAGGTTCCAGGCTCTGAGCTGTCAGCACAGAGCCTAGATGCAGGTCTTGAACCCATGAACTGTGAGGTCATGACCTGAGCTGAGGTCAGATGCTTAACCGACTGAGCCACCCAGGCACCTCTCTAATTCTTACGTTTAAAAATACACTTGAATAATCTGCATTTCGATACAATCCTATACACCTTAATTCTAAGATATAAACCAAAAGAATAATCAGGTCTAATGGCTGGAAGAAGAATGTTACGCTGAATACAAAAACTAGTTCTTAAAACTTGAAATAAATCATATTATCTTGCCAATAAAAGTATTAACCAAAGCAAAAAAACTGAAGTACTAAAGTCATAAATGGCTGCTTATAGAGGAGAGCAGACTCCAAGCAGAGAAGAACAGACAAGTTTACCTGCATTCAGAACTTCACCACACTTTGTGCCAGACACTGGTCTTGGTCCTGAAATAAAAATTCTTGTCTAAATTGTAGTTAAGTAATACTTTATAAAGTCAAGTCAATTAAGTCTAAGGAGACCAACCCTAAAGGTAACAAAAAAGAGATGAGGTCGCAAAAATAAACATTATAATTCTGAACTTTTATTGAACATTCAACCGGGTTCACACTTTTTTTTTTTTGGTCCAGTAAGTAAACATGGTAAGTATGTGGAAAAAAACTTTAAAGAAGTGGCAAATATGTTGACATTTTTATCAGGTGATGTGGCTGTGTCTAAGTAGTTTTATTTTTATCTTTCTCTATTTGCTAAATCCACATTTAAATTAATTAACACTAATTTCACCATTTGTCTACTTTAGAATTTTACTGACGATGGCCTCTAAGTATGTACAATGGATTCCCAACCTTCCATATTTTATGAATAGATATTTTAGGGCTGGATTAGATATTAAAAAACACCATTCCAAACTATGTTCTTTGGTTTTAAATTGATCCATTATTCCCACTCGAAATGAAGCCCCTCCCATGACACGATATTGTTTAAGAATAGTTACTACACACACACAGTAACCACTTTTTGAGCATGTGCTTTTTATTAAAGGATCACTAACACATGCTCCCAACATCGACGAGCTAAAGAATATGTACTACTTGCCAAACCTTTCTTCCACTGAGCACATATCGCCTTTAAATAATTATTTCCAGACAAATGGGAAAAGGGATTGTGCTTCTTTGACTAAATTATCCAACATATTTTCCTAGCACTGAAGGAGACAGAAGACATATGAGTATGAAGTATCTTCCAAACACTCTTCCTAGTGCTTCCTTACTGCCTGAAACCCAGAAAGTCCAATATTTTCCAACTAATTTCCTCTGTGTGCATGTAAAATGACAGCTGACAGAATATAGAGGCTTGTGTATTAGAGGGCCACAGCAGCATGCTGTGAAGAGCTCACATCATAGAATACAATGATCTGGACCATTAGATGCAAAGGAGAAGATTCCATTGCCAATAAAAAGTGGTAATTAACTAGACTTATCACAAAAATAGAAAATTACTCCATTTCAGAACCAGGAAAATTAGCTTCCTAAATTTAAAACCAGGCCAAGTTTAGAGAAAATTCCCAGGCCCAGGACGAGCTCCCCGGAACAGGAGAGCAGCAACCCTACAAAAGAAATTACCTAACATACCAGATTTAATTATATGGAAATAGCTTTATCCAAATCCACCAATGGAATACAAGAAAAATACTAACAGGGAGTCAAAATTATACCTGGAAAGGAGGAATCTTTTAAATTTATTGTATAATATTGCTTACAAAACATATTCCTCCAGAAAATGAGACTTCAATGGAGTGATGAATTTATTAATCTAAAGACATGTTTAAAAGCCACTCAATAAGGTCTAAGGCTTTGATAAATATAAAAAATAATATAAAACTGAGACAATCTTAAAATACAATGGACATCTACTTTTGCCACATCTAATAGCTTCAGAGAACTTCATGAATAAACCATTGTAACCTCACTTGCAAATACCACAAACAAAATTCAAAATTAATTTGTAAGTTTCAGGTTTCAAGCTTCCAAGGATATACTGATTCAGGCAGAGATAATATCTGACTTCTGAGCACATCCACAAAGTCAGATTTTCCTCTCAAGAATATTCCTACATCAGCTGCTTTAAACTTCACTGCCTGACCAAAGGGGGCAAGAAAATGAGGAACATAATATATTTGCTTCTGGTAAATTGCATACTTTCCTTTCTTCCAGTTCCTCAAAATTCACAGGGGCAGATATAAGGGATGCTCTTTTAGCAGAAAGGGTTGCCCCAATCCTAAACCTTGGCACCGTTTTTTTTTTTTTAAGTATATTTATTTTGAGACAGAGAGAACATGAGCAGGGGAGGGGCAGAGAGAGAGAGAGAGAGAGAGAGAGAGAGAGAGAGAGAGAATCCAAAGCAGGCTCCACGCTGACAACGACCCAGGGCTTGAACTCATGAGCCATGAGATCATGACCTGAGCTCAGATCAATAGTCAGTTGAATGCTTAATCGACTGAGCCACCCAGGCACCCTAGCACTGTTTAAGATGAAAAACATACAAAGTATAGCTGACAAACAAAATATTCTTTCAAGGAAAAAAAAAGTGGAAGGAGGAGCTAGGAAAAAAAGGCAGTCATAAATAAGATCAGTGCTAAACACTGAAGAGAAGGCATCTACTATCTGGCAGCTGCTGTGTGGGGAGCTTTAAAAATATTTTTAGTTCATACAAGTAATAGAATTTTCATCCATATTTTACAATGAAAAATTTAGGTTCAGAGATCAGATAATTTGCCCAAGATCACACAGCCAGCATGGGGCTGAGCCTAGGATTTGCTCTCCGTCTGTCTAATGCCAAGCCCTCCTCTTGCCATGATGTCAAACCCACATCTTAGTTGACAAATATTCCTGCTGGGCCTCCACTGTGTGCACTCATGCTACAAAGAACTACAAAAGGAATAGAAGACATTGCCTTTGCCCTCCAGGCAGTTAACATCTAAGAGGCATTCTGAAGATTCAGATGCCCAATCCATGAGAAGAAATGTGGTATACACAGAGGAAAGAGCAGTAGTCTAGGGAGAGGGAGATGACTCACTCTTGGCTTCACTATATAGTAGCTATATAACCTTGGGTAAATAATAATTGCTAGTATTTCCTCATCTACAGAGATCTTGTAATATAATATCTGCCTTAATTATCTTACAGAATTAGTTTAACGATCCAATTAGATAATATAAGAGCCTTATTAGCTATAAAATGTTTCACAAATATGAAATGCTAGTACTGCTATTCACGTGTCCATCGTCAGGTCATTACAGAACTTCGGGTAAGTATCTGAATTCAGCAATAAAAAGATTAGCAGACTCACTTTTGTTTCCCAGGGCTTTTTGTTTGGCTTTGTTCTGGCTGGTTAAGAGAGTTTGTGCTCTTAGAGTGAGGATTATTAACCAACTGGTTCTGGCTCTTGATCCCTGCACTGCCCAAGCACTCCAGCTAGCTGTCTGCTGAAGATAGGGTCTGTGACCAAACCACTTTCCCCCGCTACAACTGTGACCCCAAGACTATGCAGGCAGCACGCTTACTGCTAGCCCAAAGGTAAGATAGTCCTTTTTCTATTTCCTTCCTCCTTTATTTCCTTTTCTACCCTCTTCATCAGCCATCCTATACAATTAGAACTTTGGGGTGTCTAGCTCACCCCCAAACCCAAAGCTGTACCTCAAATTACAAATTCTTTCTCTCTGTCAACTGTATGAGAAGACCCATTTCCTGAGGGAGGCTGGAGGAACTAGGTTCAGAAAGAAACCAGGTGATTAAGACCTTCTCTGAGGAGGTGGAGAATTTGCAAAACGAAAAACATCCCAGAGCTGGCTGGGAAGAGTCTCTTGAACTAGGCTGTAGAAACCACAAGCATTTAAAATAAATAAGCTAAATCAATTCTCTGTATTCAAGACAGTATTAGAACACAATTTCCTATCAATTTTCCCATTGGAAATTAATCAATGTTTAGAATATTCTCTTTCCGTGAGAATTATTACTCCCAATTCCAAATAGCCAACTGACAAACTGTGGATGGCTTACTACGCTTCAAATACATTTGACTGAAAAAGACTTACTGAAATTCTTTAGATAATCTTCATTTTATTTTCTGTAATTTTAAGCCAACCACTTTGATAATGCATAAGTTGAGCTCAATGAAGCAAAAGCAAACCTTACTGCAACTGAAATGTCACGGACGCAACTTACACACAACTTGACCAACATCCCAGGCTTTAAATGTGTACCCAACACAACTACATCTACCTGCATCTTTCTCTCTCTCTTACTCTCTCTCTTCCCCCACGCCCCCACCCCCGAACTTCTTTGTCTCTGTCTTTAGAGGAAGTTAATAGTATTCTCTCCTTCCTACAATTTGTTTTCCGGATGTGACATTGTAGTTTTGTTTTCAGATGAGTAATAGTAATTCAAAATGCTCACTGGATCAAGAAAAATACCAGAAGTAAAACTCTTCATTAGATCTTTAGAGATTATTAATGTACTCTCATAGGAATAGTTATATATTTTATATTCTAAGTCACAATTTTATTTCTGATGACCAGTAGAGTTTGGGTTTCATTTTGATTCCCTATATCCCCCCCCAAATGCTTTAGAAATGCCATATAATATTTTACTCCACTGTTTCCAAAAGCATGGTCTTCATACCACCTTATTTAAATCATGTACGATATTTTCTAAAAATGCAGACTCCTAACCCCAACCCCTCTCTAGACTACTGAGTCAGAGTAATTCATGTCAGACCTGCAAATAAGCATTTTAACAGCTTTCCCCAAATAATTCTTATAACCAGCAAAATTATCTCAAACGAATGTTTCACTTATTTATACATTTATACATCCGCAACAGCTTCATCTAAAACATTTTATAAACTTACCACGTGCAAACATATTAGATCTCTATTTGAATAAATGTTTCTATCTTCTAGCAGTAAAGACAATTTCCTCAACTAATAATGTACTTAGCTTGGTGTGTCCTACTTTACCTAGGTACTTGCCAGAGGAGCATTCAACTGCCACATTCAAAAACACTCTAAACTTACTTTAACTTTTACCACCACTTACTGAAATTTAAATTAAGAACTAGTCAAAATGACTAAACGTTTTGTTGAAAATGGGATTAAAAGCCACAAATAACAGCATAGCTCTTTATTTACAGAAATAAAGGCTACAAATATACATATTAATAGTTTTTTTAACTCAAGTTGTCTTAAATTTATATCATCTATGTCATCGAACAGTATTTTTTTCCTCCAGTTGTATTTCATCATTCGCAATTAACATTTTCAAAAAACATCAAAAGAACACCTCACTCTCTGAGGAAGACCAGAATAGTTCATTAGCGATGCATATTCCAGCAGCCCCCATACCTGGCTGCATTAGGTCTTTTTTGCACTTTCCATTTTTTTTTAGGTCACACAAATCCTGTAAGTAATGTAATGAAACCACAGGCTTGTCTGTATTTTCTCTTACAGCCAAGCCCTGGCTCATAAATATTTCACTTATTGTTGTCTTAACTCTAAAAGAGATTTGCCTGTATTTTTCTTGCTTTATTTGAAACCTCTCTCTTCTGAAAGTGATTCTGATGATGACTTTGGTAAGGCAGTACATTCTTTTCAAAAGGGCTCTCATTCAAGATGATGGCAACCACCTAGGCCAGCAAACCAAAAATTTTTAATACTCAGAAATATAACATTCATATAATTCTGAGCTAAAATATTTCACAAGGAAATACAGTATCATGAGACAGAGGAATGTTCTCTATGCCTTAAAATGGTAAGAAAAGAGTTCACATAAGTACCTTTAGGTTACAGAAAACAAGGAGAATTCAAGATGAGGTCACAGGGAAATGTTAGGAGGAAAGGGTATTTTGAGTTAGGTGGGCATCAAAAATCACAAACTGCTTATTCAAAACAGTGAACAGTGGAAACAAAAAAGGATTAAAATTCCAAGAAAAAAAATAAAGAAATGATGTTGTTCAATACACAACTCTTTCATATGATAAAGCAACAAATATTACCTCAAATCAGGCCTCCTGTCAAAAAGAGAGATGTGTATTCTGAAGGAAAAAAAAAAAAGATTCTGGCAGTCTACTAGCTACTGAGATTTGTGGACTTGCCCATAGCAAGGAAGAAAGAACATCAAGGAAAAGAACTATTCCTCATTCTTAGTCTTTTCATCCGTCTTCTCATCTCCTCCAGCTGAAACTATGTAATCTACAAAGTTTACACCAAAAATAAGAACAGAAGCACTCCCCAAGACAGACTCTGCAAGATTAGCTTTAGTTAACTTAAAAAATACAAATAAAGAAATGCCAGAACACATAAGCAGAAAAACCTAGCTACAGGGTCACCATAAGTAAATATAGTAGGAAATCCTCTTTACGCAAAGACACAGGAGCAAACCTAGTTAAACAGTCATCTGACTGATGGAGGGCACTGATGTGACCAGTTTTCAAATTTGCCACTCCAGCCAAAGACTTCACTCTACATCTAATCTGTAATCTAATCTACATCACTCTACATCTAACTGTATCCTCGTGTTTGGTCTGCCCATATCCTCACTTACCAGTGTATAGAAAAGGTTCTGGTTGTGCCAAAGCTTTGTCTCAAACTAAAGTTGCCTCTACTGGTTGTGATTCTTCATGATTCATGACTCTTCTACCTGTCTCGGAACCTTCCTGACATCTTTGTTTTGCCCTGACCTCTGAAAAATGTGAAAGACATTCTTGGTTCACTACCTAGACCCTTTGATGACTCGGCTGGTCACTGTACTTATTATCTAGATTTATACTGTGATACTAATAATGACAATATTGAGCACCTAATAAATTACTGACATACAAATAATTTCTTCTCTCTGAAGGCTTAAAAAGCAATGAGGAAAATTACTACTTTGACCTTAATAGCAATGAAAAGGGAAGAACTATCATGAAAGATTTTGTCACAGAACTCTTAGAAGTCCATGTCAATTTTAAGGTCATAATTCCAAGCCAGTGAATAAATGTGGCATGGATTTTTGTAACGGAAGTAAAAACGATAAGTCTATATTTATATGAATAACTGTGTGTGTGTATGTGTCTGTGTGTGTAGCAAAGTATAGTCGATAGGCTAAATGTGACTCAGAGCCTGATTTTGGATAGTCTGTTAGGTAAGAATGGTTTTTTACAGTTTCAAATGGTTGAATAAAAATCAAAAGAATATTTTGTGAAATATGAAAATGATATGAAATATGAAACATGAAAATGCAAACTTTAGTGTATATAAACAAACCTTACTGTCACACAGCCACATTCTTAGTTATTGTTCATAACAATATTGTTCAATATTGTTCATATTGTTCATTGTATACTACAATGGCAGAGTTGAACGACTGCGGCAGAGACCTATGGCCCACTGAACTTATATTTACTCTCTAGTCTTTTACAGAAAAAATTTGCCAGCTCCTAATATATATGACAGCTTGGCAAATAAGAAACGGCTTGGGATAAATATCTACTGAAATTATGAATTACTGAAAGTGCACTTATGGCCCTACAGTCAGCCTGAGAAGGCACTAAAAAGAGGAAAAAAAAATAGAAAATAGCTAAAAAATCAGAGTTACACAGGCATTATTTGACCTCATAAGTAATATTACCATAGCAAGGAACAGTCCAGAAACATGACTCAAAGCTTTAATAAATACTTGAAATGGGCTGAAGCAACCCCCTCCAAACCCTCAAAAAATCTAAGAACACTTCAAGATCTTATTTAGATACTGGAAAAAATGTTAAAGAAGACATGAGCCTACTGTCTGATGACAGTGGTATACTATCATATAACTGAGATGAATCTTAGGTGGTTTTTACATTCTCCACCAAAAAGGAATGTGTTGAAACCTAAAATGGAAAATCAAATATGATTAATAAAGAATCAAAGTTCGGGAATTAATAAGAGAACAATGAGTCACTGTAAATAAGTTCATGTATACATGACCAACGGATTACAATCTCAGGGTATTAAAAAGTAAATGTTATAACAGAATGATAGCTGATAACCTTGAAAGAGTTACAAATAACAGGAGAGAGGACATAGCACCTAAGAGGGGCAAATACTGTTTTATTTTTTTAAGGTAAAAGGATTCTAGAAAATGAAGATCAGTGATCTTGACATTATTCCCCAACAAAACTAGAACAGGTTACTAAACAGATGGTTTGTGAGCACTTAAATTTTTTTTTAAAAAAAACCTGCCATGGATTTGTTAAAAATAAGCCATGCCAAACCTTGTTTCCTTTTCTGACACGCTACTATATGAGTGAATCAAAGAAATGCATTAGCTGTATAATAGCTGGACCAAGAAAAATATAGAGAAAAGTCTCTCATGGCCAACTTGGGGTAAGTCCACTTACTATTTGTGTAACTTTGGGGAAATTTCTTAATATCTGGGATAAGAGGCAAATTTCATGGGTCTCTGAAGTGTCTGCATGTTTTGTGAGCAAAGGCACTGGCAGTTTTTGTGCTGGACTGTCTTTCCACAAATGTTTGTATAGCAAATAGCCTTTGAAGACAGAAATAGTATCTCCCTATGGAACAAAAGAAAAGTTTACTTACAGCCCATTATAAAAGATCTGGGTTCCTAAACTTGGCATTCCTCATGGGTGATACAACTCACCAAGTGTGCAGCATGAATCTGAGCCACTCTATAGAACTCCTGTGGGACGGAGTGGGGCAGGGGGACAAGGAACCAAAACAAAAAAACAAAAAACTCACACTGCTGACTGTACCAGAGGTAATAAAGCTCTGTCTCTGACCCCAAAGTTGTGTGTCTTCCACAAGCATCTATAAAGCACTGGCTGGCTAATTTGTTAACCTGCAAATAGAATAAAATTTCATATCCTCCACAACTCAGCTTTCCCATTTGTAAAATGGGAAAATAACAGTACCTCCTTATAGAAGTATCATGAAGATTAAATGAATTAATGCATACAAACTGATTAGAGAATGCTTATTGAAACTAACTGCTCAAAGAATGCTAGCCATTATTATGATTAATTTCAAATGTATATAGGTGGGTAAATAATCACATCCAAAGGATCAATGACAAGTGAAAGACTCCACGTTCACTAACTTTAGTAAAGGTTCCATTCTTAACCCTGTTCTGCTCAATATTTTTATAATAATTGAATAGAGCTATAAAATGTATTAATCAAGATTATGAATGACACAATTACTAACAAATATAATAGAATCAGGAATTTTTTTTTAGAGCCTGACATGTTGAATAACTGAACTATAAAAGAAGAATTTAAAGGGTGCCTGGGTGGCTCAGTCCGTTGAGCGTCCAACTCTTGATTTCCACTCAGGTCATGATTCTAGGGTCATAGAATCGAGCCCCGCATCAGGCTCCGTGTGCAGCCTGCTTAAGATTCTCTCTCTCTCTCTCTCTCTCTCTCTCCCCCACCCCCCGCCCTTCTCCCCTACTTGTGCTCTTCCTCTCTCCAAAAGAAAGAAAGAAACAAAGAAACAAAGAAACAAAGAATTTAAAAGACATATAAATCCTATTTTTAAAACAAACTCTTCAAATTGTATATTCATGCAACTTATCTAAAATTAATTAAAAATTTAGTAACAATGTAACATGACTAAAAAAAAATGAATCGCTATTAGATTGGAGGAAAAAAATGGAGATAAATTTTCAATGTGTTCTATGTTGGTCAGGCAACACTCTTGGTTTGGTATTTAGCTCTGGGTACATTTTAAAGGAAAACTTTGGCAAACAGAAGCATACCCAGAGGAGAGTTATCAGAACTGTGAGGAATGAAATACATCCAAATATTATATAAGGTATAACAGAAGAAACTTGACTTCTTTAGCCTAAGAAAGGAAAAATTTATTAGAAATGAAAACTTTCAGACATCTACAAAGTTATCAACGTGAAATACTCTGTGTAAATTCAAAGGGTAGAGCTGGAAACAATGGCTAACTGATCACAATTCAACGTAAGGAAAAACTTTTTAACAATTAAAGTTTTTCAAATCTTGGATGTAAAGATAACAAACTTTTCATTCGTGGAAGTTTTTGAAAGCCACTTGCCAGGTTTATGGCCTTGGGGACTACCTCCTTCACATTCAGATGTCTTTTCACTGCTCACTTCTTGTCTGAAAAAAAGCCACTGCACAGGAAGCTACTCCAGGCTTCTTGTCTATTTTCACTCCTGTCTTTCACTCCCTGGTTTCTGTTCCATTTCAGCCCAGCTAGCCCCTTCAAACTGACAATTTGTTATTAGCACCCAACCTGCCTCTCTGATTTACCTCTTTGATTGTTCCCTTTCCATACACTACAGTCCATTGGCAATTTGACAGAGGCTCCTGGAGAGTAAACCCTAGCCCCGTCTCCCATCTGACTTGGAAGGGAGAATGGAAAATGAATTTCATGATCTGAAAGGATCTTTTTATTTCTAGGATTCTTAGATTCTTCTTACTTCTTTTGCCATTTGCAGAAATTGGTGGATGATCAGTAACTGAGGAATAAACAAGTGAATGAATAAATGACAAAACATTATGAAACAACTGATGACAAACTTCTTTCTTCTTTAAGAACTAGCTACCTGAATGGATCTTAGATCTTCCAATCAAACAGATGACAAGGAGTGAAAAAACATGACCAGTGAACTCCTGTGGAAACAAGGAAAGCAAGTTTGAAAGCAAGAGAGACTGGGGGTGGGAGCAGGAATGAGGGAAGAGAACTATGGTAAAGACCCCAAAATTAATTTTTAGAAATGACCTCCCAGTGAAGTCTCTTACTTATAAGCCATGCCAACTTATAAGGCAAAATAAAATCTGAGGCTATATAAAAATGTAATTAAAAAATAAATAAAAATATATTTGAATGAAAAATGAGAGAATTCTAAACTCAGAAAAAATTATGACAGGAACAAGCAACTGCATTATTGCAAAGGCAAACAAGATACACCACAACAATATAAATGAGTCTCATATGCATTATTCATATGATATAATGGTCTATACCAATGACACCTTGGTCTATATGCAAGACCAAGGTATTATATGTGCATATATGCATTATGCATACAATTAAAGTGAAAGAAGCCTAACTCAAAGGCTACACACTGTATGATTCTATTTATAAGATAGACTTGAATGTGGTATATGTATACAATGGAATATTATTCAGCCATAGGAGAGGAGGGTATCTTGCCACTTGTGACAGCATGGGTGGACCCTGAGCACATTATGCTAAGTGAGATAAGTCAAAGACAAGTACTGATTCTTACATACAATCTGAAAAAGTCACACTTATAAAACACCAACTAAAATGGTGGTTACTCTGGGATGGGGTGTTAGGGATTAAGATTAATGTCACTTAAGGGTACAAACTTGCAACTTGCTTATAAACAAGTCATAAAGATCTAATGTATATGGGATATAGACAGCAATGTGGCACTACAGTTATGTAATGTGATAAATGTCACTACAATGGCAATCATGTTATGATATATAAACATATCAAAGTAACACACTAGACACCATAAATTTATACAGTGTAAAATTTGCCTTAAAAAAAAAAAAGCAGACTTGAGAGAACAAAACTATAGGGACAGAAAACAGATCAATGGTTGCCAGGGCCTGGAAGATGAGGAAAAAAGGGTGACAAAAAACCATATGGAAAAATTTTGTAACATGATTTTGTTAAAATATACAGAACTTTACACTAAAAAGGGGTTAATTTTGCCATACGTAAATTATCTTTAACTAAAAATAGAAACTAAAGAGCTTAAAATAATTTTATAAAGATAATTAAAATAGTGTGTCATTAATATGACACAATAAAAGGAGAAAAAATTACCAGAATCATTTCTACAGTATGATAACCAATATCTTATTATTTTTTTAAATTTTATTTCATTAATTTGAGAAAGAGAGAGAGAGAGAGAGAGCGAGCACACGAGTGGGGGAAGGGCAGAGAGAGAGAAGGAGAGAGACAATCCCGAGCAGGCTCTGCACTATCAGCACAGAACCCAATGCGGGGCTCAAACCCACCAACAATGAGATCGTGACCTGAGCCGAAATCAAGAGTTGGACATTCAGCCAACTGAGCCATGCAGGTGTCCCACCAATACTTTATTTTTACAGTGAAACGTCAAATGTATAGCCAAATAGGTTTTTAAAAACAATCAAATACATTTTTACTTCCAATGAAGAGTTCACATGTAAAAGTAAAATTATTCATCCACATTCCATCTCTTAAATATACTCTCATAAGAAACATAATCCTAGAAATAAGAAAATAAACATTAAATATTTTTGTTAGTTATGTATTCATAGCTTGTTACCATGTATTCTCTTTCATTGTACATCTGCACTTAAAATTTGATCTTATATAGTCAGAAAAACAAGTTGTCTCTCAAAATAAAAACAAAACTTGTAACAACAATGTTCCTTTTAATACAGTAATATGAGTAAGCATGTACTTAGTCATATTTTAGAATCTGGCACTGTTGCAGCCTAGTGGAAACAACATATTTTCACGATACAATCAGAAGGATACCAAAGAGAATAGATTTGTAAAATCAAATACCAATAGACATAACAAATGACATTGCCTTTCTTCTGTTTGTGGAACGGTAGGAGCAACAGACATGTAGGGCGTGGGATAGTTTGACATTCTTAAAAATTACAAAACAGCAAAGAATTAGAACTTCACTTAAAAGCATACTTTTCCAGAAAGAAAGAAATATTACAAATTGATCAAAATTATAGATTTAAAATTATGGTATATGGGACAACACAAAGTCAAGCCGTCCAATGAATTATATTTTTAGTTACAGGAATATGCATTCTCAGTAACATATGACAAGGTAGAATTGAAATGGGAACGTCTGCAAGCTTACATCACAGCTAAAACCTACCACAATTTATAATCCTTTACATTCAGAGAAGAATGCTTTGTTGCTGTTCTCCTTGTTCGTCTGCATAAAGACAAACCTTGATCGCCACAAGAAAAGCAGCCAGAATAAAGAAAGGGACCACACTTTGCATTGGATGGCACACTCCATGGGGTGTGTATAGTTGATATGATGTATGTGCTGCACAACTGGGGGATGGGGCAGCAAAGCAATAGAGGAATGATCTAGATGAGGCTCTAAAAACTTTTTAGCAGTGCCCAGGAGAAGAAGAAAGACGCCTCAAGAGATTTGGGGCAAAACTTCCTATGTGGCACACTGTATAAAACCGTGTCACTCCCTTTAAGCCAAACTACAGCAAAGACATGTAGTATTCCTACAGCTGGGAGTTGTGTTTCCTTTAATGCCGCACAATGCATAGGCTGGACCATGTGGCAGCCCGACATTTTATGTGGGTTCTAAAAATGTATGTCTGTGTGTGTGAAGTCCATCAAAAAGGGGAGCTCTAATTTTAAAAGACAAAGTTTATCAAACAGCTTATCCAACTCCACATCTTATTTCTGGACTGGTGACACTTCGAGCTAAATATATGAATGAGCACAGGACCAGACAAAATTGTGAAGAAATTAATATTGGGGAAAGTTAATGACGCACCTCAGGGGAGAGAACGCCAGGTGGTTATTTATTCTTCTTAACCCAAACATGATCACCCTCACATGCACTCTCCCTTCTCTGCTGTGTGAGCTTTCTGGTTAAACAAGAGGAGGCTCCATTCCTGACGGAGATGGGGGGAAGCGATGTGAAAATGCTCAATGCGCTACAATAGTAGAAAAAAATTACTCTTAAATTTTAACTGAGCCCCCCTGAGCTTCATAAGCAAAGTTACGTGTGGTAATTGTTGTTAGTTTTAATTAGTTTTAATTGTTTTTATTTTAGGCAGTGGTCGTTTTCTTCCATTCATTCTTATGTGTGTGTTTATGGTAGTAAAGACAAAACATGTTCATGGCTTCAAATTTGATTCTACATATTTCAAAAAAGATTTGAGTTGAAAGTAACCTAAAAACTAATTCATGTTCCTTTTCATTTTGGAGGAACTAACCCACCCACCACCACACAACAGTTACAGACAGACCAAGTACCAGAATGCAGGTCTCCTGGCACTTACCATGGAACTCTGCATAGTAAACCAAGCAGCTATTTTACTAGCTGTGGTAATAATTATACTTTCCAGAAGGATCTATCTTCATTCGCATTCTAAAATGCATTATTACTAAAAAAGTACTTTAATACAAAATGTCCTTCTCAAGACAAGGAAAGGATTGGAACTTGGAGTAGCCGAATGGCAGCATGGAGGGCACTGGGTGTCTAAGGAGCAGGAGAAGAGGAGGAGAAGTTAGTAATTTTTTTTAAAGGGGAAACTGGGGTAATCATGTAACAAAAGCCCACTTTGCCTAGCTTCACAGTTTTACGAGGGCTACATATTCACTGATGGTATAATAAAATATCAGAATGATGGTGAAAGATTTCATAATTCAGTCTGGAGGAAGGAAAAGAGAAAAAGAAAAATGAGAAGAGGCAAAGAGGACCTCCTCCTTTAACATCAATAGAAAAGATGATAAATGCCTTTCTCTATTCTCAAGGTATTTCAAATAAAATTGCTGAACGAGTTACTGCATATTCCAAACATGGACATAATATGTGGGAAGGAGATCTATAGAGCATTAGGTTTGGAAGAAAAAAATCAATGGGGATTATGGAGTATACTTGTGAGGAGCATTGGGGGCTGAATGGAAGTATTGACTATAGTGATACAGTACATCTGAAACTACTACTATACTGTATGTTAACTAAGTGGAATTTAAATAAAAACTTAAAAAGCAAAAGAATCTGTGAATATGTATGATGTTTTATGGAGAGCTGTATCACTTATTCATACCTTAGTTATAGATGTCCAAAAGCAATTTGGGCAAGCTCAAGAGTGAGATTTTAAATTTGGAGACATGGACCTTCCAAAACTCATAAGTACTCAATCTGCTCTGTTTAAGTGTAGATACTGAAAGAATGAGGCAAAAGAGAAGTTGTAAACTTATGGTGTGTGTGCCAACACAGAGAGGAAAGCCATCTAAATCTAAAGGTTTTCAGAAGAGACCTTGGCTTAACCCATTTCCTCCTATTCTTCCCCACAGACAATCTCAGAAATACTTGGTATGCCAATGTTGTGTTCATAACGTAGCCATTAGAAATACCTATAGACATTATTTATATTATTCATATTAAGATGTGATTATGAAATATATGATGAAACGTCATTTGGACTGTCCTAAGTATTATTACATGGAAGCACTCAACTATTGAGCATTTGTTGTTGCCCAGAAAGAAAAACATCCATTCACACCTTTCAAAAGCTAAGTATACTATTGTTTCTCAGATCAGAATAAAATAGAGATAGAAAATATTGAACTTGAAGTGTATCCACCTGAGAGGGGAGCCATGTCTTGGTCAATACAGTAGTGAACATGGTTTACCAAATGTGACATGGTATAAAATAAGTGAAAAGGAAAAAGGAAGGTGAAAAGTAATTGCAGCTACACAAAAAGTGAGTTAATGATATAGACAGAAGTAATTTCTTGGCCCTCTGACAACTCATCCATTCTTTCATTCAATATTTAGTTTTATAGCTGCTACCCAGTGCCAAGCACTGTTCTACGCATTGGATTAGAACGGTGAACGCACGAAATCCTTGGCTCCCTGCAATACACTTTCTCATCAGGAAGACGTGATAAATAAACAACTTTTTAAAATGTCAGCTGATGATGGTGCTGTGGGGAAAATTAATGTTGGGTAAAGGTGACAACGCATGACCAGTGAGTATTTGTTATTTTATATACGACAGTCAGAGAAGGCTTCTCTAAAAAGGGTATGTTTGAGCAGAGACATGAAATTCATGAAGATATCTGAGTGTAGAGCATTTCAGACAGAGAACACAGAAAAAAATCTGTGGTGGGAATCAGCTTATCCTGTTTTGAGAAATACCAAGGAAGCCAGTATGTCTAGAGTTGACTGAATAAGAGGAAAATGTTAGGAAAGAATGTCAGATAGGTAACAGGGGTCAAATAACATGGACTTATGTAAGGTCTTTGTCTTTTATTCTCAGGGACATAAGCTATTGGACGGTTTATAGAAAAGAGTGACATAATCACATATTTTTAAAAGATCACTCTGCTGTGTGGAGAACGGACTGTGTTGCCTAGAGAGAGAAGAAGGGAGATAAATAAATAGCTACTGCCAACAACTCAGGTAGGAGATGATGGTCTACCTGATCAGATTGGTACCAGTGGTGGTACTAACTAGATGTATAAAACGAGCTTGGGGGATGAGGGGAGGCACTTACCTAAACTAAAGGCAGACTCAGAAAGGGGGGGGGGACGACAAAAAAGGAAGTGAAGAGTTAGCTACAGGCATACAGATATAGATCAACTAAATCCTGGAACATAACTTTGGGTGAAGTAATGGTGAGGAATAGTCCTTAAAGATGTTGGGGATCTTTTTTTTTAAATGAGATGATTTTATGACAGTCTACATATGCTAAGATGTTAAGCTATTTGGATTAGTGTACTATAAGTTTCTCCTCGCTATCTGCCAGTGAGAAATTTTATAAATGCTTTCTCTGAAATATGTCTACCGCTGATTTTTTTTCTTACCCCCTAAAATTCACTTTAAGAAAGTTTGTTTTTTCTTAAATTGAGATAAAGTTGTAAAATGATGGCTGTAGCTGTGTATGTCTACCAAAATGATACAAAACTAAAATAATACAAAAAACTTTGACAGAAAATGCCATTATAAAAGTTAAGAAAGAAATGTATACCAGAAAAACTTTACACTATTTCTAGTAGTATGCTTTATTTGAGGAACTCAAAGTAAATTTCCTTAACTTCCTTTAAAAAAAAAAAGTGTAACATTCTCATGGCATAAATCTTTTAGGCTTATGTTAGATAGATCTTTAAAAAGAAACACTAAAAACTTAAATAAATTTTAAATCAACATTATCCTCCACATAGTATATTTTAAGCCTTCCAAGATAGAAATCAAGAGAAATTAAGCAACATTAATAAACTAAAACTGCTGAGAGCTTTTAAACCCCTGGGGATTCATTTGCTTCACAGCCATATACTTTTACAACATTTAAATTTTATTTGCCTTTGCTAATAAAAATAATTTGCCACAGAGACAGGAATGAAGACATATTTATCAATATAATGGGAAGGTATATTCTAGAAGTCCTTGGTGGATTGAAGGAAGAGGGAGGTATACAACTGAATGGGAAACAGACTTATATTGGTAGAGTATAGGTCCAAGAACACATATTTCAAATATCAAGGAATTTAAAAGGCTAAACCTGGCCCTTCATAGATAATTTACAGAGAAAATGCATTTTAAATAAAATTTTAGATAAAATTATATAAGCAAGTGTAATTTAGAATTTCAGTTGTTCATAGAAAGCAAGTTGACAGGTGAAGAAATACAGTAAGGAGTAAGTAAAGTTAATAATTACAAAATGAAAAAGTATTAGGGTTCAAAGTGAAACAGGGGTGATACCATTATAGCTCATTTTTGAGCCATGATACTCTTAATTTAGCTGCCTGGCAAAAACCTGTATAGATAAACACAAATTCCTAGTCACTCCCATTACAAAGTTAACATTATTCTCCTAAGAATTAGGCCAATTCTTAACAATGCCGCATTTGAGAAAACGCAGAACTGCTGAAGCATCTATTTAGAGAAAAAACAGTTTTAGTAAATACTGAAAATAAGTCACCACATATATATAGGTTTACTTTTCATTTTAATATGAATAGTGTTGGAACATTATGAATCTAAATCTTCTTTAAGGACCTCTCTCCAGTATCTCAATGTTCTAACACTAACCTCTTAATTAGTCACAATATTTCTTTATATTTCACCAACGTTATTCCCTTTTTTGTTTTGTCTAGAAATTTGGGGGAGGGGGATGGATCAATACACTGAGCAGAGCAAAAGAATATATACAAAAATACATCAGAGGTAATGACAAGACAAAAGTAAATCAGCAAGTGGAAGTAAATGCCCATTTATTTTAATACGTAAGAATACCTACAAGGAAAGAATATTCTACAGGAAAAAAATATTCTACCATATGAGTATTTATGTAATTCAATAGTAATGAATTTTCACATAAACAATGTGGGACTTAAAAAGAAAAGTAATGGTACTTTTAGACAACTCCCCAAACTATGCTTAGTTAGGGAGCTGAAAAACACAGTAATGGGGTCCACCTGGAAGTTCTGAAAAACAAATGAAGATGCTAAATTTCTGGAACAACTCCATAGAAAAATCAATGAAAATGACTCAAGCCACATGGGGGGAAAAAAAGACCTAAGAACTTAAAGTACTTTATACAAACTATGGAAGTTATAGGACTGGAAACCAAGTATATTAAGAAATACACACAGTTGGATCTAGGAAAACATTTATGTCATCTAAAGAAAAATAGAACTAAACTATGGCATATAACATTTGAATTAGGCACTAGGTTATCTGTGGATCGTAAATACTGGAGTATGTTTAAGGCAAGTTGTAAGCACCTGTATTGCTTTTGCAGACCCTTAAGAAAATAAGCAGTTATCATTTTGGGTTGGGTCTAATCAAGTATGTTAGAACTCCACGAATTAGGGGGTACATAAGTAAGGTTACTTTGAAAAGTCTATGTAAACCTTAAGCTCTCACTGGGCCTAATTTAAGAAACAGGCTTTCTTTATTTAAAGGGCAGTGTGAATCTGGGCACTGGTTAGAACATTTTGGATCCATTCATTTATCACTAAGAGTACTTCCATCTACCACAAAGTTAAAGGGGGAAAAAAAAAAAACAGTGTGTGTGCCAAGAATTAGTATTCAGTAATTGCAATGAAATTGTTATTATTTCTAAATTCAGTGGTGGTTTGCAATTTTGTCTAGCAACAATGATGTCAAGAGAACTTCTCAGTGACATTCTCTTACAAGTCAATGGCTTCTTTCTGATTTAATTTAGAGAGGTAAAAAATACGTGACCACTTCCATCATTCAGTTTTCTATCAGTATTACAACTAATAGCTGATCTAACATGAGACTATCAACACAGAAATAGACAAGGGTGATGAGGCACAGCCAGCTATAAATCCTTAAAAATATCACAAATAATATGCCCTTTATGTAATTGAGTTCTGTATCCCTCACATTTTCTCTTGAAATAAAAATGTCTGGTAAATTTGTCTGGCTATGTTCATTATACTGTTATGTGCCCTATGAGTCTCAGTCAAACCATGAAGATATTTTCACATATTTAAATATACTTTCATAAAGTATAATTCTAATAGCTCTACAAAGAGAATTGGTTTGTGTTTTTAAATTTTTGCTTGTACAAAAGGAATAGAACTTCTCATTACAAGTTATCTGTAAATTTAATGTTCACCTTTTTTCCTATTTTTACAGTGTGCCACATACAACAATTTCCCCCTATTTAGGTTTCTAGAATATTACAAGGATTTATTTTATTTTATTTGTAAAAGCAAAACCACTGTACTATCACCAGTGCAAATAAATGAAACTTCAATGACAGTTTACTGAGATACAACCATTAATAAATCTAGTCATGTCATAATGTGATTAAAGGTCTCTTTCCACTCCAGAGTATGAACTCTATGAAAGCAATATTCAATTCTAAAATGTCCATCACTCTAAATCTCAAAATGTAAGTTGAGGAATTTTGAAAAACAGTTAAGAATAGTTCATAATTGTTATTTGTATATAATTTCTTTTGATTATTCTATATCCACTGTAGTGCAATTGTAACATTTTAGTTATCTGTATATAAAAAGAAAGCATGTACTGCACTCCTTAAATTGAATTATAAAGAAAATACTCTTAAAAATTCTTGCATTCTTGTACTGAAACGTGAACTTTTGGATGATCTTTTAAAATGGAGTGTCCTCCCTCACTTACCTACAGTGATGTATCATCAGGTTTCCAGTCTCCTCTTTAAAAGTTAGTAACTCAATCACAATTAAATACTTATTCCACTCAGTTTTGGGTAACAATGAAATAGTGGGATTCTTAAGGAAGTACTGAATTGAACAAGGACTGAACCTGGGTCTCCTTAAGTAACAAAACTGGGAGGATGGGAGAGGGGAAGGAAAGAAGGAAAGAAAAAATGACTTTTAAAAAACTTCTAAACTAAAATGAAATCTTAGGACCCTAATGATCATCATATACATAACTTTATACCCACTTTATTAATGGTATACACAAATAAATCCAAACTGTAAATTAACAGTATTAAACAAACACTACATTTTAAAATTCCAGTACACCGAGAATATACTTATCCATAACTCATAGTGACAGAAAAGATAAACAGGCCCCTTGACAACATAAAACATTTCCCAAGGTACCGCACGATGCAAGACTGAAGAGGAGAATATCTAAAAGCTCATCTTGGCTTCAGTGTTGACCTGTGACATAGACTTGCTATTAAACACACCCCTCCAGTCTCCGCGGCTGCCTAACCAAACTATTTGAGTTAGGAGAGCATGCAAAGAGGTGCCTTCCAGGCAAACTTTTGTTTTCTAAAAGTTAATCTCTCCAAATACTTCCAGTTGGAAAACGTCCACTTCAGCTACTTGCCACCAGGGCGTCACTTTCTCCCCTCGGCTTACCTGCTACTACTTAATTATTCTTCCAAATAGACTCTGGGCATGTTGCGGAGGTAGCTCTTTAAGCACTTCTGAATCCATGATGACTATATATGTACACATCTTACACACTCCCACAGGTCTCTCACACCCTTTTTCCCTCCGGCCAGTTCTCAGCACTCACCCAGGCCACGTCCGGAATGCCAGCCCACCTGGGAGCAAACAGTACTCGAGGAATAATCCTCAAGACCAAGAAACTGACTGGACTGCAACATGTGGTGAGAGAAAATGGGGGGGGGGGGGGGGGAATAAGCATTACAGATAGCAGCTGTCCATTAAGTGGTTTAAATCTGTTGGTTAAAAAGCCGAATAAACAAATACACAGATGGGGTCTCGTTCCTTGGGGATTCCGGAGTCTGAGGAGCCAGTGTCCAGTTCGGCCTCCCTGGAGTCGTCCCTACGCAAAACTTGCACCGGTTGCGCTCTCAAAAGCCCCAGGCTCGCACGTGTCTTTACCCTCTGGTCCCTCCTAATCGGTGTCACCCCACGCGCCAGGTGCCCTGAGAGACTTACCTAAGAGATCTCAGAGTCTGAGGATAGTAGGGCAACTTCTCCTCCCTGCTCTAGACGGGCCCAAACGCCCTCAACAAGCGAGGGTCCACAACGACGCTCGCCCAGAGGTCGGGGTGTCGGGGCGCGTCCTGGCCTGCAGGGCGGGGAGACGCGCGCGGGAGGCACGCGGGCGGCGCGCCCGGCCACCCAGTGGGTCCTGCCGTGCAGCCGCCGCCGCACGTGAGCCGCGGCGAGCGCGAAGGGCCGTCGGGACACGAGCTCTGCCCGGGTTAAAGCCAACCCCCAGCTACCGACTGCCCTCCGCTCGCCAGGGGCCTCCACCGACTTACAGGTAAAAGCCAAGCGAGAAGCCCTCCCTTTCTCCGCAAGGTGCCCGCGCCCCTCCCACATTCCCTCCCTAAAGAACCGGGAGGCGCGAGTTCACCCTAAACCTACGCCCAGAGTGAGGAGACCTTTCCAAAGCAGAGTAAAAGTAAGACTAGGACAGATCCCGGGTGAAGCGGGTCGTGCTGTGGACAGAGGAAAGAGCGTGATGGGGGCAGCAGTCAAGATGCACCATTATCCCGAAGCATCACTAGGGGCCAGGAGTTTCTTTACTGGAGAAACAGTTGTGTCCCCTCTCCGCCTCTAGTTCCCAGAAAAGTACTTCTTAAATGAACGCTGAAGCGCCTAACTTAGAGACGGACGAGCAGCATGCACTTGCCCAATTGAGTAAATAAAGGTCAGCAGTTGGATCAATAGTGTGCTTCCAACCGCCAGATGTTTTTACTGTTGTTTCTCCTCCCAGGGGGAAGGGGGGAAGGGAGGGGAAGGAAGAGACAACAAACAATAAAAATAAAAGAGTAAACAAACACACATCTGGTGTTTCGACACACATTTTCCTCCAGCCGCGGTCTCTCTGGACGAGGAAAAATTTTGCATATTCAAAACTAAAAATTAAACGTGAGCCAAAGGCAATCTCCCCTCTGTCGATTCTCCCTTCCCCCATCACAATGCAAAATGAAAAGGAACAACAAGTGGTGATGTTAGGTCCGGAAGGCGACCCCGACGCAGAGCCAAAATTTGACACATGTCACACCCGCCCCGCCGCACCAAGCGCAGCGGCTGGGGCTAAACTTTGCAGCCGCCGCCGCCGCCGCCGCCGCCGCCGCCGCCGCGGGAGGAGCGCGCAGTAGAGTAAAGTCGCAGCCCGGCCCGGCGTGGAGGTGGCTGGGACGGGGTGGGGTGCGGAGGTGCAGCGCGCCAGAGTGAGGGCGAAGAAACTTACCGCGACCTGGGACGCCTGGGCAGCGTCCCGGGAGGTGGCACCCGCGGCGCCGAGGCAGAAGCCCCCAAACAACACACCCACGAGCGAGTCCCGGCAGCTGCTGCCACGAGTGGGGGGCGCGCCCTGGGGGGGGCCGGAGGAAGCCGCAGCCAGCAGACGCGGCCGCCGCATAAATAACCGGGACGGGCGCTCGCGGGCGGGCTGCGGGTGGCGCGGGGCTCGAGCCGGGGCGCAGCGGCCGCCGCGGAGCTGCACGCGCCGGCGTGTCTCGCGCTTTCTCGGAGGCTCGCGCTGTCTCGCGCTGCCGCTCCCCCCACCCGGATCTGTGTGTGTGTCTGTATGTGTGTCTATGTGTGTGAGTGTGCGCTGGCGGGCGCGCGCACCCGGGCGCGCGCGCGTGTTGTTGGCAATGCAAACTGTACACACACTGCGCGCGGAGCCGCCTCTCCTCGGAGGGGCGGGGTGGGGGAAGGGACGCCTCGGAGGATTCTGAAGTACTGCCGGGCCACTTGTTTGTTTTGTTTCACTTTGCGTTGTTATTGTTGGTTGTTGTTGGGCCCCAAAGTGGTTTGGAACCAGCCGGTTAGAATGCCTGTCGCCCCCATCTACCTATCTCCCCCGGTCCCCCAACTTCTTTAAAGGAGGGGGAAACGCGGAGCAGAATATTGTTCGGCTTTGCAGTGGAGCCTCCTGGCTGACGTCAGGTCCACCTGCTATGTAAACAACTCGCTGGAGAACTTGTTTGTTCTGCGCCAGATCTTCCCCCACCCCCACCCTTCTCCCCACCTCCTGCTCCGCCTCCTCCCGCTCGGCCCAGACGGCGCGTCGAGGAAGGGGGTGGGGAGGGAGGAGAGAACAAAACCGTATGCTGTATTGGCAAAGCCGAGTTGTGTCTGCTGCTTCTTGGCAGTCCCCAAAGTACGTCCTCTCAGCAGACGGAGCTGCTGGCAAATGAAACAGGGGATTCCACGTGAAGTGCAGAAAGCCTCGAAGGGATCCAAAGCCCTCGGTGGCAGGGAGTTAAAAGTGCATGGTAGTGAGACAGGGAGACCCAAGCGTGCGTTAAAATGCTGATTGGCCTTTCTTTTCACGGTGTGCGCCTCCGCGGCCTGGGCTGGAGAGAGGCCGAGTGTCTTTCTCACTCTTCATTGTTGTCGTGGCTCCTGTCTCACTTGGGCCCAGGAGTTCTTGGGCTTCCTCGTGGTGGCTCCGTCCGGGTCACCGGCGTGGGGCTGGGCGGCGGGCCGGCCGGGGCGGAGCTTGAAAGGAAGGGGCGGCCGACCTGGGACTTTTAGGGTTTGAGGCTTTCGAGACGGGCCCTATCAGTGACTGAGGGTTGCCAAAGTACCCGGAATGAAAGGAAAGAAGAAACTGCCACAGCCCGCTCCGCGCGCACTTCAAAGCCAAGGCGCCGGCGCGGGGGATGCGCGGGCCCAGCCTCCACAGCACCCGGGTCCCAGCTCCAGTCCGTGGAGCACGACCCAGCCAGCTGGCCCACGCGGGACCAAGGGGATGACGAGGGAGAGACCGAGGGAGGACCAGACAGGCCTGGATGGGACGCGGGACCCGACTGGGGGATTCCTCCGTGTAGTCTCTTCCCCAAGCCCGCTCCCGGCAGGCGGTTCCTCCCCTCCGTCTCCCGCCAGTCGCTCCGCTGCCCGCTGGCTGCGCGACCCTCCACCCGCCGCCTTCTCGGCGAGCTGCCGCCTGAGCCCCGCCGCTCAGCTGACAATCAGTGGCAGAGCGTGGCGTTCCGAAAGGCGCTGAAACTTTCTTCCAAATAGCTGCAGCCGAGAGGCCATTGCGAATTAGAGCCTGGCCCCCGGCTTCTTCCCGGCCAACTTTAACATCTCCGGTGGCAGAAAGGGGGGAGGGTGGCTGGGGAGACGGGCGAGCAGCACTAAACTTCTGCCTTTGAGTCTTTCTTTTCCTCAAAGAGCAGCGCGCCCTTTCTCTAAAGGGCAGACGCGAGCTCACACACACACACTTGGCACCAACTCTTCCCTTCAGAACCCGCAGTTCTCCCGGGGAGGAAGCAGCCCTGGCACCCACATCTGTAAACACACCGTCAGCTTTTCTAGTGAAACCAATTAAGTCAATAAGCCAAGGGGCTGGTCGTGGGAAGACGGCCCCTGCCAGGAGCACGAGGAACGAGGTAGAGTTGAGCTTTGAATTGCGGTGCTTTCTGCGAGCTTTTAAACTCCAGGTAGTCCTTAAGTGCTCTGCTTATGAATTGTGTTCTCACTCTTTTTAAAACTGTCTTTTTCGAAATGCAGGCTGAATAGTGGACAAATAACCCAGATCTTTTTTCTTTTTTCTTTTTTTTTTTTCTTCCCCAAGATGGGAGCAGGGAAAGAAGGAGAGAGCATTCTTTAAAATTAGGAAACGCCAGACCCAAATGGCCCTACCTCGCCCTTCTGAAAGATTGGGGATAATTTCATGTTAAGTAATCTGCGTCTGTGCTTCATTGGCAAACCTACATAAAAAGCGGATTCTATGAATTAACCTGAAACTATTTTGCAAAAGACAAGGAGCAAACGGTGTCGAAATCCTTGGAGAGCTGAGGATGTCTTTCCACAAGATTTGTGAAAAAAGGTAACAGAATAGTCAAGAGGTCTACAGAGTCCCACTTTCCCCCTTTCTTCTTCCTCCCCCGCAGACACCGACTCGATTTACTTCTCTGTCCAGGGGTCTGGAGGAAGTGAGTGGGAAAGGTTTATTAGAGAGGAGTCCGGGCCACTTGGAAGAGAAGTTCAAGTTCCCAACGAGGAGAAAGAGGGTTACGCTCCAAAGACTTGGAGAAGAGCGGGTTTAGTTAGCCTTTCTCTTTCCTGTACACAAAGACACGTTTTGGTGAAATTCGCCGCCTCTGACGTTTCTCTCCTGTGAATACAAATAGCCAGGATCCAAGGGGTGCAAAAGGATATCTCAGTCCGAGGAGCACTTCTTTCTAAGTGGGCTGTGTCCCCTTGACACTCGTCTTTCTAAGCGGGGCTGAGCCCGCAGCCCCCCGGATGCCCCCGCTTAACTTCGCCCCATTCTGTCCTCGCCTGCTGCCATTCCCCAGGCCACCAACCCTTCCCGCAGGGAAGGCGCCCAGGGAGTTGAGAAAGCAGGTCCTGCCAAGAGCCGCTGCCCCGGGCGGACCCCTAGCCCGCAGCCAATGGGCTGGGCCCGGGTTCGAGAGGTGAAAGTTCAGGCCCAGGGCTAGCGGCTCGCTGCCCCTCTGCGCTCGTCTCTCTCCCAGCCCCCGCCCCCGGCCACAGTGCAGACACAGCCCTGCTACCAGGGGCTGCCACGGTGGCACGTAGTTTGTTGATGGGTGGTCATAAAATATATTTATTTGCAATTCCTTTAACTCGCCCACCACCCCCGCCCCAGCATGGCCCGGAACACTGCGGGCTTTGTTCGCCTAGCTGCTGCTGGAGCCGGCCGGGGTTTAGCGCTCTGTGCTAACAGACTCCAAAAAAAGTTGAAGTGTAATAATAGGAAAACCGGGTTTCCGCAGCCGAGGAAAACGCTGAAAGGGCAAACAGCGAACGAATAGTTTTCTTTTGCACAAGTCACTGGTCAGCCCACTGGATCGTGGCAGCCTTGCAACGAAACACTGCCTAACAGAGAAAAGGGGAAAGCCAAATCCTGTCCCTGTAGTCGCCGCGCAGGGTCGCAGCCACAGCTCAAGCCTCCTTTGCAGCACGTGGGGCTGCAAAAGTCATTTAGAAAGGTTCCAGGGGAAAGTTACACGGGGCTACCGGGTACCTGGGGAGTTTCACCAACTGGACCTCGAAGTGCTCTCACGAAAATTTATTTGATTGCAAGTTCCTTTTACGATGAAACCGCAAATCAACAAATTCCAAGCCCCTGCTCTGGGACGGTCGAGGCGAAAGATAAATTCGTTTGAGATGGTCTCTGCGAGCGCATCTTGCGCGAAATAACCCACCTCAACTGAAACTAACCAAGGCCAGGATGAAGGAAAGCAACGTACGCGAGTGACACGTATCAGAAATGTCGGTTTCATGCTTCCCCGAGCGGACTGCTTCAATTTGTAGCCATTTGTTACAAAATAGAATTATTCATACACGTAGGGCTACTTTCTCCCAAACTTTCAGTTAAACAACAATTACAGGTTTGTTTTGGTTTTGTGTTTTCTTCAGAGCCATTTCACTGGGGTCAATTGTGACTGATACTTAAATTTGACTGACTTGAAAGATGGCTGGGAGAAAGGGTAAGGGGCAGGTTGTTATTAAATTATATTTTTCTTGCTAGAGATACCGTCTTCAAAGTTGTACTACTCACTTCAAATAGCTTGTGACAAAAGTCTTCAAATGCAAGGTGAAATATGTTCCCTTTTCCACCTAAGAACGGGCACCTATCAGGTTCCTACTTTTCCCCGTCCTCTACAGTTTTTCTGAAGATGAGCAAATAAACAGACTCCCCTTAGACATTCCGCTATCACCACTCTCCTCCCTGACACATTTTAGGAAAGAGAGAAAATTCTAGTTTCACGGAAGTCAAATCAAGGGTAATCTATGTTACAAAGTCAAATTGAATGTTGGTGGAGTTACACCACCATCTGTCGTTAAGCTTCGGGACTACAAAATTTGGGGCCTATAATAAATCTTAATGAGCTTTCCCAACTTTTTGTTTGTTTGTTTGAAATCACAAACTATACTTTTCGTTTGTATTTTTATAACATGTACCCTAAATTTGCCTGAGTCCTAAAGCAACACATAGGCGTTCATGAATTCATGCTGCTACCCGGCTTCTCCAGTCATCTCATCGTCAGAAAAAAATAAATACCCCACTTCTGCCAACTTCCAGATAAAGCCTTTAGAAATCAACAGTGGGACTGCAGACTTCCATTACCCCTCCCCTTCCCTTGCTTCTAGCAGGCTACTGATAGAAAGAGCCTCTGCTATAAGGGCCACCCATGTCCTGGAGCCAATAATAGACTTCTAATTCTCTCATGAATTTAACCCCATCCTTTGTTAGTATATCTAATCTTGAAACCTATAAACACAGCATATCTCTGCTAAGAGGTCGGCTGTGTCTTTAAAAATTGCTTGAAAGACAGTTAATGTCAGGTTCCAGTTCTGGTTGATATCACTGCAGAGACAAAGATCAATTGCTCTGGCATAAGATCATGCCAAGGAAGGCTTTATCCAAATGAATATAGAAAAAAAGACAACTACTGGATAAAGAATTCTAATGCTCACCCAAAAGCCTCCATCAAGCAATGAGAACTCCATTTTTTTTTTTCACACAACACTGTGGTGGCACAGTATATATACATTAGACTTTTTTTTTTTAATGATCTCAAAATATCTCACCCCTCTCTGTGTTAGAGACTTGACTACCAAATTTCTATTTTCCAGAAAATAATTACTTTTTTAACAATGTAACAGCTTGCTTATGTTGGTATGCATTCCCTGGAAATAGTAATATTAAGTAGAATCATACTAAATTATCTACATCTGAGCAACTTTGACCACACAAATCACAATTTCACGTGATTCAAATTCATAGGAACTAGATTTTTCTGAGAAGTGGTCTATCAATGTAAGAGTAAGTATAGCAAAATTGTTAAATCCCTGATGTTTACTTCCTGACACATTGACTCAAATATGTTGAATTGCTTGATGCAAAAGCCCTTTGCTTGATGATGTTTCTACTATTACATTAGTTTTAGAGTTTGTATGTCTCTGGATAGCAATGAAATTTTGGAGCTGAAGGAAACTTCAAAATACTCTAGTCCAGTCCCTTCATTTGAAAAATCACAAAGCAAAGATCCAGACATGACAGCAAGATTATACCCCTCATTAGTAAATCTGGTAATTATTATTGAACTATTTCATATTTCTAGACATATAATAATCCTCCTTCCTCATACTCCACAAAAAGCATTTTTGTCACACCATCCCCCCCCCCCACCCCCTGCCCCATCTCTTTACATTTTCTTCACATCCATCGAAACCGATACGGCTCATTGATGGCAATACCTTTGGATGTCAGTACAGTATTAAAGATGGTTAACTGTCATGTCATGTCCACTGTAATACACAGGAGGAAAAAAAAGTCTGATGACTTGTTTCTCTTGAAAGTCAATTAAAGTCTGCAAGATTTCTTCAATAGTGTAAAGAGGTTCATCACTGTTGATTGCAAGTGTTCATTATAGAAAAACTGATGGCAAGAGGTGCTAACACAAACCACGGTTTATGATGTTTTTCAGGGTTAATGATCTTCAGGGACTCCTAGGGGGCGAAACCCATAATCTCAGTAGCAGCTTGTCTTCACTACACTCCAGAAATAAAGGCTAACATGAGGCTGTGAGAAAAATACAACATTGATTTTTTTTAAGCTATGAGCAAAAACGAACTATATCAGGATCCTGCATCGGTGTAGATTTTTATTTTGGTTTAATAACCATAGGGCTGTAGTAACCATAGTCATTTAACCAAAAGATGTATTGAAGTGGTTAATTGTAACAAATCATATAAAAGTTCAGTTGTTCGCCATCTCCCTCTCCCCCTTCTCCTTCTCCCTCTTCTCCTTCTGTGTCTCTTTCTCCTCCTTTTCCTTCTACTTTTTCCTCCCTCTGCCATCATCTACATTACCACCCTCACAAGGAAAACTTCCAAACTTCCCCACAGATACTCATCTCCTAAGCTCCAGATGTGTTGAATCAATTGCCTGTTGATAGCACCATATGAATTGTGAAAACGTACCACTTGCCCTCTTTTCTCCTTGGGCAGCTACTCCTCATGCCGCCTGGTTAACAGTTAGTAGTCCCTCAATCCAACCAGTTACTGAAGCCAAAAGACCCAAGTCACATGTGCTACCTCCTCTGTCTTCTCACAATTCAAGCAGCATTAGGTTTTGTTCACTGTTACTATTTCCTCTCCCATTCTCTTCTTCCATCTATCCCAGTGGTGTTGCCTCACTTCAAGATTTCATCACTTCTCTCCTGGTCATTCTGGATAACTTTCTAATCACCTTCCGTACTTTCGGTTTCTTTCTGTTCTACGTCATCCTCCTCTCTGCTTTCTAGAACACGTCTGAAACACGTGTGAATTACACCAAGCTTCCCTTGATGGCCAGTGGAGTTGAATCTCAAGTTCTATAGTCCAATAGGACAAATATGGCTAACAAACACGAGGTATTTAATCATCTTCTTTGGAATGAATGAATGAATGTCATGCCCCAGACAGATGTATTTTAGATGTGAAATATTTTCTCTCAGAATATATAATATATATGTATATATATATATATACATATTTATATATAAATAAAGATATATTTTTAGCTGTGTATCATTTTCAGATCTGTAAGTCTGTTTTGTACCCAATCATCTGGCTAAAATAGTTGTAACTGAAGATTTTCATTATTTTTTCATATGAAAGAACTTAGCAGATAGATATAAAAGTATGTTCAATCTGGCATTCCTATTCCCAACTGCATTATTTAATGGATCAACAAATATTTATATACTAAGCACTGTGGTAGGTATTCTGAGAATTAAAGATGTATAAGATTAGGTCCCTGCCCAGAACGTACCCTCTAGTGAGAACTAGAAGATATATAAGTGGATTATTTCAATAAAACATGAATTTCAATACAGCCTAAGATAGAGGTATATCCAGGATACAGTGAGACCAGGGAAAATATATCTTGAGGCTACACTAACAAGTTATGCAGCCTTATGTTTTCGTGTGTTTATGATGATAGCTTTAAAAAATAAATCTAAGAATACATCTTTTATTTTTTAAAGTTTTTATTTAAATTCCAGTTAGTTAACATACAGTGTAATATTCGTTTCAGGTGTACAATATAGTGATTCAACACTTCCATACATCACCTCGTGCTCATCACAAGGGCTCTCCTTAATCCTGATCACATGTTTAACTCATGCCTGCACCCATGTCCCCTCTGGTAACCATCAGTTTGTTCTCTATAGTTGAGAGTCTGTTTCTTGGTTTACCCTCCCCACCTCATCTTTTAACCAAATGTTTAAATTTTCCAAACAGCAGCCTCAGAAAACTTATAACCTTTGAGCAAAAGCACAAAGTTGTGGTAAAAACAGTTATACCAAGGACAATGGTGGGTTTAAGGACTGTGAGGAAGTATGAGACAGTTCCCTGAATTATCTCAAAAGTACAGAATGCACATTTATAAAAAGATTACTTCTAATTTGTCCTGATTTTACCACAGGAAAATACTTTCATAATAGGCAAGAACTGAAAAGAAAGTAAGAGAACATTTTAAAATGTTCTCAGTTTAGGGAGAGATTCGCATGTTTTTGTTTGTTTTGTTTTGTTCTTTTCCCTCAGCATCCTTTCTTGCTCTCAACTGAGGAAAGCAGTTATCCTGGCCCCATGGGGTCCCCTAGGGACAGTCATAGGATATTGCATTCTCCAATTTTTCCCCCATGTCAATCATCTTTTTCTGTCCCATCAAGGCATGCTGGTCCCCTGCTATCCCTCCCTTGTTAACACCACCCCGAGTTCAGTAAATATAGCAGTAGGCCATACTTTCTCAGTTACATATTACCTCCTCTCTAAGTTCTTTCCTCCCTCTTCTGCTTCTTTTTCATTTAACTTACAAAAATGTTTCTCACTAATTTTGTGCCTCTCTCTTTTTCTGTCTCCCATTCTTCCCAGAAAACACACACACATGCACACAATCATTGTTGCTATGTTTAAGAGCAGAGCTAGTAATGTAAGAAATGAAGAAACATGGAAATGAACATGAAAATAGGAAAAAAATTAAAAATTAGTCCTATTAGCTTTTAAAACCTTCAGGTCCCCAGATAAAGGAGAAGTGAAATACTCTTATACCCCTCTGTGAGTTAAATTGATACGATTCAATTGGAAAGCAATTTGGCAACTTGTGTTACAGCTTTTTAAATTAGTCCCTTAGCTAGACTGCAATCCAAAAGAAATTATCTAAAATGCAGATGGAAAAGCTTCATGCAAAAGCTGTTTATCATAGAATTATTTACAATAGTGCATATATGGAAGTGATTATAGTCAACAATATATAATATAGCCTAACCACTAAAATAATATTATAGGATGTTTTAATAACATATAAACTGCTTTTGTTATATGGTGGAAAAATAGTATATAAAAATGTATCAAAAAAAAAGACTAGGAAGAAATGTACCATTGTGATATCCCCCAAACTGGCCCATAATCATCTCTACTTCATGGTAGCCACATCCTTGTGCAGTCCCCTCCCACATTGTTCCAGGCTCCATCTATATGGCAGAGGTGATGGTATGTCACTTCTGAGCTTAGGTTATAAAAGATTGTGTGACTTCTGTCTAGGGTTTCGGATCTGTCTCTTAGATCACTCGCTCAGGCAAGCTGCCATATTCTGAGCAGCTCTGTGGAGAGGCCAACATGGTGAGGAAGTGCTGTCTCCGGGCAACAGCCGGGGAAGAACTAAGGACTGCCAACAACCATGTGAGTGAACTTGGAAACAAATCCTCTTTTTCCCAATTGAGTCTTCTTATGATGACTGCACCCTGGCCATCAGCTTGATTCCTACATCATGAGAGAATCTGAGTAACAAACACTCAGCAGACCAATTCTGGGTTTCTGACCTTCAGAACCTATGAACTAAAATATGTGTGTTAAAGCTGTTAAGTTTTTTTTTTCTTTTTTTGGCGGGGGGTGTAATTTGTTACACAGCAATAGATAACTGTAAAAACATGATTAAAAAGGTTATATTTAAGTAGCTTAATTTCAGGTGATATTTTTTTCCCTTTCCTCTTGTATTTTCAAATCCTCTGCAATAAAGGCTTATTGTAATTGGATAAAATTAAATAATTTATTAAACAACTATTTTAAATTCTGTATTTGAAAAGACAGTGCCCTAGAGTGCTTTTTAGGATTGCCGCAAATTTAGTACCACCTCCCCCACCGATCGACATCCTCTAATAAAACTGGATTTATTTCAAGCATAACTTAAATACAAAATTATATTTCAACTTTACTTTTTAAAATTTACCTAGAAAAGTGGTGTTCCACATTTTTTTAATACAAATAAACAACATAGGCACATATGACATGTGCATTTCATGAACTAGCAGGGTATCTGAACACCATTTACAACATTGTTTCTGAGAAGAGCCGATTCCAAGTTTAGACAAATCACTTGCAAACATACTGTATTGTAACGCAGCATCTTCCTATATAGGCCATTCAAGAACTCATATAGGTAAAAGGCCTTTTCTTCCTTGATTATATATAACAGGAAAGCTTAAATGATTTTGTCTTAAGTGAAATAAGTGAAGTGAATAAAACAAACTGTGAACTGATAAAGTAAAACTAGATTCTCACTTTATATTTAATCATAAGAAACAACCATTGTCTCTTGAGGTTTTCCTAATTAGGTTATAGCACAGTTACAGTAGTTGAGTAGAGAAGGTCAAAGCAAGTTCTAAATTAGTTTAGCAAAAATTAGCAAGTCAATAAGTGTGTTTTTCTCAAATTACAGTAAACATGCTAAAACAAACAGATTGCCTAATCTGTTAATAATAATGCCTTCTGTCTTCATATTATAAAAACCCAAAACATTGATTTTATGCTCAGTTGATTAAAAAATTAAGTCATGAAAAACCATAGAAAACCATTTCTGGATCCTGATAATAGTTTTTGTATAATCAATTTTTATAATATCTAATTGCCTTGTGAATTTCAAGTTGGCAAAATAAAATAGATATATAAAATAATTTTCATAACATTAAATATATTGTGAGTATGTTAATTATTTAGATTTTTCAGGTTATATTTCTAAGTAACTGTGAACACCAAGTGCATTGTAGAGTTTACTTCAGGAAACTTATATAGAATATTATCATTGAGTTCATGATCATAAATAAATATGGTTCCTCTCATAAGAATATATTGTATGTACTAGACAGATAAATTTCTGCTAAAGTAAGATTTCATTTCCCTATCCAAAGATTCTCACATTTTCTGACTTATTTTTTGAAGTTAAAAAATCTTTTCATTACTTCTATGATCCTTTGTCCATAGTGTTGTTGATTCATCTTCTATAACAATCCTCTTTTCCACCTCCTCACTAAATTCTGTGAATCAGGATCAAAGACAAAGATGTCTGAACTGGTGAAAGAAATGTATGATATTTTAACCAATTGAAGAAAACTCATTGATACCTTCCATGGTTTTTTCAAATAACTAGGTCATTAAGGATCATAAATCATAAAGTATCTTTCCTAGAAAAAAAATTGAATATATGTTAAGCAAAAATCCATGTTCGTTAGTCCCTGATCCTATATGCAATCAAGTTCAGGTAATTTATTTTTAGATAAGAGATACGAAAACTCTATGTTGGGACATAATAATATTGGAGAAAAGACACTCTAAAATGAACCACTGAAGGCAATTTGACCTCTAAAATATGGTATTAAGATGAGCTCTACCTCGCAGATTTTAGCAGGAAAATGTGGTGAACAAATGTAAGACTTTCAAAGGAAAGGAAGTTCATACAGCTGTTTGACTGTGAAAATTAGATAACCTGCGGTCATAAAACATAGACCCTTTTACTTCCTGAATCCAACTCAGTTCAATTCCAACAAATATTTATTGGGCCCATGTAATTTGTCTGTCAATATTTAATATCATAGAATCATAATCTTTAGGTTAGATGTAGGCTTAGAGGACACCTAATCCAAGATTTGTTCTGAAGAATTTGGGTATGGATTTTTGTTATGAAAGTAGTATTTCTTGGAGTCTTTTCATCAAGAGTAGTCAGGAAATAGGGTCCAGAGGTGACTGGCTACCCAAGCTGTTTGCAAAAATTCTTGCATTTCAGAGTAAATGTCCTCAGTGCTTTTCTTGACTGAGTATTAAGCAGTTCACCTCTAGAAATTTGTAACTTAAACTGAAGCCAGACATACCTTGGAAGATGCCCTTTCTGCTTCCCCCTCCACTGCACCATCCTTTACACTGATTTTCTAAGGACAAGCCTTAGTTCTGCCATAATCAAGTTCATCAAGGATTCAATGCCTCAGAAAGATGCCTGTAATATCAAGAGCTAACTCAGCTGGAGGAGAAAACAGAGCTGAGCACACTTACCGGAACAGGCTTACCAGTCCGATCCTGTTCTACGGCAGAACCTCAGGAAGAGCTTCCTTGAGAATATCCTGGGCTGCGGAGGTGTTACCTTACTACCTTGTTCCTTCTAAAGCAGTGCATGCCTTTTCCTAGGGCAGGCCCTGGCAAGAGCAGATCATCTTCAGGTGAATATATAGGACAACTAGGTACACTTGTTTCTCCACACATACCTTAGCCATTAAGCAGGAGATGAAGTTTATGAGGCTTGCAAGAAGCATGCTTTTGTGTGGATATTTGGTGGAGCAGGCTCAATTAAAAATGTTTCAGGTGAATCCTGTCTTTACCATTCATATAACAGAATAGGTGTCACTATTACTTTGCCAACTATGGACCGACATTTCTAAAATGCAAACTGAAAAAAAAAAAAAAAAAGCATGTGAGAAGAGACATGATTGACCATATTCATTCTTGAATATTGTTTTTTGGGTAATGATGATATAAACAAAAATAATTTGGCTGTGAAAAATGGTTCACCTTAATTAGAGAGATGTGAGATTACCATATGATCACTATAAAAAATTACTGAAAAAAGTATTCATCAATTGATTTGATGCGGAAATTTTTCAAATCACACAAGGAAAGTATATTACTAATATATTTTTTCTTGTGTGTATTATGACATTTTCTATGGTAAAACAAATATATTTTCAGTTTTTAATTACTGATTCTGGTTTTGGTAGTTTTCTGATTTTCAAAAAGATAATAAACTTACGGGTATTGAGTTTATTAATGCTTAAATGATAACACAGTTAATTTTGGTAATATTTATATAAAGTAACCTGGTTACTTATTAGATTAGTCCTTTTTAGTCTAGGTTTAAATTGTTTTATTTATTTACAAAGTAAACATTTGAAAGGTACCCAGAAAAGGGAAGAGAGTTATTACTTGAAACAAGTTTAGTTTATATTGCTTTATAAAGTAATATATTACTAAAGTAATATAAACTAAACTGATAGCTTATTATGTAAAACAAAAATAAATTTGTAAATTGGACTTCATCAAAACTTTAAAAAAACTTTTTCTCTGTGAAATACCCTGCTAAAAAAGGATGAAAAATTCAAGCTATGGACTAGGAGGAAATCTTGGCAAGCCACATATGTGAAAAAAAGATCTGTGTCTGGAGCATATACTCTCAAAACTTAAGAATTAAAAAAAAAAGAAAGAAAACAATTCAATTAGAAAATTGGCAAAAGACATGAGACATGAATCAAAGAGGATACACAAATGGTAAATAAACACATGAAAAGATGTTTAACATCCCTAGTTACTACACACCTATTAGAACTGATAAAATTTTTTAAAAAATTGTGGCAATGTCAAATCCTGGCAAGGATGTGGAGAAACGCTCTCTCATACATTGCTGGTGGGAATGTAAAATGGTATAGCCACTTTGGAAAAGAATGTGGCAGTTTCTTAAAAAAAAACAAAAAAAAAGAAACATACACTAATATAACCCAGCAATTGCAATACTGGGCATTTATCCCAGAGAAATGAAAATTTAGTTCCACCAAATACCTATCCAAGAACTTTCATAGAAGTTTTATTTGTAATATTCTAAAACTTGAAACAACCAAAATATCCATCAACAGCTGAGTGGTTCAACAAACTGTTTTGCATCCACACCATGGATTACACTGCTAAAAAGGAATGAATAATTGATACACAAAATACTTTGGTAGGATCAAGGGCATTAAGCTGAGTGCAAAACGTCAAACTCAAAGGTCACACAGTATATGACTCCATGTATATAACATTCCCAAAATAACCAAATTGTAGAGATAAGGAACAGAATAGCGGTTCCTAGGATTAGGAACCTGGGTGAGAGGAGTTGGTGTGACCAAGGGGGTAGCCTGAGAGATCATTGTTGTGATTGAATAGTTCTGGATCTTGATTGTTGTGCTGGATACACAGACATATACATGATAAAATGTCATGGAACTGTACAGACACGTTGTACACAAGCCAATGTCCGTTTCCTTCTTTTAATGTTAAACTATGGTTTGTAATATGTAACCATTGTGGGGAACTGGATGAAGAGTACATAGAACCTCTCTGTGGCATTTTTTTTAGAGTTTATTTATTTTGAGAGAGAGAGAGAGAGTGAGCGAGCAGAGGAGGGGCAGAAGAAGGAAAGAGAGGGAGAAAGAGAAGCCCAAGCTGGCTCCACACTGTCAGTGCAGAGCCCAACGTGGGGCTCGAACTCACCACGAACCCATGAGATCATGACCGGAGCTAAAACCAAGAGTCTGACATTTAACCAACTGAGGTATATCTGTAGTATTTTTTAATATTCCTGTAGTCATATAATTCTTTTAAATTTAAAAGTTGAAAAAATATGTACACCTGACATAGAAAGCCCAGACTTACAAGAAGAGATAATGGGTTGTCCTGGCACATACTGCAAAGGTCTATTTATGTCCCTGGATAGTATTTAAGAAAAAAAAATCCTCTTCTTTTTTTATTTAACATAGTTATGCTTATTTCATAATGTCTAAGCAAATTACAGGTTAGATTGTCTTGTTCTAAGACTTCATATGAATTGACTCACATACATGTGTCTTTTATGCCTGGCTTTTTTTTGCTAGCATAATGATTTTAAGTGCATCCATGTTGTATGTATCAATAGTTCATTCTTTTCTGTTGCTGAATGGTATTCTACTGAACAGGTGTACTACTGTTTCTGACTCATTCACTTATCTATGACTTTTTGGGTTGCTTCCAATTTGGGGATGTTAGGGCCGTCTGAATTTTTCATTTTTCAAACAGTTGTGCATATGTTACATTATAAAAATCAAAACAAAAAACTGCCAGGAGCAACAATTGTAATAACAAACCCCAAAGCAAAAAGAGAACTCTTGCGTCATTCAGGAATTCTTTTGCTTTTAAGCAATAGCATATTCGAACAACAGTGGTTTAAAACATAAGAACATTTGTGCCTCAAGAAATCTGCAGATGCATGCTTGCAGGGTTGGTCCAGGAGCTTAAACATGCTATCTGTGACCCAGATTATTTTTATTTTTTGTTCTATCACCCTTGGTGTGTTAATTCTTCTCTTTGTATTTGCGACCTGATGCTTGCAAGATTTTCTGCAAAAACGCCAGGTCTTATGTTCAAAGCAAGGAAAGGGGGTGGGGGTGGGGTGGGACAGTTTCAGAATGTTCTCTCCTCTGCCTTTTTATGAGAAAAAAAAAAGCCCTGCCGAAAGCTCCCCAGCAGACTTCCCCTCATGTCTCACTGCTCTGAACTATGCCACCAATAGCTCAAGAACAGCTGGGAAAGAGGCAAAATTTTAATGACTGGCTTCCCTGAAACAATCACATTTCATCACTTGGGGCTGAGTCCATTGCCAAATGAGACAAATTAGGGTTCTGTTAGAAAAGAGATTATGAGGGAATGGCTGATATATTGGAAACGAAGAGTGTTTGCCACAATACCTTCCCTTGATCTTATTAATTTCTATTTCTTTCTCATTTGAGGTCTCCTTTAACTTCTATCCTCTCAAGAATTTTTGAAGAAGTGCACTTTCCAAAGGCACTGTTACCAGTATGGGCTATGTTACGAGCATATGACGAATTTTTATTCATTTGTTTGTTTTAAAAGAGACTGTAGATGAACAAAAGTCTACATTTTTGGCAAAATATAATTCATTTTTTCCCTCTAATTTTGATGTCTTGTCCATATTGAAGAGATGCTCTAGAAATACAGATTCCATCCCAACTTTACCGTGTCCCATGAATAAATGCTCCCAATCCTCAGTTCAACTTTTCCATACTTTTTAGACCATCCATTCTTGATATAACTCAAAATATTATATTTAATATATACCAGCTGTATAAGAGTAACCTTGAATTTAAGATATGATAGACTAAAGAGAAAAGCTTTTATCACAACTTCCTATGTACATTTTCATCAACTCATATGGTACACATCTGGGCCTTTGATAGCTACGTGTTAAAAAAAAAAAACCTGATAGACTCAAAATTAATTTTAAAGTCCTGTGTTTTTCTTGATTCTAGTCATTTTAAAAGATAAATATTATTAACATAATCATAAAGCTACCTATGAAAGTAATTTGAAGATAGTGATATAGGCACATTCTTAGAATCTAAATGTTATACGTTAAAAAAAATCTTATTGAAAGAGAAGACAGAAAGAAACTAACAACTATTGAACACTTAAGATATTCCAAGCAATAAGCTTGGTGCTTTTACAATACCTTTGATTTAGTCTTTCCCAAATATCTGTGAACTAGATCTTATTTGCCATTTCCAAATGAGAAAACTAAGGCTCAGGGAAGTTAAGTAATTTGTCTTAGGTCACATTAAAAAATAAATTCAGTTCTATGGATTTATTATCCAGGTTTTAAAAACTAATAAAGGGTGGGCAACCAACCAACCTAACATCTCAGAGAAGCCCATCAAGGCAAACATTGATAATAGCAGAGAACTCTTTATTTATGTTGGGCAAATGAAAAATAGAATTTAGGAAACCCAAGAAAAATAAAATTCAAATGTGAACTATGTCTCCCACCTTGTCATTTATTGCCATCATTAGTAAGAAGTTTCTAGTGATCTAGTCTCTACCAATGTTCACTTTTATTCCACTGAAGGCACATGCCAGGTGGATTTAGAAAGGTTTAATTGAAGAATATTTGTTAAATAATCAGGCAATTAATTAAAATGGGCAGGAAAAACACAGAGTACCAGGATAGCAATGTGAAAAAATCACGGAATTTTGAATCCAGTGAAAATGTAAAACAAATCTAAAACAAAAATGTCATATAATTTGGGCAGAGGAAGCACTTGAAGAAGAATCATCAAAAGATTTAACCCCAGTGAATTTTATGAGACACTGTCAGGCAAAAAGGAACTGTGATAAAAGAAGAGACAATAAGAGTAAGAAAAAGGGTGAAGGGGAGTGAGAGTATATGTTGAAAAAAAAAGAATAAAGGGACTGGGCTGTGTGTATAATAATGGAAAAATGAGACTTTTTCCTTACAGATGGTGATCAGCGGCCAGAGCCTTGAACACAAAGAAAAGAAGTGATGATGCAATTATAAAAAGAAAGTTACTGGACAGATGAGAAAGCCTGACTATGGTCCCAGTAACGGGAGGGCAAAGCCACCTGGGCAGAGGCCTGTACCCCAGTGTATAGCCCAGGAGCAGGTCTGTGCCTTGCAAATTGAACAGCAAGTAACCTCTGGGCAGAAGTCTGTGTGTGTGTGTGTGGGTGTGTGTTTGCATTTTGGAGGATAATGGCATCTTAAGGCATAAAAGAAATAGGACACATTTTCCTGAAACCTTAATTTTATCATCTGGTAAAAAAACTGAAATATAATTGCTAATCATCCTATGCTTTAGGTTGTCAAATTTAGGTGAATTTTTAAAGATAAATTACTTTTCCGGGCTTTACTGATGTATGATTGGCATATAACATTATGTAAGTTTAAGGTGTTGAAAGAGTTGATTTGGTACACTTGGATATTGCGAAATGATAATCAAAATAAGGTTATTTAAAATTTCCATCATCTCACATAATTACAATTTATTATTTGTGATGAGAACATTTAAAATTTACTCTCTTAGAAACTTTCAAACATATAATAGGATATTAACTATAGTTGCTGTGCTGTGTATTACATCCCTGTGACTTATTTATTTTATCTCTGGTGGTTTGTATCTTTTGACCTATTTTACCCATTTTCCCACCCTGGTAACCACCAATCTGTGCTCTGTATCTCTGATCATCCCTTGATTGACGCTTAGGATGTTTCCTTATCCTGGCTATTGTAAATAATGCTGCATTGAACAAGGCAGTGCATGTATCTTTTCAAGTTAGTGTGTCATTTCCTTTGGGTAAATATCCAAAAGTATAATTGCTGGGTCATATGGTAGTTCCATTTTGTCTACCATAAAGGTTGCTCTGAGTTACACTCCCACCAACAGTGCACAAACGTTCCTTTTTCTCCACATCCTTACCGATACTTGTTATTTCTTATGTTTTGGACATTTTCACAATATTAATTCTTCTGATCCACGAACACAGGACATCTTTCCATTTGTGTCTTCAATTTCTTTTATCAACATCTTATGGTTCTTAGCGTACAGATCTTTCATCTCCTTGATTAAATTTATTTCTAAGTATTTTAATGCTAAGGTGAATGGAATTGTACAAAGTAATATGTGTGCTGTAGTAATGGAAAGGTTTGAGATCTGGGGAACAACATGCATCCATCCTTCCATCCATTCATTCATCTGACACATACTTTTGTGACTGAAAACAAATATGATCTCACACATAAGATATTGATTTATATGATACATATTAAAACCCAAATAGGTTGGGAAGGAATCGCTATCATGTTCAAAATTTTCCTATACCTCTGCATAGATGCAGAATGAAATCTAAAATCTTCTGCTCATCCCAAAAGGCCATTGTGTCTGCTGCTTCCACCTCTGGTCTCAGTTTGCCTTTTTCTACACCTTGTCCTTTCTTCCTACCTCCACACCCAGATTTCACTCTTCAACATTACTGTCCTGCAGTTCCCAGAATTTGCCATGCGTGTGGTGTATCCTTTGCCTAGATTGCACTCCCTCCTTGCTAACCTGGGGGCAGGTTTGATTACTCCTCCCAAGCCCCCACTGCACTTTGTTTATACTTATTAAGGAAAATATCTTCGTGTATTTTTCTGAATAGTTTTCATTAGATTCTAAGCTCCTTTAAAGCAAGGACCAATTCTTTTGTTTCTCTAGAGGCCTCACAGATTGTGTATCGTATATGGACAGGACCTAATAAATATGTATTGAATAAATGCATTTTAATAAATGAATGAGGCCATTTAATACTGTATCGGGTTATAAACATAGTAGAAAATTTATTAAATGAAACCTATTGCAGAAAAAAAAAGGCCACAATTCATTGAAGACATGTGCTGAAAGAAAAGGATTTAGGTTAAGAAGAAAATTACATAAGGATTAATCATATGCCACATTTCGGTCCAGAATGTTTTAAAGAATGTTAAAAAATATTTAAAGCAGCAGAATTTTTCCTTCAAATCAAATCCCACTGAGGAGTGTAAACAAATGAGAAAAAACTATAAAAGTTTCTTGAAATGCATGTAGGCGAGGTAGTTTTAGGGTTCCAAGAGCTTTTTTCCTGTGGAAAGCAAATGAGAAATGCACTGTCAAAGGCACAGAATATTAAGATCTTACTTACATGGGACTTTTCAGTTTATAAATTGCTTTGACATTGTGTTTTCTGAGCCTCACAACAACATTGCTGAAGTTGGCAGGCAGAGGAGATACTATCCCAATTAACTAAATCAAAGCAGACTTAAGGGACTTGTCCAAGTCTTGCCAAGAATTGCGCTCACTGATGTTATATATATTGTAGCTACTCATCAAAACCAGATCCTAGGACTCCACATATAACTTATCTTCTGGCATAGAATTGCCATTTGAACGGACAAACATGCATGCACACATAAATGTCATAAATGTCATTATAACCCTGGAAAGCTCCCAGTGAAGTCCCTCAAGCATAATTGTATATCCTCTGGGTTTCCAGCTCTTTTTTTCTTTGCTCTACCGGTACAGAGTATGCTCAGACAAAATTCTACAAGAGCGACTGCTTCCTAGCCTTGTTGACTCCAGGCTACGCCATGAATCTTTATGCTGGTGGGTTTTTTTGTTTGTTTGGTTTGGTTTTTTTGGTAAGTTCTATACAGGCCAAATACCCCTATATAAATGCCTCAATGCGATCTTTTACTTAGGATTTTAAAGTCACCGATCTCACAATGTACCATGAAAATTTCATACATTTATCATAAATAATCACAAAAAATAAAGAATTCTGAGGAGGTAAAGCCAACTGTACAATTAGAGGGCACTGTTTTCAAGGCTACCTTCATTTCTAACACCAAATATATGATCAGTGTGTTCCCAAAGTCGCTCTCAGTTTTTTTCAAAGTTTATTTATTTTTGAGAGAGAGAGAGTGCAAGTGGGGGAGGGACAGAGAGAGAGAGAAAGAAAAAGAAAGAAAGAAAGAAAGAAAGAAAGAAAGAAAGAAAGAAAGAAAGAAAGAAAGAAAGAGGGAGGGAGAGAGAGAGAGAATCCCAAGCAAGCTCTGCACAGTCAGTGTAGAGCCCCATATGGGGCTTGAACTCACGAACAACAAGATCATGACCTGAGCCCAAGTTGGACACTTAACTGACAGAGCCACCCAGGCACCCCTCAGTTTTGATAATTCACTAGAAGTACTAATGGAACTCACCAAAAACTGTTACACTCTTAGTTACAGTTTATCGTAGAAAAATAATATGGATTGAAAGTATTAAAATCAAAGGAAGAGACACATAGAGCAGAGTCCAGTAAGTTTCCAGATATGAAGCCCTCACTGTCCTCTCCCCATGGAATCAAGATATGTTACTGTCCCAGCACTGATGTGTGACAATATACATGAAGCATTGTCAACCAGGAAAGCTTAGACAAGCTTGGTGTTCAAAATCTTTATCAGGACTTCATTTTGTAGGTATGATTCATAGATTGTTTGATTTCCCATGTGCTAGACTTCGGTCTCGAGGCTAATTGATACTGTGTGATACAAAGCCCCTACTCTCAGTTACATTGCTGGCCTTTCTGGCATGGCCAGCCTGCACCCTAGGATGTTGTTTGTGCCCTAGACCACACATTAAGATCCAGTGTGGCCAGTCCCCACACTAAACAAGGACACCTCTATCACTTATGACATAGATTACTTCCTAGGAACTGAAGGCAAAGGGCCGACCTTCAGGCCATGCCAAATTCTTTACCACACAGGTCACAACCAGCATTTGGCCACGGCTGTCTTAAAACAAAACAATTATTTTTGTCTGGGCATCTACATTTAATATAGCAGACACAGCAATAGTATCATTATAAATATGCCTAACATTTGGAGGAGATGATGTGGGGGTAAGGATAAATTTTAAGAAAAAGTTAATCCATCTTATAAAGCCATTACATACATTTTCATATTTTTGTCCTTAGATTTACCACTATTTGTATCTTGTGATGAATTTGTGTAGAACAATTTAGGGTAGGAATTTGCTGATGGTTAGCTAAATGCAGTTCTCTCTCAGGCCAGTCATTTTCCACAAGTATTACATGCTGAGGAGGCTTTAACTAGTTTCCCAACACACTTGACCATCAATATCAGGACTACAATCCTACCAACAGTGCCAGTGTCACAACATTTCACAGGACGGTAGTAGATATAAACTGAAAAAACTGGTCAAGAGATATTAGCACAATACTGGACTACTACTCAGTCATTAACAATTAGTCCAGTCCATCATTATATATTGTATGACCAAAATGTCTCCCATCTGCCTGAGATGCCACTCAGGTTTGCAGGCTTCTATTCACTCTTACAAGATTCCGAAAGCAGAAGTGGCTTCACCCTTTCAGATATTTGGCATAATTAAATTAGGAGATGATATCATCTCTTGCTATGAGCCTTTTGAGGAAGCAATATAATATTGGATTTTCCACATTGAATAATCCACTTGTTCATTCTCTTAGTGACTATTTTTCCTTCTGTACTAAATTCAAATCTAAATTTTTTCACCTTTGGGAAGGATGTTAAGTTCAGCCATGATGCCAGTCCAGATTGCAGAAGCAATACTAGCCATCTTAGGCCAACAAGTGCCTCCTGCTCAGCCTACTTCTTTTCATATAGAGTAAGGACAGAACTAATGGGCTATCTTGACCACTAGTCAACCCAGTTGACTGTCAACCCAGTTTTGTCCGATGGGATAAATGCAAAGTTCACCTCATCAGGCCCTAGAAATTCTGACATAAATTTTATTTTTTTTTAAATTTTTTAAATGTTTATTTATTTTTGAGACAGAGAGAGACAGAGCATGAACGGGGAGGGTCGGAGAGAGAGGGAGACACAGAATCCGAAGCAGGCTCCAGGCTCTGAGCCGTCAGCACAGAGCCTGACGCGGGGCTCGAACTCACAGGCCTTGAGATCGTGACCTGAGCCGAAGTTGGACGCCCAACCACCTGAGCCACCCAGGCGCCCCCTGACATAAATTTTCAAAGGTATAGTTCCAGTTTCTTACTGAGGGATCATCGCTCTTTCCAGTGCCCACAGCGACAGCCCTGGTTTACTACTGCATCTGGTAGGAAAAAGGAAAGTCGAAGTACTTTGCGGGGAGAATGAGAAAAGTATCATCATCCCAATACCCTCCTCCTGTGGGAAGGATTATAGTCCTGCTAGTGTCCTCCCCACCTCCTCTTCCTCATATCCTTTAGAAAGCTGAGGAATCTAATGGAGATCCTCTCTTAACCTTCCCTCCTACTGAGTGTGAGCACACACTTGTGAAGTTGTGTAAGCCTGCCCTTTAGGTCTTTACCTGCCCCCCATTTCAGAAAACAAATATTTCAGTTACCCTTTCTAATTTTCTATCAAACCATCACTTGAAGGATGACATTTCTTTGCCCGTTATTGGACATTTATGAGCTGTAAAGTGTGCTTCTTTGTCTGAAGAAATGTGACTCGGCCCAAAATGGTGCAGAATTTTCTGTTGGGTTCTTTCTATATTACCCTGAGGACTTGCATCTACCACCAGGTAAGCAAACCAGGTTCAGAATATGTGTCTGTTCCTGTCAAGGTCCATTTGTGGCCTCTGGGGACTATTGGCATTAGTCTGACTTGACACTGAAGTGTTGGGCCTTCTCTCTGGGGCATCTTCACCATCACCACCTGTGGTCTCTGTCTGTCTTGTTGTGAGACAGAACAGTTCTTATTGGCATTTTGTGCCTCAGGAGGTATTTAGATTCAGTCCATTTATGCACTGCTGAAAGTTCCCAAGTTCATTTTTATAAACCCAGGTAAGTAACTAGGTCAAGGGAGCACAGCAAAATATATGCTTTCTGGTTCCAATCACCTACCCATCTTGGAAGGGCATCTTCTGATTGGGCATCTCTGTACCCTACTTTAAGGTATCTCTTACATTCCCATTATCAGAAAAAGTCTCATCCCGCCAGAGGAAAGAGCTGAAAATAGATCATCATTATTTGAAAGACTTGATACTCTCTGTGTCACACTTTTAAAGGTCCCCTAAGCAACAGCATCTGTATTCATATATTTTACTCACTATGGATTACGTAAAAATGTAGCAAGGTGGTTCTCAAACTTTATCAATATCCTGTGGAGAGATTCTGATTCAGTAGGTCTGCAGTGCAAACAGAATTTGCAAGTCTAAGTTCCTAGGGGATGCTACTGATGCTGGTCTGCAGACCACTCTTTGAGAGCCATAATAGCACATTGTTTTAAAAATCATCTGTTTATGTCTCTTTCTCTGCTGGAAGGTGAGATTTTCAATTGCAGGAACAGTTTTATTCATCAGTATGTTCCCATATCCTAACAGAACATCTAGGAAAAATATAAATATTTGTTGATTTAATGAATGGTAATGATGTTTCTTGCATTATGCTACTTATATTTATACTGCTTTTATTGGTAAAATCACCTGCATATTTGACGATGGTAATATGACTTTATTTTTCATACATGTAGAGTTAGCCTTTTATTATTAGTATACATATTAATAATAGAACATTATTTTATTATATTTTAATAATTTCAACATGATACATGGCTAATAGTCTTTGCAAAACATTTTTTGCTAAATCACTAGATATATGTGTGTGTGTATGTGTGTGCATGTGCTTGGATGAGAAGAATGCTATTTTTCTTTTATTATATGTGAATTGGTGATATAAAATTATTACATGAAATATTTGGCAGCCGTATATACCTTGCAGGCAAAATTAATGAAAAAGAAAAATTTATAGAATCTAGGCTAATTTGAAAATGTGATGAAACATGTCTTCACAAATTAAAGTTTGGAGAATGGTGGAAAGTACAAAAATGCACTGATAGCCTTTCTGAAGATGCCCCCCTCCCTACCGCATTCTGTATTCTGCTCATTAATTGTTAAATTAATATTCATTTGGATTCTGGTTGGCCTCTTTAATGCCAGGTTCCCAAACTCAAGTGGAACTAAAGGCAAACTACCTTAATTTTGCCTCTTTTACATCACTCTTAAAGTTTCCAGACTAGCACTAGTAATTCTAAGAAATTAGCAAACCAACTTACCCTGGGCCATGATTTAGTCCAATCTCATTAGCTAAGTGAGTCCCAACTTCAGTGTCGCCTGTCTTACTTCAAATATGTAATTAAGAGGGCCAATGAAGGCCAAACTGTGTTTGAAGGTAAAGCAGGACTCATGGATGCAATAATGAGAAACTGTGGCAACTAGGATTATTTAATCCTGCAAAACAGAATGTAAGTAAATAAAATTCAATTACAACTTAATTAAGCTAAAAATTCTATAAAAATCATAAAATATGGAGCAAAAGCTGATTAGTCTCTTCTTTGAAACAATTCAGTAACATGTTGAAAATAGTCAGTGGAGGACATTGATGGCCTATACATTTAACACCAATAAAAAGAGATACGTATATGTCCATATAGCACAAAATCAAACTATGAAGTTCTTAACCACTGAACACTGAGTGTTAGATTCCACAGTTGGGTTTTTTAAATGGCTTTAAAACTTTAGGTTTAGTTTGAATTAAAAACTCACCACAGACTTAAAACTAAGACTTAAAGGGTATGTGGTAAGTTTTGTCAACTCAAAAGAACCAGTTATTACACTGAAGATATTATGGCTTTTTGATAATTTTAATGGAGGTGGAAATGCCAGTCATTACTGATAGATAAAAGCAATGTGAAATGTGAAATGTCCTGTTTGTGTCCTATTTGAGGAGGTGTTTACCAAAAATGTCTAAACAAAAATCCCTGATATTACAAAGTATTTTTTTCATTCTTGCTGGGTCTCCAATATTTAGACCCGATTTCACCAGGTAATTACAACCTCAGAAAATGAAAACCATACCAGAATTGGGAAGGTGTTTTGCAATCTGGTCCTAGTCAAAACTGTGGACTAGGTACGGTTTTTCTACGGGGCTAGCCCACTTCCCTTTGGTGTCTAATACAGTCGTCTCATTCTGTTTCAGGGTTTCCCACTTCTGGAACAGGCTTCCAAATCCTGCAGGGACCAGATCTCTAACAGGTGATGATTTGCTAATCCTGTGAAGTAAACTGTGCTGATGTGTATAGTTCCTACCAATTGGAGAGGGTGCTAGAGACTATGACTTCCTAATTCAGTTAGTGCAAATTGCAGTCTCTAAGGATTGTAGGAGCCCTTACGGGTAGCTTTCCACACAGTGCAAGAATCTCACCCAAGTACCTCTTCAGTGACGGTTCAGTAATGGGAAGTCCAGTACTTCACCAGGTGGGGCAGTTTTAGATGTTAGAAAGTTCTGTTTTATATTAAGCCAAAACCAGGAAGGAGCAGAGGTGTCAGAGGAAAGAACGTTAGCTTTGGGAAAGGTTCAAGGCCAAATTCCAGCTCCACCATTCTCTATCTGTGGGAATCTGAGTGTGTTTTTTAACTTCATGGAACTCAGCGCTCTGATAAAAAGGAATAAAAGAAAAAAATATCAAAAGAATCATAATAATATTAAATATTTGTAAAACAGCATACACTTCTGGGTACATAGTGAAGGTCCAATACATATGAATTTTGTCTTTTCTCTTATTATTCCTAGTCTAGTTCTTCCTATATGAAACATAAAATTGTTCTGTTCCTTTTATTTGGTGACAACTTTCCAAATTATCTAAACCTAGGTGCCATGCTTCTCTTTGCACAATTTTCTTTTATAATCCAAATATCAGCCTATCTTTGAGCCATTCCTTATAGGGCATCTTCTTCCAACCCTTCACTATCCTATTTCTTTTGTATAAGTGCATTCTACTTTACAAAAATCCATATAGAGTTAAGGTGCCTATAATTAAGGATGGTTCTGTAAAAAATGAGCTAAGTAAAATAATTTTCGAAGTGTTAATTTGTATTTCCACTCCCTACATCATCTCATCTTCTCACGCCCTTTGCTGGGCTTCATAGCACCCTATCATTATCAGAAGTATCTTCTTCATTAGTTAGCTAGTTAATTAGTTCAACAAGTATATGTGTGCTTATTATTTCTCTCTCTTAGTTGAATGTAAGTCGCATGATGGCAGAGGTCTAGTCTGCCTCCCTCACCCTTTTGTAACTGGCACTTAGTACAGCCTCTGGCACACTGGAGATGCTACTGAATATTTGAAAGTAATGAATTCAAAAGGGCCATGAGAAATTATTGAGGCAGAGATGATGATGACTGTATACATGGAATTGCTAACTCATAATTCTTGCATAAAAATTTAATTGCTTAGAATTTTATATTTGTCTTCTTAATAAGAATTCACATACGACAGGAAAAGGAGAACATGGAAATAAATGAACATATCTATCCTTGATTCCACTGATCAGGTCTTCCTTTTGTTTAGGCTACAGGGAGCTATTCTCTAGCCGTAGAGATTCTCTTCACCCAGAGACAGAGGAATTCCCTCTGCACCCCCAGCAGTAACCCTTACCCACCATTGAGAGAATTCTCCTCCAACTGCCAACTTTGGTTGACAGATATAAGGGAAATTCCTGTGCCCTTGCATGACACAGAAAAGCACAGTTGTGGCCACTTGTCCTTTGTGAAATGGAGACTGCAAAACAAAACAAAATAAAACCATTTGTAGAAAAGTACCTTATAATTCAAGGAGGTCACTGTTCAAGGTATTAAGGAGATAATTTAGTATACAACAAACAGTCTGTGAGATTTTAAAGTGTCAGTTAAAATAGTTTTGGTATTTGTTATTTTAAATGAGTGTCAAGTTTAAAATATTCCATCTACTTCAGTGAAAATGTCTAATTCAAATATCTTCAGTTGAATCTGGTATTAATTGATTCATTTGTTATATATAGAAATAAAAGTTCCCAATAAAATATTGGTCATACATCAAAACAATTTGTATCATCAGAAAAACCCAAAAGAAGTGGCTCTAAACTATTGATTAACGCATATATATTCTTGGGACGCCTGGGTGGCTCAGTCTGTTAAGAGTCCAGCTTTGGCTCGGGTCATGATCTCTTGGTTCAAGAGTCTGAGCCCAGCATTGGGCTCTGTGCTGACAGCTCAGAACCTGGAGCCTACTTTGGATTCTGTGTCTCCCTCCTCTCTCTCTGTTCCTTCCCTGCTCATGCTCTCTCTCTTTCTCAAAAATAAATAAAAAGCATTAAAATTTTTTTTAAAAGTATATATATTCTTTGAAGGAATCATCTGATGATACCATGTTTTCCACTTTTGCAAATTAAATGAGCTTGGTGACCCATTGGATTAATGGAGAAAGCAAATAAAAGGTGAAATTTTAATTTAAAATATTAGATTAAAATTTTATATGCTAAGGAGTAGTCAATTCAGTGGTCAAACTGTCTCAGGGCTTTGGAGGAAATAGAATTGAGAAACTCAGTCCATCTCAGGGCAGATGGGGAAAGGCACACTCCGTGTAGGTGGTATAGCCCTGCTTTATGTAAGTGTGCTGACATCATTCCACTAAGGAATATAGACTTGGTCGTGCCAGATCTTCTGATTTTATTTATTTATTTATTTATTTTTAATTTTTTTTTTTAACGTTTTATTTATTTTTGAGACAGAGAGAGACAGAGCATGAACGGGGGAGGGGCAGAGAGAGAGGGTGACACAGAATCTGAAGCAGGCTCCAGGCTCTGAGCCATCAGCCCAGAGCCGGACGCGGGGCTCGAACTCACGGACCGCGAGATCCTGACCTGAGCTGAAATCGGCCGCTTAACCGACTGAGCCACCCACGCCCCCCAAGATCTTCTGATTTTAAAGATGAGCTGGATGTCTGTATTTTTACCTTAACCTCTTAACTTAATGTGTGCATAATACAAATTATAATATGTATATATTATACATATATACATATGTATAGTATATATATATACATACTCTTAGGCCAACATTCTAGGAATCTATTTTATTTTATTTTATTCTTTTATTTAATTTTTATTTTAGAGAGAGAGAGAAAACACAAGTAGGGGAGAGAGGCAGAGGGTGAGAGAGAGAATCTCAAGCAGACTGGAGGCTGACGCAGGGCTTGATCCCACAACTCTGGGATCATGACCTGAGTCAAAATCAAGAGTCAGACACTCAACCAACTGAGCCACCCAGACACCCCCTATGAATATATTTGAAACAAAGACCCACTTGTGTGTACAGTAGTAATATGTATTAGAATGTCACTTTCTGATTTATAATAGAAAAATAAAAGTGAAGACACCCTATATGTTTGTTGAGTAGGTAAGGAATTTGAAATGTGTTGTGTCCGAATGATGAAATGTTAGAAACAGCTGAAAAAAATGTGGAAGATTCCCAAGGAAGATGTAAGACATAGTTATTAAAAATAATATTGGAAGAATGGGTATAGTATAATTAAGAATACATGAAAATGGTATTTCTATTGTGAATGGGCATGTATGTTCAGTGATCGAAGGGGTACTAGGAGAAATGGGCAAGGTACAATTGGGTTTTCAGAAAATATTTCTATATGTATGTGTGTTAGTTCTCAGCAACAGGGTTGAAATGGCTTACAACAGAATTTTGACATATGTTGTCTTTCAAATGGGAACTCAGACTGGAGAAGTGAGAGGGACTTTGATCTTTTATACCTGCTGCTTAAATATTCTCCAATAAGGATATATTCATGAATTGTTACATAAAGAAAAGGAATAGTTAAGATGAAATGAAAATGAAGTCAGAAAAAGAGGTTTTCATAGTGATGAACAGTAATAATATGAAAAATAAGGCTTTACCTGTTGGTTAAAAACCTTAATTACTGGTATGAAAGCTATGCTATTAAATACAGAACTCTATGTTGAAATGATTTAAAATACAGCCTCTCTTATCTGAATGTCTGGGTTCAAATCTAAGACAGTTCAGCTGTGTGAGCTGGCCAACATTTGTGTATGTAATAAATCCCAACTGACAGCATCTTGCAAATAATAATAGATAACGGAGGTAAGATGCTCAGTCTGATTTCTGATACATTGAGTAAATTTTCTAAAAATATTAGCCATTATTCTTGGAAATGAAGTTTATGAAACAAAACCAAGAGGATTTGCTTTAACCATCTCTGGATATGTTTTTAATGATATGTTTTCAATCAAAATCCATGTTATTTTTGTAGTGGGTCAACAACAGTGCACAGATATTTGGCTATGTGAAAGTGATGTATTCAAGATGATGTTTTTGTGAAATTCCCCCTCTGCCTTTTAGCAGCTGTCTTAGTATCAGGCGGTTGGTTCTACACATTATAGGTATAATATAGTAGTAAAGTATACGGTTTGCTTCTGGGACTACAGACTTCGCAACAGAACAAACTTCATCAGTTGCTTCCTGCATTTTTATACACATGCAATACATTATCTCTAATAACGTAGCTCTAGAGAGGGGTCAGTGGCCATTGAAACCAATGCTCGTTAACACCAGCATTCTTCACAGAACTAGAGCAAACAATCCTAAAATTTGTATAGAACCAGAAAAGACCCCGAAAAGCCAAAGTTATGTGGAAAAAGAAAACTCATTATCAGTTTTTCTGTGTCCGCTTTATGTGGAAACAGACGACGTCCAAACTGAAGCCTAACAGTCTATCAGCTGGGCAACCCTAACAAACATGAGGCAGAAGTGTTCAAGGATGTATCTTGTGGGTACATTTCCATCACTCCTGGAAAAGCAGTTGCTGGAAGACATTCTGGCTGAAGAAAATCAGGAAACCAAATAGAAAGCTATTTTTGATTCAGAAAAGAGAAAAATACAAGTAATGACAGAGAAGCAGGTGAAACAGAAGGGGCTTTAGAGTAGGTGTAGACTTCTTTTGTAGGACAGTAACTTAAAAGACTTAATATTTGAAATTTATTAAAATACACGTTGCTTTTGTTTATGCAAAAATTTCTTTCCATCTTAAAGTTCTAACCTTTGTAAAAGTCATTCTCACTGGCAGTAAAAATATCTGTTTACTGTCACTACCACTGATTAAAGAAAACATAGCTCTAGTATAATTAAAGGAAGTGTGTACATATTAACATTTCATTTCTCTTACTGCTGTTTCCCCAGCCATTATTTTAAAACCTATTTTTTTAAATGGTAAATGTAGATAGAGCCTTTTAATTAACTAATGTTTAAAAGTAGGAAATCATGAATCTTCCCCAGATATGCTAGATTCTGATCGGGAGAATATACCCTAATTGACCTGCTTTTCTTTTTCAGGATGTAGAAGAAATTTGAAATGCATGCTCCTGAAAAAGGCACAGATTTGAAATAGAATACCTGCTAAGCCCTTGTTTTCTTCTAATCAGTAGTTTCTGATTGAGAAAATTACGCACACACAATATGTATGTATTATGTGTTAAAAATATTCAAGATAATTTATTTTTACTTATCCATACTGAATTCAGTTACCAGGTTTTTTAGTTGCTTGAAATATAGGCAAGTTTATTATCTTGAGGTATTTACATTTTTCTTTATTTTATATTCTACCAAAGCAAAAACTTACTTGGAAACATACTGTGTAATTCCAATAAAAAACTTGCCATTCAATCCTATTGTTTATATTTGTTACAATTATCCACTTAATAACTGTAGTTTTATATAACTGCCTCAGTGTCTTGCAATCTCTTATCTTAATCATACTCAACATTCAACAAACCTTTGCTGAATGACAATCAGAAAGAACTATGGTACATTTAAACTGGTTTTATGCTATTCTGTTAATTTCAGTTTTCATAATTTTTGTAATAGACACCTACTGCTAGAATATTTCCATCAGCAGAGAAAACTGAAATGACCCTGTGTTCTGCTAGTCCCTGTCTCCTTCCTACACAAGTAAACACTATTTATACAATCTAAATTAAGGACCCACATTTTCAAAAAATTCTGATCATGAAGAACGGCAGAATGAGTTCTTTTCAAGCCAGAAAATGAGATTGAGTAGTAGAGTCCAGGACCTCTAACTTTGAGCTCATCATCCCATCTGGGACAACCTGGTAAATTCCTTTAACTGCCAGGCTAGGGAATGAGGACGTCATATAACTTACTTACAAGTCCTAGGCCATGGAGAGCTTTATAAATTAAAATGAACACCTAGAATGACTGTTGGAAGCCAGAGCTATGCACAGAGCATCCGTATAATGTGCTCTGTGTGGTTGGCATTGCTAAACAGACAAGCTGTCACATTCTGTACTAGCTGAATATTCCAGGGCTTTTCCTCTGTCAACCAAGGTAGAGGACATGGCAGTAGTCAAACCTTGAGGTGACAAAAACCTAAAGTAGTGTGGTGAGCCCTGTATTATAGAGGGAAATTTACAAGTGTAGGTGGGGAGAAGCATCTCTTGCCACAGCACCTATATCATAATCCAAATGCATCCTTAGACTGAGAACATCACTATTAAAATAAAGGCACATTCTGTAATGACAGGGATTACATTCAGCAAAACTAGATCTTAAACACACACACACACGCACACATGTCTAGAATGGGCCATCTTACATACTTTAAAACAAAATAAAAAATGAGTATTTCTAATTCTGAAATCATTTAGTAGAAGAACACAACACCATATTTTGAAATCCAATGAATAATGTTACCATGAATTTATTAATAGGCTACATGAATGAATACATTTCAACTTATTAAAAAGGAATCATAGTAAATTTTATTTATTTAGAAAAAAATTTAGTTTTTCCTGCTTTTTCTAAAAAAAGAACAAATAATTTGTTTTTAATTTTTATAAATTAGAAGCAAAGAAAGAATGATAGTTCTTAGATAGCCCGCCTTTGGTTTTAGGATAGTCTATGAATTGTGGCTATTTGGTGCCACCTAGTGTCAGAGGCCTTTTAAAATACATTTAAGTTACCTTTGCTTTTAGAAAATTTGTGATGAAAAATAATTTATAGATGGCTGGATTGTCACCTAAAAGATATAAAAATTAAAATAAAATTTATTTGGCACTTATAAACATTAACTAATATTGTCTCTTACCCTCAACTGTAGAGACGCTTTGGTTTGACAAAAAAATGTTTTACGACTCTAAAATAGAGATCTGGAATTGAGAGTGTTTAACTCTATTGTATTTTTTATTTTTTGTCGGGCTGGTTTGTTGGTTTCTGAAGTCAAGGTTATATATCTAGGATTGGTATAAACTTAGAGATGATATTCCATCTTGAAATTAATTATCATTAATTATAACATTACCAATGTAACAAAAGATATAATCATATTTTGTGGGCAAAGTGAAACCTTATAGCATATAGAAGGTTTAAAGTTGACAGATAATTGTTTTCAGAATTAAGGAATGATGGAAATTTGAATTTGAGTAGTCACATCATCATAGCATCCTGTACCTTTTTACAGAGAACCCATTCTACTCACAGCATCCAGAAGTAGATGCACAAGGCAAGTGGCCATCCCTGGGGTACAGTTGATTGGATATGAATGGAATGGAATGACCAGAATGGAAGTATTTTTATTCTCTCTTGTGATCATTTGGGATGGTGGCACTGTGGGGCTTATGAACAAAGGTAAGGGTTTAATGTGAAGATTCATGATAAGCCAAGGATGATGCCGATACAATGCAACATTAAAACCATTTTCAAGTTATGGAATCTACACAGAAACAGAATAAGCCAGTTTTAGAGAAATCAGAATAGTAGAGACATATGCAGGGAAAATCAAACATGAGAGACCCTATACATTATAAGAGAGGGATCTTAATTCTTGACTTACAGTTCCGGCCTTCCCATGCCCAAGCTTCTACCTTGCTTTTTTGCCCTTTCTTAATAATACCCTCAATAATACCCAATAATGCCTTCAAATAACTTCCTTTTACTTGACCTAGGAGTTTTTGATCCTTTCAACCAAATGATCCAACACTATAAAGTTATGTTTCAAATTTGGTGAAATAGGTTTCATCAGATGGGAATGACATCTTTTCCAAAATACCTGTGAATATCAGATACCACTAGGAAATTATACAATGTTTGACTGAAATTTTAATTTTATACTGAATTTCTACACCTTTAATTGTGGCTTTGATAACATTTGATGACATGTACTTTTTCTCCTAGATTTTCCTTTCCCTTCCTCCCATTCTAACCTAACTTGCTGCCTCATAAGAGAGGTAGAGGGTGAGTGTAAACACTGCTGTTGCTGACTTGGGTTCCCAGAAGCCCTGGACTGGACTGTGTTTGAATGGGGGTATGGGTTTAGGATTTTATAGCACAAGCCCCCGTCTTGGCAAAACTTGAAGTGTGAAAGACTTTATCTAGTCTAGAAAAACTGATATTGAAAGTGGAGAAGAAAGAGGCTTGTGGACCTCTCCTGAAGACAAAGGGGCAGTGAAGCCCTGCTTATTGAAAACAAATCTGGGGGAGGAGATGGGACAGGGTGACAAGACCCCAAGAAGGAAATAACTGCGTAGTAATAGTGTAGACAGAGGGGACCACACGCAGCCATAAAATGTCTTCCTGCCTCCATAATACTTCAAAAGAAGCAGCAAAGGGCTCTGAGATGTACAGGGCCACATGGCCAGCCCTAAAGACCTGGACTGATGACTGTAGCCAGATGGACCTCTTTCTTCCATCCTTGATCCTGTGTAAAAACCTAGAACTGGTCCACCACCCTGGAAGGATTCCAGGAAGGGCTGACATTAAGTCTTCAAGATCTAAGCAGAAGGGGGCTAGGAGCTAGAAAATAAGTTTTTATGTAAAACAATAGTTCTTGGACTCCTTGGTGCATGAATTGAGATCCCACATTATAATTCTAAAATATAAAGTGTTCCATTCTTGTTTCACATTAACCAATATTTAAGTTAATTTCACGAACTTGTTTGGAAAGACTTTATTCTCTGTATTTAAGGGTATCTCTAAACACTAGCTTCTTTAGCATCACCCAAATGTTTATCAAATAAATATAGATTCCAGACTGCACCCCAGGCATACCATTTCCCCATCATAGGGGCATAGGGGGAACCTTTTAAAAGAAGTGCCCCAGATTTTCTGAATTGTAACAAATCTGGGAACCAATGCTTAGCTGAGTGTAGCCTTTAAGAATCACTCCACGGTTAAACCAGTCTTTACTATTTAAACCTCTTTTGGTTAAATATGTTCATTTGGAGGACTTTTTATATAAGAGAATAAAAATTGTTATTTTCACCAAATTCACTTTAAAATCACTGTGTAAATCATGTGTTCGTAATCTCAATTATTACAGGTAATAGTTATATGGCTACATGGACTTCTCTGACATACAACACTTTCTGAACTAGAGAAAAACTATTTGAAACACCTAAGCAGAGCAGGTGTAGATTTCTCCTTAGTTGTGAGCTTTCCCTTGCAACCTATCATTAACCTTGTCCCAACCTTGAGATTTGAATGGCAGGAAAGATGGAGTGTTAGTTATTCATGGTTCTAGCACTTTCTACCACTTACCTTTCAGTATTGTGGGTAAGAATAAGACTACACAAATGATTTGAGGGGTACTACTGGCTCAAGCATATCTTTGGCACCAGAATATCAAAATATATACCTTAACTTTTTTAACATAAATTACTAAATTAAGATAAATTTTTACCCCCGGAGAACACAAGTTAGGAAAAGAAGGAGAAAGATAAATTTTTACCCCAGGGGAGCACAAGCTAGGAAAAGAAGGAGAAAGAAAATAAGCTAGTTACCACCCCCCCCCCCCATTATTGGCTCATGGAATATAAACTAAAAGTACAGCATAAGAACATTTTAGGATCAACGTATAGGAGTGGATGGGTCCTGATATGAGTCATTGGCAGGGTGGGTGGTTACTGCTGGCAATGATCTCAGAGTAGACTGCTCACAGCCCAGGCACAATGCAAAGCTGACTTAATACAGAACATGGATAACAAATAGGGACAGAAAGCAGCCTTTCAAAGTTTTGCTACTAACCACAGGGACTGGGTCTTCTCATGCTGTATTTGTAACATCTGTAAGGTACCCAATAAAAGTCTATTGAATGAAGTTGAATATGGGAGCTCCCAGGAGAGCTCACCTTCCTGTGCCTGAGGTGAGAAGAAAGTATCAGTAGTTCTCGGACTGCTCCTGCTTCCAATATTCATCCAACAACTTTTGCTTTCTTTTATGTGTCAGTTTAGTTCATGTTCACATCATTTTATTGAGAATCTAGTCATTATCTAGGCACTTGAGATACAGAGATGAAAAATCCAGTTTCTGTCCCCAAAACAAACATCACCAAAAGTCTCCAATATAACTTTATGCATACCATGCCGGAGTGATACACAAAGTACTTTGGATGCGTACAGAAGGGCCACTAAGCCAACTTGAGATTTTTGGGAAATTATTTGGAAATGATGGCAAAGAGAAGTGAGTTATGGAAAAGATAGGAGCTGGACCCATGTAAGGCATCTCTAGGACATAGGTCTATGCAGGGCACAGGGTGGAAATCTGACCCTGTGCAATCTAGGTGAGGAACACTCAAGCTAGTGCAGGTGACAAATGATGAGGGCTCAAGTCACCAGTAATAAAAATGGGAAGGTGGATCTCAGAAAAATTTAGAAGGCAAAACTGGTAGACCTTAGTAGTTGGCTGGATATTGGGAGGAGAGTGGGGATATCTCAGGATGTCTTGTGATTCTGCCTTACAGACATGGGAAATACTTGAGGACAAGAGAGAGATTTAAGGCCCAGACAAGAAGGCATATTAGATGAACCGCATGCAAGGTGCCTAAGGGCTACAAAAGCAAGGAACTGGATACAGAGGTCTAAAGTTCCAAATAGATGTCAGGGCTTCAGGTACACATTTGGAGATTTTAAGCAAAAAAAAAAAAAAAATCATGAGAGAGGAGGAGTTAATTCAAAGAAATTTAGAATGAGAAGAGCAGTGGGCAAAGGGGCAACATCTCAGTTTTCAGGAAAGTAGCTATAGGATGAGAGGTCACGTACCTGCCTGCAAGGGTAATGAGATTCTCTTGGTCAGTGTTGGAGGTGGTTTTGGTCTGTACTTGGTCACTGTCTGCCTGCTTCTCTTGAACTCATTGGCGCCCCAGGCACCCTCGAGCTGCCAGGACATGGTCTGGACCACCTAGGCTGAAACTCAGCTTTATTTGTGTGACCACTGGCTTCAGTCTCTTGACTTCCTAGATGTGGGCAGAATTGCAGGAGCCCAGGCTTCCCTGACAAACACAGGGAAAGACACATGGTGAAATACAGTGTTTTGTAAACTTTTTCTTTTTAATCAGTGGGATCACTGATTCAAATGAACTCTGATAGATGAGAGATACCCCAGGGCTGTTGTAATTAAAGCCAAGTGTTTGTCCCAGAACAATGCTTTCTCAGATCTGCCCTCTGGTCCCTGAAGCAGCCCCTTAGGCATCTCCTCAGAACTGTTGTAAGGTAAACAGCAAGCCCTTTCTGGAAACAAGGGTTTAAACCCCGATTCTGTGGCTCAAAGGTTATTTGTCTTTGGACTGATTGCTCAGTTTTTGTGATTCTTATGTTCCTCAGCTATAAAATATAATTACTTTGTGGGCTTGTTAGCATCAGATGAGATAATGTGTCAATGCAAAGCTCAAAGGTCAAAGTAGTCTCAATAAATGTTACTTTTCTTCCTTGCACCATGTCTAGGCCCCAATGGACAATTTATGGAATCAAAATAAAATCATTGAGTCTTAGAATGGAAAAGGGTTGAGAGTCTTCTAGTCCAACCTCCCCAGGGAGCTCCTGCCAAAATGTCCACATCAGATGGTCCGTTAGTAACTGCCTGGAAATTGCACAGACAGTGGGAGATTTGTGCGTACGTGCGATAGGTTCTGTTTTACTGCTGTACGCCTCAGACTGAGTCCAATATTTGACCCATTATTCTAAATTTTATTTTTCAGAACAATACATGCAGTCATTCAAGTTTTAAAGCCAGATTATCAAAAGTCATTCAAGTTTTAAAGCCAGATTATTGTATAAGTTGTGATCCTGTTTTGGTTAAAAGTTATATAAACATACTCACATATGTATGAATATGTTTACAGACCATCTGTAGGACTTATATAAAAATTTAATAGTGGCTGTATATTGTATTACAGAAACAGTTTTTCTTGATAAGAAATTCTATATTAGGTGCGCCTGGGTGGCTCAGTCAGTTAAGCGTCTGACTGTGGCTTAGGTCATGATCTCATAGTCTATGAGTTTGAGCCCTGTGCTGGGCTCTCTACTGACAGCTCAGAGCCTGGAGCCTGCTTCGGATTCTGTGTCTCCCCTTTTCTCTGCTCCCCCCCCTGCTCCCATTCTGTCTCTCTTTCTCTCAAAAAGAAATAAACATTAAAAAATAATTTTTAAAAATCTGTATTAAATGCTTTTTCCCCCTCTTAATTAGCATGTGCTTTCAAAGATATGATTTTTTTACCTTTTTTTTTTCCTCTGGTCTTGAGCCTCTTAACTATGCTTAAGGACAGATAGAGGAGATGCTATCTCCATTCTTCACCAGCATGTGAGTGTGTGCACATATACACACCCACACACGCGCACGCACACACACACACACACACACACACACTCCTGGAATCAGAGGGATGGAATGATTTTCTGGGAGTGATTTTCTGAGGTTTATTGGGAATGGTGGAATAAGAATTAACCTCAGATTTTCCCTTTTTCTTCCCACTGCACCTTTTATGTTTGTTTTTGTCTCTTTTTAGTCTAAATGTTCCACTTACCTCAGCTCTGTCACTTTTGACATAAACCTCAGACTTCCTATCATTCAAGTCATTCTTTTCTGAATGCATTCTTGACTGTTAATATCCTAATTAAAATGAGGTGTATAGGAGTGTGTGTAATATTCAGGTGTAATCTGAAAAACACATAAAGGAATGTATTACCTTCCTTGATTAGGACATTATTAAACCAAGATATAACACTTTTATTAAATATGTATGCATTTCAGCTAATTTTAAAATAATATTTTATATTTCCATTGTAAGTGTAATATATGTTCACTATAGGACATTTCATAAGTAGAGAGAAAGAATTTTAAAAAGTCACTCCTATAACACCCATAGTTTCTCTAAGCAAAATTAAGTTCTCTAAATATTTTATGTCTCGTCCTACCAGAAAGAAAACTCTTTGGGGGCAGGATTTTTATTTCTTGTGTTCAGCACCCATTTTGTGCCTAGATTAGTACCTGGACTATATTAATGGGCATGTATTCAAACTTTGTTGAAGCAGGGAATAAAATATTTATGTATATACATTTATATTTTTGAGTACAGAATAGAATCAGTAAAAGTTTGTATCTTCATTTTTTAGTTCATATTAAGTTGTTGAAAGCATATGAATTTTTTGAAAATGTTTATTTATTTATTTTGAGAGAGAGAGAGACAACAAGCAGGGGAGGGGCAGAGAGAGAGGGAGAGAGAACCCCAAGCAGGCTCCTCTCTGTCAGTGCAGAGCCCATCGCAGAGTCAGATTCAGAGCCCGAGGCAGGGCTCCATCTCATGAACTGTGAAATCATGACCTGAGCTGAAAGCAAGAGTCCGATGCTTAACTGACCGGGCCGGCCATGTGCCCCGCATTTCTATGTTATCATAAATTCTTCCTAACTACCATCATGATTGCATAATGCTCTGTGGAGTGTATATGCTGACTTTTGAGAGGCCACTTAGGTGCTTTTCAGGTTTTGTTGCAATGACCAGTAATGCTGTTGCAAACATCTCTTTGTACGTGTTTTTGTAATTTTTGAGAAATATCTTGCGTAGGCCTTTCCAAAGTGAAATTCTTGATTCGAAGATGTGAAGGGTTCAAAATAAACACTTTTCTCCCCTCCTCTCTCTGTTATTTAGAATTTGAGTACGTGTTGAATGTGTGGTCAACCACTGTCATTGAACTTACAATTTTTTTTCACTTCAAAATCTCCATAGACACCAATTCATGCATCTTAGGTGTGTTTTCAGGCAGGTATGAATCCACGTGACTGCAAAGTCCATGGCTACCTTTCTTCGCACTGCCCGGTGCCAACCACTTATTTCTTCCTGGTCAGTTGAGTGGTGGGCACACTTGTTGCCTCCACCTTCTGAGAGATGAAATTGTCAGCAAGACAAGTCAAGACTGTCTGATGCTCAGATTTTTAGTGTAATGAGATTTCTAGCAGATGTCTTTATAGTGGAAGTGCCCCCGTTACTGTTATATCTTTTCTCTGTGACAGATGTTTAATCTGTGTTAGGAAAAGTGATGTCCATATCTTTTATCAGACTGGGCAGTCTTAATTTTCTCTTTTTTCAGATGGTTTCATCTTTCCCTGCCCATAGATATCCATTAGAAGCTATCTTGTTAAAAACAAACACACAAACAAACATAAACATTTTCCATAAAAACAAGGACATAATGCCTGTTTAGGCCTAATTTTACAGGTTGTGCACATCAACTGTAGAAAGCCTAGAAAATGATACAAAGTATAAAGAAGAAAGTGCGAAAAAACCCATAATCCTGCAATTTTATAGGATAGTACTTGTTAATATTTTGCCACATTTCTTCTAGATTTTCTTCTGGGTATGAGTACGTGTGTGTTAGATGTAACTGGAAGAGGACTATAAATTTAACTCTTATCCTGAGATTATATTTAACATATTATAAGCATTTTCTTTTTTCTTTTTTTTTAAAGTTTACTTATTTTTTTTTTTTTTTTTTTGAGACAGACAGAGAGTGGGAGCAGAGTAGAGGGCAGAGAGAGGGGGGGAGAGAGAGAATCCCAAGCAGGCTCTGCACTGACAGTGCAGAGCCCAACTCTGGGCTAGAATTCACTGTGAGATCATGACCTGAGCCAAAATCAAGGGTCAGATGCTTAACTAACCAAGCCACCCACACACCCCAGCATTTTCTTTTGGCTTTAAAACCTTAAAAAAAAAGTTAGTTTAATGATTATGTAAGTGTTATCTTGGAAGCAGGCTATAGCTAATTTAATCATGTTCCTGTATTTTTCATGTTTCCATTTGTCTCTGATAAAGATAACACCTCCACAAGCATCCTAGTAAATAAATATTCACATATACACTTGTGGTGACTTCCCCCAGATAGATTCCTCCGTGTGGGTTTGCCTGGAGAATGTGCCATGATCGCTTCAGGCTGTGTTCAGTGGATCCTGTGTTCCTACCCCTTTGCCAACACTCAGCTTTTGTAATCTTTGCTCATTTTATAGGTGAGATTGAAGGCGTACCATTTTATTTTATTTTTTTTTTTTTAATTTTTTTTTTTTTTCAACGTTTTTTTATTTATTTTTGGGACAGAGAGAGACAGAGCATGAACGGGGGAGGGGCAGAGAGAGAGGGAGACACAGAATCGGAAACAGGCTCCAGGCTCCGAGCCATCAGCCCAGAGCCCGATGCGGGGCTCGAACTCACGGACCGCGAGATCGTGACCTGGCTGAAGTCGGACGCTTAACCGACTGCGCCACCCAGGCGCCCCGAAGGCGTACCATTTTAATAGTCACTACACGATTTGTGAGGATGAATTCTCTCATCTTTTGGCCCATTTTTCTTCTTTCTTGAGATTCATTATCTTTACTGTGCTTGTTCTCCCCATGTAGGAACTTGCTATAACCTTCCGTTATTTATAGCTTTTTTGAATAAATTGATAGTTTTTAAGTTGATTTTTATCTTATCCCATTAATTCATGCCTGGTGTAAAAAGTCCAATTGTATTATAAGGTTGATCACCAAAAGCAGCAGTCCTCAGCTCACTCATACCCATAGTCAATTCCCCTTTATCAGAGGCATCCATGTTCACATCTCATAGCTCTGTCATCTATTTTCTTCCATTTTTCTGAATAATATGCTAAGACAGCTATTTAAAATATTTAAAATTCAGACATTATTGACTTGCCATTATGAGGTTAGCTATCTTCTACACTCCCCACCAATGCATATCTGTTCTCCATCCCACCTCTCAAATATAGTTATAACACGGTTTGGGCTAGAATCAGTACATGTTTTCACTAGTATGGCTATATATGTATTGCTCATAGTTGATTATGTTCTTGTACAACTTACATTTTCCTGTTTGTTTGTTTTTTGTTTAGGTTCACGTTGTTCATCACTAACTTGTTCTCAAATCATCTGGAGCTACCAAACTCTTGTCTATATGATCAAACACACCCGATAATTGTTTATCTCCGTTCTCTTGGTGGCGTCCTTTGAGGGACCTCCTGGTCTCATGCTCCAATCAGAAGTATTCATTCTCTGGTCCTGCTACATGTCTGTCACCCAGAGGTTCTTTTCTCCCTCTCTTGCCTGGAATTCCATCTTTCTTTCTTGATTTACCTCCTTCAGCAGTTTCCAACAGGCCAGTGTATAGGATATGAATTTTTTGTGATCATCTATACTGTTGAATTCACTCTTATATTTGAGAATTGTTTTTTTAAAGTTTATTTATTTCTGAAAGAGAGAGAAAGAAAAAGAGAGAGAGAGAGAGAGAGAGAGACAAAGTATGAGCAGGGGAGGGGCAGAGAGAGGGAGATACAGAATATGAAGCAGGCTCCAGGCACAGAGCCCTATGCAGGGCTTGAACTCACAAACCGTAAGGTCATTGCCTGAGATGAAGTCTGTTGCTTAACTGACTGAGACATCCAGGTGCCCCAAGAACTGTTTGTTGTTCTTTTTCTTTAATTTTTTTAATGTTTATTATTTGAGAGAGAGAGACAGAGAGCAAGCAGGGAAGGGGCAGAGAGAGAGGGAGACACGGAATCGGAAACAGGCTCCAGGCTCTGAGCTGCCTGCACAGAGCCTGACGCAGGGCTCAAACCCACAGACCGTGAGATCATGACTTGAGCCGAAGTCAGCAGCCCAACCGACTGAGCCACCCAGGAGGCCCGTTTGTTTTGTTAATATAACGCTCTATTGGAAATAATATACCCTCAGAATTGAAAAAAAAAAAAAAAGTCCCCATTGTGATCCAGGATTGCTACTGAGAAGTCTGTCATGTTTCTATTCCTATTTTTTATATTCGACCTGTATTTTTCCTCTGCAGGTAAGTTCTAAAATCTATACATTACTCCCAGTGTTCTCATATTTCATCCTTTATTTTTGGTATGGTAAATCAGCCACTCCTTCAGTGGTTCCTGGAATTCTGTGTCTTTAACAACTCCAGAAAGTAAATGTCCTATGTTCTTCCAGGTGGGAAGGACCAGTCATCTCCCCAAGGACCACTTGGTGGTGGTGGTTGTGGGGGCAGGTGGGGGGGGATGCTGATTTCTTCTGAATTTTATTCATTTGTTTGTGGATTCTTTCACTTATTTGTTCAGTCATTCATTTTTGTGTTCAACAAACACATAAGTATTGGCAATGTGGCAAGCGGAACCTGGCAATGCAGATACAGAGACACATGTTTTCTACACTTGAGGAGTTTATAGTCAGTCTGGTTCCTTTTACCTTTAAAAAAATGTTTATTTATTTATTTTGAGAGAAAGGGGAGAGGGAGGGGCAGAGAGAGAGGGAGAGAGAGAATCCCAAACAGGCTCTGTGCTGAGCCCCGACGTGGGGCTCGATCTCATGATCCATAAAATCATGACCTGAGCCAAAATCAAGAGATGGACACTTCAATGACTGAGCCACCCAGGCTCTGCTCCTTTTATTAGCATTTTTTCTGTGCTATTGCTCAACTATTGCATCCTAATATATGCCTACGTTTTGATATTAGTTTTAACTTTACTCCAACCACTTGGTGCATCTTACTTTTTTCCATAATCTGATTTAACATTTATCGGTAGCACACTGTGCACATTCAGTGCTTGGGATCAGGGATACACAGGGGAGCAAGGATGAAATCTCTGCCTATATATTGCTCTTTGGTTCTCTGTGTTTGCCTCTCCTGTGTGTCAGAGGCTGAGAGAACTCTGCAAGAGATTTCCTTTCCTCCAGGGCCGCTGAAAGTGAGCAAAGAGCAAATCTCTTCTTCTCTTAGATTCATAATCTTTGACGGGATTTTATTAACTCAGCCCTCTCCGATCCCAGGATTCCACCTGAGGGAGTCCTTTATTCCTCATCCTTCCCTGACCAGGTGCGTATGGAGTGTGTTAGTGGTGCTCAGAAGGTGGGAAGAAGGATGGATGCCACCATAAACATAAAAATCTCCTTAGTGCTGAGGCAACTTAAGAAGGCAGACATTTGATAACTTAGCTCTCTATTCTCCCTTGAGATAACGCAGGTCAGGTTCAACCATGACCATGGGCAGTGTCCCAGGGCAAAAGTCATTGTCAATATCATTAATCAATGACATTCCATTTTTGTCTTTCAATCACTCTCTCCAGTTTTTGGCAGTAGAATTGAAACATGTTTGTCAATTACTTTACCAGCTCTGACCTTTGCAATGAAAACAGCACTACATAAATTTCTCTGATTCTTGCATTTTCATTCTTTCTTACATGCATAGAAGTTTTGGGGATTCTTGAATTCTTCTTGCCTACCAAAATTTAGAATGTTTTCTCAGAGAATTCTTTTGCATATGTGTTTCAAAGGCCATCTGAGTTAGGATGATCTCATACCACAATTTGTGATCATCTCCAAACCAAAGATTTGAGACAGAATATATTCATTCTCATCACAGTTCATACAATACACATTTAAAATAATTTATTTATATCTGCCAACATTTTTGTTTCTTGTAGAGTGTTTATTTTTTATAGGGTTAACAGTTCAGAAAATTTTTAATTTCACCCTCTTATGTAAATGAATTACATAACTGATTAAATCATATTTAGCATGAACACTCATATTTTCAACTATTTTCAACTTTAGTCTTTTAAAATCCCTTCTTTCATCATGGATCTACGATGGGTTCATCAAAAAAGAACAAAAATGCCAAAGAGAACACAAGTAAATTCCAGTTCACAGTTGTGAGTGCAGATACATACTTTGCATATTAAACCAGTGCCAACTTTTTTTAAATCCTTTTCTTTTCTTTTCTTTTCTTTTCTTTTCTTTTCTTTTCTTTTCTTTTCTGAGAGATAGAGATAGAGAGAGAGAGCACAAGCAGGGGAGAGAGAGAATTCCAAGCAGGCTCCACGCTGCCAGCACAGAGCCTGGCATGGGGCTCAAACTCACAAACCAGGAGATCTTGACCTGAGCCAGAATCAAGAGTCAGATACTTAACCAACTGAGCCACCCAGGTGTCCCAAGCCATTGCCAACTTTTGATAGTAAAATCTCCATAGAGATTTTTTTGTGTGTGTGTGTCATTTTTTATTTTTGTTTTTTTTATTTATTTTTTATTTTTTATTTTTTAATAAATGAAATTTACTGTCAAATTGGTTTCCATACAACACCCAGTGCTCATCCCAAAAGGTGCCCTCCTCAATACCACCACCCACCCTGCCCTCCCTCCCACCCCCCATCAACCCTCAGTTTGTTCTCAGTTTTTAACAGTCTCTTATGCTTTGGCTCTCTCCCACTCTAACCTCTTTTTTTTTTTTTCCTTCCCCTCCCCCATGGGTTTCTGTTACGTTTCTCAGGATCCACATAAGAGTGAACCATGTGGTATCTGTCTTTCTCTGTATGGCTTATTTCACTTAGCATCACACTCTCCAGTTCCATCCACGTTGCTACAAAAGGCCATATTTCATTTTTTCTCATTGCCACGTAGTATTCCATTGTGTATATAAACCACAATTTCTTTATCCATTCATCAGTTGATGGACATTTAGGCTCTTACCATAATTTGGCTATTGTTGAGAGTGCTGCTATAAACATTGGTGTACAAGTGCCCCTATGCATCAGTACTCCTGTATCCCTTGGATAAATTCCTAGCAGTGCTATTGCTGGGTCATAGGGTAGGTCTATTTTTAATTTTCTGAGGAACCTCCACACTGCTTTCCAGAGTGGCTGCACCAATTTGCATTCCCACCAACAGTGCAAGAGGGTTCCCATTTCTCCACATCCTCTCCAGCATCTATAGTCTCCTGATTTCTTCATTTTGGCCACTCTGACTGGCGTGAGGTGATATCTGAGTGTGGTTTTGATTTGTATTTCCCTGATAAGGAGCGACGTTGAACATCTTTTCATGTGCCTGTTGGCCATCCGGATGTCTTCTTTAGAGAAGTGTCTATTCATGTTTTCTGCCCATTTCTTCACTGGGTTATTTGTTTTTCGGGTGTGGAGTCTGGTGAGCTCTTTATAGATTTTGGATACTAGCCCTTTGTCAGATATGTCATTTGCAAATATCTTTTCCCATTCCGTTGGTCGCCTTTTAGTTTTGTTGGTTGTTTCCTTTGCTGTGCAGAAGCTTTTTATCTTCATAAGGTCCCAGTAATTCACTTTTGCTTTTAATTCCCTTGCCTTTGGGGATGTGTCGAGTAAGAGATTGCTACGGCTGAGGTCAGAGAGGTCTTTTCCTGCTTTCTCCTCTAAGGTTTTGATGGTTTCCTGTCTCACATTCAGGTCCTTTATCCATTTTGAGTTTATTTTTGTGAATGGTGTGAGAAAGTGGTCTAGTTTCAACCTTCTGCATGATGCTGTCCAGTTCTCCCAGCACCATTTGTTAAAGAGACTGTCTTTTTTCCATTGGATGTTCTTTCCTGCTTTGTCAAAGATGAGTTGGCCATACTTTTGTGGGTCTAGTTCTGGGGTTTCTATTCTCTTCCATTGGTCTATGTGTCTGTTTTTATGCCAATACCATGCTGTCTTGATGATGACAGCTTTGTAGTAGAGGCTAAAGTCTGGGATTGTGAGGCCTCCTGCTTTGGTCTTCTTCTTCAAAATTACTTTGGCTATTCGGGGCCTTTTGTGGTTCCATATGAATTTTAGGATTGCTTGTTCTAGTTTCGAGAAGAAGGCTGGTGCAATTTTGATTGGGATTGCATTGAATGTGTAGATAGCTTTGGGTAGTATTGACATTTTGACAATATTTATTCTTCCAATCCATGAGCAGGGAATGTCTTTCCATTTCTTTATATCTTCTTCAATTACCTGCATATGCTTTCTATAGTTTTCAGCATACAGATCTTTTACATCTTTGGTTAGATTTATTCCTAGGTATTTTATGCTTCTTGGTGCAATTGTGAATGGGATCAGTTTCTTTATTTGTCTTTCTGTTGCTTCATTGTTAGTGTATAAGAATGCAACTGATTTCTGTACATTGATTTTGTATCCTGCAACTTTGCTGAATTCATGTATCAGTTCTAGCAGACTTTTGCTGGAGTCTATCAGATTTTCCATGTATAATATCATGCCATTTGCAAAAAGTGAAAGCTTGACTTCATCTTTGCCAATTTTGATGCCTTTGATTTCCTTTTGTTGTCTGATTGCTGATGCTAGAACTTCCAGCACTATGTTAAACAACAGCGGTGAGAGTGGGCATCCCTGTCGTGTTCCTGATCTCAGGGAAAAAGCTCTCAGTTTTTCCCCATTGAGGATGATGTTAGCTGTGGGCTTTTCATAAATGGCTTTTATGATCTTTAAGTATGTTCCTTCTATCCCGACTTTCTCAAGGGTTTTTATTAAGAAAGGGTGCTGGATTTTGTCAAAGGCCTTTTCTGCATCGATTGACAGGATCATATGGTTCCTCTCTTTTTTTTTGTTAATGTGATGTATCACGTTGATTGATTTGCGAATGTTGAACCAGCCCTGCATCCCAGGAATGAATCCCACTTGATCATGGTGAATAATTCTTTTTATATGCTGTTGAATTCCATTTGCTAGTATCTTATTGAGAATTTTTGCATCCATATTCATCAGGGATATTGGCCTGTAGTTCTCTTTTTTTACTGGGTCTCTGTCTGGTTTAGGAATCAAAGTAATACTGGCTTCATAGAATGAGTATGGAAGTTTTCCTTCCCTTTCTATTTCTTGGAATAGCTTGAGAAGGATAGGTATTATCTCTGCTTTAAACGTCTGGTAGAACTCCCCTGGGAAGCCATCTGGTCCTGGACTCTTATTTGTTGGGAGATTTTTGATAACCGATTCAATTTCTTTGCTGGTTATGGGTCTGTTCAAGCTTTCTATTTCCTCCTGATTGAGTTTTGGAAGAGTGTGGGTGTTTAGGAATTTGTCCATTTCTTCCAGGTTGTCCAATTTGTTGGCATATAATTTTTCATAGTATGCCCTGATAATTGTTTGTATCTCTGAGGGATTGGTTGTAATCATTCCATTTTCATTCATGATTTTATCTATTTGGGTCATCTCCCTTTTCTTTTTGAGAAGCCTGGCTAGAGGTTTGTCAATTTTGTTTATTTTTTCAAAAAACCAACTCTTGGTTTCGTTGATCTGCTCTACAGTTTTTTTAGATTCTATATTGTTTATTTCTGCTCTGATCTTTATTATTTCTCTTCTTCTGCTGGGTTTAGGCTGCCTTTGCTGTTCTGCTTCTATTTCCTTTAGGTGTGCTGTTAGATTTTGTATTGGGGATTTTTCTTGTTTCTTGAGATAGGCCTGGATTGCAATGTATTTTCCTCTCAGAACTGCCTTCGCTGCGTCCCAAAGCGTTTGGATTGTTGTATTTTCATTTTCGTTTGTTTCCATATATTTTTTAATTTCTTCTCTAATTGCCTGGTTGACCCACTCATTCGTTAGTAGGGTGTTCTTTAACCTCCATGCTTTTGGAGGTTTTCCAGACTTTTTCCTGTGGTTGATTTCAAGCTTCATAGCATTGTGGTCTGAAAGTATGCATGGTATAATTTCAATTCTTGTAAACTTATGAAGGGCTGTTTTGTGACCCAGTATATGATCTATCTTGGAGAATGTTCCATGTGCACTCGAGAAGAAAGTATATTCTGTTGCTTTGGGATGCAGAGTTCTAAATATATCTGTCAAGTCCATCTGATCCAATGTGTCATTCAGGGCCCTTGTTTCTTTATTGACTGTGTGTCTAGATGATCTATCCATTTCTGTAAGTGGGGTGTTAAAGTCCCCTGCATTGACCACATTCTTATCAATAAGGTTGCTTATGTTTATGAGTAATTGTTTTATATATCTGGGGGCTCCAGTATTCGGCGCATAGACATTTATAATTGTTAGCTCTTCCTGATGGATAGACCCTGTAATTATTATATAATGCCCTTCTTCATCTCTTGTTACAGCCTTTAATTTAAAGTCTAGTTTGTCTGATATAAGTATGGCTACTCCAGCTTTCTTTTGGCTTCCAGTAGCATGATAAATAGTTCTCCATCCCCTCACTCTCAATCTAAAGGTGTCCTCAGATCTAAAATGAGTCTCTTGTAGACAGCAAATAGATGGGTCTTGTTTTTTTTATCCATTCTGATAGCCTATGTCTTTTGGTTGGTGCATTTAATCCATTTACATTCAGTGTTATTATAGAGAGATACGGGTTTAGAGTCATTGTGACGTCTGTATGTTTTATGCTTGTAGTGATGTCTCTGGTACTGTCTCACAGGATCCCCCTTAGGATCTCTTGTAGGGCTGGTTTCGTGGTGACAAATTCCTTCAGTTTTTGTTTGTTTGGGAAGACCTTTATCTCTCCTTCTATTCTAAATGACAGACTTGCTGGATAAAGGATTCTCGGCTGCATATTTTTCCTGTTCAGCACATTAAAGATCTCGTGCCAATCCTTTCTGGCCTGCCAAGTTTCAAAAGAGAGATCAGTCATGAGTCTTATAGGTCTCCCTTTATATGTTAGGGCACGTTTACCCCTTGCTGCTTTCAGAATTTTCTCTTTATCCTTGTATTTTGCCAGTTTCACTATGATATGTCGTGCAGAAGATCGATTCAAGTTACGTCTGAAGGGAGTTCTCTGTGCCTCTTGGATTTCAATGCCTTTTTCCTTCCCCAGTTCAGGGAAGTTCTCAGCTATAATTTCTTCAAGTACCCCTTCAGCACCTTTCCCTCTCTCTTCCTCCTCTGGGATACCAATTATGCGTATATTATTTCTTTTTAGTGTATCACTTAGTTCTCTAATTTTCCCCTCATACTCCTGGATTTTTTTATCTCTCTTTCTCTCAGCTTCCTCTTTTTCCATAACTTTATCTTCTAGTTCACCTATTCTCTCCTCTGCCTCTTTAATCCGAGCTGTCGTCGTTTCCATTTTGTTTTGCATTTCGTTTAAAGCGCTTTTCAGCTCCTCGTGACTGTTCCTTAGTCCCTTGATCTCTGTGGCAAAAGATTCTCTGCTGTCCTGTATACTGTTTTCAAGCCCAGCGATTAATTTTATGACTATTATTCTAAATTCACTTTCTGTTATATTATTTAAATCCTTTTTGATCATTAGCTGTTGTTATTTCCTGGAGATTCTTCTGAGGGGAATTCTTCCGTTTGGTCATTTTGGATAGTCCCTGGAGTGGTGAGGACCTGCAGGGCACTTCCCCTGTGCTGTGGTGTATAACTGGAGTTGGTGGGTGGGGCCGCAGTCCGACCTGATGTCTGCCCCCAGCCCACCGCTGGGGCCACAGTCAGACTGGTGTGTGCCTTCTCTTCCCCTCTCCTAGGGGCGGGATTCACTGTGGGGTGGCGTGGCCCGTCTGGGCTACTTCCACACTGCCAGGCTTGTGGTGCTGGGGATCTGGCGTACTAGCTGGGGTAGGTAGGCAAGGTGCACGGGGGCAGGAGGGGCAGGCTTAGCTCGCTTCTCCTTAGGTGATCCACTTCAGGAGGGGCTCTGTGGCAGCGGGAGGGAGTCAGATCGGCTGCCGGAGGTTTGGCTCTGCAGAAGCACAGAGTTGGGTGTTTGCGTGGAGCGAGCAAGTTCCCCGGCAGGAACTGGTTCCCTTTGGGATTTTGGCTGGGGGATGGGTGAGGGAGATGGCGCTGGCGAGCGCCTTTGTTCCCCGCCAAGCTGAGCTCTGCCGTCCGGGGGCTCAGCAGCTCTCCCTCCCTTTGTCCTCCAGCCTTCCCGTTTTCTGAGCAGAGCTGTTAACTTACAACCTCCCAGACGCTAAGTCGCGCTTGCTGTCGGAACACAGTCCTTCCGGCCCCTCCGCTTTTGCCAGCCAGACTCAGGGGCTCTGCTTGGCCGGCGAGCCGCCCCTCCACCCCGGCTCCCTCCCGCCAGTCCGTGGAGCGCACCGCCTCGCCGCCCTTCCCACCCTCTTCCGTGGGCCTCTCGTCTGCGCTTGGCTCCGGAGACTCCGTTCTGCTAATCCTCTGGCGGTTTTCTGGGTTCTTTAGGCAGGTGTAGGTGGAATCTAAGTGATCAGCAGGACGCACGGTGAGCCCAGCGTCCTGCTATGCCGCCATCTTCCCTCCAACTAACTCATTTTTTTATATTTGAAAGACCACACCTGTGTGAGCAGGGGGAGGGACAGGAGAGGGGGCAGAGGAGACAAAGTAGGCTTCGCACTGACAGCACAAAGCCCAATGTGGGGCTTGAACTAAAGAGCCAGAGGAGACACTCAACCATCTGAGCCACCCAGTGCCCTGTAGTGTGTCTTTCTTGACAGGACTGGGGATCACTTACAGGAACTTTAAAAAAAAAAAAATCTACACCCAATGTGAGACTTTATCTCAGGATGAGTTCAGGTCACAAACTCCATAGAGTTTGTAAGTTTGTAAACAAGGAGATGCTTTTTTCAATCTTGAATTTAGTTTAAGACATGTTTTTAAAAATGGACTTTATGTACCAGTTAAAGAATTTTATATAATGTGAAATACAATTAGGAGAGTTGAGACAATTTCAATAAAAATTCTTTACAAATTTAAATACGACTGCTTATTTTTACTTAATCTTTTTAAAGTACCTAATTATATAATATGATAGTAATGATTCTATATGCCATAAAGTGTTAAACATCTCAAATGTTAGCATATATGTCATGATAAAAAACCCTTTGAAGACTGCAAACATAGAGAAATTACTTTTATTTTGTTTTTGCATTCCCTACAACTTCAGCCAGTTAATCTTATCCACTGCTTTAGGCAGTAGTGTTTGCCCAGAGATTCTCAAACATCAATGCTATCATTGCAACTGAACATGGTCTTATGACTACATTTGGAATCTATTTTTAAACAGTAACATCTGTTATAGTCCTTCTTTGTAGCTCAATTCATTCTCCCCACAATTAATCCATTTTCACTTTGCTGAGAAATTCCTAGATACTTAATTACTGCTTCTTTGTTGCATGTACTATTTACTCATTCACTCCAGTCATTTTAAAGAAGAAAATGTTCTCCAACGAATGAGACCTAAATGTATATTCACGATTTTGTTTCACAGACCCAATTATTATTTCACACTTCCTTCTTTGCTATGATCAATAACAAATGTGACTTTAGTAACCATTGACAAACATGGTCTTAAATGTGCCCAATATTATTTTGAGCCAATAATATTGTTTTCCATATTTTCTGTAATCCATGAAACCACTCCATGATCATGACTTGTTATATAGATCTATTTCATTACCACCTTCTTTTCTGTGTGATTAAACTACCACTTTCAATTGTTTTACCTGTTTTTACATGCATTTCCAATACCCCAAACCTTCAATGGTTTGGTGATACTTAAAATAATCATATTCTACTGATTGTTTTATGCCTTTATCAACTTTTCTCAAATGGTTTCCTCAGACTGATGGTGATTTTTATTTTTATTTTTTTGACGTTTATTCATTTTTGAGAGATAGAGAGACAGAACATGCAGGGGAGGGTCAGAGAGAGAGAGGGAGATAAAGGATCTGAAGCAGGCTCCACACTGTTAGTGCAGAGCCCCCATGGGCCTGGAAATCACAAACCATGAGATCATGACCTGAGCTGAGGTCAGACTCTTAACTGAGCCACCCAGGCATCCCTGATGGTGACTTTTAAAATTCTGTTTGGTACCTGAATTTTCATGTTCTCCAGTTGGTTTCATTAACACTTTATAATTTTGAGAATGTTTTCTGGTTGATTATATTTGGGAAATACTGTTACATTTTAGTACCATACTATATTGGTTAGGACTCTATGGTTGAAAGTAACGGAAAACAACTTGATTCAGTTTGAGCAAAACAAAGCAATTTATTAAATGGAGATAGGATTGTCTCCCAGACCTCAAGGGTAGGAAGGGACTATAACTAGAAACTGAAATGTTGTTAAGAACTCAGATCTCTTGGCTTCACTTTTCCCCTTTTGTGATCATTCCTTCTTCTTTTCTTCTCCTATGCTCTGCCCTTCCTCCCCTCTCTCCTCTCATCTTTCTCTCTCTGTTGGCTTCTTCTATTTCTTTATTCACAGGGCAGAATATTGCCAAGCCACATCTCCTGAGTGTGTGTGTTCCAATTCCAATCACACACAGGACTGCTCCCTGGTTCTCAATTCCTGCTCCAAATTACCAGAAGTACCTGACTTGTCAACTTGGATCATAGCCAGGAGGGCGGGGTCAATGTACAAATATGGCTGTTAAGCGCTCAGCCTTGGAAAATTCCAAGAAAAAGAATGGGGCATTATAGATTGAAAACCCAAAGGGTTATAGTAATACACAGCAATATAGCAATTTATAAATCCTTGATTTAAATATTTTCTATCATATCCAAAATTTCACCATTATTTCTTCAAGTCTACAGAAAATATTTAGGTTATGGTGATAAGTCAAAAATAAAATCAACCCTGATTTTCATTAATTTGTAGAAAAGCTATTCACTTCTTGATTTGAAAATAAATAATTAACATAAATTAATATAATTTAAGCATTTAAAATAATGTCTTGCACATGATAAGCAACATACAAGTGTTTGCTCTTATTTTTATATTCTTATATTTATTTATTCATTCTGTGTTTCTTATGTGCCAGAAATTATACTAAAGGTCAGGGATATAATGTTACATAAGACTATTTTTTCTATCTTCAAAGAATTCAGTTTAAAATACACCTAGAAATATGGTAATTAAGCTTTTGGCCCAAGAGATTTAAGTAATATACATCAGACTTTATAATTAATGATAGGTATGTTATTTGCAATGTAAGATGGGACTGGGCATTGTAAATTAAACAAGATTTACCTTTGATGTTTCTCGTGCCATCTTTCTGCATGCTGCTTTCTCTTCAAATCCTTCTTCCCCACTCTAAATACTGATTTTGTGGCTCCAAAATTGCCATGCACGGGACTTGTCTTCTGCCTAGCCCTTTAGAATCTGAACCTTTTCAGAAAGATTTTCTCTTTCCTATAGATTTCATGTGTCATTTTCAAATTGCCTGGATAAATTGCTGGCTAAACAGTCAAAAACATTTTCTTTAATTTTAAAGTGTTGGGGCCAGAGCACCTGGGTGACTCATTCAGTTAAGCATCCAACTCTTGATTTTGGCTCAGGTCATGATCTCACAGTTCATGAGTTCAAGCCCCATGTCAGGCTCTGTGCTGACAGCATGGAGTCTACTTGAGACTCTCTCTTGTCCTCTCTCTCTGCCCCTTCCTCCCTCTCAAAATAAGTAAGTAAACTTAAAAAAAAAAGGTTGGGGCTCATTGCTCTCTTCTCCCACGTAGTGAGTCTGATGGGCTACGGGAAGAAGAAGAAAAAAGGTGGAAGAGTCTATCCAAGAATAGGTGATGCCATAGAATTGAAGCCAGAAGCCCAAGTGGTGAACTCGAGGGAGGAAAAACCGATGTACATCAAATCACTCACTGGATTAATGTGGCAAATTGATCACTTTTGCAAAGGAGATCCCTGGAGTAGGAGTTAGATATTCTAAACAACTGAAGTCAAGGTGAATATAGTGTGAGGTAGTAGAGTGTGATGAGCACAAAAAGGACTGAATATATGCCTGCTCAAGACTGAATTGAAATCCTCTAAATAATCTGCTTCCCTGCAGAACTTTAAGGTACTTTGAAAACAAGTGGCTCTGCTACGTGAATTTAAGAATTTTTCATAAGGACAAGATGAGGCCTACACTGAAGTCCTTTACTTAAGATGGAGGATGGGGGAGAGGGGAAAGTGGGTGATGGGCATTGAGGAGGGCACCTGTTGGGATGATCACTGGGTGTTCATCCTATTTTAATAGCCTCCCAAAGAGTTTCATATTTTAATTCCTTAAATCCATCCTTTCTACTGCCTTCATGACATATTTATAAGATTTAAATCTGTTATATTTATAGGCACAGGAGGATGTGTGATACTTTAAGTTAAAAATGATGCTACAAAAGGCTATCGACACAATAATCCCTCTTTGGGCAAATTGTATATTTTAATATGCATTTATGGAAGAAAAAGTCTAGAATGAGGAACACAAAATCAGAAATGTGAAGAATAATGATTATTGGGTATGGATTCAGGATGCTTGTTTGAAAATTATTTGTCTGTATACTTTTGTAAGAACACACTACTGGTTTAAACACCACACACATATATACCATATGTATAAATTAAATGTAATAATACAGTACATATATACCATATGTATAAATTAAATGTAATAATACAGTATGGTCTTCATTTTATTTGTTCTTCCTCTTCACTAAGAAAGATCAAAGCCTTCAGTCAAGACAATGTTTCATCCTGATTCTGTCCTAATTCTCTTCTGCTCTTCTGTCACTGTTGAGTGTCACTCTATGGCATTAGCATTGCTGACTGTTTCTTCTTAGTTCTGTCCTCAACTGCTTAAACCTCACACATTAATCACTGGATCTCTTTTATGTACTATATTCCACTTAACCAACTCCCTTTCTGCATTCAAAAATAAATGAAGTATTCAAGAGTTCATATATACAGAATGATGAAATATGTAACGTGAAATTGCATGTGTACCTTCCATTAAGCTAAAAAATAAAACATTGCAAATACAGTTTTAAGTTGTGTGTATTCTCTGAGCCCATCCCCCCACTCACTGTGCCTCCATTCTCCTAGATCTCCTTGTTACCAACACACCGAATGCGATGTTTATTTATGCACTGTTCTTTAGGTCATAGCTAGATTGTATGTGCCCCCAGATGAAAAGATGGTATTATTTAGCTTCATTGATAACTGGTAGCAGTTATCTAATTTTCTGCAACTTGCTTTTCTTCCTCAACATTTTTCTTGTTAGATTAATTCCAGCTGATACTCATAGTGTAATAATAATGTGATTAGACTATAGAAATATTACTCACTTTTGCATAATATTTAAACATACTGCATTTGGTTCACCTGTTCTCCCCTTGATAGGCTTTTAGGTTGCTTCTAATTTTTTACTTTTATAAATAATAGCACAGGAAACATTCTTGTAGCTATCTCCTTGTATTCACTTGTAAGAGTTTCTCTAGAGTACATCCCAAAGAATGGAATTTCTGGGTTGTGGGGTGCATGTACCTTCAACTCTCCCCATCTTGTCAAATATCTCTCCAGAGTGTTTATACCTATTTACATTCTTACAGCATAGAAGAGTTCCTGTTCTTCTTCTTGTCAGATTGTTTGCTGATATGATGGGTGTGAAATGATGGTGTCTCACTGAGGTTCAGTTTTGTATTTTCCTCATACTGAGCTTCCTTTCATATATTTATTTGGGTTTCTGCTTATATCTGTTTTCTTATTTATATGCTGTTAACACATATTACTTTTTTTAATGAAAATAACAGTACAGGAAAAAATGCAAACAGAATAATGTAAACTTTCTCCACCACCCCCAAGCCCAGGAGCCTTATCAGATCAGCCGACCTTCCCTGACCTGTGCTCTTCCTGGCTTTAATTTGGGCCTCTGTTTATGCATTTCCCTCTGCTTGATTGAACCTCCAAAAACTCTTTCAAAGTGTGCCTTCTTGGTGCTCCTTTAGAACTGCTCTGTTAGTGTATGAGGCACATTATAGTAAAATGAGTTACTTTCAGGATTATTCCATCCTTGCCTTTCCCACCTCCCAGGAGTGGACTTTATTCTCCTGGTTGCAGGGGTCAAATATAACTGGTGTTTGCTTTCCCAAAGCTCAATCCATGGCATTGAATATGAGTTAACTTTAACTCCATGAAGAGTTTCTAAGATCCTAGAAAAAAACATGTACCTGCCCCACAGTTGTTCTTTGGTGGCCCAGCAAGGAATGTGTGAATCGTTGCCATTTAGTGATGCTACTGAAAGGGTAATGCTGAGTAGTTAAACTATTCATAGAACTAAGATTGTTCTAGGACAGTGGTCCTCAGACCCGGCTACATATTCAAATCACCTGGGAGCTTAAAAAACACTAGTGTCTGAGTTCTACCTCCAGAGATTCACATGTAACTGGTCACACATGCACCCTTGGAATTGGGAGTTTCAAAAGATTCCCAGCCAATTCTAATGTGACCACAGTTCAAAACAAAACAAAACAAAACAAAACAAAACAAAACAAAACCCAGCAGTTGTTCTCAGGGCACAGGATGAGGATTGGCTACAGGAGAGGCTATCTGTAGCTGCAATCCCAAGGAACTGATCCTACTGCAGAAGAGGGAAATGCCTCAGAGTGGTTGCAGCCGTGACCCATCAGGGGAAGCAGACGAATCCCTTAGGAGATCCACCCCATCAAGGGGAATTGCTGCCACTAGGTGGCCAGATCTTATTCAGGTATCACCTGAGGTTGCCGCCATGAGCATAAAACTGGGGAGACCAATGCACCAAAGTTTCTTTTCCTCCTTTCCATTCCAGGGAATGACACATAGCAAAGAGGAAAATCTAGAAAGCACATGCTTCTCTGGTGGTGGCTGATCCTGAAATTTGGGGACTATCTGGAGAGGTGTTTGAAACAGTAAAAAAGAACTTAAATCATAAGTCAACCTTTAGCAGTCCATGGAAGAGGATGAGTTTGGGGAAAACAAAGCACATTTAGAGCAGATTCAATTTAAATTCTAACACAATTCTTCAATAAATGTATCTGGTAGTTTACCTATGGTTTATGACAAAATTATTTTCAAATACTTGGCTATAGGACCCAGTTTTAAGAACAGTAAAGTTAAACATGAAATATTCCTTTCTCCAATATCTCTAGGCCATGTGGTAATTTTCTCCTTGCCTTCACCTGTGTCTTCACGTAACAGATGGAAGGGGGACAGGGGTATGCTATATGATCAGTAAAGTAGCACTTTATGTTCTGGTTATATATTGCTGAATAACCACTCCAAAACTGGAATGGCTTGAAACCGCAGTTTATTATTTTCTCTCATGGTTCTATGAGTTATTGAGCTTACCTGGGTGGTTCTCATTTGGTGTCTCCTGGTTTTCAGTCAGTTTGAAGCTGGGGCTGGCGTCTCTGAAGGCTGTATAGGGCTGGATGTTCAGATGGCTCACTCACATGCTGGCAAATGCTGCTGGCTGTCAGCAGGGAGGTCAGCTGGGGCTGATAATAGAAATGCCAACACATGGCCTCTCCACGTGACTTAGTCTTCTCACAGCGTGGCAGCTGAGTTCCGAGAGGGAGTATCCTAACGCTGAGTGCACCATGAGGCTGGGATCGGAAGCTGCCAGTACTTTTCAGACTTGGGTTTGGAGTTCTCAGAATGTCATTTTTACCTCATTTTATTGGTCAGAACCATTACCTTGTCCACTCAGGTTCAAGAGTAAATAGACATCCCCCTTGATGGGAGAAAGGCAAGGTCACGCCCCAAGCGGGCAACTGACCATCTTGGGAAACATACTCTATCACACAACAGCTCTGTAAATTTTTATTTCAGTTAATAACTTGACCAAATAAATGTCACAGAATTATGGAAGAGTTCAATACAAATGGTGAAATTCAGTAAGTTATTATTAAGACAGTATATGAGTTGTAATGTGATGAGTTGCCCTCATGTTGTTATAAAATCAGGAACAGTAATTCCTAAGCTTCAGAATTATATCTTGGGGTCGGTTTTTATAAGTGAATCTCAAGTAGATATTTCTTTTATTGACTGAACTAAACTAGAAATTAATTTCTTTTCAGCAACATTATTTTAAAAGCTATGTTTATTAGCTTTTAAATGTTCAGTACAATATTTGACACATTATGGTGACTGCATTATCTTTCTATGTGGGAATTGGGAAATTTGAAATGTTTGGTGGGAAATTCAATTTACTGCAAATATACTAGTTTTAAAGATGAACCAGTAATTATAAACTGATTTATCTTCAGGTCTTTAGACTCTTATAAAGTGAAATTATGGAATGGCCTCAAATATATCTTTTTTGGATGAAATATATATACACACATACATTTTTGGAGATATGTCTTCTTGGTATGTAAGAACAAATTTGTTGGATTTATTAGGCCAATAATTGCACCATGTAGTCAACTTACTAGTGCTCTGGTATTTTATAATTGATGGGAAGCTACAAAATCCCCACATAACTTTATGTTGTGATAAGGCTGCAAAATGAAATATGTAATTGTTCAATGGACATTCCTACTTGCCACATTTTTCTGTCAAAGAAAAAATAATGTAACTAAACTTTATACTCTTTTTCCCACACATCTCTATTTTGTTGATCCTCATGAGCTGAAGACATTTTTGTTAGTATATGAGGGGATGGGAATAGCATTTTGGCTATGAATATGTCAAAATAATTGTGGTTAAAAAATGGCAGTTTATGAGACAAGTGATTATTCTCTGAAGTATTTGGAATAATCTGGGAATTGGGAGTAGATAGGTCAAGAAGTCTTTTGATATATGGCAGAAATAGAGCCATACTTCAAACTAAATGTATTTATAGGGTCTAGCACTGTGGGAAGTGAGGGGCCAACCATGAAAACAATGAAATGGGAAATATCTTGTCTTTCAAGATATTTTAATTTTATTATTTATTTACTTTTATATGCTTATTTATTTATTTTGAAAGAGAGAGAGAGAGAGAGTGAGAGAGTAAGAGAGTGCCCAAGCATGAGTGAGGGAAGGGCAGAGAGAGAGGAAGAGAGAGGGAATCCCAAGCAGGTGCCCGTGCTGTCAGTGCAGAGCACAACCCCGGGGCTCAAGCTCACCAACCATGAAATCTTGACCTGGGCTGAAATCAAGAGTCAGAGGCTCAACCGACTGAGCCACCCAGACGCCCCCCAATTTTACTTTTAATTAACCCTCTTTTACTCAACTGATTTCTCATTTCTTCTTCCAGCATAAATAAGCTTCAAACCATTGTGAAGAGCTTCCGCTGTCATCCCTTGCATTGGATTTCCCTCGGTGGGGCACCCGTGTGAATACCTGAAAGCAAGATGCCACACAGATGCACATTCAGAGGTGTCATTCCTGCTTCCTATTTTCAGAAGAGAGAAAAGCAAACTTAGTAACAGGCAACATCCAAATAGGTGATAAGAAAAAAATCATCAAATTAAAAGTTTGGCAGAGAAGACATTTCCCAATCAATTTAAATGGGGCTGAGTTAGAAAACTATTTATGTTTTTAAAACATTTCTAACTTTTTGGGGCGCCTGGGTGGCTCAGTCAATTAAGTGTCTGACTTCAGCTCAGGTCATGATCTTGTGGTCCGTGAGTTTGAGCCCTGCATTGGGCTCTGTGTTGACAGCTCAGAGCCTGGAGCCTGCTTCGGATTCTGTGTCCCCTCTCTCTCTGCCCTTCTCTCACTCATGCTCTGTCTCTCCCAAAAATAAATGAACATTTAAAATTTTTTTTAAAAATTTCTAACTTTTTGAGATTATCAAAGTGAATTTTGTTCCATAGTGTATTCAAGAGTATGTAAATACATTAAAATTTTAAAATTATTATTGGTTTTAATAATAGCTTTCTTGGGGCCCCTGGGTGGCTCAGTTGGTTAAGCGGCCGACTTCGGCTCAGGTCATGATCTCACGGTCCATGAGTTCAAGCCCCGCGTCGGGCTCTGTGCTGACAGCTCAGAGCCTGGAGCCTGTTTTCAGATTCTGTGTCTCCCTCTCTTTCTGACCCTTCCCCGTTCATGGTCTGTCTCTCTCTGTCTCAAAAATAAATAAATGTTAAAAAATTAAAAAAAAATAGCTTTCTTGAGATATAGCTCACAAACCATAGAATTCACCTATTTAATATTTACAATTAAATGATTTTTGACATATTCACAATGGTGTGCAACCTTCACTACCACCAATTTTAAAACATTTCATCACCCTTTCTCCCAAAACTCATACCTATTAGCAGTCACTCCCTTCTCCTGGATCTTCTCGCCCAGCCCCAGGCTGGGATTTGTCTATTATGGACATTTCCTATCACTAGAGTCATACAACATGATCTTTCGTGATTGGCTTCTTTCCTGCTGCATAAATAACATTTCCAAGGTTCTTCTATATTGAAGGATGTATCAGAACTTCATTCCTCTTTATTGTGAAAAAGTAGTTAATTGTAGAGATATACCACATTTTATCATTTCATGAGTTAATGCACATTTTGGTTCTTTCTAGTTTTTGGCTATCATGAATAATGCTGCTATGTACATTCATGTACAAACTTTTGTATGACATATGTTTTCACTTCTCTTAGGTATGGAATTGCTAGGTCATATGTAATTATGTTAAATCCTATGTTATTGCTATCGTAGTTGGTAATAGGATAGAAAAAAGTTCAAAGTTGGGAACCTGTATAAGGTGGGTGGAAATACTTCTAGTGTCAATGATGCCTGTAAACGCACAAATGGTTGCACACACGGTGATAGATAGAGTAAGAGACAGAGCTCATGATATGTGAAGGGAAATTCTGGAACTGAAATTATTTCTGCCGGGTAAATCTTAACCTCAGCATCAGTAGACAGAGGTTTTTTGATTTATTTATTTTTTTTTAAATTTTATTTCCTTTAGGAGCACAGGAAAAGTTTAAGGCCTGTATGTCCACATAAGCATAGGGAAAATGTCAAGGCTCATTTTAAAAAGCAATTAAGTTCATTCATTTATTCATTCATTCACTCATCTATATATTCATGAGCACCTATTGTATGGCAAGTCCTTTTTTTAGGTGATTGGGAGACACCACTGAGCACGGCGGACAAGAATGCCTGCCCGCGTGGAGCTTACTTACATCCTAGCAGGGACTGCAAATAGGTGTTATGCATGCATCCTTCCAAAATGGTGGCTTGGACAAACAACATAGTTTATGGAAATCAGTAAAAACAAACAAACACCTTTAATCAAATATTCAGCTGTATATTAAATTAAAATTAAAAGTGTGCCATTCATATGATGTTTCCTTGCTTTTCTATTCCATTTCTCAGCAATGTTTGCTTCTTTATATTTTATGTGCCTTAATAAGTGTGAACCATTATTCCTTGATTCTAGGAAGTCACGAGTTATAAAATATACCATTCAAATACTAATTACTTTAGCCAAAAATAATTCAATAAAAGAGACAGGACCAGAGTAAATGTCCACACTGATCCCAAGACACACTTCAAGGGAAAAATGCACTTAGAATTTAATAAATGGTATATGTGTAACCTGAAAACACTCATGTTCTTCACCTTTGTTCTATATAGTATAGGAAAGGCTGTTCCCTTGCTACAGTCATCCCAAACTCTTTCTCTATATTTCATTGTTGATTACCTCAAGCAATCTCTGCCTCCCATCTGTTAGTAAAGACGTAGTTAAAGCTTACTGGCCACTTTCTACTGGAAGCAATGGCTTTCCAATTGTCACATTAGGCTGGCAGCTAGGGTCTATTGACTTCCTGTAGAAATCACTTTTTTTTTTTATCTCATTGGTTTTCTGGGGCTCAGTGTCCTAATGTGCTATCTCTTAGAAGTCTAGGGGGGCAGTTATTACTACTTTGTAATGTAGTTTAAGAACCTCCTTTGATTCAACTTTATTATATTGAGGCCTAGAAAAAGAAGTCTAAGTTGTAGTCTGCTTTTAGTGTATGAATTTTCCTAACTTCCATATACAAAGTTTTATATTTGTTTTAAAAAACAGAGAATGGAATCATGTAACTTATTCTGCTCCAATGCACATATATATGTGAATATTTTGTGTAGCAAAATATTATGATCAATTACTTTATTCATTTTACTAGGTTGTGTAGTGTTTTATTGTATGAATATGTAAAACACTAAGTAATAAATACTTAGGTTGTTTCTATTTTATTATTATAATATTGCTACAAATAAAGACATAGGTGTGTATCTTTGTACTCTAATGTGAGTATATAAGTTGGATAAATAAATATATTTGTTTGTTAAATGAATTCCTAGAGCTGGATCTGTTCGGTCAATGAATACAGATATTTTAAATTTTGATATTTTTCGCTAAACTATTTCCCATATAACTCTGATGGCAATTCCAAAGTCCTTGGGTGGAAGTCATAGCTGATATTGCCACTTGCTTTGAAATATTTGTCAGGGACAAGACATAAGGTGAAAAAAACATGTTTAAATTTGCTTTCTTGGAATAGTAGTATATTGATGAAAAATCATGGTGAATGGATAACTTTGGTTTAGTGATTTGGGACATCCAAAAAAAAAAAAAAAAGCATTCTATTGGTATAGGTTCCCATGTGTCTATATCTCTAAAACTAAAGAAATGTTATTGTCATGGAGAAGTATTTGATAGAGATGGATAATATCCAAATGGTGATTTGGGGCATGCCAATAGCCATCATGAATAAAGATTGAGAGGTCACATTTTAGCCACATTCCCGCTTACTGGACCTATTTTTATTGCGTTTGCTGTGATTGTATACTACTACAAAACTTATTGCTAATTCCATCTTTTTCTATTTTCAAGTAATGCTCTAAACATGCAGATAATGGCAAAAAATCAGCTTGACGGAGATGTCTGTGCTTTTGCAGTGCAGCATACGCATCAAGCTGACTGCTGAATTATTTCCTGATAAGATAATTTTCCTTCAAGTCTTAATACCACAGAGGTCACGTGGTCTGGTGAAATTCATGAGGGAACTGTCACTTTCAGTCTCCTAATATCAGTCACTCTTCGATCTATATTTGGTTTATGGATTCAGGAAAGTGTGATAGCAGTTATTAGCCGCTCTCGGAAAGTTCTCTTGCAAGAGAGATTTATTTCCTGATTAATGATGGAAATGATCCAGTATTAATTTCAGTTTTTGATATCAACAATTTCATGTTAACATCATTCTTGCTATGTTCACCTTTCAAATTACTGTGATCATTCTAATGATTAAAAAGCTATTATTTGATTTAGGTTCACTCTGCAATTACCAGCTGTAGCATTCCTGACATTTCTTACTAAATTTGGGTACATGAGGTTGTACCTCAACTAACAAAAGATTCTCCTATGGAAGCTTTTTTTACATGCATTTAAGTAAATTAAAGCATAGAAAACTCAGGAATTAGTATTAGTCATAAATGTTATCCTATCCAAACATAATTTCTGACAGGAGCAGTGGAATTTGTTTTATTGTTTTTTATGCATGAAATTAGGATACCTTATGCAATCTTTTATTTGTAGTCATAGGTTTCTCAACATTTATTTTACAACAACACCAACTTGCCTGTTCCATTACTCTATTTCCTAAGGTACATTGTTAGGCTGTTCAACTTTCATAGTTCATATTATCCATTATGATTAGAACTAGAGCTTTTAATTACAGCCTAAGAAAAGTATTCTCAACCAGTTCCCACAGAATGTAGTAATCACCTTAAGGGTTCTTCCTTTTGGGGGTGCCTGGGTGACTTAGTCGGTTGAGTGACCAACTCTTGATTTTGGCCCAGATCACTGATCTCCTGGTTCATGGGATGGAACCCCACATCAGGCTCCACAGTGAGCATGGAGTCTTCTTGGGATTCTCTCTCTCTCTCTCTCTCTCTCTGCCCTCTCCCATGCTCTCTCTCTCAAAAAAAAAATACATAAACTTAAAATGAAAATAAAAAAGAAACAAATTCTTCCTTTTGGACATGTTCTGATGAAGTAAATCAATGAAAACAGTAAATAATTTAAAAACTAGAAAGTACCAAAGAAGATTTCATAGTCCCTTTGCTTAGTAAATTCTGTAAGTGTGAGTGACAATGTTTGTGAAAACTCTTGAAGTATCTTTACTTACTGCATTTCATGTTTATATTCTATTGCCAGTCCTTTTTTTTGTCAATACCCTAAATTCTTCTCCAATAAAGGATCTCTTGTCTTTTGGTCATTTTGTTAGGGCGAATTCCAGTTAAAAATGATTTTGTTTCAGAAATCTAAGGACTGCAAATAATAAGACTACTTTTTATGAATATCCTTGGGTCATTTGCACTTTACCAAAATTTTAATATTGGCATTTCTTTTGGATTTTCATATTCTAATTTTAATTCATTAAATAAACCATCTATAGTGAATCTTCAACATGGGAACATCTGGGTTAACTTGGATAGTTGGATAGTTGCATAATCATTGAATTGAGTATTTAGAGTTTACTTTATCAAGTTCCTTTGAGTAGGAGTCTTGTGATTAGATGTCCTTAAAGAAGCAAGAAACTAGATAAGAAACTGTAACTGCATTGAAATAGGAGTAGAAAATATATTTTGGGTAATTTGTTATCCAAGTGTATTTCTGCATGACAGCAAATGAGCGTGTCCTCAATAATTATCCTTGGTTTTACTCAGTAGTATCAGTGCCATTGGTTGATACCCCCTGAAATATTCTCTGAATATTACATGAGAAGTCATTACTTGATAAGAACTGGTCTATCTATGGAGACACTGTATCAAAAAACCTTCACTTAAAAAAAAACAAACAAACTTATCTCAAAGAGAATTTTCCATTCATGAGCAGTAAAGCAAAGGTCGAACTTATACTCTGTCTTATTTGAATATACTTTTAATCCCCATATAGATTTAAAAAGAAAGTGAAAATAGCCATTTAGATCACACCATAGAGGACAATTTAGAAAAAAATGCTTATTTAGTAAAGACATTTCATATTCAGAATTCTCTTTAGAGTTGATTGATTTCTAAAGTCCAGATCCAGAAGACATTACCCATCCTCTTACATTACGCTCAGTTTATTGACTCAAAAGAATGGAATTGGAAATGATTGCAAAAGGTTCATAAACTTTAATAGATGACAAGCTGGGTTAGCTACTTAGTCTTAGAAGCAACCCTGAGAATCAGTTTCCAGCTTCTTAGTTAAGTGTTCTATTACAAATGCTGCTTTGACGCTTTCTAACCTTCCTCTCGCATAAACCTCCCTGGTTTGTTTCACACAGTCCCCTGAATCTCCCTTTGCTTTTGTGTTTTATCCATAAGCATCTATCATTAGAAAATACATTGAATATTAAATTCCTCATGATGCTACTAAGGTCATTTCTTTCCTTTTTGAAACACTTTACAAAGATTGACAATTAATATAAACTCAAATATCTTATCTTCCTTTTATTTTATGATCCTGAACTTGCTTCACATTGCTTTTTCTTTTAGGGATTTTGAAATAAATATAGGAATGTTATTTAATAACGCTGAGTATAAAATATTTCACTCTTCTCTTTTTCTTCGTAAAATATGTGTAATACAGGTAACAGCCCCACATGTATGTTTATGGTAACAGAGACTAGATTACATATAATGTATTTTTACTTAATCTCTAGAGTATACTCTGGTTTATAGATTTTCTTTTTAATTTTGCTGTTTTCTCTTGACAAGATGTCACAGATTTTGATTTATTTTAAATAAGTCTCATTTCCTCCTACCAACATTTTCACTTAGTCCATACTTTGTGCTTTTTCAGAGAAGCACTCTACCTAGAAAGCATTCCTTCTACTTTATATAAATCCAGTGTTCTTGTCAATTGCCGCATTAACCTTTACAGAAAACATACTGTCACAGACTCCTCTGGTGACTCTTTCCTCCGCTCACCCTTCCCTCAGAACCTATGCGTTCAATTCATGCTCTGTTACTTTGTACAGCTGGTAATGCTGCTCTACACGTATACTTTCCATTTAGATCGTATGAACATCTTACATGGCTTCCATCTCCAGCTATATTATAAACTTTTTTTGAAAGTTTATTTTTGAGAGGGGGGGAGGGGCAGAGAGAGAGGGAGACAGAGGATATGAAGCAGGCTGCACGCTGAGAGCAGAGAGCCCCATGTGGGGCTCAGACTCACAAACCCCAAGATCATGACCTGAGTCCAATGGAGAGCTCATGTCCTGAGCTGAGGTTGGACACTTAACCTACTGAGCCACACAGACACTCCTAGATTTTAAACTTTAGATTGAATAGTCACATCGCCACATTAGTTTCTCTATGTCCTTTCTCCACATCCACCCTCCTGTTCCTTGTTTCATTACTCAGACATTTGACTTTTCAGTTTATTGAAATGTAGCTAGGATTTTCTCATTGTAGATCACTGTAGTTTATTATTCCAGCTGACAATGAAAGCCAGTTCCAGATTTGGGATAAATTGCCTAGACTAGAAAGTAACCATAGCGATGAACTAAAACGGATTACATAAAATACCAATAAAAAAATACAGAAACCACATAACTCTCTTTCCCTGATAGACAAAAAGACGCTACAGATTCTTATTTTTTAAGAAAACGTATATTACAAGAGCAGTTAATCTCTGTTTTAAATGTATGGTGTCATTTCCTTGTATGTATTCAGCGTCATCAGTATCACTGCAGAAATAGAAAAGGCAACCTGCAGTGCTGGCTCATCAGAGCACAGACAACCTCAGCCACAGGGCCTGGCCCTCGTGTGGCAGACGTTTCATGCGGGTGACGCTGTGAGGGGGCGTCCGGTGCCGTTTGCGGCTGTGCTGGGCCCACGTGCCTTCCTCTGTAACGCGCTCAGTTTCATCAGCCTCTCGCCAACCTCAAAAAAGTTGCCCACTCATTAAAAGAAAAGTTACAGTTGTCACAAGGCAAGTTTTAAATATTTTATATTTTATTAGATTTTACCACATTGATTTGCTCTTAAAGGCAGTAGTGAATATTCCTAGGTACTATTAAGTCAGCTGTAGTCTATTAAACAGCTTGTGGGTACAATTGGTCCAGGTTTGAGACTAATTTTTCCTGACATCAGCAACTGAATGGTAAGATAATAATGAAGAGAGATTTTAAAATGTTACCTAACTTACAGTCTAATGGTGTAACCACACTGTTTACTACATGTTTTATTTATCAAAATAATTTTTATGCATTTTATTGAACAATTAACAGCACATGTTCTGTGTAGGGGGATCTATTTGCTCGTGTGTGCTTGGAAAATGTTAATATTTAAAATTTAGTATTAATGTTCCTACGGCATGCATTAAATTGGACCCTTGTTAATGCTCTAAATAACAGCACAGAAGATATTGAAAATAATTAAAAGCTAAATGTAGAATCAAAAAAATTATCTTTATATTTTTATTTTGTGTTATCTGACAAAATGACAAAGATATTTGTGAGGAATAAATCCTTATGGTTATTGATTTTTATTTAATTAAAAGGAAATCATTTTATTTAATTTTTATTTCTTTGAAGTTTATTTATCTTTGAGAGGGAGAGAGAGCGAGTAGGGGAGGGGACGAGAGAGAGAGAGGGTGAGAGAAAGAGAATCCCAAGCAGGCTCTGCACTGTCCACGCAGAGTCTGACACAGGGCTCGAACTCAAACTGTGAGATCATGACCTGAACTGAGATCAAGAGTCAGCTGCTTAACTGACTGAGCCACCCAGGCACCACAGGAAATCATTTAAATCAAAACTATTTAAATGAATTTTACTCTACAGTCAAATTTTTATTTCTCTACCTCATTTGTAACAAATGTTCCAAAGAGGCGTATACTGTTTGAATCTTAAAAGATGTGTATTTACACATAGGGAACATAAGAAAAGGAGTACAAAGAAGAAAAGACCTAAGAGTTATACTTGACTATATGATTAGATTTCCTATTAATTATGGTAGGAAAAGGTTGGTGTTAGGTTATATAGCTAATTAAAACTTTCACAACAAACAGTTTTTCTCATCTTCAATGTCCAGTGCTAATGATGATAACTTTATTCCATATAAAATGTAGTTGCTGTTACATTTGAAATACGTATTTTAAAACGTTGTCATCTTAAAACACAATTAAAATAAGTTATTTTCACATAGGATTTGGGAATTAGGAGGGCACTGGTGAAATAAGTCCTAGCATATATAGAGCAAAATTTCCCTAGAGAACCAAATAAATCTTCCAAAAAGATTCACATTCTCATTGTTGTCTCCACTTTCTGGATTTTCTCTCACCTAAAAATCCCTACAGAGAAAGTCAGTAAGGTCAGCTGGCGGATATTCCAGTAATTCCTCTTCCTGTCTTTACCTCTTTCCCTGCTGATCAAACAGTCATGCAGGAGATATTGTGCCTTCACCGTCTCTCCATCCTTGGTGCTGGTTCGGGTAGAAGAGAATGTTGTGCTCAGTGTATGCAAATGGAAGCTAAATTCATTTGATTTGCAGGTCAGGTGAAAATGGCCTTTGAATTAGGCCAACATAAGACAGAGATGACTTTCTGACAGAACTTCCTCATTTGTGCTCTTTGAGAGATATTGCTTTGCAAAAGATTCAGAAATGACACCAATAGATGGGACTCCAGAAACCATTTGAAACTTCTTTTTTATGAACACCGACTGCCTTTTGATCATTTAGAAGTGTATCTTCAGTCATAATAGACCTTAATTATCTGATTATACTGGATTTTCTAATGGTATAAAATAAATTTCTCAGACAATTGACTGGTTGAATCTAAAATACTAAAGAAGTCAATTTTGAACACCAGTGATTTAGCAGTAAATCATCCTCTTTATATAAGTCTTAAGTCAATGTACTAAATAATTAGAACTGCTAATATTAAAAAAACACTATTTGGCACTAAAAATTAGATTACAGTGAGTATGAAGATAAACTATTTATAACATTAGCCTTTCACATTTTTTTAATCTTGAAAAAAATGCTTCAGAATTCTCCATTAAAATCTCATGATTAATGACAAAAGGATTATAGATGGATAACATTACAAAAGGATTAAATCCTTCATAGATATGTAGAACAAATGAAAACCATTGTTTCCATTTCTGTATTCTACACCTAGATAAACATGTGTTTAGGAAAATACACATTTGTTTTACATAGTTAAGAAAAGCCACAAGAAGGGGGCTTGGGTGGCTCGATCAGTTAAGCTCTGACTCTGGACTCAGCTCCAGTCAAGATCTCACAGTTCATGAGTTCAAGCCCTGCATTGGGCTCGGTGTTGACAACGCAGAGCCTGCCTGGGATTCTCTCTCCATCTCTCTCTGCCCCTCCTGCACTCATATTCTCTCTCTCTCTCTCTCTCTCTCTCTCTCTAATAAATAAATAAATAATAAATAAATAAACTTTAAAAAGAAAAGACACAAGAAAGAAAATATTCTCTCAAGTCTGTAACAGTTGTTGATTAAACATAATGGAATAATTCCCTTTTCTTGTAAGTACTACTATCTTAGTGCTTAAGATGTGATCTACAAAGTGACCTGAACCATTGCTCTACATATGAAACATTTCTTGGAGAAATCAAGAAACAACTACTACAAACCTTATATACTTAAGTGGCATTTGGTTTTGGAGTTGGTAATACTTTAGGACAAGATATATGAGAACCAGGAGATACATACACACACACACACACACACAGAGAGAGAGAGAAGAAGAGAGGGAGACAGATGGAGAGAGACAGAGAAAGGGAGAGGGATGGGGAGAGAGCTGGAGAGACAGAGGGGGAAGAGAGATGAGAGGTATTGGAGCTTAATTTCACTTTTTAATCTTGAGGAATTAATATCATCATTTCTCTCAACCTTGTCTATTTTGGCCATTGTTAAACATGTAAGTGACTCATATACTCTCTTTGCCCCCACAATCCTATCACCATACTACTTTGTGTTTTCTTTCTTTTAAAATCTCATATTTCCCTGGCTTTCTCTTTTATTCCACCCTAAAATTGCCCAATTCTTCCTAAGCCCCACTCAGCTTCTACCCCTGTTCCTCCTGAGGTGCTTTGAAACATTGAATAAACACCTAAAGACTTGCTTTTAAAACATTTTACAGTGTGGCTATTTCAGATTTCACTTAAGAAGAATCAGTAAGAGAGAGTTTGTTGCTTTCTTCCTCTAATTCATTTTTTAAATTTGTTTTAATTTTTATTTATTTTTGAGCGAGAGAGAAGCAAAGCATGAGCAGGGGAGGAGCATAGAGAGAGGAGACACAGAATTTGAAGCAGACTCCAGGCTTGGAGCTGTGAGCACACAGCCCGACGTGGGGCTCGAACTCATGAACCTTGAGATTGTGACCTGAGCTGAAGTTGGACACTTAACTGACTGAGCTACTCAGCTGCCCCCTAATCCATTTTCCATATTGCTGCTGCAGTATTTCTGAGATACAAAATAACTTTATTCCTTTGCTTAAAATTGTCAAAGGCTCCCAATATTCATGGAGATAAAACCTAAACTCCTTAGTATGACTTTGGAGTCATTTACTCAACAAATACTTATTGAACACCTACTACGTCTAGTCACTGTTCCTAGTGCTTGAGATACACCAGTGAACAAAACAGGGAAAGATCTCTGCCCTCATGGAGATGACACTTTAGTGGTGGGAGACAGATAATAAATGATAAATATGATACGTAAGTAACTTATCCGGCATATTAGAAGATGCTAGATGCCATAGGAAGGAAAGTAGATCAGAAATTCTGGGAGTGGCCGAGGCAGGGTATGTTTGCATGGAATGGTAAGGGTCAGCCTTTCGAGATTTGAGTGCATGTCACCACCACATGCACCCTAACTTCCCACCATACTTTACTATCTTCATTTCCATGAATAGCCCTTGTTCTATCACCTATTAGCATTTTAGTTTGACACAAAATGTCCAATTTTCACAGAAGCCCTTTCTTTGCCCAACCCCTCTCTACTTTCGATTCCCCATTCTGCTATGGCATCATCCCCTCTCTATCCCCTGAGTTCCACTTTCCTCCCAGATAGAATTGGTTGTCCCTCTTCTTTATTAAATCCATCTCACAGGGGTTCTTTTTACAATTATTTGTTTGTTTTGTATTTGTTAATTATCATTTTTTTTGCTAGGTTATGCTATACTACACTTGATCTTAGCCAAAAGGCCGGGAAGCGATTAGGTTATGCTATAGCAACAACAACAACAAAAATCCCTAAATTTTAGTGGTTTCTCACCCACATTTTGTTTGCAGCAAATTCTGAAAAACTGTGGCTCTGATTCCTGAGTTCCCTTCATTCCAGGAGTAACCTACATTTGGGACATGTCTTTTTCATGGCAGAAGGGAAAACGACTGGTCAAAACATTCAGTGTCTCTTAAAACTTCTCATGTATAGCATACATCACTTATGCTCACATCTCAAAGTCAGTGGGGCAGAAAAGATTCCTAGAGAGAGTGTCTCTGCAAGTTTCGTGATGATGGTTGGGCAATGGAATCCTCTTACAAAAGGAGAGTAATTGTGAGCAATACAATCTGCCACACTTGTGTATCTCACACAGTGGACTCTGCATACCACGAGTTCAAGTTTTGTGGCTTTCATCAGCAGAGGTGTTTCCTACTACACCAATGTGGCTTAACAAAATGTCTTAGTGAAATAAGAAAAAGAGGATGGGAACTAACATCTGGTTAGTGTCATTGTACCAGGCACCACCACACTTTGTTACCTCTGTGTTACAAACGAGGCAAATGAGATTCCTACCTGAAATAACTTGTGCATGACAACAGTTCTGATGCAAGAGATATAGCTCTGTGACTCTAAAGCTGCTTTCTACCTCACCATCCTGCCTTTAGAGACATCTGTAATATACAACTCTTACGCATTCATTTCTTACTATTAAAGCAAAGAGAGAGATACGATAGGGCTACGAATGGTGATTCTATTTCTGCAGAGTATCTTGCATTTGACCTGCTCTTATCATATCTCCCATCGTTTTTCTATCTCTGGCATTTGTTACACACCATTTAGAGTTCCATAATAACCCTTTAATTATCCTCCTCTCTCTCTAAGTTCCATTCTATACCTAAATAATGTTCCCAAAGCATGTCTTGTATCATGTCATTCTTCTGTTTGAAAGTGTTTCAAGGTTTCTATTTTTGTATAGTTTATTTATTGATTTTGAGAGAGGCATTGGTGGGCAGGGGAGGGGCAGAGAGAGAATTCCAAGCAGGCTCTGTGCTGTCAGTACAGAGCCCTATGGGAGGCTTGATCCCACAAATAGTGAGATAATGGCCTGAGCCAAATTCAAGAGTCAGACACTTAATCAACTGAGCCACCTAGGTGTCCCTGTTTCAAAGATTCTAATGATCTGTACCACAAACTTGAGTTTGTGCTGTTACCCTACATGGTCTCACTGTTCTTCCTGAAATCCCTCTGCTGAACTAGGGACATCTTTAGGACCTAATCTTCACTTTTCCAAATATAAACTGCTTTCTTTGCTCACTCACTCCACTGGGACTAACCCTCCTCGTGCCTTCATTTATCGAAAAATGTTTTTCAATTTGAAGTCAAATGCTGCTTATTCAATTCATATCACTCAGGTCCCCACCTGATAGAGGTCTCTCCCTCCTGTGTTTCCTTGGAGCTTTGTAGTGATAAGACAACTGAAGTTATTGAGGATGCTGAGAGTGGATGCCGATATGAAAACTATCTTCAGATATTTGGAGGATGCTCACCTGGAAGAAGGATAGGCTTACTCTCTGAAGTTCTAGAGGGAAGAATAGGGACAAGCATAGATGCATTATGGGGGAATAGTTGCAGCCACTTCAGTATTAGCCCCAAGACAGAGTAAGTCTTTCTTCAAAGGAAGTGTTGAAGCAAAATCTGGGTGCCCCATGATTGTGGCTATTGTAGGATTTATGATTCAAACATCATCATCATTTATATTAGTTTGTGCACAAGGTGTTTTCTCTATTAGACTTTAGTTGTTTAAGAATAAAGACTTTTTTTGGGTGGGGGGGAAGCACTAAAGGGGTAAGGGGCATTAAGGAGGACACTGCTAGGGATGAGCAGTGGTGTTATATGTAAGTGATGAATCACTAAATTCCATTCCTGAAGAAACAATATTTTGATTTTAAAAATTTAAAAAGTAATAAATTAGGGGTGCCTGGGTGGCTCAGTCGGCTAAGCGTCTGACTTCAGCTCAGGTCATGATCTCACAGTTTGTGGATTCGAGCCCCACATCGGGCTTGTGCTGACAGCTCAGAGCCTGGAGGCTGCTTTGGATTCTGTGTCTCCCTCTCTCTCTGCCCCTCCCCTGCTTGCACTCTGTCTCTCTCTCAAAAATAAACAAACGTTAAAAATTTTTTTTAAAAAAGTAATAAAAGGAAAAAAGCAAGTTGCAGGAGAATGTGTTTGATATGATGCCATTCATTAAAATTTAAACTCTCGCCCCCTCAAAATGAATAAGGACTTTTGTCTCATTTATATTTGTGTCTCTCATCCTATTTATTGGATTTGCTTTGTTATGCAAAAGGAGTACGGGGACATACTGCTAGTATCACAGGGTATAGCTATAAAATTAATTTTACTAAGACAAAAACTTTTAAGCAAAAAAGTAGCAGAGTGCATATATTTCTCTCAATTCCCACAACCCCAATAGAAGTGGATTTTAGACTACCCAGTTTGAGTGCAGACACCCAGCTGAAGGGACTTTAGGGATAGAATGCCTTCTATTCAAGTGTAAATTCCCTGCTAGAGGAATTGGCCTCAGAAAAGAGGAGTCTCTGGATCTCAACCTCTGTTATCAACAGATTCTCCCTGAGCTAATTTCTTGCTAAATTATCAAAAGGGAGGGAATGAGTCACCAGGAACTCACATCTGTTTCTTCTTATGCTTACAATGTCTTTGCCTGAAGACAAGTACTCCCTAACAGGGGTAATAAAAGAGAAGGAAAGTAAATAGATCTCTACCATTTTCATGTATTTATTTGGCACACGAAAAGACAGTGGAAAATGGAAAGAAACCTTCGAACTTTTGTAGCCAGTTAGAAACTAACAGTTAATGTGCCCAGTGGAAAGTATGTCAATTCATCATCAATTGAAAGAAACACAAACCAATGATTAGCTCACCACTGGGAAAAAAGGAAACGCGAAAGACTGTGGGAAGAAGGGCACCGGACAGAACAGCTGGGATGATTGGAGGACTGGGATTGTCAGGTGCAGAAATCCAGGCAGGAGCAGAGGAATAGAAACAGAAAGCTAGGAGAGGGCTGGGGGTAAGGACAGGCTGGTCAGTATCAATCAAGGCTACAATAGGGATGGAACTTTAAAATATTATGCCAAGTGAAAGAAGTCACATACAAAAGGCCACATATTATATGATTCCATTCATGTGAAATATCCATCATATGGAAATCCAATGAGGCAGAAAGCAGACGAGTGTTTCTTAGGGGCTGGGGAGAGGGGAGGGTGGGCAGTAACTACTTAAATGGGTATGGGTATGCCTACTGCTTTTAGTGTAATGAATATGTCCTGGAACAAGACAGAGATGATAGTCCTACAACAGTGTGAATGTACTAAATGCCAGTGAGCTGTACACTTTAAAATGGTTAATGGTTAATTTTATGTTAAGCTTGTAAAATTTTACCTCAATTACAAAAAAGAATAGACTGGTTGGGACCACTCTGGGAGGAATGGAATTCCAATTATTCTCTGTTACTTTCTTTCTTTCTTTCTGTCTTTCTTTCTTTCTTTCTTTCTTCTTCCTTTTTCTTTCTTTCTTTCTTTCTTTCTCTTTCTTTCTTTCTTTTCTTTCTTTCTTCTTCCTCTTTCTTTCTTTCTTTCTTTCTTTCACTTCAGTTGTCCAAGATTACAACTTTTTAGTTTTTTACTTTAGCCAAATTTAGGTCATACACTTTCCTTCTTGTTGTATGGAGGCAATGTAAGAAAGTATCCTCCCCTGAGTCTCTTAGTAGGAGGCAGGCCCCAGGATTTCATGGCCCACCAACATAACAGAAAATGAGAAATACGTAATTTCCCAAAATTGATAGCAATGCTGTTAGGAAGGGATAGTGGATATTGAGCATACCCGGTATCCCTAAAATATCCCTATTAGAGGCAAGAAAAAAATCTAATCAGGCATAAAACAGTCTTTGTAAGCAAAACTAGTAAGATGTCTTGAAAGAGCAAACAAGAATCTCTCAGACATATTTACTACTATTTTTAGAATTAAACGTTTTCTTTAAAGATATATGTGGTTGCTCTGTACATAAAACAAGTGCTTTGGAATATACAAATAGTTGAAATAAAATTCTGTTCCCTTTGAAGGCACATTGTGCAGAAGTCAGAGGATAAATAGAGCTGGCATACAGGCCTTTTGAAGTCAACTGGAATGCAACACGTATTTTGAAAATGGTACAGGAGAAGAGACGTCACAACTAGTTCTCCCCTTTTCTTTAATCAAAGTTCTTAAGATTCTTTGTGGGATTATGCTCTTGTTAAGACTTGGGAGTTTAGATGAATTTCCTTGAGGTGTTTGACAGGTCTGAAGAGGAATTATTGAGACACAGCAATAATAAGTTGACACTTGATCTTTAGAACACAAAGCTGTTCACGCCTGGGTCTGTTCCTATATCCAATGTGTACAGTGTGCGATGACATTCGTTCTGTGTGGCAACTGAGAAAACCTGTGCCAGAGAAAGCATTTAAATGTGCAAAATTGAATAGAATCAGACCAACGGGGCTGTTTGATGTGTTAAGGAAATAGCTCAGTTAGTGAAGATTCTTCTTTTTGTGGTTTTTATCACAAAAGGAATTTACCTGACACACATATGACCTGTGTTGTTCACTTTATACTAAAATAAAATATCAGGTGAATATTCTTCCTCAAATGGAGAAAGAATTAACTTCAACACAATTATTTTTTTTTTACTGGCACACGGGTAAGAAAATGTACAGAGTTGGATATAATTATAACAAAGTAGAAAGATCACTGGGTACGGATTCTGAAGACCTGGGTTTGAGTTCTGACTGCCAGTCTTTGTGCACCCAGGCTGGTCATTTGAATTCTCTATAACTTAGTTTCCTGCCTTACAGCGATGTTGTAGAGAGTATCAAACAAATGTCATTAATATTTCCTTTTTTTACTTTACAGAATCTGTTACGAGAGGCCACTGTATTTTCTCATGGTTTTAATGCTGTTTGAAATAAAATGAGGGACTACAAAAGCCGGTTAATGTCCCAGGCTACCCATTTTAAGAGCAATCTTGTCTGCAAAATGCTGTCTTTCCATTGACAAATCACACATTGGCGGCCATGGTGGGGCAGTGTCATCCCACCACGAGTAGATTCAACTGCAGCTGCCTCTGTCAGTCTCCATCTCTCACTGTCTCTTCACATACACTTCAGTCCCGGTAAGCTGAGTTAACACTGGATCTTAGTTCTGGCCTGCTCATCTTTGGTTACACAATCCCTGATATGAAAACCAAATAAAAGACAAAAAAACAAAAGCAGCATGAAATCTGTAGGTAGCGGGGTACAGCACTGGGACAGTGGGTATGGAACTGGTAACACTAGCTAATAACACATGGACGGTGGTGAGTATTCACTTCCTCTATGAGATGGTGAGGAATTGGGTGGGACTTGGCAGGTGTGCGGTAGAGGGAAGGGACGAACAATAAAGGAGACCAGAGAGACTGGCTTAAGGTGAGGAACGGGGGCACAAACAGTATCTGTATCTAAGCACAATTGGGTGTACTTAGATTCTATTTTAGATTATGTCAAATAACACCTTTAGCCGTGTAGTTACTGGGAACTGACATTTAATTAGTGAATGACGAGCGTGAAATAGCAGGGTGACAGGGAGCCGCTTAAGAATAAAGCCACCATTATTTCTCTTGCAGTTTATACCTGCTAAAGTATTGTTTTGCCTTTATTAATCCTTCACAATATTACTGCGAGAAAGATAAATAACAAGAACTAGCTATTCACTCTTTCTTGTGGACTAAACAAAAGGAAATTGGTTTAAATTGTAGTCAAGTAAAAATGTCTTGGCCAAAAGGCCCATATCTGTGCTAAAAAGCATTTCCTAAATGGGTTACCCATTTTAGTAAATGTCTACGGAATTTACGAAGTTGAATTTTTATGACACATTAGCTTAAGCCAGGGTGATTACACTGGAAGAGCCAGGGTTAAACATAAACATAGAAGGCACATTCAGCTCTCTACATGGGATGCTTAATACTCCCAGGCCCTCAAATTTTCTCCCAAAGGACTATCCCATTTCCTGAAATTTTCACATTACTGGTTCTTTGGGAGGAGTCACTGAGGGCCCCATAATGGAAAAGAGTATATGGATTGCACCTGACATTAATTTTAGCCATCTACACTCAGATATTTTTCTCAAAATAATTCCCAATTATCTAGAAAAATTCCAAGAAAATGGAAAATGGGACAAATAATTTTCAACAGAGTGGGAAAGTGATTCAAGAATCACTTAAGACACGGTTACTGGCAGGGGCTCCCGAGTGGCTCACTCAGTTACGCGTCAGACTTCGGCTCAAATCATGATCTCATGCTTCATGAGTTCGAGCCCCACGTCGAGCTCTGGGCTGACAGCTCGGAGCCTGGAGCCCATTTCGGATTCTTTGTCTCCCTCTGTCTGCCCCTCTGCTGCTTAGATTCTGTCTCTTGCATTCTCTCAAAAATAAATAAACATTAAAAAAATTAAAAAAAAACAAAACATGGTTACTGGCAGAAATTCCCTGGTGATGGCTTGTGAACACGCAAATCCCTAAGTGAAGGAGGCCAGCCATTGTGACAACAAAAGACCCATCTAGAAATTGATTATTCATTCAACAAATATTTATTGAGCCTATAGAATAATGCAACAGGCACTGGCCTTGGTACTGGGGCTAGAGAGTTAATAAAACAGACAAAAATCCCTGTCTTCAGGGACCTTAAATTCTAAAGGGAAACACAGACCATCAACAATGAGAAATGAAAAAAATCCACAGTATGTTAAATACTGACATGTGCTAAGGAGAAAAGGAAGGCAGGGAGGGGCGATAAGACGCGTGTGTGCTTCCCAGAGAGGAGGTTGTAATTTTTGATAAGAGGGCTATTTTACAGTGAAGGTTAAAGGAAGCTGGGGAATGAGCCATCAGGTATCTGGGCAGAAGGTCCTTCAAACAGGGGAAACAGTCAAAGGCACTGGACGATCTCATGGGTACCAAAAGAAAGGGGAAAAGGAAGACGCAACACTGACATTGCTTCCTTAATAGTTTCGTTTAATAGCAGTCTTGCCTCTTCAAGCGAGCATGCAGATGGCAGCCTCTGCATGGGCTTCCCACTCCCTTTGCCACTCAGGTCTTTGATGCTTTGCTCAAAGTATTGTTGTCTGCAGGCAATCTTCTAGAACTTCTCAGCCCACATCTTCATCTTCTATTCACCGTTTGACTCTTGATTTCTCCATCTCTGGAGACTGATTCCTCTGTCAACTTTTATGTCTCCACTACTCTCTTGCCAGCATCCTTGATTTCCAGGTCCCTTACTCTTCTGGAAGAATCAGTCTCGTCTGCCAACTTTGATCAGCCCTATCACCCTCATCTTAGATGAGGTTTTCATCTATCATCCGACTTATGGTATTTTCCTAACCAACTCCTACTTCCATTCTCTCTCCAGCTGGTCCTGTCCCTTCTCCCCATGTACCTGCAGTGGGCGCTAGATGCACACGTTGTATGTGTGTGGGACGGATGGGCCAGCTGAGAACCCTAGAATTGCTTCTTGTTGACACATAGTGCTTCTCCCACGCCTGGTCCTCTTCTGGGCGAGAAGCATGCAGTTCCTGCATGGTGTCAATACCAGCTGCCTCAGATCTTGGACTCAGAGTCTTAAAGGGAAGATAGTCTCACCCTCTTCCAGGAGGTTTGGAACTCTATTCCCAGTTTTGCTGGCATTTCCAGTCTTCTGGTTGATTTCAGGAATGCCAAGTTAGGGTTAGTTCCAGAATCTGATGCCTACCTGGGTACATACCCCTCAGAGGAAGGTAATATTTTCTTCTGAAACTCTCATATATTTTTATCCAGATAATGGGTTGCTTGCCTGCTTTATCAAGGGAGACTGCCCCTCATGGGCCCCATGGTGATTTGTCTTCTGAGGGCAAGTCTAGGTAGGAGGACTTGTTCAAGGATACAGAGGGCGTTCTGTGGCAAAACTCTCAGTTGAGAAAATGAGAGAACAATTTTCCCTGTCCCCCCGCCCCCAAACATACAAACTTCATCTCTCCTAGGGTGCCCAGCCTCATAATAGTAAAAAGAAGAATCGTTCAAGGTTTTTAAGGAGTTTACAATCTAGTCGAGAAGATCAGGGTTAATTTTCTGTAAGGGGAAGAACATTGTCTTACATTTCTTTGGAGTCTCATTAGCCAAGACTCTCAGTCATTGCTAAGGTTATTGTTATGTACAGTAACTAAGAGAAGATGATATATCAAGTTTCAGATTTGTAAACTGAATAAAATACCGTTCAAGTGGAAACATTCAAATTAATAAAGATAAGTAAGACATAGATGAGCCCTTTTGATTTGAAATGCAGATTGGGGTGTTACTGTACAGTGATGAGAGAAAAAATGGAGTACACTGCTGTCCTAAAGGAAACTAGCTCCAGGTGAAGATGCTGCTGCATGACGTTTTGATACATAATAATGGTAATAATAAAATTTGTTATTTATTAACTCCCCTGAAATTATTTAAACCTCTCAACAATCTTATGGGTCAGATGGTATTATAATCTTTGTTTTACAAATGGGGCTCACGGTACATTGGTTGTTTTCCAACATCATATGGTAGATATTAAGGTATATGGTAGAGATCAAATTAAAACCTAGAAATTTGGACTTCAGAGCTTATGCATTGAAGAAGACTAATAACTGGTTGCTTCTGCAATTTTGTGCACTCCTGTATTTTGTGAATTTGTTTTATGTATGTATGCATGAATGTATTTACATATATATATATATATATATATATATATATGTATGTAAATATCTGTTCAGTTCTGCCTCTGATCCTTTAACTAACCTCATCCCTAGTCAGGGGAAATGTATAAGGTCCTAGTCTCACAGCGCAGAGATTTAACATTATTGTTGTCTATTCTTGATTCATTCAAGTCTTACACCTAATTTTAGGGACTGAGCTTTTGCCTTGTGATTCACTCCCAGAGCCTTTTTGTCCCTCTACATTTCCATTTTGGTTACATGGACAGCATTCCAGTTCTGTCTTTTGCATGCTGTTCTGTTACGAGATTAAAGTATTCAAGTTTGTGAACCTGAATGCTTGAAACTTCCAAGTATTCAAGTTCGCACATAGCTCAACTTGATTTACCTCTTCACTATCTGAAAGCTTAAATTCAAGACACTTTTCAGATGGTAATATCTACTGGCTCTGGTAATTGATTGCATCAGGGGTGGGGGAGTACTATCTACATTGCTATAATCATTTTCTCTCAAGCTAGATAGATGGGGTATTGGACATAAACATGCTGCACATTTCTGGCCTAAATCGTTGAATGGTTGCTGATGCTTCCATATGGTATACAGAAAGAATTAATAATTGAAGATGAGGCCAAGAAAAGAATTAACAATGAAACCAGCCTGATGGCTGGCTGGCTCCTGGCGCCATCAACTAAAATAGAAAACCTGGGAGAGGAAAATGTTTGAGGGGAATGTAGTTGAGTTATAAATATAACATAACTTTGGATACAGTAAGCTTAATATACCTTTGACATTGAAAGTAAATGTATAACTCTTGAATTTAGAAGAGAGCATTAGAGGGGTGCCTAGGTGGTTCAGTAGGTTGGGCATCTGACTCTTGCTTATGGCTCAGGTCGTGATCCCAGGGTTGTGAAATCAAGCCCCATATCAGGCTTTGTGCTGAGTATGGAGCCTGCTTGAGGTTCTCTCTCTCTCTCTCTCTCTCTCTCTCTCTCTCTCCCTCCCTCTCTCCCTCTCTCCCTCTCCCTCTCTCTGACTGCTTGTACTATCTTTAGCTACTAAGGAAAAGTGTAATAGGATCTCTATGTTGAATATTATTAACGTGGCTTACTCTTTTGCTTTTGTGAGCTGTAGTCCATTGAAGAGATCTTTCTGATTTGATGTAGGTTAAATTTCTTCCAAAAGGAATGAAAAGAAAAAGATAGAAGTAATAACTAGTATTCAAGAGTAGAATGTACAGCAAGGCAATAGTCCGGATTTCAGTGATTGAGAATTGGACTTTCCATATTCCATTATGTCTATCGTTAGCATAGACTTAGGGATCTAGAGTATAGATTTTTGCATAAGCTTTCTAGACAGGAAGAGGATGGAGGACAAAAAAAAAAAAAACACAAAACAAAAAACCGTGTCTCTTTCTAACCCTAGAGAAATGTGACAAGAAAAAAGAGAAGTGGGAGAATATGATGAATAGATCTATCCCTTCTGTGAGTCAAGATACCACCGTGCGGAGTGAAGTCTTGCCCAATTGAGACTCTGGGTGGAGGGCCTCTCATACTTTTTCTTGTACCATCCTGGCTGGGGCTCAGCCATAACAGAGTAATTTTGAAGGCACAGCCTGAAGTTTTATTTTTCCAATTCACTCTTACCCGTTCCTGTGTATTATAGGCCCCCTGGGTAGCTAAGAGTCTGATTGGCGACTTGCCAAGACTTGGCAGTGTGATGTATTTCTGTGAGTGGACCACCTAGGCTGGTACTGAATGGGATACTCAGCTTAGTGTTTATAGCAGCAATATGAGCAAAAGTGAGGGTGAACCTGCCAGGGGAGCGATCTGCATATTGGAGAACCCAAAAGAATGGTACACCATTTTCTTGCTCAGTTTTTAGCATGGGAGGACCACAGAGCATCCAGAAACTAGACCATTAAGGAGCATCACCAGGAGGCTGGAGGAGCCAGAAAACCCCACCAAAGGAATGCCCCACTCCTGTGACCCTTACCCCACACCCAGGTGTCATGTTGAAGAAGAACCTGGGAGGCGGTACAAAGAGTAAGAAATCTGAGAGACTCAAGTTTCCCAGAGTTGCTGAACATTACCCAAATGTGTTATTTCAATTGTCATATTTGACTAAGTTTTAAAATGGATTGGACAGTTAGTTAATGCTTCTCCTAATAAACCACAATGGGGTCTCCTGAAGACCGATTAGCTATAGATGAAAAACTTAAAAATTGTATATTCCCTAAGAATTACATTTTGTAACCCACTTTCATGTTTATTAAAGTAACAACAATTACCCTTCCCATATATCTGTGCATCTATTAGTTCTTTTCCTAGTCTTTTATAGAAAATGATACATGTATCTGTCTCTGTATTAGTCTGCTAGGGCTGCTCTAAGAGAGTACTATGGACGGGGTGGCTTAAGCAATAGAAATTTATTTTTATACAGTTATGGAGGCTGGAAGTCCAGGATCAAGGTGTCAGCAGGGTTGGTTTCTACTGAGACCTCTCTTTCCAGCGGTATACTCTGCTTCCCATTGTGTTTTCATGTGACCTTTTCTCTGTGCATGCACACCCCAATGCCCTTTCCTCTTCTTATAAGGACACCAGTCCTATCGGATTAGAGCCACTCTTTTGACCTCACTTAATCTTTCCTTTATTAAAATTTTTAGTATTAATTTATTTTTGAGATAGAGAGAGAGAGAGAGAGAGAGAGACAGAACATGAGCAGGGGAGGGACAGAGAGAGAGGGGACACAATCCAAAGCAGGCTCCAGGCTCTGAGCTATCAACACAGAGCCCAATGCAGGGCTCAAACTCACAGACTGCCAGATCATGACCTGAACTGAAGTCAGACACTTAACTGACTGAGCCACCCAGGTGCCCCTGACCTCATTTAATCTTAACTGCCTCCTTAAAGACTCTATTTCCAAATACAGTCACGTTGAGGGTTAGGGCTTCAAAATACAAATTTGGAGGAGATATATTTCAGTCCATAGCAGTCTCCATCACTGTATTTGTTATCTGACAGAGACCTTGTCATTATTTCCCTAATCTCTGCCTGGTGACTGATAGGTAGTAGTACTTAATAAATGATGGGTAGATACAAAGTAATACATACATAATCTAGAGTATAGTATGGTGAGTAAAGGCACAGACTTTTGAGACTTGTGTTCAAGGTCCAGCTACACCTCTCATCCAGACCCAGTTTCTAAATCTGTAAAGTAGGCATAATGATAACACCTCTTTTTGTTGTTGTTGTTAGAAGATTAAATGCTTGTCTAGTAGATTTTACATACTCACTAAATGTTAGTTATGATTCTTAACATTTAACTGCTTCATTTGATCAACCTACTTTTATTTGCATATCAGCTTAAAATTGGCACCTTTCAGTCTGATCAGCAGGATCAGGGCATCTGGGTTATAATCAAGGGCTACAGACATAGGGGTAGAGTGAGCATGTCACAGAGCCATCATCCTGGGCAGTTGTTCTCTAGGGATTGTTTCTGTCTGCTTGGGGGTGATGTTTTGGCCCTCGTGATGGGTAATATTCTTAGTATTTTCAGGCAAAGTTAGGCTGAATTAATTTTAGAACTGACCCACTTACATATTTTTAAACTTTAGACTACGGCAGCTGCACAGCTAAGTTGGACAATTTACAAACTGTATTATGGCTTATATGGGGCAGGCCATTCTCGAAATAGGACCAAGAGGCTCGAGAGCCCAAGTGATTGGTTCTTGACAGATTCAAAATATCAATTAAATCCTTAACCCTTGGTCATCTGATGGAGTCTAGCAGTTTGGGAGTGGGGGTGCGGTGGGGGAGGAAACATATCATATAGTCTGGTATGGAATCAAACCCAAAAAATGAAAATTCAAATCTAGAATGCCACAGAATGGTTAACAAATAAATACAAATTTGGGCAAGTTTCCATTACACTGAACTATAATTACCTGCCAAATTTTTATTTTATTTTTTATTAATTTATTTAAAAATTTTATTCATTTATTTTGAAAGAGAGAGCATGAGCATGGGAGGAGGGGGGGGGAGAAAGAGAGAAAGAAGAGAGAGAGAGAGAGAGAGAGAGGGAGAGAGAGAGAGAAAATCCCAAGCAGGCTCTACACCATCGGCACAAAGCCCAATGCGGGGCTGGAACTCACAAACCATGAGATCATGACCTGACCCAAAATCAAGAGTCGGACGCCTAACCAACTGAGCCACCCAGGGGCCCCACCAAATTTCAATTTTAATACTTGGATTAACTTGGTAAACTTGCAGGATTTTCATGTGTTCAGGAAATGGTATAAGAGTAATTATTAACCTCAAAACAATATTTGTGAAGTCTTTTTACCATTTCCTCCATGAATCTTAAAATAATTGTTTGAGCTAAAATCCCCTCCCCTAAACTGATTAGAACTTGATCTGTGTACTCCTCATATGTTACTGTTATCATTCAGTGCATGATGGTTTGTTATACCTCTTCTTCCTCCCTCTCCCTGCTGCCTTCCTTGAATTCAACAGTTGTAACTGATTGATCTTTATATCTCTTGCAATGATGTTCAGAGTCCTACACATAGTAGGTGCTGAATAAATATTAAGGAAATCCAATGTAACCAGTATCTATTCAGAGCCCGCTCCCTGCTTCGTCCTCTCATTCACAATTCAACCATAACGTTTTTCCTACTAAGTTGAACTTGGACTTACAATTTTTCTCAACACAGCGCTCCAGGGAGCTACTATCTGTCAGTTATGCTTGGTATGAGAATGAAATGACTTTGCTATTCTGGCCCTTGAGTTTCCAGCCAGAGATTTTGCCTTGAATTGTGGTCATTCATCTAGGCTCTTGTTAAGGATAAATGAAGTGAGGGGTTTTTAAATGAGGGCAAAGCTATCACTGGTACCTAAAAAATAACTCTTATATGCTATGTGTATTGATAATAGGTCAGGAACACTATTTTAATGTGGGAAAGACAACCAGCTCCTATCAATAGTTGTGACCAAATAAGAGTGTAAGAGCGAAATAATTACTACTAAGTATCCTGAGTCACATTAGGCCAAATCATTTGCTTTGATAATTAGATATAGAGATAGCCTTATTTCCATTAGTGTTTATTCAGTATTCATTATTCAGTGCAGTGTGAAAGAATTCCAAGACGTTGCCCTACCATTCTCACTGAAGAAGTCAGTTTATTGACCACTTTTCTTTTTTTTAAAGAGAGAGGGCACACACGCGAGCCAGGGCAGATAGAGAGAGTATCCTAAGCAGGCTCCACACTCAGCACGTAGCCCAATGCAGAGCTCGATCTCAGACCATGAGATAGTAACCTGAGCCGAAATCAAGAGTCAGACGCCTAACATTTTATTGACTACTGTTTTAAAGATTATGGAGTTCTCCTTTATTATTACCTATTTAGTTTAAATTATTTTTAAAACTATTTGACACTATTATGAAGTTTCTAAGAGTAGTTATAGACATGGGGCGCCTGGGTGGCTCAGTCGGCTAAGCGTCCGACTTCGGCTCAGGTCACGATCTCACTGTCCGTGGGTTCGAGCCCCGCGTCGGGCTCTGTGCTGACGGCTCAGAGCCTGGAGCCTGTTTCAGATTCTGTGTCTCCCTCTCTCTGACCCTCCCCCGTTCATGCTCTGTCTCTCTCTGTCTCAAAAATAAATAAACGTTAAAAAAAATTTTTTAAAAATAAATAAAATTTAAAAAAAAGAGTAGTTATAGACCTTTGCTTCAAAATAAATGATTTCGCTCTTTTAGAATTTTGGACAATACTTATCTTGGTATTTATTTCTATGTGCATGGAAGTCTGTTTCTCTTATGTCCACCTCAGGGAAAAGTTTGTGATCATGTGTGCATGACAAGGGGAATTATGAACACTTGGCCACACTCAAGGAGATACTGGGGAGGCAGCCCTTTGTGCACTAGACCCTGTGCTCTCTTTTGATCAGAGTTAAGAAGACTACTCATACTAAAATTCTTCTGGTCAGTGAGAGGCTGTTTGGAGTAAAGTGGAGAAGGCTGGAGAAATGGTCAGTTACATTCCCCATTATGTAATTAATGCCTTTTACAAGTAGACACTAATGATATTGTATTTACTAGTAGCTTTGATGCAAGAAAGAAATAAAGACAAAAATTACTTGGTCAAGAAAGAATAATGAAACCAGAATAAATGAATTCTCACAGTCAAATCTGAAAGTAGTAGTATTTCTTCAAAGAGCTGAGACGTATGCAGAAGGTTTTATCCATTTTTCTTAGAAGATATATTACAAAACATAACTATAATAACTACATGTCTAATATCACAACAAAGCACTATATTTAGAAGGAAATTTAAAGATATTAGAATTTCATCTCATCAACCAAACTAAAGAATAAATTAACATCATTCTAAGATTTATTTATTGGCAAATAGTTTCTTCCTGTCAAAATTCTATCAGGATCCGATTTTCTAGGCCTATTAAAAATAATAGGTAAATCAATAATAATTTGGTGAACTTCTTTCCACTTCAACCTCCTTCACATAAAATGAATGAAAACATTCCACTTAACCACTTATTGAAAGAGAAATAAAGTCATAATTTGTTGACATGGAATCAATGTCTCCTGTTTGGCCTTGGTCTTGCTTTTTTATCTAAGATGAGATACTACCTTGTGAAAATATTTTGGTTTAAGCACACATATTTTAAAATTAATTGTAAGCCTTTCTATTCAACTAAAGGCAAGTCATAAAAGGGACACTATGGCTGCCAACGTTTTGATAATAGTGGGTACTGTGGTTAAAAAACCTAAAGTCAAACAAATATTCCTCAATATTTATCAATATTATTCATTTAATATCTGATTATGGATCACATTTTGATAGCATGTTATGGGTAACGGCTCTACATAGTTCTAATATCAAGTAAATTGCTTAAAGGATATGTCCACTTATGGCAATTTACTGTTTATTATCTATATTGTGTGAGAAACATTTCTAAAATATTTACCAATATAGACTAATACTATTAATCACCAATGATTGATGGAGAAAATTGACCAGAAGTTTGCACTTGTCAATGACAAAACAAAAATGCTATAATTAAAAAATGGAAGTATAAATGCATTCAAAATTGAAATTTCTAAAAAATTAATACAAACCCTTCTCCAAGGGTAGCCTGTTTTTATTCTTACTGGAGAAATCATGGGATAATAATTCACTTCTTCATTAAAATATCAGCATCCCACATCTTTTATCTCTGTTAGAAAAATAACTGAAAACTAAAATCCCACCAGTTCTCAACTTTGTGTTTCTGTAACTGTTAAAACAAACAAACAAAAAAAAAGAGTACTACATTACTTGTAAGGCTCATGAGACATTTTGAAAGTTTTAATTTATACTAGTTGTAAAGTTCTATTTGCTTATTATGCATGTTGTTTTTACATGCATAATTGTTTAGGTAGGTGAATGAAATGCATAAAAGGCAGAAGGAAACTAAAGGACTCTAGAACACCAACATTCAACTCCTCTATACCTTACACCTTGCCTTGCTCTTAGTCCCAATTCTATTTTTGGTTTTGTCTTTATTCTTAGGACATATTTCGAACTCCATATGAAGACCTTACAGGGAGTCCATGCATGGAGCATGCCTGCCACATGCTGGGGAAATAGAACACACTGTAATTATCTCTATTTTATAAGGGATGAAACTGAGATGCAGAAAGGTTAAGCCATTTGTGAGAAACCACATATAAGTAAGCATTCTTTGAGATGGAGATAGAAACCTTTAATCAAGAAGAGGTTAAAATGTCATGATTCCAAATCTGAAATAGATGGTCTGAAATGGCAGATTCTTAAGAGAGAATAATTAAAGGAGTTGATGCCTCATTGTCTTTAACGATATTCCTTGCTGTTCCATCAAACCATTGAATAGATAAGAGGTGAGCAATAAGTTTCAAGCTGATCTTTTGTATAGCCAGATAATTTAGACAAAAGCTCATAGGGATGGTGTGGAAAGTAAATTCACCTACCTGGCCTCCCAACTCCAACTTTCAGTAAAGGGTGAATGAGTGACACCTGGACACATGGAACAGAATAAAATTATTCTGTATATTCTGCTTTTCTTTTTGAAATTTGCAGTGTCGGGCCACTGACCGTGTATGCTATGATAATTGTAGTAATTTGCACCTTGGAATCAGAGATTGCTATGTCTCTCCTGAATTTTAGACTGGGCAAATGAACTTTATTCATATTCTATTTTCACTTCACCTATGCTCAGAAGACTCAACCTACAATTATGTAAGATGGTTCATCCTACTTCTTTACCACAGTGACCATGATTTCCAGTGTTTAAAAAGTGAAAGAGAATACCACCTTCCAGACAGGCTAGCACCTATTTTTTTTTACTTCTCTCTCCATTCTGGGAAAGTTCAGGATCAGAAACCTTATCACACACCTTCTCACCCTCGATTTAAATTCCAATTACTCTCCTGGGGTAAGGAAATAGGCCATTCCTAAATTTAAAAAATTTGCAACCAGGGGCAAATAGTGAAAGTATGTATTTATCACATCTCCTGTAGTGATTCTAATTCTCTGATATCAGTTTTTAATGGATCATTTCCCTTACATCTTTATATTTTATATGAAACTATACTTGAAAATGATCTAATGTTAGTCTACTTGTTCATGAATTCATAACTCTTTTCTTTTGCACTCTACTGTTCTTTAAAGTTTTTTTTTCAAGTAAATCTGTATAATGCATGATGAAAATTTATCCTAAAGGGCTTCTTATATAAATGAGTGTGATAAACATCTCACTATGGTGACTGTCAATACATTAAAACCTTTTCAGTTGTTCTTTTCAAGAGGTTATTCTGAAAGATACAAAGCACTCTTTAGACTCCATAGAGGCAGTGGAGAAATCACCTACAAGTGAGGAGAAGCAGAGAAATGATGATGTATTAGTGATGAAGGATTCCTTTATCAATTAGGAAGCACCTTTGGACTTTCTCATTGTCAAGGAGTGTGATAGTGATCTCATTGCAATTGCTTGGATAAAGAGGATAGATACTGCTTCCTTTTAGGGGACTCCACTGATCCCCAGAGTTAGATTTTACATACTATCCCAGTCTTTAATATGGATACAACAAAAATATCCAGAAGAGTTTAGCTGCTTATGCCCAGGAGAACAACTTCAGGAGTGGCAGGGGCCACACTTTAAGCACTTCTTTTAGTTATTAGACAAGATCTACTTAAAGAGTTTGAGGGGGAAGACCATCAAATTGTGAGCTGAGCAACGGCTGGCTTTGCCTATACTGCTAGTGCTCTGATAACAAGAGGGGAAAAAATTCCCTTCTTCCTTGTAAACCTGCTTCTTTTACAATAAAATGTAGTACAGTGTCTACTGGCTTTCTAGAATCCCTTCCAGTTTAAATGTGCTCTAGTATACAAACGTCTTCTGGTAAGCCCTTCAATACCAGCTCTTATTTACTTCATCCTCTGTGAAATTAGTAAGAAAAATTAAGCTGAAATTTTGAGCCAATCTTGCAATATTATGCAAGTAATGAAATGACTCAATAATGTTGTCTGATCTGAATTTGGTGATAATTATGGTACTATCTTCGTGGTCTAGTTCTAGGACACGCAGATTGCCTGTTAAGAGTGAAATGCCATTTGGCGTGCCTGGGTGTCTCATTGGGTTAAGCATCTGACTCTTGATTTCAGCTCAGATTATGATCTCATGGTTCATGAGATTGAGCCCTGGGTCAGCCTCTGTGCTGACTGCATAGAGCCTGCTTGGGATTCTTATTCTCTCTCTGCTCCTACCCTGCTTGGCTTGCGTAAGCATGCTCTCTCTCTCTCTCTCTCTCTCTCTCTCTCTCCCCCCCCCCGAAAGAAAAAGAAAGAAAGAAAGAAAGTAAGAAAGAAAGAAAGAAAGAAAGAAAGAAAGAAAGAAAGAAAGAAAATGTTATTCATCACAGCAGTCTAGTGTGGTTCAGCCAGTTGTTTATGTGATGTAGGCAACTTACCTAAATTATGTGTGGAAAGCTATCAACTGAAATTTTTAAAATTAAAAGAAAGTCACAGTCTAATAAACTTTTAACGAAGTAAAAGGATGAACATTAATCATTGTATCTGAAAATATTTGTCTAATTCACATTGGAGAAGTTGAGTTACACTTCCTGTGATAAACTGTGGTCCCCTTAAAGGCAAGAGCACTTTCTCATTCACCCTGGCACAGGGTAAAAGTATTAATAAGTATTTACTGAAGTGAATCTTATGAAATAGAACTTTAGGGAGTTCATCGATTGTGTGTGTTGGGACAAGCACTTTTATACACACAATGAACAAACAGGCACGATTCAATACACAAGTTTAAGCACATTGCAGTAAACTTCATGAGGTATATAGAGTCAGAATTAGAAAATTAAAAAGGACCTTGGAGATTATCTAATTGTTTTATGATATTGAAATTTTATTTTAATGAGAGAACATGACTAGAAATCACATTCTCATTCTCTGGGAGCTGGGAATGTGAAAGAATTTATATTTAGCCTTTCTGAGGGAATTACCAAGTTAAAATAAGTTTAAATTCCAAAAGTGTAGAAAGGAGAATATCAGATCCTTCCTATCCCCACCTGTTTACCCTTTAGGCCTCTAGGAACTTCCTGTCTTCTGTTGTGTTATTTTGGTATGGATTGAGGGTAGCGGTGACTATTTTTCAGATGGGCTGATGAGACTGGGGTTGGGAGATAGAAAGATTGGGAGCTGAAATATTCAATGGAAAAGATACAACAGCTACAACTCTTCTTTTTCTTCTGTGGTTATTCCAGTGTAAAGCGAACACTGTAAGTTACCTTAAAAGGAAGTTACACAAGCAGAAAGAGAAGAAAGTGTTTATTATAAAAGCAATAATATCTAACGAATTTGTGCTTCAAAAATATAATATTTTATGCAAGTTTAAAGCAATATATTACCTTATGTTTCATTTCAGTGTATGTTACTATAAACCCAACACCTGCTGTTTGCTAGGCACAGTGCTTGACCTTTAAAAAAAAGATATCATCTTGGGGCAACTGAGTGGCTCAGTCAGTTAAGCAACCAACTCTTGATTTTGGCTCAGGTGATGATCTTACAGTTGCGTGAGTTCAAGCCCCACACTGGGCTCTGTGCTGACCCTGCAGAGCCTGCTTGGGATTCTCTCTCTCTCTGCCCCTCCCCTGCTCAGGCTCTCTCTGTCTCTATCAAAATAAATAAACTTTAAAAAAAGGTATCATCTCATTTAATATTCATGGCATTACTGTTACTATTTTTGCTTTACAAGTATATAAAGAAAATGAGGATCCCTTAGAACAGTCAAATATTTGCTCAAGGTCACAAGACGGTCAATGTATGAGCTATGTTTTAAATAGAATTTTCTTGACTCAAATGCTGTTTTCATAATGGGCTGCTCTCTCCCCAGTGGACATCAGTTGAACTGAATCTAGCGTAAAACGGCAGGTAGATGAAGGGTACTAGCTTTGGGACTAATTCCATCCTTTACTAACTAGCTGTGCTGAAAAAATTTAGTTCCATCAAAGTAAAGCTCAAAAATCAGAAAACTCATCAGTGGTGTGAGAAATCATGATAGTGGTTACCTTTGCGAAGTAGCCACTGGGAATGGATAGGAGACAGATCTCTGGCTGAGCACTGGTAATCTATTTTTTTAGACTAAGTGGTGGTTAAATGGCTAGGTTCACTTTGAGAAAAATTCAGTGAGCTGTACACTAATGGTTTATGAACTTTTCTGCACGAATGCAATACTTTAAAAGTTTTCTTTCAGTTGACATAATTTTATGAAGAATTTGATTAGCACAGTAAGTTTTTATGACAATATCAAATGCTGCTTCCACAATAAAAATAAAAATAGTGGTGCTGGGAAAACTGGACAGTGATATGCAGAAAAATGAACCTGGACCACTTTCTTACACCATACACAAAAATAAACTCAAAATGGATGAAAGACCTAAATGTAAGACAGGAAACCATCAAAGTCCTTGAGGAGAAAGCAAGCAAAACCTCTCTGACCTTGGCTGCAGCAACTTTTTACTCAACACGTCTCCGGAGGCAAGGGAAACAAAAGCAAAAATGAACTATTGGGACCTCATCAAAATAAAAAGCTTCTGCACATTGAAGGAAACAATCAGCAAAACGAAAAGGCAACCGATGGAATGGGAGAAGGTATTTGCAAACGACATATCAGATAAAGGGTTAGTATCCAAAATCTATAAAGAACTTACCAAACTCAACACCCAAAAAACAAATAATCCAGTGAAGAAATTGGCAAAAGACATGAATAGACACTTTTCCAAAGAAGACATCCAGATGGCCAACTGTCACATGAAAAAAATGCTCCACATCACTCATCATCAGGGAAATACAGATCAAAACCACAATGAGATACCACCTCACACCTGTCAGAATGGCTAACATTAGCAACTCAGGCAACAACAGATCTTGGTGAGGATGCGGAGAAAGAGGATCTCTTTTGCACTGCTGGTGGGAATGCAAGCTGGTGCAGCCACTCTGGAAAACAGTATGGAGGTTCCTCAAAAAATTAAAAATAGAACTACCCTGCAACACAGCAATTGCACCACTAGGTATTTATCCGAGGGATATAGGTGTGCTGTTTCAAAAGGGCACATGCACCCCAATGTTTATAGCAGCACTATCAACAATAGGCAAAGTACGGAAAGAGCCCAAATGTCCATCGATGGATGAATGGATAAAGAAGTGGTATATATATACAATGGAGTATTACTCAGCGACCAAAAATAATGAAATCTTGCCATTCACAGCTACATGGATGGAACGAGAGGATATTATGCTAAGTGAAATCAGTCAGAGAGGGACAAATACCATATGATTTCACCCATATGAAGACTTTAAGATACAAACCAGATGAACATAAGGGAAGGGAAGCAAAAATAATATAAAAACAGGGAGGGGGACAAAACATAAGAGAACAATGGAGAACAATCTCTCTTAAGTATGGAGAACAAACAAAGGGTTTCTGGAGGGGTTGTGGGAGAGGAGTGGGCTAAATGGGTAAGGGGAATTAAGGAATCCACTCCTGAAATCATTGTTGCACTATATGTTAACTAAGTTGGATGTAAATTTAAAAAGTAAAAAAATAAATAAATAAAATTTTTAAAAAAAGTAACCCTGGGGTGGGGTTACTAATATAAATTAGGTTGTGGCACAAAATGACAAAGATCTTTTTCTTACAATTTTTAAAAGTGAGATGTGCTGCCTTATGATGCAGTGAGTTTGCAATCACTAAATTTATCTAAGGTAAAGATAGAAACATTCCTATTAATAAATCTTAAAAGGGAGTCTTTAAAGGGTGGAGGTGGACAGAATAACTTCCAAGGAACTTTCTTACCTAGGAGACATAATTTTATCCTTATCATGAACAAACACAAGCTCCTGAATGTGTTCTACCAAATAATTTTCCAAACACTGGTCATCAGTGAGCAAATCATTTAAACTTTCAAGCTGATTCCACCTGAAAGAACACGTATTTCTCAGTTCCTTGTATTTTTGACAACTCTTTTGTTATAGGATTTAAAAATATATATGACTAAACTACTGGTTAAGCAAGAGATTATGTCCAGATTTTTTTTTTTATTCTTAAGAAAAATCTAAAATAATCCCAAACAGTTGACTACTCTATTGGTAAAAGATGATGTGCCAAGGGAAAATTTTAAATGATGCTAAATATATCTATTCACTGTTCCAGGAGTGCCTTATGAAAAATTGAGCAAGTTCTATTTATTTCTCCCCTAAATAAATTAGATATGCATAATATGTGTATGTGTTCACATAAACATCATCATGTATTTTTCATATTATATAGCAAAGAGATTTTTATAATGGGTCCTGATTCGATTTGTGCCCAACTTTAGGTGCATGAAAGGGACAGACTGGTACATGTTCTACTTTTAATTTACACGACTGCCTCCTCCTGACTGTCAAGTCATTTGTGGATCCCAATAATTCTTAAATATTTGGTTCAGAGACCCAGGAAGTAAATTTGGTATAGTCAACACAGTAAAATGGAGACACGCACAAATTTAACATATACTTGCAGAGAATTTTCAGATCCTTTGTTTTCCATCCACTTACCCTGCAATGTAAATAGATCACAGGTTTCAAGCTCCTAGCCTGGTAAACTAATATGTGCAGTAGAGGCAACTAAGTAATGCTGACAATGTTGCTGACTTTGTTAGAATGTTAAACGCTGTTAGGCATTGTACCCTGCATGGCAAATTCAGTTTAAGGTTCTTTAAGCTGTTACCGAAGCATGAACTATTTATCCTCATCCAAAACTGTGCCAAGCATTGCATAAAGTGAATATATATCTTTAGAACTTCAGGAGAAACTCCTGGTTGATGCTACATTTTTGGCTATATTAAGTGAGTCAAATGGGAGAAGAGCCATAAAGGTCAATTAATAATTTACTAAGAAATTATTAAGTTATCCTGGTCTTTGAGAAATTTATGATCTATTTTTCTTCTAGGGCTAATACTGGATTCACCCCCAACCTGAGTTAAGAATCCAGTTGACCACTTAGATTTGGATGTTTTTATATGTAAAATGAAGGGGTTGATGCTTGATTGCTTCACAACCTTAGAACTGTAGATTTTTTTTTTTTAAGTTGTATTTCTATGTCTTTATTTCAATCAAAGGAGTTTAAAGAACATTATCTAATCCATAGAAAATAAGCACTTGGCGCTTGAATATTATACTAGTTTTTCTTTTGTAAATTAAACTAAGGAATGAGGATGCTGCCTTTGGTGGCAAACTCTTTTCCTGTAACATGATCAATTACCTACACTGAATCATTCATCTCTCCATGGGATAAATGACACATACCGTTAAAAATTTATCTTCACCTGGCAAAGTTTCCACTTTCTGCTGATTTATCTGCGTGTCCTCTGTTGGTAGATGTGCACATTTGCAGAGGATTTTTTCCAGTAATTGGCATCTGATGAGCCAATCTGTGTCTCAAACTATGTTTGAAGTAGTGTCCTTTAACTAATAGTCCTTTAAAATACCAAGTATCAATATTAGTTCTAAAACGATCATATAATTCATTTTTATAACTTAGATCAGTAATCCCCAAATAGGAGTATAGCTGAGTCTCCGAGGGAGAGAGAGGACAGTGTAAGATATTATATTTACCCAAAGCAGCAAAGGTTAAAAAAGGTTGAGTGACTCTGTCATGAAGAAAAATTATCTGGACACTCTGGAGATCTTTCATCAAATGGAAAAAAGAAAGTTCACAAAAGTTAATTGATTTTAAAAAATAAACTGGATCTAGAACAAATGAATTTTAATGACTATTTTTCAAAAAATGATTACTTTGTTAATTCTGAATTGTAAAGCTAAAAGTTGGTGTATGTATGGGATAATATGGAGAACACCAGACAGAAAGCAAGAAAGAGCTGGGTTCAAGTTCCAGCTCGGTTACTAAATGATGGGGCTTTCACTATTCCAGGCTCCCATTTTCCTTTATGAAAGTGAAGGGACTAGCCTACATGATTTCTAAATGCCTTAAAATTCTGCTACTCTGTAACTCTACTAAATTTTTATGCCTTTTTTTAAATAAAACTATTGTATAGATTCTATGTCAAAAACAAAAACAAAAACACCTAAAACTTGAGGGATGATAGCTATGATTCTTTCTAACCAGAATACAAGTCCTTGTCTCTCTGGCCCACAGACTCACAGATCATGTACCTTAACCGATCTATACCGGAATCACTTGTGCAGTATCATCAACCTGGAAGCTCTTATTCAGTAGATCTAATGGTGCACCTGAACCTGTGTCATCTGAACACCTCTCAGTGATGCTTGGTTGAAAATCACTCTTCCACGTTCTCTTTTGACAAAATGTCTCTTGAGTTTAAGTTGCAAAGATTTATGACAACAAGGGAAACAGATACAAAGTTATAATCTCAGAAAAGAGGGTTTCTTTCTTTGCCATCTGTGGATAAACTCAATATTTCTTATTTATGACCCTCACCGGATCAGAGTTTACAGATGTTAGATATTTGAGTATTTTGCTGTGACAACAAATTATCAGGGAATAAGAATTCAGTTGGCATTGAGATAGACTATGTATAAGGCAAGAGGAACACACATACATATTTTAAATTATATATGCTTAAATATAGTGCATAAGCACATAATGATAACTTAATAATAAACTTTGAATCTCTGATACCTTTGTCCCTCCAGCTCCATTTGGCACTTTTTTCACCCTTCTCTACCCAGCTTCTTTGCACCAGGAGACTGACCTGAGTGAACTGTAATTGTCCCCAAAGCCTCTGGCCAATGCCTAATTCTGGTAGGACATCATATGAAAGGAGAAAAGTAAATTAAGTGTATTTTTGTTCCTAGATCTCTCCTGGAAAGGTCATATTTGGCTGGCTGTGTCCCTCAACCAAAGATCATGGTGCTCTTTGCTTTCAAGCTCTGATGATTACCCCTTTCCTCATCCATTGAGGGAAGGTAACCAACGCTGTTGCAACTGGCTCCCAGTTTGTTGCACTAGCCCTGTGGCTTTTCTGCATTTACACTTTATAAATAGATCCTTGTAAATAAACCCTCCTGGAATTATCTTATTTTGAGCATGACATTGATTTCCCACTTACTGGGATCCTGACTGATACAGATGTTAAAGGTGACTTTGAGACTCTTTGATAAGTACGAAGTGGAATATGTGAAAACTCGAGCTGTAGTTTGTTAAAAAAAAAAAAAAAAAAAAAGGTATGCCTATACAGTTGAAGAACAGGGTGGTAAAAGTCATGTTAAAATTGAAGTAGTAGTGAATATGAGAAAATGGGACGTTGGTTTGACCTAGGATATTAAAAAGAAGCAAGGAGATGTGAATTTTAACTGAATACAAATACGAAATCACAAGGCTGAAACCGGTAGTGTTTCTGTACCTGCTCCAGAGACACCTGATCTGTGATTAACAGAATACTATGGGCAAGCTGGAAGGAGTTCCTAGAGGAGTAACAAAATGATAAAAAAGTGCTGGAGGACTGACATGTGAGAAGAGATTGAAAGGATGAAATCACCGGGCTTTAGCTAAGTGACTAAGGAGCAACATTCAACTGTCTCCAATCTTGTGAAGGTTATAGACTCCTAAAGAGAGGCAGTGATTACTACAAATCAAGGGAATAGTGCTCTGTGTAAAGAGACAACTTAAGAAGGGAAAAGTTTACCTCAAATAACAAGCCCATTTTCTAATGTAGAGCTATTTTGTGTCTTATAAAACTATGTTACAGAGTTAAGTGTTACATATTATAGTCTTTGAAAAAGACAAAATCAAACAAATTACAAATTATTACTTAATATTCTATATGTAGGTTCTCTATAATCTATTATCTATTGATGTATCTTAGAAATCAGCCTTCCATAGCATATTTAGAAATAAAAATAATGCCTGCTATTATTACAGTAAGTTTTGTGTTAGACATTTAACACACAGCTCATTTAATCGTTAACATTGCATAACAGTTATAGAAAATGAGGGTTAGAAAATTTGAGCAAAATTCTGAGCGTTGCCCAGCTACTAAGTGGCAGAGCCCGAATACAACCCATGGGTCTTTATCTCTGTCTCTGCTTATCATCCTTCAATAGTTAAGTTACTTCTGTATATTATTGTATCTATAAATTTTCATTCTTCTATTGTTTACATGACTATAAGGATTATTGACTAATTCTTTAAATTATTTTGTTACTATTTTCCTTGAATACCTAGTGATATATTTAGGTAACTTGGATTATGTCTACTCAAAGTTTATGGTCATGAACTTTGCCAAGGATAGCCATTTCCATAGCCATTTTCCATTCTTGCACAATCCGTGAGGTTACCACTCCTTCTTGTTTTATGGGTGAGGTAAGGCCCAAATAACTTAATTTCCTTATTCTAGATCCTACTCATTTTTAATTAAAAAAATAATTTCCTGAACCACTATTTTATGCAACTCAAATTGTCCAATAAGTTATAATATACTTACAAAGCTATGATATTAAAGAAATGCTATTGGACAGCCCGCCTTTTTTAATTAATCACCTCTCACAATTTAATTAATTGAGGGGCATCTGGGTGGCTCAGTCAGTTGAGCAACTGACTCTTGGTTTCAACTCAGGTCATGATATCATGGTTAGTGAGTTCGAGACCCACATCTAGCTCCATGCAGACAACAGGGAGCCTGCCTGGGATTCTCTCTCCCCCTCTCTTTCTGCCCCTCCCCTGCTCTCTCTGTCTCTCAAAAGAGATAAGCTGAAAATATATTTTTTTAATGTTTTTAATTTAATTCATTGAGTCAAAGAGATAGCGAAAGATCTTGCTCATGTCTAATATTTCAAAGAGTACAGAAGAAGACTATCAAGTCAAGAGTCTCCTCTACCCTACAACCCTCAACCTCTATGATCAGAGATAACCACTGCTAACAATGTCTTCTGTGTCTTTCCAGGAATTTTCTGTGCAAATATCTGTACACACTTTCTTTTCTCACTTAGCTATTTATCTTGGTTATCTTTCTGTATCAATATATAAAGAGCTACTGTAGCCTTTTAATGACTACAAAACATTTTATTGTATGGGTGTCCCAGTATTTACTTTCTTGTTGATGGATATTTGGATAGTTTCTAGAGTTTTAAAATAATTCTGTTATGAATACACACACACACACACACACACACACACACACAAATTTATCTTTGTATACTTAGGTTGTACTGATAAGGCAATTTCTAGCTGGAACATTCCAGGGCCAAAGCTTATGCATATTTAATTTTTTTAATAGGTATTTACCTGATTGTCATCCCCAAAGTGGGTTTTACACGAACACAAGAATTCAGTGGTCTAAAAAGGCTGCTCACATTTTAAAACTCACATCAAACTCCAAGATTTCATGGTATTAACTTCTGCTCTGTGGGCATGAAATGGCAATTTGCCAAAGATGAACATTTTATTCTACATAAATATTTCACTCCTGGGCCAGGCTTACCATTGCTCATATATATTTTTAAGTCAATAACATATTACTTGTGTGTATTTTTCCATAGCTTAATTAAAAGAAACTCACTAATGTTTAAAATAACGGATTTGACTAATTATTTGTTCTAGGCCTTGGCTTAGGCCATTTCTCCCACCTGGAAAATCCGCTTCACTCCAACCCTGTATGTCTATATCCTACCTACCCTTCGTGCTTTATTTCAAATGATGCCTTCTCCATCTAAATCATGTTTCCTGAGAACTCCCAGCACCTCTATTTAACCCTTTTATAGTTCACATTTTACATTCACTGTAAGGCCCTGTTAAATAGTAGCTACCATTCTTATTAGGCACTGGATTTTTCCAGTTCTACAAATGTTCTTATTTTCTTCCGTCTGCCCTTGTCTGCTCCAATTGATTGATTTAGCTCAAACTACATATTAGTATTGTGGTTGTTTTTATTTTTAAGATCAACTGGTTATAACAATTTTTAATTGTAAAGCTTCAGATTTTTCAACACAGTAAAAAATGATTTAAAATGTCTTTTTAGAACTCAGCTCATAAACAAATGCAACTTTAAAAGCTGAGAGTTAAATCCGAAACATACTGGTGAGAGTAACATGGATGCTATCATATTAAAGGCCTTTGGAGGCGAGCTAGCATAGTTTACACGCCATTGGACCTATTTATAGAGCTGACTCCTTTCTGCAATGTCAACTGTAACATTATACTTATTTTAAGCCTCAGTATCTCAAATATCAGCCTCTACTAGTTGTACAGTTCTCTCTTATTTGATACCAGAGAGCCCAATGGAGTCTTCTGAAGAGCCTAGTCAGATTAGCAAAGATAACTTTTTAGAAGTTCCTAATTTGTCTGATTCTCTTTCTGAAGATGAAGAAGTTAAAGCTACCTTCAAACCTGGTTTCTCCCCTCAACCTAGTAGACGAGGTTCTGATTCTTCTGAAGATATGTACCTGGGCACTCCATCTTCAGGTACAAGAAGAGTTTCATTCGCTGACACCTTTGGATTCAATCTTGTGTCTGTCAAAGAATTTGATTGCTGGGATTTACCGAGTGTTTCAACCGGTTTTGACTTAAGTAAGGACATTTTCCACACAGAAGAATATGTTTTATCTCCACTCTTTGAGTTGCCTTCTTCAAAAGAAGACCTTATGCAGCAACTTCAAGTACAGAAAGCAATACTGGAGTCAACTGAGTATCCTCCTGGGTCTACGAGTATGAAGGGCATTATTCGAGTTTTGAATATTTCTTTTGAGAAGTTAGTATATGTGAGAATGTCCTTGGATGACTGGCAGACACATTATGACATTTTAGCAGAATATGTCCCAAATTCATGTGATGGTGAAACTGATCAGTTCTCCTTTAAGATTTTATTGGTTCCCCCTTACCAAAAAGATGGCAGTAAAGTTGAGTTTTGTATACGTTACGAAACTTCTGTTGGTACGTTTTGGTCAAATAATAATGGCACAAATTATATACTGATTTGTCAAAAGAAAGAACAAGAGCCAGAGCCGGTAAAACCACGGGAAGACGTTCCTAATAGACAAATAAAAGGCTGCTTAAAGGTAAAATCAAGGTAAGGATATGTCTTACATTCATTACTCTTCATAGTCTTAAAGTATTTTATGTCATTCTTCATTTCATGTGTTGTAAGAAATAGCCATTCTGTTTAAAAATATACTGCTCATTATATAGAAAACAACGGTGCTAGGCTTTAACAACGTCAGTGCTATTCAAATAATAGCACTGTGTTATCTCTCCTCCAAATGCAAGGAAAAATATGGGTATAATATAATAAATGGAGAAGCAGGGGAGTACAATGTGCATATTGCCCGCCTAATGACTTACAAATTGTTAAATTCAACCATGGAATGTAGACTCTTAACATGTAAAGCTTCTTTTGGACATATATAGTATATTTACTTTCAGTGGCTTTTAAATGTCTATGCCATACTTCAAAACATTTCTGATTCTCACAAAACAGTGTTTCAATATGCTCTTAGTTCTCAGAAATTTGTAGGCTTCCCTCCAAACTTTTTAATGACTGATTAAGTCATATAGGGGTGTTTGGAGTGATATGTGTTAAGTAAATCCTAACAGTGATGACTTTAACGACAAACTAAGACAAAGACAAAAGTATATGAGTGATGTATGAATCACATAGAAAGTTTATAATTATAAACAAATATAACATTATAGAACACAAAGTAGCATAAGTTAGTAAAAGCAAATGGAGCAGAATTAAAAAAAAAAAATGACCCAAATAGAAATAAGGAGATTCAGCTTTATAGATCAGAGATTTGGGATGTGACTCCTCATTAGTAACCCTGCTCTCCTGTTAATATGAAAAAATAAAGAAAACTGCATTCAGCTGTCTCCACTGTAGAGTTGGCTAATTTCCATGACACTAGGTTAGTAGATAAAACATCCAGGAGGAGATAGATTCCTTCTGATCCTCCAAGTGTCTCAGTGGGAAAGTCGACATTGCTCCACAAGTCACAGGCAAATGTTTGATTGTCCTTTGGGTGGTCCATCCTAACTGCTACTAGACCTAAAGATTCTCACAATTGCACCAGAAATAGTGTAATTTGAAGGTGGAACTGTATTAGGAATCAAGACACTGAGATTCCAAGTGGAATTTAATAAAAAATATAAGGAATAACGTTGGAAAAATTTTAACCTCTTTATGCTTTAATGTCTTGATTTATTATATGATAGTAAATAGTAACACTAAATGTGTTAGTCTAACACATTGATGAACTAAATATAACACAGGTGGAAGCAATTCAATCATATAAAATATTTCTATTTTCATTATCCTTTAAAGTCATTTGAAAGATTGGCTTGCTCCACTTTGAGAAGTTTGCCAACTTTCTCAGTCCAAATAAAACTTTCTCAGATTTTAACTGATGCTGTTAAGAGAATAGTATAACCATAATCTCTACATGTGCTAAAATAATAACTTAGATGTTTATGAAATTACTTGGCAACATGTTACCTATATAGACAAAATAAGTTCAACACTATTTAACAAAGTAATTTATATACACAAACATGCACACTGAATACTTTACAATATCTATTAAACGTGCTGCAACTTGCTCTCTCTGTTAGTGAAAAGCAAAATTTAGAAAGGTCACAACCTTATTGTCAACATGCTAATAGAAGAAGCAGTGTTTAAGTCCAAGGTATTTTCTGAAGTTTAAGATGCAGCTTTAAAAATACAAGCAGTGAACTATGGTATAGATAGAGGATTCTTTTGATAGATAAACCCTGACTTGAGACCAAGAACAAAAAAGGGCAACTGATAGGTCTAATCTTCTACCCCAGTTATGATATTATTGGAACTTCTCCTAGTCTAAGATATGTATAACTATATACATCCATACACACATTTGTATTCAGAACAGTAATCATTGGATTCATAGCGGACACCATTCAAGTTTTAATATTGCTTTGGGGAAAAACCTGAGAAGAACTAAACCACAAAATGGTCTAAAGGCCTGTAAAGTTTCCTAATGAGTTATAAAAATGGAAAAAATCTCTCTCCTTCAAAACCACAAATACATTTTCTGCACTTCTATAACTTAAAAATGACCAACATAATTCAAACCACATTTTGAAAAAAGCATTTGCCTCTGGAGGAGGCCTTTTGTGCTGAGTTTCAGTCCAACATGAATTTTTACATCTGATTTATATACCACTCAAAATGGAGTGTATAAAGGAAATCCTGACAGATCCTTAGAACAGCATGTGCCGTAATAGAATATTTATACAGCTTTTCCATGATATAATTTATATGCAATGGGGTTTCAAATATTCCTAAAACTCACACAAGAGAGCATTATCAAATTTCTAAATGAATATTGCAGTTGGATTTCATTGTGAAGAATTTAGTTAGGGAAAAAGAGCACACCTTATTAGTGTTATTTTGCAAAACGTGTAGTTGGCTGAAATAAAAGTGAACTAATACTTATTTGATCAAAAAATTATAGCTTCTAAAATACCCTCCTCCCTTCAAAGAGTTACGGAATCTAGATAGGTTTTTGTTGTTGTTGTTGTTGCTGTTTTTAGTGTTTCCACACTTCCTCCATAGCTTAATTTGGAGGGCACTTCTTCCATAGGATAAATACAGAAGAGAAATTTATGTGGATTTTTGCTCCATACATGCAAGCAATTGATAATACTGTGTTATACAACTCAGAGTTAAAGTGAAAATAAACTGTCCTGATGCAGACAGTAACATCTAGCTCCAATTCTTTTTAAAACCAAAGTTAATTTCCTATCAGGGTCCTGGAGATTGTATCTTCTGAAAGTGTCAATAATTCCTTCTAATAAATACAGAATGAACTGTGGGAACACATTTAGTGAGGTAGGATTTCTGTTATGTCAATCACCCTAGGCACTATGCTTTTCCTGTGGAGATTTTTTTCAGGTCAGAGTCTGAAAATCTCTACATTGATATGGCTGTCTATTTGATGTTTGTTAATCTATCCACTTTGACAGAAAGAAATATCTAGAGGGAGAGGAAAGCAGAGTTTGTAACTCTCAGGCATGTGACTGAGAGTGACCCAAAGGTATTTAATTGCACGGAAAGTCATGCATCATGAGATACTTGATAAGTGTCACCACATATATGGCACAGGTGTATGTGTTAGCAAACAAACTAAGCAGATTTCTGATCTGCATTCCTTGGGATTTATTTCAAAATAAATGACCAAAAGAAATAAATGACATTGATATAAATTACATTAAATTTACAGAGATAAATAAGCCAAAAATAGCATGCATAAGCAGTTAAAATTACGGGCTTCAGAGTTAAACATATCTGGCTTTGAGTCCAAGCTCTACCATGCTGGCTGTGTGACTTTGGGCAAGTTAAGTTTGGTTTCTTCATCTGTTAATTGGGAATAACAGTAGTACTACTATCTTCTAGGGGTTGAGATTTCTGTGGCATGATACATATTAACTTCTATGGCACAGTGTCTGGCCATGGTAAGTTTTCAGTAAATGTTAACCAGCATAAAAAAAGACAAGGCTAACTTTAGCTTTAGGTGGATCTCAAAAACCCTAGAAAGGCTCAACCTGCCCCAAAGTCTTGATACCAAGACTTTCCTTTCAGGGTTCCCAACTTTTCAGCTTTGGAGAGCCATTCCTTTGTCTGTTGCAGGATTTTAATCAATAAACAAAACTAATTCAATTGCAAATTTTCGTGAGAAATGTGTCACCTTATATCTGAAACACCCTGAAACTGGGTTTCTTAATGAGTATTAAAATTTCCACATTTACTAGATGACAAAACGGAGGAACAGAAAGGAAGGGGTAAAAAAAAAAAAAGGCATGAATTTCAGCATTGAACAGACATGCATATTAATCCCAGTAAAATATATAGTTAGTAGCTAGGTGACTGTGGACATATTACTTCACTTCTCAGCGCCTCAGTTTATTCATCTGTAAAATAGGGGTAATGATGCCTGATATTGTGATGATTCAATTACCATAAAATTAGATACTTTTAAGGCTTCTAGTAGAGTGCTGGCCACATACAGAGTAGTCATCAAAAGCGAAGCATATTCGCCATGATTATCAAATCTTGTTCAGCTAATTTCCTGATTCTTGGACTTGCATGATTTCTCTAGACCTCATAGTCTACCTTGTTCAGGTTCCAAAACTCATTCAACAAGTGTTTATTAAGGACCTGTGTGTTGTCAGACACCAGTATCCATGAGAAAAACATGGCTGCAAACATGACTCTGAGATGAGGAGAGGCCCCAAAGAAAAGGCCTCCCAGGGGCTGAGAGAAGAGAAAGGGAAAGAGAGAGACCATCTCTTTCAAGAGCTCCAATTCTTTGGGTATACGGTGGGATAAAAAATAAAGTAAGAACCATTTACATTATGTTTCATGTTTTCTAGAACATGTGATCTATCACTGATCTTGTGCAAGGGCTAGAGGAGTGACCTTTTTGTTCCCCCACCAGCTGCTAAATGTATGTTCCCAACTGTTGGGTACACAGACTGACTTCATCTGGTTTTCTATTTTATTAAGTGAACCCAATTTATTATTTTAAGTAAAGAAATGGCATGATATAGGTGTTGGATGGTATTTATAACTTGGCCAGGTGAATGCAAATAAATTCCTGAAAGATTTCAATGCCAAAGGAGAAAATTGATCAGTCTTCAATTTTTGTACCCGAGAATAGAATAAGGCACATTCAAGAAGGGAAAAGAGAGAAATATTTTCTAAAGCATGATTTTAAGATTACAGAGAGTTTACCTTTCAGGGTGGTATAAAATCGTCAAAATGAAGCCAAGAAAAGCATTGGAAAATGGAGCATAAGATATGGTAATGTTGCACGTTCCAGTCAGGCCCATTGGATCGTGAGACTTCCTTAATTTACACTTACAGTATAATCTGGGATCCTGGAAATAGTCCAAAGAGGTGTAAATAGCCCCATGAGGCCTTTAGGACTTAATGTATTCCATAACTAACTTGTTGTGAGTCCGTACTAATTGTGGAAGCCAGGTCTGGTTAAAGCGGGGGGGACCCTGGCAAGGCCATATGGAAACATAAAATGCAGCTGCACAGGACCTGTCAAGAGGACCGTTTAGAAGCTGCCAGCTGGTTGACAGCAAGGAGCCAAGTAGCTTAGTTTCCTTGGAGATCTACCAGGGCTTTGTGGCTTCCTGGTTTTGTATAAACCCATAGCCCTAGAAGCCTAGACTCCATGGAGTAGTTTTGGAGCCTTTTCTGAGAGAAGAAGAACATGAGAGTCTCATCATTCAAGGTGTTTCTGAAGCTCTGGTTGAAGGAAATCATTATGGATCCCGTTTCTTACATGGATCCTCTGGATCTCCATGAGACTTTACTTCCCACCCAAAGCCCATCTGCAAGTCTACACAAATTCTGATAGGGCCCAAGCATTCTGAGCCAATAAGGCTGCAAGAAGAAAAAATGATTATAATTTGGGACATTTAGTTTTCCACCTTCTTCCAATTTTGCTGCCTGTGGCTCTTGTCCCTCTTCTAAGTTTTCACCCCAACACCCCAACAGAAATAATATAGGGGAAGTGACCTCAGGAGCAGACACCTGAGGTGGGCCCGACTCCTTAGTGCCCTGGCAGACGTAAAAGGTCTTCTACGCTCTGACACTTCACTTTGAAACCATGCCTGAAACTTTTACACACACACACACACACACACACACACACACACACTTCCCTTCCTTAAATGCAGACACATCTAGGATGGAAGGGACTATCTTTATCTTACACCTGATTAAAGTCAGCTGCACAAGTGGCTTTAAGTGTGGATTGAAACAATGGAAATGGATACTTTTAGAGCAGAGAGCATTATGGGATACAAGGCAAGTTTGTGTACGGAGTTGTAGTAAAGGCTCCATAGAGGCAAGAGGACTCGGGGGGGGGGGGGGGGGTCTGGACTGTATGTGTGTATTGAAAGGAAAAGGTGGATTCCATAAACAATGAGGCCTAATGGAAACAGCATACCATTTAAAGTCGGGCAGATTTGAGCTGTCAGTATAACTAATTACTAACTGTGCAAACTTGGATAAATTATATTTTTCATCCTTTTCACTAAGGCCAAAATAGGGATAATAATTTCTACTTGGCAGAGGTGCTATGAGAAATACATGAGTTAACATATACAAGCATCTGTCTCAGTTGCTGATACTTTATATGCACTCAAAATGGCATTGGTGATAAATTCCACTTTTTAAAGTTTATTTATTTATTTTGAGAGAGATGCAGAGAAAGTGAGTGGGGGAGGATAACAGAGAGAGGGTTAGAGGATCTGAAGCAGGATTCGTGCTACAGACAGCCTGATGCAGGGCTTGAACTCATGAACCTCAAGACCACGACCTAAGCTGCAGTTGGACACTTAACTGACTGACCCACCCAGGCACCCTGATAAATTCCACTTTTATAAATCTTGTATATGGCTAGTTCTATGCTCAGGATTAATGGAGGCATGATTTTCTTTCTTATAATAATTTCTGCTGCCAGGACCCAGGCTAATACAAAGAGTTTCAAATTTAGTTTATTAGATTCAATAAGCTTTTGGTCACCAATCAGGGACACCAATATTGATGCCACTGCTGCTATGAGGAAAATTATTTCCAAATTCCAGCAATTTCTGGGTTACAAAAAAAAATCTGGATTGCCTGTTCATAAGTTGAACACTACTTACAAAAAACTACAACGTGTTTCTTTTTAAGGTAGTTCTTAAAATAGTTCTTTTGGACTAAATAAATAAAGTTACCGGCACACGACTTCACCTTATCACTTTATACCTATGAATAGAAGATGAAATTGAATTTTATTTAGTTCTTTTCCTCTAAGAAAATATATTATATACCATTGCATTTCAGTCATTTCTTTGTTTTAAAGCATTCTCCGTACCCTACCTCTATATAAAAAAGAAAAAATCTCCTCAGGACATATGTCTCGGATCTTTTCAGGCTTTTATTCTGCTTCTCTAATAGTTTTACTTGGGTAAATGCCATGGTAGTGTTATTATCTATTATATAAGTAATAACTGGTTTTGAAAGCTTAATCATATCACCCTGCTGTTTAAAGATTTTATGACAAAATAGAAATTGCTAGATTGGAATGCTATATGGCATTGTTTAGTGACAGAGACCAAGTGTACATTCAACAAATCTGTCTCAGGAAATTTTGCTACTCCCTCCCCCTCAAGTGAAAGGGTCTGAAAATGGGGTATGTTGCAAATAAGTACCATTTACGTCACAAACAGAAATGGGATTCAAACTGTCATAAGACAATGACTGTCCTATGTGTGGTTGTGGATTTGAATTTTATTTACCCCTTTTGAAATCTGTAGTAGTAAAAAAGACAAAATATCCCCCAATTCAGATTTGTAAAGCATGCCAAATAGTAGGCCCTTTTCTTAATTATGTGAAACAGATTTTATAGCCCATTTAATATTGATGGTATTCTGATTTGTTTTACAGATTTAAGCTATGATACAAATCAAATAGACTATAACTTCCTAAGTAAAACCCCAAGCTTATTTTCATTCTTAAAAATTACTGTGGATGTCCATACACAATTACAAATCACATAGAAATGTGTAGGTAAATTTCAGCTTCATAAGCCATGTGTGAAATGAAACTGGGAACAATGCTCACGTTTTACTAATATCTCCCTTTGAGGATTAATACAGCTGATTTTATAATGTACTGTCATATGTTAAATCTTTTGGGTATTTACCAATAGAAGCATTGCACAGATTTTGAAAATCACATTCAGGTGCAATAGAAAATATAATCTTCACATATATTCTAAGTAGGTCTCTATTGTGTTTGGTGTAAATAAAGTTACAATCATTGTTTCCAATGTTAAAACACACTTGATTTCTGAGTAATTTTCAACAAGTCGTATTGTTTTAGAAAAGACCGCTTAATTCTTTTGCTTCCAGGCAGACTTATGCCAAAAACTACTCGGGCCGAATGGTTATATATTCTCTTATTAATCATCTACCGGGAAATTGTGCTCTTCAGTAATGTATTCTATCAGGAATTCCTTGTCTTTTATGTGCCATTCATATTGTTCTAGGTCTTTAATCTTGCCATTTGTTTCCTCGGTTTCTGTGACTGATTTCTATTTTCTTTGTCAAGTAACCTAACAGCTTTAGATTGTTACCCTGCAGGCCTAACTAGTAAACTACTAAACTAGTTGGTGGTATTCTAATGCAAAAATCAAAGAAGAAAAAAAACCTCCTCACCAACTAGATTTTCCGAAGGAGTGAAGGGTATCACTATTCCAAGGATGGCACTGTGGGCACTAACATTTCAGGTGTGGCAGGGAACAGAAGGCTGCTAAACAGCTCTCCCGATCCTGCCATTAGTAGCTTTGAGTTCTGAGTTCTGGAGTGATTGTTATTATTACTGTACTTCCTATGGGAGTCACAGAAGAGAAAGATACTTAATTTACAAAATTACAAAGTTAGAGGTATTTCAGAAGATTACTCAGTGTATTTCTCAATTCTACCTAAAAAGATAGCTGTTAGAATCTTAGAGGGGCGCCTGGGTGGCGCAGTCGGTTAAGCGTCCGACTTCAGCCAGGTCACGATCTCGCGGTCCGTGAGTTCGAGCCCCGCGTCAGGCTCTGGGCTGATGGCTCGGAGCCTGGAGCCTGTTTCCGATTCTGTGTCTCCCTCTCTCTCTGCCCCTCCCCCGTTTATGCTCTGTCTCTCTCTGTCCCAAAAATAAATTAAAAAAAAAAAAAAAAACGTTGGAAAAAAAAAAAAAAAAAAAGAATCTTAGACAAATAATGAATAATTTAGAATAGCTATGTACACTATTTTATAGATATCTAATATTTTAATAAAATTTCACTCAAGAATATAACTGTATAAGACAATGAAAAGAAATTTTGAATAGGTTTATAAAAGTCAAATGTAGTCTAAGCCAGCTGAAATTTAAATTGTTAAGTGTATCCTTTTGTAGAAAGGTTAATACAATGTCTACAAGCAGAATTCATCTGAATAGATGTTAAATTTCTTGACTGTGTGTGTGTGTGTGTGTGTGTGTGCTATTTGCTTTAATGAATATATGCAGAGGACTGGGAAAGCTAATCCAGTTCATAATTTATTTAGTAAATTGAACATAGCGAGCAGAAGTAATACTGTCCATCTATATTCAAATTATTCTTGACTCAATTCCTTTTTGTGGAAAAATATACATACACGTATCCGTTTTTATGGGCTTTTTACTTAAACCTTATCTTGTTTGTGTATATGTGTGTGTAATACATAAAGACATTCTTCAGATAGATCATATGTTTGCTAATCGTGTGCATATTTTCTGTATTAGTAATATCTCATTTAAAGCTAACTTTGGCAAACAAAGTTAAATTTTTAGATAATGCTCGTTATATGGACATTCAAGACATTTGTTTACCATTCTCATTAAACTCATGTAGTTCAAATAGGATCTCTTTTGCCCTTATATTGCTTTGGGGTTTTATTTGTGTGTTTGTTTTGTTTTAAGTTTAAGAGAGAGAAAGAGAGCAAGGAAGGCGCAGGGAGGGAGGGAGAGAGGGAGAGAGCGGGGGAGAGAGAGAGAGAGAGAGTGAGAGAGAATCCCAAGCAGGCTCCTCACCATGAGCGCAGAGCCTAACTTGGCACTCAGTCTCATGAACGGTAAGATCATGACCTAAGCCAGCTGAGCCACCCAGCTGCCCCTTGGCCTTATATTTCTTTGTTATTCTTCCTTTAAATGACAGTATTTCTGGCCATATTCTTTCATGGAGCAGTTGCTTCTAGGGTACAAAAGGAAACAGCTTTCCTTAAATGAAAGGATTGCTGTTTACCATGTTTGTATCTGATGTAATTTATTTAGAGACAGAAAAATTAACATTTAACAGAAGACTTATTGCTTATCATATATTTGTATGTCTGGAAGGAAGAGGACTTCTGTCATAGGGCTCTCGGTATGTGTTTAGTCAGAATGTTTACAAAGGTGGCATTTACAGTGGTGGCCTTTTCCTGTACTTAAAGAAAAACTCGTGTGTGTGCCATCTTCCCAACTGGACTGCAAGTTCCTTGAGGCCAGGAATGATATGTTTGTCTAAGCATGATTCCTCACTGTAACTAATAAAAGTATTTGCATATAAAAAGCTCTTAAAGATATCTATTAAAGGCAACTGGTTTTCTCATTGATAACCCTGAGGCCTAGTAAAATCCAAAGCAGCTTCTGAATAATTGAAGAATGAATTATGCTTGTTACAGTTTAATGATGAGTACGTTTATTGTTTTCCCAATCTTTAAAACTCAGATGCCTTCTGGACATCTCCATCTGGATATCCAGGTGGCAAATTACTTCCCTTGATGTCTCACACCAAAGTTACATTACTCCTTAAATCATAACTCTTCTTCCTTTATTTTATATTTTGTTTAAAATAATAGACAACATCCCTGCCACGCATATAAAAAACTTAATAAAAGACAACATCCCTTAATAAAAGACAACATCCCTGCCATGCAAATAAAAAACAGAAGAACTGATTTCTCTTTTGCTGGTTCCTATTGATTCTATATCCATATTATATTTTATGGCCATGAGGTAATGATCGTGTATTTGATCAAAAATAAAAATTACTTTAAAAATTAAGAATAGAATATATAAAGACTATAAGTACATATTATAAAAAACAACAGATGAAAAGCAAATTTGTCTCTGCAGTAACTTTCTCAACAATTGAGAAATAAATTAATATGGTCTACTATGGGATTGTCTACTATGATGGTCTTTTTTTCTATCCCGAGTCTTCCCGAGTCTTCCCAAGACCTGATTCATGGAGTCACCATAATATTACTTTGAAGTAATGTCAAATAATCTTATCTCAAAAAAAATAAATATTCATTGGTTGGCCTTTGACTTTCTTTATACCACAGTCCAGACCAGTGGGACCAGAGCCAGAAAAATTTAACAGGCTGAGTAATGAAAGACCAAAGGCAGATATTGTATGTCTACTGATCAGAATTGGGTCATTCATTCTTATTTCTTGCCAGGGCTAGGACCGAAGCCAATACTCAGATTAGTGCTACTGTTGCTCGTGTGCTGCTCCCTCAGCCTGACACCTGTGGATTCTGGGCCTGCCTGCTGTCCTGTTAGCTTTTCTTTATTGTCTTCCCTTGACTGGGTCTTTTGCCTCTCCTGGATGCCTCCTGTGTACCTAAAGCTCAACTGTGTTAAGTTGTTTGGCACTTTCAGCTCTGTCTTGGGACTGCAATCTTGGTCTTCCCCTACATGAAATCAAAAACCAAAAATATTTAAGGGGACTAATGCAATGCATCTAAATGTTTAACCTTAAACCTACAAAGGTAGTGTGATGGATCTGCTACACTCTATATAATACTATTTATATTTTTTTGGATAAAATTTTAGATTTAAAGAAAAGTTACAGGAAGAATAGGAAGACTTCCCATATTCCTGTATGCAGATGTTTTGAAACTATATAACACAGGGGCCCATTTGCATTGATTCTTATAGGCAAGAGCTTTAATTTTTGAAAACTTTAAGCAATGTAAAGTTTCTAGTTTATAGCTAATTGCTGATTTTGCAGAACATAAAATACCTTGAAAATACTTGCTGAAAATGTTAACAAGCTCAAAGTGAAATAGTACGGTCATCATCAGAGAGTATCAAGTTTTAATTAAAATTTTTTAAACATTAAAAATTAGAGTTTTATTACAGTAAGATTTGTGAAACAAACATCTATCTTAGGAAACTAGCATAAATAATTATATATTTTTATGGCACAAATACTAATATGCTCCCCCTACACTGACACAGTAATTAGTTCTTATATCATCACCCTCCACTGACACCCCATACTTTTCATTAAGAGTTTTACTATAATTTTCCTAATATTTTAAAGAACTTGATTGTATAAAACCTAAAGTCTTGACCCAAAGTGAAAATGTATTATTGAGGGAGGGAACGCATAGCATTTGTAAATAGTTCTTATGTTATAAGAAGTTTTTAAGTGCAGTTAGGTAGAAATTAAAGTTTTATTATTTAAACTTGTTGTTTCCCAATTAACTTTTTAAAAATGTTTATTTGTTTAATTCGAGAGACAAAGAATCTCTAGTAGGCTCCAGGCTCAGCACAGAGTCCAACAGGGAGCTCCATCTCACAACTGCAAGATCATGACCCAAGCCGATATCAACAGTCTGGTACTTAACAGAGGCCGCCACCCAGGTGCCCCCAGTTAACTTTCAAAGTACAGGTGGAGATGGGTTCCCACTGAAAATGTTATTTGTGAGACTGAATTAAACATTTTCTGGGTAAGGCATCGTTGTTGAGAAAGTTGGGGGGGTATTTTTTTTAGTACAGTCCAATATAATGGTCTGTGATGAATTGTAACCTCTAAGGAAATTAATTTTTTGAAACCCCTTTCAAAATTATGTTGGCATGATTATAAATGTCAATTGTGTGCGTGCATGTGTGTGTGTGTGTGTGTGTGTGTGTGTGTGTGTGTTTCTCTAATTCCTAGGGAATTCCTTGGCCAGTTATGGTAATTTTTGATGAAATTCCTTTCATTCTTTTAATTTTGTACCTAAGGATCTGTAACATTAGTTAGAACTTGGCTACAAAACAAGGCGGGACTTTCATATCATGTATGGACTATATCACACTGACAACTTTAATTCTATGATATTAATATTATGATATTACTACTTTAATAAGTTACCTTGTCCTTTCATTTAGAAATTTCTAATTATATAAGCTTAAAGAATATTTTTTAAATCTATCACATTTCTATAGTGATATAAAGTTATCTCCCATTAGATCACTTTTATACATTGTAGTCAGCAATACCACTTCATTCCATATAAGAAATTGGGCAAAAGGGATCTATTTGATCAAGTCCAGAAAATATTTAAGAGAAGTCAGGTTTGTGATTTAAGCTCTCTAATCTGCTATGGCTCTGAACCAAAATGCCTCAAGCAGCCACTTATTCATAAAGAAATAAGAGGGTTCTTGTTTTATGTAGAACACTACTAGGTAGCTTCTATCTTCAAGCATGGATTTGGTTAAGGGATAATATTTATATACCTGAAGAGTTAGCTATCAACATAGTATGTGCCAAATGGAATGACGTACTCAGAGAAAATCAATGGAGACACGGAGCAATAGGCATTCCAGAAAGGACTGTACTTGTAGGCTGCCCTCATTAGGAAGGGCATCTCAGAGGAATTGAGTTTGACATTGAAACGGTAAACCCCGGTAGGTGGAGGAGGAGCAGGAGAGCAGTTACATACAGTAAAAAATATTTGTGGAAAAGACAGTGTGAAGGACAACGGGAGGATTTTGTTGGTCAATCAGACTGCCTAGAATGGACAGAATTGTGAAAGTCAAACTTGAAAAACAAAGTTGAAAATGAACTGTGCCCTCTTGCTAGGTTGAACATCTGAACTTTAGTCTCTCTATTCAAAGATAAAGTAGTATTTCAATTATATTAATTCAGAAAGTATTCAGAATAAATAAATAAAAAGTATGAACTGGGTTGCTAACTGTATGAAATGATATTGATTTAATTGTAAATGTTGAGCATAATTGCCCTCATGTTTTTCTCCTAACGTGTTTCTACTAATTGTGTTTTATGGAAGATCCCTTACTGCCTTGAAAAACTGCTTATGGCATTTATGGACACCATTACACTTCTGCTTGTGTTTTGGGTGTCTCATGGTTTAAAATCTTTTTTATGTTATTAACCATTTTTTTTACTGTGTCTTTACCATTTTTACTATTGGAATGGTTAAATATAGGTTTTATTCCTTTCTCGTTATCAATGTTAGTTGTTTCATTTTGCTATAGGTCATCCTGAATATAAAAAGCAGATATGTATGATGGCACACATTTTTAGATATTTCTAAACCTATTTCATGGTCATGCCTGGGGAAATTTTCTTTTTATAATTAGTTGATCCAAATTCTTCCTTTAAAATCTAAGGGTTATGTTTTAACTGAGTGAGAAAGATTAGTCCAGGCGTCTCAATGTTTATCCTTGTGGTTGGGCATATGGAAATTACCCTAGTATGGTCCCTTCTATAACACCAGTGACCTCAAGATTGACAGAGTATCAGTTTTGGTTAACTTGAAAGAAAAAAAATCAGAATATCAGTAGCAAAGGTCTTACTGTGCTCTTCAGCTTGTGCATGGATAGAGAATAAACAAACAAAAGACACTAGTGACTGGAGAAATCAATCAAGGGTCTTCATACATTCAACAAGTGTTATTGAGCACATACTACACGTGCCAGATACTATTCGAAACAGCAAGGGTACATTAGTGAAAAAATGAGTCTCTTTCCTGGGTTAGCTTACATTCTAATGGAGGGAAAACTAATAAGTAATTAACATAACGAATAAGTAAGTTATGTTAGAAGATGGCAAATGCAGCTGAGAATATAAAACGCAAAGCGGCATCAGAAGAATTAGTAAAGACGGCACATCGCTGAGGAAATGAAAACTGATCAGAGACTTGAAGAGAGTTAGTCATGAAGAAATCTGGGGGAACAGAGTCCCATGCTGAACAAAGCAGCTGGGGCAATATTTGAAGTGATTTTAAGTGATGGACCTTTCCCTTTTGTCTACTTATGTCTCCTATAGACCCTTGGGCATATTTTCCACAGGACCAGTCACTACCTCATCACAGGGTCCATGACAGAAAGGGAAGCGTGCAGTAAAGAGAAAACAGTTTCTCTTTGACACCATACCTTTCTAGGATCCCTTTCTCCTTTTCCTGGCTGCTTTCTGGCTGCCCAGATTCTCATATCTTATCTTTCAAAGGTCCATCTTTTCCACTGAAGGACCAAGTTGCAGCTTTGTTTTAGTGAAGATGGAGTTGTGTTATAGTGAATCTAAACAAAGAAGAAATTTAACACTGGAGTTATTTGAATTTAAAAGCACTAAATAATTGTCCCTATCATTTTTACTTTCACATATTTTGATTATCCTGATTATAGACTACTAGTATCATATATATATAGTATTGTACAAACTCGCATAAGTTTATATAAAATGAGACATGTGAAAAGAATTTTTTTTTCATAAAATCAACACCATACATATACAAACAAAGCAAACCATTGCGAAATGCCGATTCTCAAAGACAGCAAGTATAATCTTCTAAGTGCCTTCACTTGCGTATCATATCAGGAAAAAAGAAGACCAGAATATACCTGGTTGTGGTATTTTTACATGAAACATTCTCTTACATATGATAAACCCCAAAAACATGAAGCTATTAGCATTATCCATAAACTTACATTTAAACTATGAAATTGAAAGTCCTGCCTTTTTCAACACTGTTTTACTAGTCTGGGTCTAAAATTTTACAAACACTATCAGTTTTATAATAGCAATATGGTTCTTAGTGTAGAAATTATGAATGTTTCTTACCCTAAACAACATGTAGTTTTCCTTTCAGTTAAAAAAAATAAGTAAATTTAGATTCACTGAAGTATGGATGGGCAATCTCCATGATGAATGAAAATTAATTGTTTTATAGACATAACAGTAGCAGAAATACAACCTGTGTAAAATTTATATTAATGCTAGCATATTTGATTATATGTTCCATCTCCTCTTTCCACCCCACGAAAACTCCAAGTATTTTTACTGAAGGAATTAATTTCACACTAACCATACCTTCACAGAGCAGCCAGTGTAGTAGCGTAAACCAGGGTTTCTCAAGTGTGGCTGCACACAGGAAAGGGGAAAAAAAGGCACCCATACGTAGGCGCAATGACAAAGACGAATTGCACTTGTCGGGGGCTGGGCTCAGGCGCAGGTATTTTTAAAAAGCTCCCCAGGTGTTTCTGTTATGCCCCAGGATTAAGAATAACTGGTATAATCTGAAGACATAAACACAGGGGTTCTGAGTTAACTTTTAAAAAAAAAATTGCAATTCATTTGGTCTCAGTATCCACTAATAGAGTTTAAACGAAAAGAAAGTAAATCTAAACGAAGTAACACTTTTACAGGTATGGCACGTGAGAGGGTTAAGTAACAGTAGCAATGTTAAAGATAAAGTTAATTACCATTTAGAATGAAGTAAATTTTAGAAGTTTTCTTTTACAAGGTTGTCTTTTTGAGAATTGTGTATTTTATAAATCAGAAAATCAAGCTTTTAAAAAGTGTCTGTAATCAGATTGCAGGATCTCCTCTTCCTCCAGTCTGATCTCTCTTTGCAAGCCCATGTATCTACACAGCCAGCTCCCTCCCTGCTTTGAGTTTGGGTTAGTGCTCCTAGTATTTTTTTCTGTAGGACGCCAGGCTTCCCCAGTCGTGAATGGTACAATTGTGATTTTTAAACTGCTGGTTTTATTTATCTTTCTTTGCACTGTAAACTTTATGAAGGCAGAGTTTGTTTAATCTTGGCTTGTGTTCGTGGTTTAACTTCTAGTATAATGTCTAGCAAATATTAAATATCTGTCCATCGAAAACACACTGAGTTGTGTCTGACATTCTGAATTAGCATGATGTCCAATAGATGGACTGAGTCCTTCAAGCCCACTTGGTAGTACGATTCTTCAGAGTATTGACTCCAGAATCTTCCTCTGCCTTGTTGAAAGTGTGGCCGAGATACCACCTTTGGCAATGTGGCTGCATCTCAGCAGAATTTGGCTCTTGCACCCGACTCCTTCAGCAATCCCAGTCTGTGGCCCAACTTCTTTAGTCACCTGCTCCTTGCCTTTTGACTCATATCAGGTTCTCAACTAGTCCTTCCAAGCACCATATTGCTCTTGTACTAATCTTCAACCATAGTCTATCTTATTGAGCCCTTCTCACTTCATCTTCTTAGGATTTCCTAGTAATAAACTTTGCTCTATTTAATCAGGGATCCAAAGACCTTCAACCGGGAGAGTCATCTTGGCACTGATGAACTCCTCCATGCTTACTCTATCTCTTCTAATGGTAGGCTCCAGACAAAATAACATGATGTTTGTACTGTGAGCTTCCTAAATCAGTTGGACTTCTTTCCTTAAATCTACATATTCATTTGGATCATTTCTGTATCTGTTTACAACTACTTCAGTCTAGAACCTAGGTAGGACCAATGACTGTTGGATGTTTTCTAGCATTTGGTATTGAAATTAGCATTAGTGAGAATGTGAAGTATAATTAGCTGCTTGTGATAATTATATTAATAAAGATTATTTATATTAAAAATAATATTTTTCCCTAAAGAGATTTAATCAAATAAAGTCTGTATAGGAACTCTCCAAGGTAGCAAAGACTTTAGGGCTAACAAAAATTACAGCCATCATCCAAATTAAAAACTTTTGCACTTCAAAAGACACAGTCAAGAAAGTGAAAAGGCAACACACATAATGAGAAAATACAAATCGTATATCTAGTAAGTGAGTTATATGCAGAAGAATTCTTACAACTCAATAATAAAAAGAGAACTCAATTTTAAAATAAACTAAGGGGTGCCAGGATGGCTCAGTCAATTGAGTGACAAACTCTTGGTCTCAGTTCAGGTCATGACCTCATGGTTTGTGGGATTGAGCCCCATTGTGCAGGGCCTGCTTGGAATTCTCTCTCTCTCTCTCTCTCTCTCTCTCTCTCTCTTGCTGTCCTCCCCTCTCTCTGCCCTTCCCTCATTTGCACGCTCTCTCTCTCTCCCAAAATAAATAAATAAATTTTAGAAATTAAATAAAATAAAATGAAATAAGCATTTGAATAGATATTTCTCCAAAGAAGCTATTTTAATGACCAATAAGCACATAAAACAGTAGACAACTAATTAATCATTAGGGACATGCAAATCAAAACCACAGTGAGGTATTGCTTCACACCCACTAGAATGATTATGATGGATAAGAGATAATAACAAGTGCTGGCGAGGACATAGAGAGATTAAAACCCTCATGCACTCACTAATGGTGGGATTATAAAATAGAACAGCCACTTTAAAGGAAAATAATATGACAGTTTCTCAATATGTGAAACATGGAATTATCACAAGCCCAGCAATTTCACACCTAGGTTTCTTCCAAGGGAAATGAAAACATATGCCCACGCAGATACGTAAATGTTCATAGAAGTACTGTCCACAGGAGCCAAAAGATGGAACAACCCCAATGCCCAACAACTGGTGAATGGATAAACCAAGTGTGGTGTATCTATATAGTGGAATACTATTAAACAACGAAAAGAAAGGAAGAACGGATACAGGCTACAACACTGATGAGCCTCAAAACATGATGTGCTGTGAAAGAAGCCAGACACGAAAGAACACATACTGCATAAATGTGTTTGTATGAAATGCCCAGATTAGGCAAATATATAGAGAAAGGAAGATTAGTACTCCAGGGCTGGGGGTGGGGAATGAAGAGTGATTCTAAGGGACATGAACTTTCTTTTTGGGGTGCTGGAAATGTTTTAAGATTAGGTTTTGGTGATGGCACGACTCCATCATGTACTAAATATACTAAAATGTACTGAAAATATACTAAATATACTAAAAATTACTGAATTGTACACTTAAAGTGGGTGAGTTTATATACACATTATACTTCTATAAGCTGTTAGCTTAAAAAAAATTACTGATTTTGTATGGAAATATGAATTTCATGATAAACAGACTTCTGTGGACCCACTGCAGAGTTTAGGGTTTATGGAATTTAGAAATAGAGTCTGTTTCTCCTGAAATGTAGTAGAGAAGCTATTGTATTTTAGACACGGCTAGAGTAATAAAGTGCAAGAAAATGAATATGGGTAGTATATAAAGTCCCACATGAAAAGGTATATTATAACACATTTTCTAAACATGAAATATGGAGAAGTTTCAAAAAATACTTGAGTATCTCTCCATGAATTCTGTAGTTAATTCTGCTGTAGGAATAGAATATGTTTGATCCCCTCCTTGTGGTATGTTACTTCAAAGACAAAGATGGAACAACTTTCACTCCATAATATTTTTTCTTATTGTTTCAATAGGAAATGTGGATATTACCTTCAACTTTTTGCAACATGCAAAATGCCAACATAATAATACCAGCTAATACTTACTGATTACTTGCTGTATGCTAGACATTGAGTAGTGTAAATCCATTTCTTCATTTAATGTATTACATTGGTATGAATAGTTACTCTTCTTGGTTTAATTAAATGTTTTTTTTCTTGTGTCTTCTTTCTTGGGCCTTTCTCGGCTCTCTGTTTCTCTTTCCCCTCCCACTTTCAGGACAAATGATACTATTCACGTTTCAGAGTCTCACTTTTTTTTTTTTTTTTTTTTAAATTTTTTTTTTTTCAACGTTTTTTATTTATTTTTGGGACAGAGAGAGACAGAGCATGAACGGGGGAGGGGCAGAGAAAGAGGGAGACACAGAATCGGAAACAGGCTCCAGGCTCCGAGCCATCAGCCCAGAGCCTGACGCGGGGCTCGAACTCACGGACCGCGAGATCGTGACCTGGCTGAAGTCGGACGCTTAACCGACTGCGCCACCCAGGCGCCCCAAAGTCTCACTTTTTAAAAACAACGACTTTGTTCACGTTGCCCTGCCTTTAGCCAAAAACCAATTTGACCTTAGAGAAATATCTCAAATCAGGTTTTATGCTGAATTTTTACTGCTTTATTCTAAATGTTCAAGCGATTTGTATATGTAAACCTGCATTAAATCCAAGAAACATGCGCTGAAGGGGAGGAGGTCTTTGAATGTGAAGTGATAGATGCCACGTGAGTGCAGAATCTTTTGTGAAGAAATCCGCAACAGAAGATGGAAGAAAGAAAATAGTTCACAAAAGGGGTGGGTGAAGGGTGGCAAAAACATGTAATGCAAAATGTGGACATTTGTGAGGGATGCCTCAGTGCATTGCATTAATAATTTGCATATTAAGAAGTCACGAGTCTTCGCGTTAATGAATCCCTAACTAGTCTCTGACACAATAGACTGAACCGTCCCTAGAGGAGTCATTATGGCCTATCATGTCAATGAGCCGCATATTAATGACTCTCTTACATGCTCATCAACAGGTAGCCTAATAGGCTTCCATTGAGTTCTTTTTCATTTGCTTTTTAAATGTATCCTCTCCTTCCTTCCTTTTGTAATACTATTGTGAAGAATTGACAAAAAGGTGCATTAAGATGATTTTAATGTGTGACGTAAGTTCACAAAAGCATTAAATTTAGAAATAATGCTTTAAGCCTTACTCCGTCTGCCTGGAAAACTTTTCAAATGCAGCTAAATACAAATCCACTTGGATAATAGGGTTCTTATTTGGATTTTAACATAAACCATCCAACCCAATTTACCATATTTCTCTTTTCCCTGATATATCAATTTCTGCTGTGATTAGCATAAGTAGAAGAGCTAGTTTGGAAATATGTTAGTGAAACTGAATTGCTTGAGAATGGAAGTGAATTACAACGGACTTCATATCATAAACACTCATTAAAACTAAAAAACAGTCGCTGATAATATATAAAAAATTAAAAACATAGAGGAAATAGACATGTATAATTCCATAGCAAGGAAGAAACAAGCTAAGAATGACTTTATAGCTTTTAAATTTAACAAAGGTAGTCACAGGAAGGCACCGTGTGTTGGAACTTTTCTAACTTGCTTTGTCATGCCTCTGCTTTTGTTGGTCCCAGATATTATATTTAAGATATCTGGTGACTTTTTACAAACATAAAACCTGTGATCTCCTAGAAGAAATACTGCAGAATTGTTCTTTCAGTATTTCTACTGAACTGTATACCATCTCACCCAACTTACTATCCAGATGAAGGAAAGAGTATTGACACATGCTTGAAATTCTTGGTCAGGAGACAGGAATGGACAGAAGCTGGGAAAAAAGTTGGAGAAGTTTCTTAGCACTTTGTTCCCCATAAAAAAAAATGAATTACTACTTGTCAACACTGCTATCTTGAGACACAGTTGAGGGCAAAGATGCTCAGGTGAATAGTCGCAGGCTGGTGCTCTGACTTCATACCCATCACCCTTACTTCGGCAACAATTCCTTCCCAGAGGTGTCACTTCTGGAATGATTGGATTTTCAAGTCTGGAAGTCTCATGCTCCTCTGTATTGACTCCGTCTCCCAACCCTTCCAAACATACACTGGATATATCGATTTACACTTTAAAGCACTTTCTCTCTTTTTTTCTGTAGAAATATTTATTTATTTATTTATTTATTTATTTTTCCAGTGCCTCTCACATTTATTTTATTTACTTTTAAGAGATATTTTGGTCACTGTAGGGATCGAAATTGCTTTTTCTTAAAACAGTTTCCAAACGACACGTAACACAAATGCTATAGAGCTGGGATGTCAAAGCTCTGGATTTAACAAACCAAATAGCTTAGGCGATGCTTACATGTAGATTCCACAAAGAAAACACGTTGAATCAGAATTTCTTAAACTGCAATTAGCTGGCTCAGTAGTCAGGACTCTGTGCATAATGACTTTTTACACCACCAGAGACAAAATTGGTTTCATTATGAAAAAAATAATGCCTGCAAATTTAGTATCTTCTGGAAAAAAATTCACATGACAACACTCTGATAACTTTTGAAAGGTGGAGATGGTATAAAGCTCTTAGCACTCACTTTGCTGGGGAATTGTGGAGAAGAAGAATGTCAGACTTCTGAAGTAGCAAGAGTCTCAGCTGAATAATCTCTAGTTTCTTGTCACCCACCTACTCCATGGGTGACAATTACTTCCTTTAAAACTCAAGCGAAATAAGGACTGTGGGCCAATAAGTTTAAGAATATTTTCTGAAATCTCTCTGATGTGTATTCTTTAGTTTTTCCAGTACCTATCGCTTACAAACATTCACATTTCTCCCCCAGTGGAGTATAACGAGTATAACTGGCAGGACGTGGCAGAGGCCCCCCCTTGGGCCAGGTTTACCTATAAGCCTTCTTCACTTAAAATTCATGGATTCTACTTACAATTACATCTCCTCCCAAAGCGACCTCCAATTTTTCGTTCACACTTGGACCTCCAAGATCCTCCTAGATCCTCACAAATTAGTACCTCTTTAGAAAATACACATTGCTGGGGCGCCTGGGTGGCGCAGTCCGTTAAGCGTCCGACTTCAGCCAGGTCACGATCTCGCGGTCCGGTCCGTGAGTTCGAGCCCCGCGTCAGGCTCTGGGCTGATGGCTCGGAGCCTGGAGCCTGTTTCCGATTCTGTGTCTCCCTCTCTCTCTGCCCCTCCCCCGTTCATGCTCTGTCTCTCTCTGTCCCAAAAATAAAAATAAAAAACGTTGAAAAAAAAATTTAAAGAAAATACACATTGCCACAAAATGGCACATGTTGCCCAGATGCCATCACAGAATTAAATCTAAGTAGTTGTTGTTTTGTTTTGTTTTGTTTTGTTTTGTTTTTGTCCTGATTCCTGTGAGGTGAAGTGAGCAAGAAAAAAAAAAAAAAAAAAGCACCTAGTGCTTTGACATAACAAAGCAGATTCGAAGGGGCAATCCTGAGTAGGAAAAAGAGTGACAAAGTGAAGAAACTTTGGAAAATAAACTTAACAAAGAATTTTTCAGCAAAAGTATGTTTTTCACTTATTGAAATTTCCCGCATCAAGAAGGCACAGTATCATTGTTTCCAGTACATATTCACGATCAAGCACTGAGGCAATGGGCAATGCTCTGAGAAATAGAAATAGAGATTTTCAGAAATGTAGTAAATGGAAAACAGGTAAATGACTCTATAAAACCATCTGCTCCCTAATGCCATGGTATGTGTTTAGTTTCTTGAATGCTTGAGCAGTTCACTAGAGTTTACACAAGGGGCGTGTGGTTTGCCATGGTTTATGATTATATTTTAAAAGTAATAAATTAGCTTATATGTTACGTATTATCCAATACACTTATTTATCCCAACCAGTTTTGATACTGGTAATGTTCCATTATTTGAAACGTTCTACCTGGACAAAAGCCAAATAATGTGGAAATACATGATTCTGTCATCTTTATCACAAAGAATAGAAGATGAGCTCACACACTGTGCAGGTAGGATTTCTATCAATTTGAACTGATACTGCTGGTCGTAAGATTTTATCAAGAGTTTATTTTTGACTGTATTACAATTTTAGGTTAACAGCTATTTCTACTGATTCTTCTAGCATTTTGATTTTTTTAATTAGTTTAAGAAATTTCCAAATTAAACATGTCAAAATTATATTCATAGATACTCCCATTATTTATATAAATATAGAACTCTAAAACTGGAAGGCATGCTATTTAATAGCAAAAGTGAGAAGAGCAAATTCATTCCAATTTGAACAATAAAGGGGTTGACAGGTGGTGGATGCCAGGCTGTGCGGAGAAGGTTCGTGGAGCTCAGTGGAGTCTCAGCAAGGAAATCCCTTGATGCGCTATCAGTGCTTGCCATGGATGCTAGAGAGGGAGGCCAGCATGAGGGTATTGTATTTGATATCCCTAATCTAATCCAGAGCTTTCGCTTTAAAGATAAGGAATGTGATGTCCACAAAAACCATGTTCCTTACCGTATTAGTTATTCATCTCCAGATTCAGCATCGAAGGGAATATAAAGCCATTTAAAAATTTTGAAGTTTTTCTTTAAGATGATTTCCTGCTTCTTTCAATCCCTGTTAATAATGCAGAGCTGTCTTCCCTTTACTGTCCTTTCTTTATCATCAAGGAACTGAACGTAACTCGTCTTTCAATCTAAATCCCTTCTGCATAATGCCTTTAAATGTTTTTCCTTAGATACGTCTGTGCACAATTAGAAATTTATCTCTTTAATTCTCTCTCTTTTGATCATATATTTCGCTTCTGTTTTCAGTTTTATTCATGGTTAAGAGAAGATTCCAGGTATTGTAACACCAAAGGAATAGATATTAAGTGCTAGTAGTTAGTTAATGTATTACAAACTTTACCTCTCATTAAGTACAAGCTTTTGCTTCCTTTCTTCCTCTAGTTCAGAAATGGCTAAAATAAAAATGTCTGAAAGTCTTTTTGGTATTTCTAGAAGTAGCCATTTGTCTGTGCCAATGTCAAGGCTAATGTACTCTTCTTAAGTGTCTTTTTAAAAAAATCTCAATTGAGGTACATATTTTTTTTTCTAATTTAAAAGCTCTCCATTCATTTATTTTCCTTTCTTTCTTTAAAGGAGGATGATAGAGGAAATAAAATGAGGTCCCCAGCTTTAAACAAAAGGACAGGCTGAACTTCTCAGTTCAACGTTTATTTACTCTTTAGCTGTTTATCTCAGAGTGGAAGTTTGATTCTCTTTGAGCAATGCCAAGCATTTTCAAGCAGTGTTAAGGAGACACAGAGACAAGTCATGACTCACTTTAGAAGTGATCCTTTTTTATGCCAACTTTTTTATTCCTCTTGGAAAAGAGTTACACTTCTGCTGCCTACAACCTAATCCTGACATTTACCCTGATTGGTTAGGTAATTCCATCACATCAGACGTAGATTGTGTGGAATGGGTCTCCGAGACGTTTCACTCCTATTTTAAGAGACATATGAACTTTTAGCACAATGGCATTACAGGACCTTAGGAAAACCGTATGATTACTTACACAAAACCTACTACATTTTGACAGTGTTAAAGCAGAAGGTCCATATACCCAGAAACTGCAGTAGCATTAACTCAGTGCCCAGATCTTGACACTGAATAAAACAACTGGGTGATAGAACAAAGTGTGAATTAACATTCCCATGCACACTGTATTTGGAGAGGACACTTTTAAATAAAAGGTTACTTTCACTGAAGATCTGGTGATTTTTCTTTGGAGAATGGTCCTCAAAGAAGGGCACACTAAAAACAACTAAGCAAGTATGCTAGTAAGCAAGTTGCAAATTTTACTCTTGAAAGTAGCTTGCGAATTAAAGATATGAGAGAATATAGGGTAAACATTAAAAAAATACAGGTAAGTCCAAGTAAAAGGAAAAAGATGGGACTTGGGTGCTATGGTGTTATAAAACATATTTACCACACAGTAGTGATAATAATAATAAACTTATCAAACACTTACACATATTGAGACTATGTTAAATAATAGCCCTGTATAGAGAGGAGGCAATATTTTGGAGAAAGTTGAGGCATAGAGAGGTTAAGTATCATGTCTGAAGTCACATGGCTAGTAAGTGGTGAATGAGATGTGCATCCAAGCCTTTCTTTTTCACTCTGGTTTGACCCTCTGTGAGAGAACATTGGCATGGTGACCAAGAAATCTGAACATAGTTCTAGTTTACTTACTAGTTAGTGTGCGTGACTTCTGCCATATTGTTTCACTAGGCTTTAGTTTCTCTGTCTGTGATATGATGGGATGGGACTATCCAAGTATGAGGCCTCTTACAGAACTGAGGTCCTATGAATTGAAGGAGTTTGGCAAAAAAAAAGTAGGATAACATTTCTGAAGTTACATGAGGCTAAGAAGTTGAGCGTCTGTAGAACTGACTCAAGTTGTGAGTTATTAACTGCTGACTCATAAACACAAATTATTGTTTTCTTGTTAATTTATTAGATATGTTGCAAATACCTTTCAATTTCTACCTTATCGATGTTTCATCATTTTATTCTATAAGATACCTAGACTGGTCTGTTTTCCAATGTACTTATTTTCTGGGTATATGTGATACATAAACAGTTATTTTGTACATAGAGCTGCAGCCATCCTTACAGAATTGGATGGGACTTGCTGAAAAGTCAGAGACATAAGGAGCTACTTCCTGCATCACTTTCCTGGATTCTTAGAGTGTCTTCCTGCAGCCCTTATATGAGCAGTGAGACTAGATGTTTTCAAACACTAGAACATCTACTAAAAAATGAAGTTCTACTAAAAAAAGCAGTTCCTACTCCCCACTCCAGACATGCTGATTCAGAACCGGTTTTGGGCCTTCAAAGCAGCATTTGTAATGAGTACCAGGTCATTTTTTGAAGGCACTCAGTGAACCACATTTTAAGAAGCATTGTTAGGATTTTAAGTTTGTGCCTCTTGAACTGGCTGACTACTATTTGATACCTAGGGTTTTGATCTTTCATTCTTCCTAAATTGTATCTTAAATTGCTTGACATATTTAAAATAGCTCTTTTTTACTGATAACATACTTGTACATGACACTTTAAACTTAGAATTGCCGCTCCCCTCCTCCCTAACTAGCGTTACTTCTTATTTCCAACTTAGAGGCCAGATCCTCCTGGAAACTATTTCTACCCCATCTTCCACCCCACTGAACACACACTTATTACACTGTGATTTGTGTAAAAAGTATCTGTCTTCCCACGGGTTTGGGAGCTCTTTGAGGGCAGGAACTCGGTCTTATTCATTGTGATGATCTAGTACAATATTTGGAAATTTGTGGGCACTCGAACATTTGTTAAATGATGCTTGATTGAATGAATGAATATGGATTACTATATATTTTGTTACTATTACATTTCATAGGGATCATTAACTGGAAATCATTAATTTCTTTACACATCCAAAACATATTTATTATCTACTTGAGGCCATCACATAAAATTTCAGTACTATATCCCATTTCTCTGAAGTGGAGGAAAATTTTTAAATGTAAAGATGTTGCAGGCCTTTGTGCAATAGTATTATGAGAGGTAAAAGAAACATATTCTGGGCATTTTTCACTCAATAAGAACTAATTTTCATTTCCCATTTTGTCAAAAGCCCAAAGGCTTTCTAAGCCTAACACATTTCCTTCAATGAAACCCATCTGCTTTCCTTCACCCTTGCTTCGCCTCCTGATTTCTCCATCTCAGGTGAGGGTAGTTCCATCCTTTGGAATTCTGAAACTAGAAACCTCTGCATTAGCCTTTATTTCTCTTTACCCATACATGTTTTCCAAATAGTAGGAAAGCGTGTTACAAAGTCTTATCAAACTAACACGGAGTAAGGGAACTGGGTTTGGGGCCAGGAGGGCCAACGAAAGCAGAAGAATGACTCTCTCCACTGCCTATCACTAGGGAAGGGGCCACCTGCACAACAAGACCCAATGGACTCCGGGCACTGACACACACCACGTCTATATTGGGGTTTGCAAATCTGCCTCGCATGAAATCACTTTAGGAGATTACCAGTAATATCATTGTCCATTCCCCCCACCCCACCTCCATGTGCAGGTCTATTAATTTAAAACTTACAGAGATAGGACCTGGTGCTTCTGATGTGAAAGGAGATTTGGGGAACTGTTGTTGTATCAAGAGCTATAGTTTTTATGGGAAAAGAGAAGGACAAGGCAGCAGGGCTCCTGAACAACTGGCATGCTTAAAGTTCCGTTATGAGCTTGATCTCTAGTTCCTTAGAAATTCATCAAGATAGAATGCCCAAATCTAGCAAAACAAGTTGGCTCCAACCTAGAGGCTGACTGGCAACTACTTAGAATATTATGGGCCCAGGTGAACAGAATGGATGAAGAGGCATTTTCTTTTTCCCCAGTGAAGGACTAGAATAATACCCAGAAAACTAATAAGCATAACTTGAGGGTCCCCTATCTAAGCATGTGAGATTAGAGAGGAAGGTGCTTCTCATGGGTACCTGAGAAGCAGATCACCCAGCCCATAAGAGATCAGAAACCACCCTGGAGACTAATTCAACACCGTACTGACTGGTAGTGCAGGAGCCCCAGTTAACTACCAGACTTAACTCTCCCTTACTTAGGTCTTAGGAGGAAAAATAGTAGATTTCTAAATCTCATGAGTGCATTAGCTTTAGTCATTTTTTAAATCTATCTACAGGAATTGATCAACAATCATATTGTTGCTACATCAAAAGGATGTAGCATTTCATTCCTCTCCTCTTTCCTCTTGGCCATCGCCTTTAACCCTCATCATTTTGTGCCTGAAATACTGTAGTCATCTCATGGCTAGTCTTTTTGCCCCACCATGGCTCATTCTATCCAGGTTCTCCTTAGAAAGGTCCCTTAATGTACCTCTAGAGACTGGTTCTGAAATGGACATCTGACCATGTCTCTCTCCCATTGAATTCCCTTTACCCACCATGCCCGCAGTGGCTAAAAACATGCTTAAAGAACTCAGATCCACTTCCCCACATGCTAAGCCCTTTAAAACATGCTCAAAAACAAACTGATGGTTACTAGAGAGGAGATAGGGGCATGAGGAGTGGGTTGAATAGGTGATGGGGATTAAGGAATGCACCTGTTGTGATGAGCACTAGGTGTTGTATGGAAGAGTTGAATCACTAAATTGTACACCTGAAACTAATATTACACTGTGTGTTAACTAACTGATATTTAAATAAAAACTTTAAAAAAACGTACTCAAACTAGCTCCAGTTCTGTTCCTTGGCATTCTTCCCCCCCAAAAAAAAATGCAATCCAAACAATCCGAACATTTCATTTCTGAATGTGTCTCATTCTTTTGTGCCTTCTTAAATCCCTTAAATACCCTTAAATCTTTTACCACTTGTTATTGCCTCTGTCTGGAATGACCTTGCCATTCTTCTCTCATTGCCAGGCTCCTACTTTTCTCAATAACTCAGTAACTCAAAATGTTATTTCCTTTGTAAAAAATCCCATGATTCTCCCACAGAATAACCTCATTGTTTCTGTCCTCTCTTTTTTTGTCTTAGAGAATATGTATAATATTCTATAATTTATTATAATATTTATCACTTATTATGATTATAATTGTCTCTTGATGCACCTATTTTAGTCATTACATTATAGCTTCCTAGAAATAAAAGGCTATAGTTTATTTATCTTGAATTTTCCACTGTTTATGGGAAGTTATGAGAGTGGGTGATCAAAATATCTTCTGGAAGAATCAATGGCCCTTTTTTAAAAAAGTGTTTTATTTTTATTTATTTTGAGAGAGAGAGAGAGAGAGAGTGGGAGTGGGGCAGAGAGAGAATCCCAAGCAAGCTCTGCACTGTCAAGACAAAAAGGTAAAGACCAGGGAAGAGTAGAAAGGATGCTATGCGTTTATTGAACAACATTTATTATGCCAATATTATGGGCCAAGCAGTGTGTTAGCCACTGGCATTACAAATAAATAAGAAACTTGCCCGCTTACAAAGGGCTCAGAGAACATAAAAGGGAGACTAGAAACATCCAATAATGCTTTTCATTTCTATGAAAATTGTGTATAGTTCTAGCCCTATCGTCATCAACTTGTCTTTCTCCTCAATTCTTCTAAAGTTGTTTTAATTATACTCTTTAGATGTAATGGTCATATGACTGATACTTTGAGTGTCAGAGTGGGATTCGATCTATAGACATCCTCTAATCTAATGAAAAGAGCAACTCATTTGTCTTAACAAATTATCTGAAACTAGAGTTTAAGTAGATATTTTAAATAATGTAATAAGCACCTGCAAAACTACCACTCAAAACAATAACCAACTCCTAACAATCTCGTTTTCTCATTCCTTACCCCAAATTGTCCCACCTAATATAACCATAATCTTGGAAATCAAGCCTTCTTGATTATTTAGCTTTTTAGTATATTCTGTTTTCCTTCATATATGTATTCAAATTATTTCAGTAGTTTTTAGCATATAAAAAAGAACATCCTCTGATGTAATGTTTTTGGACTATTCACTTAATGTTATGTTACTAAGATTTATCCATATTGTTGTATGAATCTTTGATTTATTAATTCTGAGTGCTATGTAATATTCTTTTTTGTGATATGCCATAGTTTTGTGTCTACTTTTCTGTTGATGGGCATTTGGGTTGTTTCAAGATTCTGTAGTTGATAGCAATTTTTATCAATTAAATAGATATAAAAGAGTATCTCCTTGTGGTCTTGATTTATGTTTCTCTGTTCTCTAACCATACTGACTACCCCTTTATGTGCATATTATAGGCTTATATGAAGTTTCTCTTCTGTGAAATGTCTGTCCCTCTCCCCTGATTCTATTGAAATGTTTGTACTTTCTTATTGATTTGTAGGAGTTCTTTATGTAGTCTTGATACTTATTTGTGTTGATTTTGCATTCTTTCCTAGTTTGTAATTTATACATTTCTCTTATAAATATGTATTTTAATGAACCAGTTTTAAATTTCAATATAGTTAGGCTGACAATCCTTTTTATAGCCACTTTTTTTCTTCTTATTTAAGAAAATGTTTCCTACTCTGAAGTCCATAAGATATTCACATGCATTTTCTATTAAGAATTTCAAGGTTGCTGGGGCACCTGGGTGTTTCAGTCAGTTGAATGTCTGACTTCAGCTCAGGTCACCATCTCGCGGTTTGTGAGTTCGAGCCCCGCGTTGCGCTCTGTGCGGACGGCTCAGAGCCTGGAGCTTGCTTCAGATTCTGTGTGTGTGTCTCTCTCTGCCCCTCCTCCACTCACACTCTGTCTCTCTCTCCTTCAAAAATAAATAAACATTAAAAAATTTTTTTAAGAATTTCAAGGTTGTTGACATTTCAGATCTTCATCCATCCAGAGTAGATTTCTGAATATAGGTTGTGCCAATTTCATTTTTTTTTCCTCATAAGTATAGTCATTTTCTCTGTCTCCATCTGTCAGCACAGATATGGGGCTAGAGCTCATGAACCGTGAGATCATGACCTGAGCCAAAATCAAGAGTCAGACACTTAACCAACTGAACCAGCCACCCAGGCACCCACAACATAACTGTTTTAGTAACTAAAACTTCATAAGATCTCTTGAAATCAGGTAGAACAAGCTTTCCTCACAGCTACTTCTCAGAAATATTTCTTCTTTCTTCAGTCTTTTGTTCTCTGTAAAACCATATTTTCAAATTTTATAAAAGACTGTTGTGGAATTTTGATTAGAATTGGATTGAATTTGTGGATCAATTTGGGAAAGAATACTTTCATATATCTTCTTCTTATCTATGAACATGGTATGTTTCTCAATTTTTCTAGGTTTTTAGTATTTCTTGATACAATTTTATTCTTTTCCTTGTAGGAGTCTTACACAACTTCTATTAGTTTACTGAATAGATATTTGATATAATATTTAAATTTCATGTAGTTCAGCTTCTCTTTCTTGTATTTATTCCTGAATCTAAGATCCACCCCCCCCCATATTTCTGTATTTACATGTTTTGTAAGACACCAGTGTAATAATACACAGTTTAGTAACTAATTATCCCCAAAATGAGTTAGAAGCATGTTTATTTCCTTTCGATGCACTTATTTTTTTAAAAATTGAATTATCTTAGATAATTAATTTAGAAAAATGATTGAGAGCATTTTGGTTAGTAAAAAACAGAAGGCTTTAAATGTCTATGATTTTCCCTCTACAAATGAGATTTTCAACACTGTTATGGGAATAAAGAGGAAGCAAGAACAATCAAATGATATTTAATGGTTTGGGTTTTTTAAAGCTCCTATATATTAGGTGTGTGGAGAAAGGAAAATGCATCAATTTGCAGTTAAATTCCATAAAAATAAATCTTTGCATATTTACTGGCCTCATTAAACAATACAGATTTATAGATTAAGTCAGTATCCACTATGTAAATGCTATATTTTTTCCAGTGATACTATATTTATATAGAAACATTATTTTATTTAATGGGCCCACTGGAAAATACCAAATATTTTTGGTGCAGTTACAATTAAGCATCATAAATATATACAAAACTGAATTTCTTTCTTGCATAGTCCAGATGGAAGAATTTGCAGTTTTCTCATGATTTGTTGAAAAAGATTGGCTTTCCTGGAAATTGGATCAACACTATCCACGTAATGAAGAGTAGACTGTATTATACAACTTTATCAGACATTGCCAACTCTCTATGTGCATTTTATTCAAGAAAAATCATTGAGAAAAGTCACTAGAAGAAAATTCAGCTGAGACAATACAAGAAAATGTGGACACTGGGCCAATCGTTTCTGATAGATTGGCTTGGGACATAGCTATACACAAAATGGGCTTTTTCAGTAACATTTTTCTTGCTGAGTGTCATGGACAAGTCTAAATCCTAATGATGCCACAAATAAAACTACAAATGGAGTACATTTGAAATAAAAATATTTTTACCTTTCTTAATCACAATGCAGAATATTATTATAAAGGAAGTATAACCCAAATAATTTTAAAGAAAGAAAATATATGCTTTCATATGAGCAACCTGAAGTCTTGGTTGTAAAATCAGCCTTTGGCAATACACACATAAAGTCTTTAAACTGAGTATAAATTTAGCTGCCTTTCAGTTTTTTAGTAAGTTTGTTGTTTTCTCCTTTCCTGAAAGGAGAGTTAATGTTGTATCCATCCAAATGAAAGAATTTTGAGTAAAGTAGAACACAAAAAATTAATCATTAGAACATTAAAAAACAATTTCCATGACCACAAATGGACTGACAGTTCATAAAACTTTAGCATTTAAACCAAGAGAAAAATGTTCTCACTTGCAAATATTAAATTCATGAATGATGGAATAATCAACATTTACACTTATTTTTACTTTGGTTATGTAAGTTTTAATATAGGCAACACAATCTTATTTAGAAATGCAGCATTATGGAAGTTGTTTTTAAATTTTTCTACTACTAATATTTGCTACTGAATTATTCTAAGAAATCAATTTTATTTATAAAGCATACAAAGTAACGCAAGAAAATATGAAAGGTTATATAATACTTATTTGGCTCGCTATTTGTTTGACTTTCCCCCTGTACAAAAAATACTTAGAAGATGTAGTCCCAGAAAACATGTATAACATTTTGTTTTAAATTTGACAGTAAAGAAGAATCATTATTGACATCAGATGAGAATGACTTTGAGAATTCAAAGATTACAGGTACTATTTTTTATTTGATTTATTCAAATTAATTTTTTTTTTTTTTTAATTTATTTTTGGGACAGAGAGAGACAGAGCATGAACGGGGGAGGGGCAGAGAGAGAGGGAGACACAGAATCGGAAACAGGCTCCAGGCTCCGAGCCATCAGCCCAGAGCCTGACGCGGGGCTCGAACTCACGGACCGCGAGATCGTGACCTGGCTGAAGTCGGACGCTTAACCGACTGCGCCACCCAGGCGCCCCTCAAATTAATTTTTAAACAAAGTCTGTGTCTTTTGTTAAAGCCTATGATGATAATAATCTCACATAGATACAATTGTATTAACTTTGCAGATACCTACATCCCAACAATTGTTTGTTCCCATGAAGACAAGGAAGACTCAGAAACCAGTAATCAAAATGTAAAAGACGTAAACAGGGAACATGATGAACATAATGAAATAGAATTAGAGTTGATGGTAAGTGTTCTGGTTGCCACGGTATTAGAGACGATGAATCCATTTATGCTTCAAAGATGCTGCAACGCCTGCCTTTCGATAGTTTCAACTAATATAATTTGCAAATGTGAAAGCACAGCCTATTCTGTCCTCGCATCTCTAGCTTGATCAACAAGGCACTTTGATTTCAGTATGTTGCTTCTGGTCTCTGCAGTGGTAAATTAATGACATTCATTTCTTATCTCTTTACCAGCGGCTCTGAGTAATAGTTTGTAGGAATTACAGAAGAGGTAGCACTATCCTGATGTGCATTTCTAATCTTTGTGACAAGTGCACACTTAGCATAAACTCATCTCTAAAATGAGAGGGCTGGACTAGATGATTGTTAGAGTCTGTCCAGCTCTTCAAGTGTGATTCTTGCATTTAGCAGCATTTTTAAAAACTTACTTCCATCTTTATGAGACCCTCACAGTTCTATGTTGTTGGAAAGTATTAAATCACCAAATGAGGAGAAAATAGCCTGTGCTATATTTTTTAAACAGGAAACAAATCCAGCACTGTACAATTTAGTATTAAATTTGTTATCATAAATTTCACACTTGGTGAACATTCAATCTATTTGGAATTTTTGGGGGGATGGTTTAGATAGCATTTTTATCACAAAGGAAGAAATGGGAGTAAATGAGTCACATAATGCAATTTATCCTTTACTGTATTTGGTTGGAGCTCATATCATTAGGATACATGGATTCATAATCATCTAAGATTAAAATGACATTTGCCTCTTCAAGTGTCAGAGCTGGAAAAGAAAAGAAATAGAGCTCATCTCTTTCCCTACATTTCCTACCTTTTCTATAGTGATATGGAAGCTGCATCACTAAAGTATGCAATTTACTTTGCTCCAACTTTAAGAAACTACAAAGTTGTCACCCATTGTGAGAATTCTCACCAGCTGAAAGTTAACATCGCCATTTTTTTTTCAAACCACAGAATATAATGAAAGGGCCCTGAAAAATCACATACTTCACCAATACACCTCATTACAATGAGCAGACTCAAATATAAAAGTTTGTTTAGAAGTTACTGAGATTGTACATCCAATAAATGAACAGGGAGCTGTAATTTAGATGCTAATTTGCTCCATGCTGACGTTAATGCATAAAACAATGAAGCTCTATAATAGATGGAAATACAACCAAATCTGTGGAACCCACAGGCATTGGCTTACAAGACAGCTGTGCAGTTGACAAGTAACATGAGCCTTATGTGAGAAGAAGGGGAAAACGTAAGATTTGCATATAATTATTGAGATCATGCAAATGTCAGTTATGAGGAGAAAAAAAAAAACACAGGCATCTCACTGTTAAATCCTGACAGTTGGCATCACTGAAGAGCTCAAATACATTTGAGTACCAGTTGGCAGAGGGTCATTAAAACAGAATTTGCAGAGACATTAACTCCCTCACTTTTCTTTGAGTGACGTTTTGCTATTAATAGTTTGCAGAGGCTTTGCAGAAAACATATTAATAAGAGAAACTGTAATAGGGGCACCTACAGCAAGTGTAAATGCAGGAAGGGGCACCCAGGAAGCTGCTCTCTAATTGATTAGCATGGAGCTATCAATGTGTATATCCTAAGTGAGGAGAAAGTGCAATGACAAGCAAGAATAGTTGAATAATACAATGTGATATTTGGAAGCTGGGAAGGAGAGTGATTAATTTTGGTCCCTTTTCTTATTAATCTCATTCCCAAGTCATAGCCTACAAGGATCCCCCCAAAACATCCGGCTTTGAGAATTTATACAAAATCCATAAATGAAACGAGCCAAGGAAACCTACCGGTTAATTGCTAGCCCCGTTAATGAAATATATGGAGTTCATTTTGTATATTTAAAATCACTTGGTCATTATTTGTTTTGTTTTTGTTCTTTATCCCCTAAGATAAATCAATGCTTAATAAGAAGTACAGCTTCCAGAGATGAAAAGAATACATTTGCGATAGATCCGGTCAATTTTCCAAATAGAGCTGAGGGGTTAGAGAAGAAGCAAATCCATGGTGAAGTGTACACTGACATGTTTAAAAGGCCTTTGTCTCCAAGTTCATCAGCAGGAAGCTCCTTCAAGGGAGATTTTTACTTCAATGAAAAATACTCCTCAGGAAGTAAGTGTAGTCATCAACCTTCAGAGACAATTACTCCAGATATAGGAGAAATCAAGCCACCATTGGGAGATACTAGTAGTAATGAATTAGTGCAATTACACATGGGCAGCAGAGAAGTACTGGATGATAATGCTAATCCAGCCCATGCGAGAGGCAGAGTGCAAATATCTTGCCCCTCCTCAGATCAACTAGTCACAGAGAATCTCAATAAAAAACATGAAGGAGGAGCTGAGAACATTGAAGTGAAAGATTGGGAATGTTTAAGAAGAGGTTTCTGTTTGGATTTCCATTCAGAAGAAGCAGTAGGAAAGGGATCTTCTAAGAAAGATCATGGCAATGGTAAGACTGAGGAGGGGGAGCAAAGAACACATTCAGGTGTTAACGAAAAACAAAGCAAAAATTTTCATTCAGTCGTACATGACCAAGAAAGGAAGCAGGGCCACTCTGAAATAAGTATGGAAGGGACCGGAGCTGGTAACAGAGACCTAGCCGTTCGGCTGAGTAAAGACACCACAATTCCCGACCAGACAATCAGAGCAGATACGTTTCATTCACCAAGGATAAGTCTAAGTCGGGAAGAAGCTGGGTTAACTCCAGAGCATGGTCTCTCGACTAGTGACAGCACCACTTTTGGAGGGATGCCTGATCAGGTTTGTTCACGAAGAAATGGAAAAGTTTTGAGGAATGATTGTCTTTTCCAAGTTGAAGAAGAAAAATCAGGTTGGATTAATCCTGAAGATCAGAATAAGAACGCACAACACAAACAAAGTTGGAATGTTCTGGAAAGTCAGGGAAAAGCGAGAGAGAGTAAGACAAATAGAACAGAACAGATCAAGGAACAAGCAGATTGTGAAGACGTGTGGGGAAAGAGAGATAATACAAGGAGTTTGAAAGCTACTCCTACGGAAGAATTGTTTACCTGCCAAGAAACAGTGAGCTGTGAAGTGTCTTCTCTAGCTGATCATGGTGTTACTGAGAGAGCAGAAGCAGGTACAGCTTATATAATTAAGACAACATCAGAAAGTACTCTAGAAAGCATGTCTGCTAGAGAAAAAGCAATAATTGCTAAGCTACCTCAAGAGACAGCACGAAGTGACAGGCCCATCGAGGTAAAGGCAACAGCGTTTGATCCACATGAAGGGAGAAATGATGATTCACATTATACCCTTTGTCAGCGAGATACAGGAGGTGTAATCTATGACAATGATTTTGAAAAGGAGTCACGTTTGGGTATTTGTAATGTACATGTAGATGAAACGGAGAAAGAAGAAACCGTATCTATGTACAATCCCAGGAAGACACATGACAGGAAGAAACGTGGCATTGGAAATATCACATCTGTAGAAGAATCCTTACAGGTCATTACAGGCAATCAAAAGGCAGCCTCAAAACTGGATTTACATTTGGGAATGTTACCAACAGACAAAAAAACATTTCCAGAAAACAGAGATCATAAACAGGTCCAAGAATCATCAAAGAGAATGGATCTAGAAGCTGTTATTCATTCTGCTTTAAATTCAGACACTAATAGAGCTTCTCAGAATGGCTCTCACGTTTCCAATCACCATGCTAAAACCTCAGTGCCATCTCATGAACAGGCAACTGCTGTAGAGAATATAATTACTACCATGACTCTCCAATCTATTTCTACTAAATCAAAATATAATTGTAATCCAACAAGTGAAATCCCGGGTACCGAGAAGCACCCTCATCCTGGGTCTACACCTGAAGAAGTTTCTAAAAGTTCAGGAGTAGTGACATCAGGTAATAGCAGAGAAAGATTGACAAGCCAGATTTTTCAACAAGAAGAATGCAGTGAGGAAAAATCTCTATGGCCAAAGATTTCCGTCAGTGAAGCCGTGGAGAACATGGAAGAGGCAAGGCATGGAAAAGAAGGATTCAACTCTGGACAATCACCGGGCTCTTCAGGTGACAAGGAATCAGAGAGCTCTTCTTCTGCTAGTCTCCTTGCCCAGGAAGGTCAAAGTGAAAGCAGTGAATCTCTGATTTCGAAATACACCAACTCTAAAATACCTTATTTCCTTTTGTTTCTGATTTTTCTTGTAACTATCTACCAGTATGACCTGATGATTGGCTTGGCATTCTACCTTTTTTCATTGTACTGGCTATCCTGGGAAGGGGGGAGACAAAAAGAGTCTGTCAAAAAGAAGTAACCTCACCACTATTATTATTTTCTCTTAAATGATAAGCTTTTTAGCCCCAAACATTTGGATTGGTGAAAGAGACTATTCATTGTTCAAAGACCCAGTGCAGTTTTTCTCTTGAAGGATCATTTAAAAAGGAATGCGTATGAAGTTTGCTCCTTCATATAAGTAATTATTCTATATAGGACCATTATGTTTGGATCATTAAATGCCTATATGAATATGAGATCTGAAGCACGTCAAGTTGAAATTAGGTACAGCTGTTGCTCCTTAGCAGGCTATGAAGTTGCAATGCTTCACGTCTCTTCACTACTTAAAGTGCCATTTCTTGCATTCATTTCTTTTGCAGTAAAGCTTCATTTTTCCCCCCGAGAGTATTTTTCCCTCTACGGTTAAAAAAAGAAAAAAATAGATAAAACATGAACAATGGCAGAGGACTTTTTTTTTTTTTTTTTGTCTTTTGGTATTGACCATGAAATTTGCATTTATCACTGTATCATTTATCAGCACGTTTTGATAGATCAAATCTTTCAACTTTGATTCCATATTTTTAAGAACAATACCCATGTATATTGAAATGCATAAACTTAAAGAAAGACCTTGTTTGTTTGAATACTTTATACACAAATCCTTTTTACCTCCTTCACACATTCAAAGAGCACTCATAAGCCGAATCTGACAGAGACTGAAGCAACTGGGAGATAATCTTGTAATCTACAAAATTTTGTGGGTGGCCCATCCTTAAGCAATGTTTTTCTCTTGTATAAAGAGAAAGCATAACACAGCTGAACAATTTTAATGTCAATTATTCAAGAGTCGAGGTTTTAAAGTTGTACAAGCATTGCTTCAGAATGAATTTGTACTTATAAAGCATAAAGCATTAAATGATAATAATAATTAAAAAAAGATTTCCAAACGAACTATTTTACTTGGTAGTATTTTTTTGTCTTCAAAAAAATTTTTAATCGCTTTTGTTATAAGACAATGAGTTATTTCCCAAGGTGCATATAGAGAATGAACAACTAACCATTGGTGATAGTTATAATACCATTAGGTTATATATCAGATAATAACTCAGGCTTTTCTTGTTCGTTCTTTCTTTCTTTCTTTCTTTCTTTCTTTCTTTCTTAAATTAATTTATTTATTTGAGAGAGAGTGTGAGTGAGGGAGGGGCAGAGAGAGAGAGAGAGAGAGAGAGAGAGAATCTCAAGCAAGCTCTGCACTGCCAGAGCACAGCCCAAGGCAGGGCTCGAATTCACAAAACCATGAAATTATGACCTGAAACCAAGGGTGTGCCGCTTCACCCACTGAGCCACCCAGGTACCCCGATTACTCAAGTTTGAAATAGGCAACTAAGTAGATCTAGAAATCTACTCAGGGAGAAATCAATATCCAATATAGCAGTGACAGTGGCTGCTGTTATTATCTATGGCTAAGTATGTGAAATCATGGAACTAATCATTTTGGTCACATAAAGGTAATGCAAAGATTTTTATACAAGATTTCAACAACCATTTATTGAATGACTGCTAGATGCAAAAATCCTGTGCTCTGGTCTATGGCAAAGTACTTCCTTTGATACACTGAATGGCTAATTTTCCAGAAGGAGGCATGGGTATATAGTTTGATACTTTTGACTTGGCCAGAAATATGGAAGAGAGTCACACTGAGGGAATCCTTTTGGGTGATTTCTTTTTCATAGGAACTTCTTTCCTAGAGCATGTAACATTGGTCTTCAAAGAGAAAAGATAATCTGTTTATTTACCTGTAAAGGTAAATTCAATGAGTAAAACCTGATTATCTCATCCCACAGTTCTAAGAAACATGCATCTATGGGAAGAAAAAATGAGAATGAAGCATTTAAACTGACTTTAATGTGGTAGTAAATCATTTCCCTAATTTTCATTAGATACACAACTATTTCCAAATCCCTAATTGTGTGCTTGTCTCAAGTCCCATTGAAACTGAATGCTTGACCTTAACTTTTTAGTTGAACAAATACAAACATCCTGAAGTAGAACTTATGGCAAATATTTGATTGCTTGAGAAAGCACATTTTCAATAAATACAAGTGGAACACTGTAGGCTGTACCTAGAATATTATCTCTAAAACTGCTATCCTGATAATTTTGTTGACAGGTCTAAATTACAGTGGAAATAAGGTTAGTATTTCTTCAGATCTTAATGGCATGGTTTTTGCATTCTACCTTTAAGAGTTTCAGTCAATATGCCATATCTTATTAATGCAAAGAATACTACATTACTTTATGAACACAGGTGCCTGAACTGTAATTATTCCCTTATACATAAAAGAATGTAATTTCTTTTATCTCTTTTACTTGACTTTTGGTAACATTAACTTACTAAACCTTCTCATGCATATTTGTAATATGACAATAGAAGTTTGAAAGAATTTAAAATATTTAATTACGTATTTCTCTGCATGCAATGAAGAAATAATTGGTGATTTAACTGACTTTCCAAACATTTCTTATGAAGAATTTGAAATAAAACCATAAAAGCTTAGGAAAGTATTGCTAGGTGGAGAGGAAGATTTTTGCAACCCATTTTGATCACAGCATTATAAGCAACAGAAGTGGATCTCAGAAAAAACTGGTAGCCTCTGGTTAATAAAGATTCAACTGTGAATCACCATGGTAAGGTCATATTTATAAGCATAGCTGCCCTCACCATGTCCCCTGCCCCATCCCACCCGCGAGTATTGATTAAGGGCCAAAAGAGGGTGTGGCACGAAAATAAGCAAAGAGAACTGCACTACACATCTACTTCCTAAAGTGGCTAAGAAATGTGATAAATCCCCACCACCTTTTATTTTGCTGGGCTTCTATTAGAAAGAATATTCTAAAAATTAGTTAGCAAGTACAGGTAGTAGAATCAACGGTCTTAAAAAAATCGTATCTGTATAAGCCATCAATATCCCAATAGATTTTTCCATGTAAAAGGAAATGAGTCAATGATATGACTCACTCCTCAACATTCAAGAACATTGGGTTAATGCAGTCATGCTTCCCTGGGGAGTTCTAATATTTTGATAATGAAACAGTGACTGTCACCATTTTGTGAGAGAAACAGGATCATTTTTGCTTGTTATCTTAAACCAGTCTGCTGGGTAAATGGAAAACTTAAAGATATCCAGACCAAATTTGGGGAAATAAAGAAACTATTTTTCCCAAATAGTATTCGTGGGACTTTCTTAACAATTTTTTTGTCTTGAATATTATCTCATACCACCAGGCTTGCTGCCTTTTGTATTAGGCTGATTTTTGCATATAAAGAAACCAAAAAAGCAAACATAGCAAAACAACAAAAAACTAGCAGGAGAAATAAACAGCAGGCGGGAGGACTGTCACCCCCAGGGCCAATTCATCCACTGGTTTCTGTCATCAGGGTCTCTGATCTTTCAAATTTTTACAGAGTGAATACAGAAATTGAACAATGTAATGGGGGTTGTCTTTTGTTATCTGAATCCCGTTTCAGCCAGTTCTTGTGGAACTGAAAATGGGGTCACCTTTGATTCCACGACAAGGTATGAAAGAAATATTGGGAGGCCATGCTCCTCCACGGTCTTCATAGTGGTACCTGTGTGTGAAGAGACCAGCTAACAAAGTTACTTTTATTTACTTAAATGAATTTACTTATTTTTCTTCCATTTTGAGAAACAGTTCATAATAAAAATCATAGCAACATAATCTACTTTTTGTCTTTTAAAAATAGATTTGGTCATTAATCTGTTGCAATAACTTTACCCAAACCTCTTTAAATAGCAAATTAAATCTTCACTAGCCGAGCTTCGAAGGATCATATGTTTTTGAGAAATGTCATCATTGTATTATGCTAAAAACTTATTAAACAAATAACTCCTTAAAAAGTTCAGCATTTTTGTTTTGTGTTATTTCTGTATTTGCTAAATGCGTATATATTACCTTCATTTTTCAACATGAAACAATATATTATGTGACAATTTAAGGAAAGTTCCCTAAGTTTTCCCCTAATGTACCCAATTCTTTATATTCATGATACTAAAGGGTGGTATGGGTAAATCAACAGTGGGTTACAGTGAAATCATTTTTATTTGGCTGAGATGCCTCCAAACTCTGACTCTGTGGCACATTTCATCCAATGCCTAATCAAGTTATTGGTCTTGGTTGGAATTCACCCACCATCCTTATCACCCTACCTGAACCATGAAGCCTTATTCCCCACTACTCTCTGCCTTAAGTCCTCCGTCAGGAAAGCAAGGCACATTGTCCCCAGGACATGCCATGCACATCTGTTCCTTTGTGGCTGTTCATATACACCCCTCTGTCTAGGTCACTTGCAGATATCTTTATTCTTCCTATCTAACTCTGCACATTTTTCTATGTACACCTCAAGCCCCAATTATTTTGAAGTCTCCTGCCAGTTCAGTTTGTGCAGTCTCCTCGTTCTTAGATCTCTTATGACGCTAATTTTCTTGCATGCAGTGGGCATTTCACTAATTATCCTAACTGGACTGCCTGCTTGTTCAGGACAGGGACAATGGCTTCTTCTTCCCTCCCATCACCTCATAAGGTCTTGTTCGTGGGAATCCCTCAGTCAATACTTGTGGATAGAATTGAACTGCAGCAATGTCTCCTGTCTATCTTATCTCTAAAACGTAGACAAGCTACTCTGAGGTCTGACTTCACAATGAATAAATTTTATCAGAACAAAGCTGGGATGGCCTAGTAAACTACCAAAGACCAAATAGAAAGGGGCCAAGAGAATGCGAAGACAGAGCAATGCAGTGGATTTGGGATGTGGGGAAGAAAGAAACAATCCTTTCTTTCCACTTCTCTTGAGTTCAATCGATTTTCTGTATTTGTGAATTCTTCCTAGCACAAGAAACACCCCCTTCCTTCTGTTTCATGGAAAATAACATACTGATTATATAGTAAAAGAATAATAATGCATACTTCAATTCACTGGCTAATGTGAAAATTGATAGAACAAGACCTGGTTTCAGATAAAGTAGTGCAGCAGTTTAAAAACCAACAAACATCACAAGGTATAAAGTGTAAGAAACTCAATCTTCTGAACTGCTGCCATGCCCTTTGAAAACGGCTGATCTCTCAATTTCACACCTGTTCTGCATGTCAACTTTTCGGGTGAAGCAAATAGCACAACCAGCGAAAATAGTCACTGGATTTTTTTAAAAGAAAACATTTGCCCTATTAACATATAAAAGAGTAATATGTATTATATAATCTATATTATATATGAATATATTGCATATATTCAAAAATACACTCACATAAGAACGTACACACACACACGCATGTGTGCATGGTATTCGAACATCTGATAAGTGACAGTAATGGCTGTGAACATGATCTACTAACAGTGTGTAGTGACGCAGTTGGTATTATCCTTTCCTTGAAGACACTCATTTTATCATATTAGATACGAAATTAAAACGGTAACACAAAAATATGTCTATTTTTGAGGCAGAGTCTAAAGCAAAGCAGGATATAGCCTGGAAATGTAGTATGAGGTCACACAACAGCTTGAGACCATCTGCAATTAGTGTCTTAAGAATTAAGTAAGATACACATTTACTGTATTGTAGAATTCATCAGTGCCATGTATTGGTTGACTTTGTTCTGAGTGAAAACAGATCTAAAATTTCTTAAAGACACTATAAAACATAATATCAAGCAGCAAAGAGGTAGTGCTTAAAAATCAGTATAAAAGGTTAGACATTTTCTTTGTAAACACTGAAATAAACCATAATCTACTTTTAATAATTTTATGTAGGAGGCTTTTAATGTTCAATTTATAAAATATTTTAACATGGAGGATTTATGAAAATACCACACATTTAAATCATGTTTATACATACATTCTAAAACTGGTATTGATATCATGTTTTCTATACATTAAATGACACTTTCCAAGTATTCCCATGAATTTTGGGGAAATTCAATTGTCATTTTCATTATGCACTTAAGTCCCCCATGTTCATGTGAAAACATTCTGAAGGGAGTAAAGGTTAAAGAAAAGATAATTTATTTCCCACCTTTGCAGATATAAGTGAAAATATTTTAAATACATTTCTCTTCTTTGAAAGTTGGAAAGGAAAATAGGAAGTAAAGGTAAGAGATTATAAATATCCTTCATATTTATTTCATAGTCTTCAATATTTGGGGTAAATCTTATAGATTTCAATTTAATTAGTTACCTTCTCCCATGTGAATTATTTGGCTTACCTGGTCTTACTCCCATCCTTAAATTAATATTTAAGTGCAACATGTTGATTTTTCATTACAGGAATGAAAAATTCATTCTTGCTTGGTACCCAGTTAGCCGGGATATTTGAGTATAAATCTATACCTGTATCTCTATTGATCTGTGCATGTGAGGTTCATCATTTAATAATAACAGTATCAGTAATAATATTTATCACTGTTATAATTATTATAATAAGGGCGATTGTTATTATAACAACAGAGCAATAGCCAACACTTGAACATTTACAATAACTGGGCACTCTTTTAAGCTCTTTGTGTGCAACAACTCATTTATGTTTACCAGTCCATGAGAGAAGTATTTACTATTATTCTCCCATTTTACAGATAGAAACAGATACATAGTCTAGTTTTTCCAAGGTCACACAGCTAGTAAGTGGCAAAGTCTAGAGTCAGACTCCAGTAGACTTTCTTCAGAGTCGACCCTCTTAACCATTATACTGTTACTCCTTTAATCCAGATATACCAAATTATATTATGAATCACAGTTATATACTAGCATGCTACAGGGTGTGATTCTAGTATATAAGTCCATTACCTGTAACACACCATCTTTTCCACAGATAATTATATCTTTTTAAAAGTATATTTATTTATTTTGAGAGAGAGAGAGAGAGAGAGAGAGAGAGAGAGAGAGAGTGAGAGAGAGAAAGTGAGCAGAAGAGGGGCAGAGAGAGAGGGAAAGAGAAAATCCCAAGCAGGCTCCACAGTGTCAGTGCAGAGCTCAATGCAGGGCTCGATTCCAAGAACCATGAGATCATGACCTGAGTTGACACCAAGAGTTGGACACTTAACCGACTGAGCCACCCAGCTGCCCCCACAGATAATCGTATCTTTATTAATGCTCCTTAAAAAAATTTTTCCTAAAACTATTCTGTTCTTTTCAATGAATCAAATAACCTCACTTAACAAAATATATATCAATTCCCTTCCAGGCCACAAGAAATGCACCTGTCCCAGGTCTTACCTAGCTTGAGTATAGCAAAGGGGATGGAGATATAAACCAGCAGTTGCAGTATCTTGTGACCAATTCAGTAACAGAGGTAATATTTAGGAAAAGAAGTGGTACAAAGGAAGGAATGTTTGGTCCTATAAACACTTTGCTTCTTGGATTTCAGAGATGTGGAATCTTTATAACTCTATAATTTTATGCATCACGAAAACCACAGTAAAAATCCCAAATACTTCATTACAATTAAATTTTACAAACATAATAACTACAATGAAGATACATCTTGATGTGATTGATATAGTGCTTATTTTTTCCTGATGTCCCAGTGTAATTATTAATAGTACTCCTTTCACTTTCAAAAGTTACACAATTTGAATGAAAAATGGTAAGGTCAGCCTAAAAATCCAACAAGATATTCTAGCTAGTAGGTGTAAATCACCCTGTGTCACATGAATAAAAGTAGAAGCTTGCAATATGAACACCTCTATAGCTTGTAAAATTCTTGTCCTTAGCGTTGTAGAAGATAATATAATATACCACCTCTTGATCAGCCTCAGTAAAGAAGTCTAACATTTTTTTCAGATTCAGTATGCTGAGGCAAATGACTAAAAAACAAAAAGCAGGAACTTTTTAAAAGAATGCACTGGTCAAAAACCACTGGAAAGAAGTCATTTACATTTCTGACACAAGATAATTTTAACACTGTGGAACCAGATACTATAGCCTATACCCTATTCAGAGGGCTCAGGACATGATAACTCCATTATCCAGGATAGCCAAAGTGGAACTATAAAGATAGAAGAAACTTTTGCCAAAGGAGTGATGGCCACTGTATTCTACTCAAAATTGTAATAGCATATGTTGCTGTAAGCTATGTTATGAGTATACATTCTGCTCATTATCTGTAAGAGGAAGAAAAAATTTTTGGAAAGAAATTAGATCATATTATTGGCATTTAACAAACATGGCGTAGGCCAATAGCATTACAATAGAAAAAAATAGGTGGCTCAGTCAGTTGGGTGTCCAAATTCAGCTCAGGTTATGATCTCACAGTTGGTGGGTTTGGGCCCCACATTGGGCTCTCTGCTGTCAGACCAGAGTCCTCTTTGGATCCTCTGTCTCCCTGTCTCTCTCTGCCCCTTGCCCCCACCCTCAAAAATAAATAAACATTAAAAAAAAATTTTAGAATAGCAAAAATAAATTAAAATATAAATAAATAGCCCAAGATATTCAGTGAGAGACAAAGACATTTTAAGGCAGAACCAGTGTCTCTCCATCGAGTTCTGGCCTTTGCAATACCTTAACTTTTGGCCTGGCTTCACATAGGTGTTCTGTGCTAAGACTGTGAATGGCAGTAGATCAGCATTTCCTTCACTTCTGCTTAGGATATGTGTGTTGGCAATATTACCCAAGGAACTACTATCACAATTTAAGACCACAAAATATGTACATGCTGAATAAATGACAAAGGCTAGCATAGTTGCCTTAAAACCTTTGCTCTGCCTTTACTGACTTTAACCCAACCTTACCCACATAAGACATAGAGGAACAGTTTTTAAATACTGGTCTTTTTACGTATACTCTTTCCTCACGTAAAAAATACCACTGGGGTCAATTCTATGTATCTATAAAGCTGTTCTATCATTGAAGGTGTAGAGCTCCTATTATTTTATAAAGTTGGGCATCATCATTTTTAATTGTTAAGGCCCATGTAAATTTGGTAATAGTCAATCTCATTCACTCAAAGTGCTTTCTCTGGAAATAACCAAACCCCCTCAAAGTGGTTTAAGGGAAAAAAAGAACAACATATCATAAGGAAAAAAGACAAACTATTCCAGGGCTAGAAGTGAAAATAGGCATCAATAGGAATAGAAGCCAGGACATGAAAAGCCATCAGAAATGGAGGGGGTTTTTTTGTTTTGTTTTTTGTCTTTCATTTTTCTGTTTTGGTCAGTGGATTTTATCTTTTGGCATATATATATATATATATATATATATATATATATATATATATATGTGTGTGTGTGTGTTTGTGTGTGTGTGTGTGTATGTATATGATTCCTAAAACAGTATTCTCCAATAGCAGTCTTACATCTTGATTATAAATGTCCAAATGTTAACTAGTTAGAATTTTCTGGGTATCAGTTCTAATCTCCTAGAAGGGAGAAATTCATTTGCTCTGTCTGGATAAGACGTTCATTCCGGATAGAGTCCATTGTGTCCCAGTAACTGGAGGCAGAGACTGATGAGGAGTTCCTGTAAAGGAAATGTTTCCAGGTTCTCAAGATTAGGTAGGGATTTATAATGTGTAATGCACCAATTCTCATATTTTTTATGAATATGTTTCTGCCTCTCTTTTTCCTTTTGTGGATCTATAAGGCCCTAATTTCTTTCTTTTTTTTTAAGTTTTTACTAAAATTGCAGTTAGTTAACACACAGTGTAATATTAGTTTCAGGTGTAGAATTTAGTGATTCATCACTTACATAGAACACCCAGGGCTCATCCCAAGTGCCCTCCTGTAAGATCTTAATTACTATAGATTTATACTAGATCTTGATATCAGGTGGGATAAGGTTCCTACACTTTGTTCTTTATAATTCTACAACTCTTGGCCCGTTGCTTTTCCATCTGAATTATAGGATCTTGTGAAATTTCATGAAAAACTTGATTTTTCATGGAATTTTACTGAATATGCACACTGGAGAAGAATTGACATTGTGAAAATATTAAGCCCATCCATAAGAATAGTGCATTTTTGTTCCCAACTATGATTTATAATACTCCCTATGAATACATTGCACATTTACTATTAGATTTATTCCTACGTGATTTATGAATTTGGTGCTATTGTGAATTAATTATATTATTCCTATTATATTTCTTTTGGGAAATTATTGATATATAATTTATAATTATAAAGAGTTTATTTCTACATGCCATTTTTTCAACCACTTTTTTGAACTCTCTCACTAGTTCTACTAGTTGTTAGTTTGATATTTTGGTAATTATGCCAATAATATATAAGAACACTATTGATTTTTACATGTCCTTTTATGCATTTAGCAATAACTCTTATTAGTACAACTAGTTTGTATTATTTTTAATTATTTTCTGTGTTTTAAAAAACTTTTTAATGTTTATTTTTGAGAGAGAGAGAGAGAGACAGACAGAGAAAGAGTGTGAGTGGGGGAGAGAGAGAGGGAGACACAGAATTCAAAGCAGGTTCCAAGCTGTTAGCACAGAGCCCAACGCGGGGTTCAAACTCATGAACTTTGAGATCATGACCTGACCCGAAGTTGGCGCTTAACCGACTGAGCCACCCAGGCACCCCAATTTTCCTTGTTTTTTTGAGATGAATGTATACCTCATTTATTTTTAATCCTTTTTCTTAAAAAAAAGTTCATATAATACTATGAAATAAACCCTAGCATTTTTAACTGCATTGAACTGGTTTTGAAATAATTATCTATATCTCAAAACATGTATATGTAAAACTTTCCGTTCACTTCTAAATATTTCCTGTTCCCATAATTCCCACTGTTATTTAACATAAGAATGTGTCATTTAACAGGATAATTCTTTTGTGATCTTTGATTATTGGTGTCAAATTACATTAGACTATGTCATAGAATATGATTTATTGCCAATTACTTGAACTATGATAACACTTCCTTTGTGATTTACTACATTATCAATTTAATTATTATTCCATGTACACATGTATTTTTTGGGTATATAATTCTGTACATATTTATTAAGTTGAGTTTCCTAAGTTTGCTGTTCAAAACCATATTCTTACTAATATTTAGTCTGCTTCAACCAGCATTACTTGAAATCTACTAATATTACGGAAGTATCCATTTCTTCTTGCAATTGTACCTATTTTGCTTTAAGTATTTCAATACTTTAGTTCTTAGTTACAAATAAGTTCACTATTGCTAGCATTTCTTAAGTGAATTTTCTCCTTTATTGTTATCCATGATATATCTTGCCTTAAATTAATATTTTGCCTTAAATTCTATTCCATTTTATACTAATATTGTTGTAGTAGTTTTCCTAAGGTTAGCATTCACAAAATACAGCTTTCCCCATCATTTTATCATACCTCTTGCTAGCAACTTATAGCTATATTTAAAAAGAATCCATTCTGTAATCTGTCTTTTAATAGGTGAGTTTGAGCCATTCACAGTATTTTAATTAACTAATATATTTGAATTTACTTATTACCATGCTATTTTAAGTTTGTATTTTATATTTTCTACCTCTTTGTTCTCTATATTGCATTGGGGAGGGACAGAGAGAGAGAGGGAGACACAGAATTCCAAGCAGGCTCCAGGCTCTGAGCTATCAGCACACAGCCTGACACAGAGTTCGAGATCATGACCTGAGCTGAAGTCAGATGCTTACCAACTGAGCCACCCCGGTGCCCCTCTATACTGCATTCTTAATGAATTCCTTAAATTATTCCTCCAGTTCACTGTTTTTCTCTTCTACTCTAATGTAGAAATTATTTTTCAAATTTTAATAACCATGGTTTGTATTTAAATGTATAGAATTTCTTCCCTCTCATGCCCAGAATTTTTTAAATGTATTTTTAAATAATTCCTTGCCATTTAAAAAAAATATTCTTCCATTTACCAATTTGAGAATCATAAACATAAATATTCAAGGTCTTTATTGGAAAATTTCATAAAATAAATTTAGCTTGGAATGAATATGCCAATTCTTGATTAGGTTAGCTTTATTTGGTATTTGGTTTCTTTATGTGCTTTAGAATTTTTGTTTATAAGCTCACTGTCACTTTCTTTTTCTGAGTTTATTTCTCCCTGTCTTGATCTTAATTTGTGGTTGTTTTCACCTGGCTTCTTGATCCTCACATGCAGCTGATCTTATCATCAGATTTGGGGGCTTCTGTGCTGGGGGGTAATATAAACATTGCAGATTCTGTCAACTGCAAAGTCAGTTGGTTGTTTTGTGCTATTCTTAGCAGGAAGGCCATGTCTTTATTCTTCTTGGACCTGGAGCTTGTTCAACCTGCATTCTAGGTTTTAGTCTGTTTTCTCATGAGAAAGGGAGCTCCACTCCAATTGTTGGGTTCAAATTGTGAACATCCTTTGAGTCACATTATCAAATGTTGTTTGTATTTATCTGAGTATTGTATGTGTTATGTCCTAGGAAATGGCAGGAGTGGGGCTTGGTGGGAGAAAAATTCAGTCCTGCATATTAGCCAAAAAGAGTATTAAAGGGAGAGGAAAAATATGTGTACTGGCTGTCTCTGTTTTAATGATGTTTATCTCATAGCATAGTTTATCATAGCTGTTCAAAATCATCATAATGATGATTATCTCATAGCATAGTTTAGCCCTAAGAATGGCTTTGTTTAGAAGGCTTGATTTGTCAATAGCAACAGATCTTGGTTGAGTATGTTGTCTTTTATTCTCTTCGATGAGTGCTAAGAAATTAATCAAAAAGAATTTAGAATTTTATGTTTGTACTGGAATTAAAATTTAAAAAACTTAATGAAATTTCAAAATTAAAGAATTTAGAATTAGATCAGAGATACTGTGTGAAATTGAATTTTCAAAAATATTTATGATTTATCTGTAAATCATACTACCACATATCCTTTTATGGAATTCAAAATATGTTTGAAAATTATTATGTTAAAGAGAAGGAAGTGATTTGTTATTACAGGTTCCGAGACATTTGCTAAAATGTTTGTTTCATTGTAATCCAAGAATTCCCTGGGGCTTGAAAGGTCTATGTTCAAATGACTAATGGAATCGAACCTCCTTTGTTATGGAATGCTGGTACGTGCATTTGAAGTAGTTGATATTATTTTTCTCAAAGTCTCCACGCTTGTAGCAGAGACACTGAGAGTGGTCTGTAGAAGAGATCATAATCTCTTTGAGAGGCCTGAGAGAGACAACCTGGATTTCTAAGCTTTTTTCTTTTCCACCTGCATTTTAATGATAGTCTTTTCTACCTTAAGATGATCTCAGATACTTAAATATACTTAAATACTTAGTATGGGAGAGATACATCATCTCAAAAGATTTTAGGACTGGTTAGTGTTTGCTATGATCTCACTGAAGTATGATGCTACCAAAATATATAATAATCCTATTGTATTCTCATTAAATAACTAGACAAAGAAATAAAAACTTATTTTAGTGCTAAAAACCACATTAGCCAATGACTAATTTAGACTACTTGTCATGTTTCAATTTCAAAAGGCATGACCAAAACACAGCAATAACAAAGTACATTGCAACCACTCCTCTGGTTATTTGTGTCGCTCTCCTGAACCACATCATGGTGTATAGCTGACCTAACAAGCTATCAAGTCCTGACAAGTGTAAAATCCCTCTCATCTTATTCGGGGAAAATGCCTACTATATATTTACTTTTCATTATAGGAAAATACATCTTTATGTATTACCTCATCAAAAACATGCTTTGATATAACCTAGAAAATTGAGTATGGTTCCTCAGATACCAAAACAATTCTTGTATGGGAAAATATTGAATTAAATTGGGATTTTACTAGCATATTGAGTAAACACTTCATCTTTCATATGTTAACGCTACCTGGAGACCTTGAGAGGTTGTGCCTTCCAATTTATAAATTAGAATTCTGCTGTAGTTGTGACTAAGTATAGAGTTTTTGTTTTAAATATTCCTACTCAGGTCTTTGAAAGTATTCTGCCTACCACAAGAACAGTTTTTACATGTTTAGGTGGGTCAAAACACAAAAGGTTAGACAATCATTTCTCTGTTATCATGAGAAAAAGTTGGTAACTCCATAGCTATTTCTTACCTTATTGCTAACCATAGCTGATCCTAATTATTTCCTGAAACTAACAGGTGTTATAGTTAGATGTAGTAGAAGATTAGAAGAGTACCATACTGTGAAAGAATAATCTTGATGACATCGGAAAGGACTTCACAGAGGAGTTGGCTCATGGGCAGGTCCTTAAAGCTAGAATAGAATTTTGATAGGAGGTGAGAAAGTAAGAAGTGTTACCCAAGAGGGTTGAATTAATTTAACTCAATAAATACTTAGAAAAAACTATAATAAATAGAGTTGACTACTAATCAGCACTGCTATGTGCTAGGCACTACCCTAAATATTTAATGCAAATGATCTAACTCAATCTATTTTAAAACCCGAGGTAGACCCTATTAATATTTTCATTGTATAGATGAGGCTCCGAGGCACAGAGAGATCACTCAGTTAGTAAGTGGTAGAATCAGGATTCAGTCCAGAGCAGCTGACTCCAGAACCTACACGGCTAAACACAAGGATACTGGAGTCGACTGCCTGGCTTCAAATTCTGACTCCATATAGAGCACTTAGGTTACTGCCTGCCACCGGGTAAGTGCCTAATATAAGTTATATATTTTAATTATGTTTATTATTATTACTAATAAACTGCTATGTCATTGCTACTTCTCTGTGGCTATGTGTAAGTTATTCAATGTACTGCAGATGATACAAATATGAGAAATTGAAGGTCTCAGTCCTCAATGAACTTGCAATTTTTGTAGGAGCAATAGATATATACCCCAGAGGTATAATAGGCTTAGTATGGGAGAGATTAATTCCAACTGGAAAAGATTAAGGAAGGCCCCAGAGGTGGTTTTTTGAGCAGAACATAGGATGGATAAGCTTGCAGTTGAAGAGATAAGAGGGAAGGCGTTACAGGGTGAAAAGACAGTATGCACAAAGGCAGAATGTTTTAAAAACGTTCAGAATGTTTTTGGAGAATAGCTTGGTTTGTGTTTAGTTTGCATAGAGGGAGGGAAGGCAGTGAGGGGAAAAAAAAAAAAAAGGCAGGAAAGCAGCCTGAAGTTTAGATTTCATGGAGACTTGAAGAGGTCTTTAAACAAGTCAGTGATAGATCAAAGGCATTTCTGGAAGATTATTTTGGGAGCAAGGCATAAAGAGGAGGGCAGGAGGGCAGAGGTATTACTATAGGCATGAAAACCAATTCAGGCTTGTTGCCATAGTTCATTTTGCCTTCATAATTCTACCAGCACACTCTATCACTGATTTCTGTGTGTGTCGCCAGGCAAGTCCCTTACAATTGTGATCCTCTGTTTCCTCATCTATAAAATAAATATATGATCACCAGCTTCTAGAAGTCATGGACTTTCTGTGCTTGACTTTGTGCTTAAAACTCTCACAAATAATTTTTGTTCATGACGGTGGTTGGCAGATATGAATATCTTTCCTTAGCAAATTCTTATTTTTAATATTTCCATTCATTTGGCACATAGATACTATATTTTGATCATTACTTTTACCTTACTTGCATTTCTTCTCAACTAGTGGTAAATTGAAAGACCACATTTTATACTTTTATATCTAAACAAAAATTGGTATATCACATAGGCTCAAAAAATATTTACTTATTTAATTCATTAATGGCAGTATAAAGTTCTATACTTTGATTATGGTACTTTTCCAGTAAGTTGAAAAATTTGCCAGATTCAGCTTTTAGACAAATTTGATATATAAAATTAAAATGATGATTTGTTTTCCTAATCCCTGCTATGTAAACTAAAAAATTCATATTAATTTTTATTGTGCTATTTTTATGTCTTATCTCCAAAACCAGAATATATACCACAAGAGTGGAAGAGGATTTTTTTTCCTAAAAATAAATATACAAATCCATACAGTATGGGACAGTTACACAAAGATTATTTTTAAGATTGTGAAAAATATAAAGTTAAATGGCTTCTACTTGGCAGCTTTTGTTGTGACTTTCACATATATTTTCAATTGCTCCTTGGACTACAGTAAAATATATCTCCCTTGATATTTGAAGCCTAAATGTCCCCTAGATACCTTAAGATGCTACGGCAAACAAAGTCCTGTTGGTCTGAGAAGCCACTAGAAGTAATCCTCAAAACTAATTATGGCTCTCCTGCTGAGAGTTTCTTTTAAAGAGCCACTTTCCAATTTCTGTCAAACATTTGCAGTTCTAGTACAAATACATTTTTTTTCCAGAATTCACTTGCATTTCAACTTCAAGATAGTGTTTGCCTTTCATTGTGAAATAGAGAAAGGTTATGAAGAAATTTCCAAGGAATTAAAAAATTAACTCTTAAAATCCCATTTTAATTTTGCAAAAACCTGATGGATCCAGTTCTAACAATCAAGGAGTCACACAACTATCTAATGGGTTTGAGATGGTCTCATTGCCAATTTCAGCTTTGAGTTAAAAAAAAAAAATCAGTTTCTTAAAAATAAGCTCTCTGAATTGATTTTATTGCTACTCTAAACTTTAGTGGAAAATTACCAAACTTCCTTTATTTCTTTGGCCCCATTAATTAGTTTATTCCCCACAAAAAAACCAAACACACCAGCAATGAATTCCCTGTACTGTACTCTGACCAACACAGCGGAGGTAAGATTGCCTGTGGATGATCACTCTCCCCAGTCAGCAGTTGCATGGAGACTTTCTACATTGACGGTGTCTCCCTGGCTGACATAATTTTTGTTTTAGAAAAGGAAATGGAAATGGATTGGATTTAGTCCAATTTGTCTCTAAACTCCATATCTTAACATTTATTCAAAGAAAAGAATCAGATCAACAATAAGTCTAATTGGGTCATTTTCACCAATTAAAAATTATTATTGGAAGATTATTTATTTGATACTTAGGTAAATACCATATATGAAAGAAATAGTTATATGAATACAAAAATTGAATTTGTATTAGATTATCAGATGCTAAGGTTTATTGGCACTCTTATAACTAAATAATTGATGCAAAGCATTTCTTATAGTCTCTATTATATTAACAACCTGAATGAAAAGAAGGCTACTATTTAGAATTTACTAACATACCTAATAAAATGTATAAAGCTACTTTCATTAACTAAGTTTATATAATGCATTTTTCTTATGACAATCATACCTCTTATGATATTCAAGGATATATCTATTTAATAAATTTTAAATGAATGATTCACTTTTTTTTCTTGGTTCATTGTCATTTGACTGAACCCCATAATTATATCCAATAAGAAGTAAGTTAAAAATGAAGTTTCTGTCAACTATTTTCCACTAGCAAACATAGTGACTCACCTTCCAAATAAAAGCATATCAACATGAAAGTTTCCCAAGGGTATATTCTAGGTCATAATCTTTATGTTAATGAATTCCTTACTGAATAGTAAATCGTAAGAATATATTACCTTATTCCTATAATACATTACCTGTCAGCAGGTAATTACCCTTCAAAACCTCAACAGAGAGGAAGATTGCCCTGTGACACCAGTGACCCCTACAGGTAAAGTTAAAGAAAAGAAGTACAGTGTAAGTGGATGAAAGATACCCACTGCATATTAGAATATGGCTAGCTAATGCCAAAGCATAACATGTATCAGTAACTCCAATGAGACTTGTTATTATTGCCTCATTGACATTGGAAATTTTGTTACAGATAGAAAAAATCAAGCATATATTTTGGTATTTTGGGCTAATTTTGAACACATTTACCTTATGCATATTACCTAGAGTTTCTAGAAGACTGTGTCCAGATAGGCCTTTAAGAGGTGTTTGAAGTTATTTGATTAAGGAGCTAGAAGAGATCACAAATGGCCATCTGTTCTACAGTCTGCCTGATAATTAGCTTCAGTAACCAGCTAACTGGGTGCTTAAGATGTACGAAGTATTGCACATGCAGTCTCAGGAGCTCCCACTGAGATAAGTAACGTTATAGAAAGAGGTAGCTGAGTGGCAATAAGTGGCAAAGTTGAGGAGCATGCCCCCAACCCCCTAATTCTGGGCATTATACTACAGTGTGAAGGTAATGTTTAGGAAAGGTCACAAAACAGATACGAATAGTTCAGATCTCAATTTAATGGCATGTATTTAATGACTACTCGTTTGTTTAATATGTATGGAGTGCCTATTTGACATATCATTATGGGCTGGGTCCTGAAGAGATATGAAAAAGAGCCAACAATTATCATGGGGAATTTTTTAAAAGAATAATGTATCACATTAATGGTTTAAACAAATGCAGTTTTAATACTCTGATGGTAATAAAGAGAGTAGCCACCAATTCAACCATTTCATATATATAATTGAGTCATTATTTGTAGTACTTATATAAACATTAAAATTCCCCAGCAACCTATGAGAGGTATGAATAATTTTTATAGCTAAACATTTTTCATAATGTCTTATATTGTTTTTTGGGAGGGATAGTTATATATTTTTAAATTTGTGCTTTGGAAGTCAGTATTAAGTTTGTCTTTGTCTTTTATATTCCCAATTAACCCATGTCAAGTATGAGGCACACACAGGACAATGATGATTTTTGTTACCCTTTGAATATAGTGATGGAAGTATAATATGGTCGAATATTGTCTTTAGAAGAGCTTCCAATTAGCTATAAAACTCCTAAAATCAATGTTGTCACTCAAATACATAACAAAAAGCAAACATAAAAGCAAAACATCCCATACCTTGGTATTTCTTTGGTTCCCTCCATATAATAGTAAGCAGACTGCCAAAACCAAACTTATTAAAAATGTACCAAGATTTCATGGGGAAACCAAGTATTAAATGCCTATTCATTTTTTTCCATAAATATTTAATGGACACCTAATACGTGCCAGGCAATGAGGTAGAAACTGAGTGTACTGTGGTTAACAAAACAGATATATTCTCTGCATTCACAGAGCTTAACTGTCTAGAGGGGGACCTAGCAATAACAGGTAAACAAACAATGAAGGGTGTTCAGTGCTCATAAGAAAATAAACAGAGCAGAAGGTGACATGAAGGAGAATGACATGGGGCAATCTAATGGATAGAGTAAACAAGGCAAGCATCCATGAAGAAATGTTCCAAATATGAGCTGAGGCGTGAATAAGTAGGAGGAACAGCCATGGAAAAGCAGAGGGAACAGTGCGAGTGGAGGATCCGGGGAAGGAAAGAACCAGCTCTTGATGAGAAATTAACCCCAAGCGAGTTAGGGTGGAGAGTAACAAGCAGCAGCACAAAGGAAACGAGTTCAGACCAGGATGCATCTCATGAACCACGAGGAGGAGCTTGGGTCTCATTTAATGTGTAATGCGTTTCAGGTAGGGACTAACAGAATCTTCTCTTGCTGCCTTGTAGAGATAAATCACAGATGGAGATGATTGGAATGGGGAGTCTAGAAAGGAGGAGGGGTGCCTGGGTGGCTCAGTTGGTTGAACATCCCAGTCTTGATTTAGGCTCAGGTCATGATTTCATGGTTCGTGAGTTCGAGCCTGGCATTGGGCTCTGCACTGACAGTGTGCAGCTTGCTGGGATTCTCTCTCTCTTTCTCTCTCTCCCCCTCTCCTCCTCTCACATGCACACTCTCTCCATCTCAAAAATAAATAAACATTTACAAAAAAAAAAGAAAGGAAATTTCAGTGAATAAAAGCTAATCTTACCATTAGAACAAAGTCAATTATTGCCTCACATTCCTGTAAATTGACCAGTACTAGGGATATTGTCTTAAAAATATCAAGTTGCCATATTAATATGAAAATAAAAAATGCTTGTAGATTGCACTGAATTCAATATTGGTTATACCAGGTAAACACATGCATTGTATTGTGATATTAATAAAGGGTTCAAATGTTGAGTCTGTGCTCTACAATTAAATAAAATTATATCCCTTTTAATTTAAAAAAAGCAGAAAAACAATTACCGGTCTTCAAAAAGACTAGTGGAAAATATCTTTCATAAGGTAAATTCAGGGTGATTTTTTTTCCCTCTCTGTAATAAGCAGAGGCCAAGTTTAAATAGTAACAGGTCAGTCTGTACATAATGCCAAACAACCAGCCAAGTCAGTGAGGAAAAATTAGTCAAGCCATTCATATGGACATGGGAGAATTCAAAAGGGTGGGTTTTCTGCATTTAACACTTTGTAAGAAGTGACTGACCTCACATAACTATAATTACTTTGTTCATTTATATGTAAAATGGAAAGAATAATGCCAACATAATGGGATTTAGGGAGAGTTGTAGGAAAAGTGTCCCGCCCAGAGCCTGGCACATAGTTGGCATTTGGTTTATAACCAGAGTTGAGGTCTGTCTGAAGAGAACTGGAATCATAGATAGATTGAGAGGTTTATAGAAACTTTGCTGATTTGTTAGCAGTTTTGCAGAAGATTAATTTTAGCAGTTGGCAAAAGAGAATAATTAATTTAAACTTATTTTAAAAAATTCATCAGGCAAATCAGAAACTAGGAAACTCTGTTTTTCAAACATTCTAAAATCTTTAAAATCTGTTGAAGGGAGAAGAATGTAGTAATTAGACTGAAGGTAAGAGACTCCGTGAAATTCAACCTAACTTTAAGTACTCTTAACAATTTTGTTCCTCACTGGGATGTACTTCTCACTGTCTTACATGTAAATAAATCATCTAAAACATATTTGTTCTAGGGGAAAAAACAATTGAGAATTGTATAGGTTAAACTGTGTCTTTCGGGGCGCCTGGATAGCTCAGTCAGTTAAGTGACAGATTCTTGATTTTGGCTCAAGTCATTATCTCGTGGTTGGTGGCATTGAGCCTCAAGTTGAGCTCCGAGCTGACAGTGCAGAGCCTGCTGAGGATTCTCTCCCCGCCTCTCTCTGTCCCTCCTCCACTCAAGCGTGTGTGTGTGTGTGTGTGTGTGTGTGTGTGTTCTCTCAAAATAAACTTTAATAAATACATACATACACATGGAAATCAATCAATCATGTCCTTCAAAACCATATACTGAAGTTCTAACCTTCTAGTACATCAGAATGTGACCTTATTTAGAAGTGTCTTTGCAGAGGTAATCAGTTAAGATGAGGTCATACTGGGGTGGAATGGCCCTTAATACAATATGACTGGTGTCCTTAGGAGAAGAGGAGAATACAGAGGCAGTGACACTCAGGTAAAAGATGGCGATGGGACAGCAGAGGCAGAGAGTAGAGTGATGTGTCTACATGCCAAGGAGCACCAAAGACTGCAGGCAAACAGCCAGCTGCTAGAAGAGGCAAGGAAGACTCTCCCCTACAGATTTCAGAGGAAGGATGGCCCTGCCTGTACCTTCATTTCAGACTTTTAGCCTCCAGAACCAGGAGACAATAAATTTTGGCTAATTTAAACCATCTGGTTTGTAGTACTGTGTTTCAACTGCCCTAGGAAGCTAATACAAGAGTATAGCCACACAGAAGCCCAGCTGACTGGAGTTTTCACTCTAATTTTTATCCCATCAACAAGAGAAGCTAAAGACCACATAGAATGAGAGGGTTCCAACAGCACTGCATTCTTAACCTTAATTTTGGTCTGGCTAACAGCATGCCTTATCAAAAACAAAACAAAACCAAACAAGAAGGCAAACAAACAACCCCCCCCACCCCGCATGTTAATTATATCTTCTCTTCTGAGTCATTTATGCCTCATTTAAGTGACAGACAAATGTTTATCACTGACAGACCTCCAGAGCCTCTACAGCGGTAGAGAAATAGGGTCTATTCCATTGACTTCATGCATCTTTAACAAGGGTGCCATTGTGGTTGAACACCTGAAATCTCTTTTATTGGTGATGATGTACGTGACTAAAAGAATGCAGTCTGATTTTTTTTTTCAGACCCAGGTACACGAAATCGAGCTTACTGTGCTGCAAGTTAGGAAAACCTTGTTTTTAAGGCTGTAAACTGCATATAACTTTGTGAATGTATTCATACACATGATATTAAAATAGCTTATGTGTGCCTAAAATCCTAGACTATAAAAATAGCACCCAGCTAAAAACTGGATTTTTTTTTTTTTTTAGTCGCTCCTCTCCCTTTCTGTGACCATTATAGTTTTCTGTGTCCTGTCTTTCCTGCACGATCTTATTTGCCATCAGTCTTAATTCATTTTCACAAACAAATTAAGGCAGAGAGCCAGATGAGGTATGCAACTCTCCTCTCTATCATTCACTTCCTTATGCCTCTGTCAGAATCAATAAATAGTCATTCAAAGGAGGGGGCCTAAGCAACTCATTAATCCTCCAGCTCACTGCTTCCAAAATATGGGTGGCTTGTTAGGTGCCCTCTGCAATCCACAGAGCAAAGTGTAGCTCTTGAGCACTGTCAAAGACCCAGCAGTACAGGTGTAGAGCATGAGAAGAGGGACTTACTAGTAATAATTACACTGGTGTATGTGCGCTCAGTGATGCATCAACTCACACCCTTTTCCAACTAATGTTTTTCTCTTCATACAGGATATAGGTTGTCTTTGTTTTCAGAGACTCTTCCAAGCCTGATGCCTCCTCATTGTTTAAATCTGTCCTTGAACATAAACAACACCCTGGAAATTTCCAATTTTATACAACACTTTTCAACGCACATAAAAAGAATGTTCTTTAAACTTAAAGAGTGAATAGTGATTGTTGACTTGTTTAGAGTGAATACTGAAGGAGGTGGTATGTAGAAACTCCTTCAGCAATTCATGTGAGGAATGTGGACATTGCCACCATAGAAATTCACATGTAACACTGGGGGTTACAGGCAAAGGCAGACCCTGAATGGATCTCTATGCTTAGGTTTCTCACTCTCCATGACCTTAAAGTTAGAAGTGTGATATCTTGGGCTTACTCTTTGAAATCTTTTGTTGCCTCCAGTTTGGGAGACTTTATTGTTATTCCTCATGAATTTTCTAAGTCTAAGAGAAGTGATGTGAAAAATAACATCAGCCTGAACTCAGTAACCTACTTTATTTTATTTTATTTTTTTAGTTTGACTTGACTAAAAGCCATTATAGCTGCTGTTTATTATTTCAAAACACCATTAATACTTACTATGTGATTCATTTCCATGTAAATTTTTCTTGTAGAGAGCTTTGATTTAAAGCAATGTATGCATTAGGAAGAACACATCATATAATTATTTACTCAAAAAACAAGAGAGAGGAGGGTTGAAGAGAGCATATCCCATGAGATTTAAGACTGACAGATTAGCAGTAGAAAACCTTTTGTCTGGAAAGTAAGAAAATGATCCCAAGAACTAAGCACAATATACCTCTTATCTTGTCAAAACCAAAGAAGATGCTTTACATGTGCAAAATGTCCAATTGTCTATTCTCATACACAACTCACCCGGAAATACAACTGCCTAGGAAAATAACCAAACTGCAAGCAAAATCTGTAATCATAAACACTTTTATAGATAAAAAATAAAACTATGAGATATTTTAGAAGGAGGATTTTGCTGCTTCATACTTTCAAATATTTATTCCAGTGTATTAACTTCTTGATCAAGTACAATAGGGTGATAGTTTATCAGTTAGAGAATATGGAGCATCAAAACTTAGGGATAATAAAAATAAGAGCTACCACCTGCTAAGGACTCATAATATCCCCAGCATAATGCTAAACTCTTTATTTAAAATGTTCCCTCTAGGGGCGCCTGGGTGGCTCAGTCGGTTGAGCGTCCAGCTTCGGCTCAGGTCATGATCTCGCGGTCTGTGAGTTCGAGCCCCGCGTCGGGCTCTGTGCTGCCAGCTCAGAGCCTGGATCCTGCTTCGGATTCTGTGTCTCCCTTCTCTCTCTGCCCCTCCCCCATTCATGCTCTGTCTCTCTCTGTCTCAGAAATAAATAAAATAAACATTAAAAAAATAAAATAATAAAATAAAATGTTCCCTCTAATCACCACAACGAACCTATGAAGTTCACAGTATTATTTTCATTTAAAAGATGAAGTATCTGAGAATCATCAAAGTTAACTAATTTGCCCAACACGACATAACTGAAAAGTGGCAGAATTGGAGGTTACATGCAGGTCTGTCTACCCTAACGTAAGTATACTGTCCACTATGCCCAAGCAGCTGTGCTAACCAGATATTAGAGGTGATAAGTCTTACTAATTCACTGGATTTCCCAAACTCAAAATTATTCCCTTCCCTTCTAATCTCTCTCTCTTTCTTCTTTCCTCTCTCCCTCCCTCCCTGTTCTCTCTCTCTCTCCCTCTCTTTACTTCCATTCTATTCAAAAATAATAATCTGAAAAGATATATAATGTAACACATATATAACAGGACTACTACAACTCCCCCAAAGATCATATGTTCACAAGCTTATGTGATATATAAGATTAAGTGTTATAACAGAACTCCTTTTGAAACACAATATTAACAAACAGTTCCAACACCTTATCCATTAATTTAGTGTTCACTCATTCAATACAGTATATTGAGCTGCTTCTATGTTCTAGGGATTGTGAGAAGTCCTGGGAATGGGAAGATGAATATACTGCAGGCCTTTCCTTCATAACAGGTATTGTATTACAGACAATACCCACAGAGTAATGTGTAAAGTTGATGGGAATAGAGCGCCTTAGATAACTGTGTTCAAAAGAGTTGAAAAGGTTCCACAGAGAGAGCATTTCAGTGGGTCATAAAGAATAACGAAAAATTTTCTAGGAGAGAGAAGAGAAAGGTATCAGTATTCCTGTAAAAGGATGAGAAGGAGGCTTGACCAGCTCTGGAACTAAAGCATGTGGTTATTTCAGGGAAGTGGGAAGATATAAGGTAACACACAAAACTGGAAGGTTTGTGGATAAGATGCTAACTAATTTGAATGTGTACTAAGCTTTGTGTCATTTCTAAAAATATAATTTGGAACAATCTCCCATTTACAAAAAAGCACAAGTAAAGAACAATAGCAACAACAAAACTTTTTTTTTCCAAACTACCTGAGAGAACATTGCTGATGTGACACCCTTTGTCAGTTCTTTACTCTGCGTCTCCTACAAATAAAAACACTTTTCCGGGGCGCCTGGGTGGCCCCATTGGTTAAGCGACCGATTCTTGATTTTGGCTCAGGTCATGATCTCACGGTTCATGGGATGGAGCCTCATGTCAGGCTCTGTGCTGACAGTATGGATCCTGCTTGGGATTCTCTCTCTCCCCCTCTTTCTGCCTCTCCCCCACTCATGCTCGCTATGTCTTTCTGAAAAAAAAAAATTAAATGCATAGATATATATTTTCCAACCTAACCATAATACAATCTCAAAATTCAACAATCAACATTGATACAGGACTGTAATGTAGTTTTCAGACTCCATTCAACTTTTCTCATGGTCTTGGTAGTGCTGTTTACAGCAACACATGCAGTTCAGCACCACATGTTGCATCCAGTTTTCCTGGTCCTCTTCAGTCAGAAACGGTTCTTCAGTCTTTCCTTGACTTTGACACTGTAATAGGCTAGCTTTCTGTCATGATTTGATTCAAGTGATGCATCTTCAGCAGGAATATCACAGAAGAGGGGGCCACACTTTTCTCATTGCCTCCTATCAGGTGGTATGAAATTTTAATTTGTCCCTTTAATGATGATCACTTTAATCACTTAATTAAGACGGTGTGTGTCAGACTTCCTCACTGTGAAATTCCTTTTCTAGTTTTGTAAATCATATTTGCACGAAGAGGTAATTTGAAACTATGTACATATCCCATTCCTCACTACAGGTTTTATATTTAATCTAATGGGTTATATAATCAGTTACTTTCATTATATTTTTTGATGTCCAAATGGTTCCAGAGTTGGCCAACTGAGCTCCTTTAAGCTGATCCCTGTATCCTTTTGGCATCTTTCATCATTCTTTTGATTTCTGTCACAACAACTGGTTCTAAAATCATCTTGTTCTTTCCTTAGCTCTTGAATCAGCTATTTCCCCAAGGATCCCCAGTTCCCTATAATGAATGAAGAGTGATATTTGCAAGTCAAGATTTGGTTTCTAGATGTACTCAATGCTGTTGAGTAGGGCACAGTTATTCTCTTCGGGCCTCTCATTAGACAGAATTAGGGAATATGCATATACGCATATATGTATGTGCATATATGTATATGTGTGTATACATGTACATATAAGTTGGCAGATTTCATCTTCCAAGATGGCCATGACAAGGTCTCCTATACCATATGAACTACGTAATTATTTTACAATATAAAGTTAATGCTTCTCCCATGTGAAAATGAGACCTATGCCTGTCTCCTACCTTGAATTGGATTTCAGTGCACTGAATTGTGTCCCCTCAAATTCATATGTTCTGCTAGCCCCTCTGTGTTATGGTATTTGTAACGGGGCCTCTGGGAGTTAGTTAGGTTACAATGAGGTCTTGAAGGTAAGGCACTCATCATGCAGTTAGTTCCCTTATATGAAGATATTCCAGATAGCTTGCTCTCTATCTCTCTCTGCCATGTAAGAACATAGAGAGAAGGCAGCTATCTTAACAGAACCCAACTATGCTGGCATCCTGATCTGATCTTCCAGCTTCTAAAGCTGTCAGAAAATAAACTAAACTTTGGTTTTGTAAGCCATCTAGTCTTTGGTATTTTGCTATAGCATCCTAAGCTAATACTTGTGACTATGACAGAAATGAGACTAAGGGACTTTCAATATAGGTCTTAAAAGATTATACAGCTTCTTTCTGGTCCTTTTGGAACCCAGGAATCATCCTTTTAAAAAGCAGAGAGCCACAAAGAAAGGGCAGGTGTACACGTTCCAGCAATAGCCTCAGTAGAGACCCCAGCTAAGAGCCAGCATGGAACTCTAGACATTGGAGCGAGTCTTTGGATGATTTTAGCCCCCAGGTGCCAAGTAAGGCCCATATTTCAAGTCTTCCCATCTGAATCCCCAGGGATAAACTCTCCCAATGTGCTTTTCTCAAGGTCCTGAGACACAGAAACCATGAGAAATAACAAAATGATCATTGTGTTTCAAACCACTGCATTTTGGGATGTAAATGCATCAATACATAACCAGACTTCACACCTGCAATTATAATACAGTGCCACTGGATTCATTCTAGTTGCATCTCTTTGTGTATGTGGAACTCCCCTCTCAAACACTGGGAAAATCGACTCCTATTTTCCTTAATATCTTTTACTTGTTTGATCAATCCTCCTGTATATAACTAATCTATAATTTACGTTTCCCTTTCTGTGTGGATGCTCTCCTCACTCTACTTGGACCTTGTTACCTGAGAGAGATCTCACCCTTATCAGACTCAGGCACTCAATACCAGATTGTCCCCACGTCTGTGCAGATGTCTTACTCTGCTTGGGCTTTGACTCTTCACTCTGAGCAACCTCTATGCCTGTCATACTCTGCCTCACCAGATGGCTTTGTCACTGACTAGTTTAGGAAAGGAAGGGAAAGAAAGAGAAGGGAAGGGGAGGATAAGATACAGAGAAAGAACCACTTAGATTTTATCTTGAGGGCAAAGTGGAAATTTTGGACATTTTAAACAGACGGCTAATGTGATCCAAACTGCATTTTAGAAATATCAGCAAGACTGTTTTCTAACAATTTACTCTGTTAGTAAGTTCTTTCTTATGAACAGCATATGTGATGACTGAAGAGAGTAACTGACAGAAATAGATAAAGAAAGTAACTAAAACTGTGGTCCCTAGGCTACAAACTTTCTAATAATGCTTAATAAGAAAGAAGTAGGAAGTATAATATTTTTATTTGTTTATCTCTGCTTCTTTTGGTTTGCTTATTTTGTCAAATACATACATACACATAGGTCAGGTTCAAAAAAAAAAAGGCACCTTTGAACCTGTTCCCTAAATGCCACAAACTGTATTTCTGCTTGTTTTCTTCGATATGTACTACAATTAAGGTAGAATTAATTAAAGGAATACAATCTCTCAGTATTAAGTTTATTGCTTCATAGTTTTAGTACATACTGTAGTAACTAATATATATATAGCAGGCATTCAGTATATTTCTTGAATGAATGAGACAATATGGCAATAAGACTGTAGATCAGTGATTCTTTAAAGTTCTTCAAATGGGAAGGACATCAGAAATGCCATAAAGATACACTGCAGGACAGACTCAAGTCATATACTTCAGAAGACATTGCAGGAGACAGGAGTCTAGTGATAATAACCTTGAGAGTTAGAAGCACTTTTAACTCTTAACTGTTTCTAACAGTGGAGATAGCATACTTCATCTCTATTAACACACAGACCATTCTTGATTTATCTTTTTGAGACATCTATTCAATTCCTGAGAAGACTGATGAGAGTTTAACCGATGTGTGACCCTAATGCCTTCCCTCACTCATTCTTCTAAATAACCATGTAGATGTTTTAATTAAATCAATGAAGAATATTTACAGCATTTAGTCTGCAAATATTGTGCACTATAGAGCCAAGTCTTCTAGTTCCATTTCTTTTCATTTATTGTTTTACTTTTTGGTTTTCATGGTGTTACTTTTTGCATTTCCCTTTTCTTACACTACCTGTCTTTGTTGTATACATTTTTTTCAAATGCTCTGTCATATCAAAAATTCTATCAGATAAAGTTTTCCCCAAAAATTTCTTTCCAGTTTTCCTGCTACCATAGGACTAACTGCTTTCCAGGTTTGTTGCCTGGCAGTGCTCTCATTTCACTGTCTCATTCTCTGTTTCTCATTTCACTGTTCTCTGGGGCTGCATCCGCTTCTCTTGGGTCCTATGTCTTTCTCTTTCTTGATTTCCATGTCACTGAACCTGCTTGCTAAGGTTAGGTATAGGAGAAATTAAACTTCTGAGATCTCACATGTATGAAAATTTCTACAGGATCGTCTTTACATAAAAATATAAAGTAATTACTAGGCCACTACATTCAAATACATGTGTAATAAAGCAATCGCTTTCCCTTAACCAGTTTGATTGAATTATGGGCAATATACTAGAGAAATATTATAACTACTTTTCAAAACCACAGAAATCATTTGGAATCATTTTTATTAACAAACTTGGGAAGCAAACTTTAATTAATATCAATGCTTTTATTATATATTAGAATTAATTCTCTCTAGAAATGGTTTGTATATCTACTTAGCATAAGTATATACTTGTGTGCATATACCTATAGTACAAATCCTTAACTTAAAACTAATTTTCACGTAAAAATAGTTTCCTCTGGGGCAGCTGGGTGGCTCAGTCAGTGGAGCATCTGATTCTTGATTTCAGTTCAGGTCATGATCCCAGGTCATGGGATCCGGCCCCTCATTGGGATCCACACTGAGTGTGCAGCCTGATTAAGATTTTCTCTCTCTCTCTCTCTCCTGCCCCTCTCCCCAACTCACGCATGCTCTGTTTCTCTCTTTAAAAAAAAAAAAAAAGTTGCCTCTGAGTCATCCTCATACCCTTCTCCCATTGGTTTCTTCCTCCCCAATACCACTGCCAAGAGAGTAAGTGTAGGAAAAATGTTGGAGTTTTAAAGTACTGGTCAGAGGTAAGAAAGTCATAGAACTTTGAAAAGCAGAATTAATTTAGAAGAACTAATCCTGGCTACACCTTATATGTGGTGATTCCCAAGTCACTTTATTAAAATGACTTGACATTCTATGGATTAAAAGCTCATTTGGGTTCATATGAATTTCTTTTAAAAATGTGAACATTTCTTACAGAGCTTAGTAAAGTGATGTCAGATTGCCACACTTTAAAGAGAATTATCTCTACCTTCACCCCCTTGATGTTTCTCTGATATCTAGCTGGGACTATCAGCATTGGGTCAGAGAAAGTAAAGATAATTTTAGTGAATGGTAGAGCATGCTCAGGGCAGTTCCAAGGCATCCAAATTGTGCACTAAGTTAACGTGACTCTGGCATCAGTACCAAAAGGTGAAATTTGTCAGGTAAACTCACAGGAGACAGAAGAGATTCTAAGAGGGTGACTGATAGTTGAGGCAGCTGCTTCATCACAATAAGATAATGGAAGGTGGCTAGAGGTAAACAAGAGCTAAACTGGCAGTGATAAGGCTAGGACATTTCCACATACCTCAGTGGCCTCGTACAGCCCTTAAAATAAATTCAAACTCTTTACCAGGACCCGTAAGGCTCTACAGGATCGGGCGTTTGTTTGTTTCTTCAGCCCCATCTCATACTACCACTTTCTTCTCAGCTCACTAAGTTTCAGCCACATTGGCATTCTAGCTATTTCTTGAACATGCTAAACTTGCTCTTGCCTTAGGCCTTTGCACTTAGTGCTCTCTCCACTGGGAATACCCAGCCCCAGATCACCTGGTGTCTTTTCACATCATTCATGGCCCAGCTCAGATGTCACTTCCTCAGAAAGGTCTTCCAATTTAAAATAGACACTCTCCACTCGCACCAGCCCCCCTTCCTGGATTCTCTATCTCTTCACTCTATTTATCTTCCCAGCACTTATCACTTTCTGAAATTATCTTGTTTATTTATATCCTATTGCCTGCTTTTGCCCTGAGTCTCTAAGCACTTGAGAGCAGAGACTTTGTCTTGTTAACTTTGTGTCCTCAGTTCCTAAAACTATGCCTGGATTGTAGTAAGTATTCAATAAATATATGTTGAATAAATAACTAAATAAATGAGCTGCAGAGATGATGGAGTAGGAATTAAAACAGAACATCAGCTTTTTGGTCTGAAAGGATGGAAGGACTGGGGGTAGGGAAAAGCTATGATGTAGCAGACAATGTGTTACGATGGATTTGCCTTCTGACATGGAAAAGTTACTTACCCTTGCTGAACGTCACTTTCCTCAGCTGTGAAATGAAGATAATTATTGTAATATGTCCAATTTAAAGATTCAGTTAGGTGAAATAATGAATATATAAATGTATACATAAAGAGTAAGGTACAGAGAAGGTACCCAATAAATAGTAGACATTATTACCATCAACACTGAGCCAAATAAATTTCTGCATGCTTAGTATGCTGACATCGAGGATGGGAAAGCTTAGAAACTTCCTATTCAATTTTCTTATTTTTCTAAAATATGCCTTTTTAGGGGCACCTGGGTGGCTCAGTCAGTTAAGCATCTGACTTAACTTAGGTCATGATCTCACAGCTTGTGAGTTTGAGCCCTGCATCGGGCTCTGTGCTGACAGCTCAGAGCCTGGATCCTGCCTCGGATTTTGTGTCTCCCTCTCTCTCTGACCCTCCCCTGCTCACACTCTGTCTCTGTCACCTCCAAAAATAAATAAACATTAAAAAATAAATAAATAAAATATGCCTTTTTATACAATTTATAATATGTTTATAAAGGTAACAGTAACTTTAGTGTATTTTGCATATCAAATGAAATATTCATATAGACTCGGTTTTCAGATGCAGCCAAATAATAAATTGGACCATAAAGTATGAATACTGTACCTAGTGATGAAATAGTAGTATACATGAATAGAAGAGACATAATGGTTGGTCATAAAATATGATTAACCTAGTTGAAACAAAAGGCCTTAGTACCTCACAAGTGGTGAACTCATTAGTGGGTTATAGGAGTTCCACATGAGTGAAGAAATCATGTATAATGGTTGCTCATTACATACCCTATTTATTCTTAGGGTGCCTTTTTGAAGCTTGTTTTTTCAATTAAGTTTAAGCAAGAAGAGAGAAAAGTATGATATAAGAATATACCAACTATATTTAAAAGTATTATTATTGGAACGTGGTCTGTATCAATCAAAAAAACCTTAACCCTTAATGATAAAAGTGAGTTTGGTCTGTATTCCGTGTATGACCACACCATTTAACACTGCTTTCAAATAAAGACTTTTATGAAGCAGAACCATTTGATGGGCTATTTCTATTCCCTCTCCTTTTTATTACCATTACTGCTTCTGTAGCCTGTTTCCTCACCACTTCTGTGACTTTGGGTAGTATAATTAACCTTGCTGGGCCTCAGTTTCTACATTTGTAATCAGATAAGGACACCAATGTTGCCAACTGTACCTCATAACTCAAAACATGACAATACTTGTGAATGTTGGAAGCACTTTAAAATATCATATGCATGCAGTATGTGATTACAGAGCATTTAGTATAGTGCCTTTTATAGAATGGGTGGTCCATAAATATTAACTGAATGAACAGAACCATTGTGATAAATGGCCCAGCCTTGTTACACAGAGATTGGAGGGTTAGGAGCCTGACTTACGTCTCTTACATATGTTTTATATCTGTAAGTGCCGGGTAATAAACAGGAAACACACAAATGATTGTGTCATATTTCTCTCCATTAAAATAATTTGAGAATTAAAATTTGACTATATTTCACCAATGCTAAGGTTTTTTTGTACACAGTAGCAAATGTTTTAAACGTTTCTTCATTTGAAAACTTTGTACCCTTTAAACTTGTTTTCAAGTGTTTATTTAAATTCTGGTTAGTTAACACACAGTGGTAATATTAGTTTCAGGCGTAGAATTTGGTGATTCATCGCTTACGTACAACACCCAGTGCTCATCACAAGTAAACTGGTTTTCAATAGGAATTAGTAATTTAGTTAGATTTTTAAGTGTATTGAAATGATTTAATACACTGCAGTATTTGCTCAAAATGTTCATATTTGAATAAAATTTTGTGCTTGCACCTTTAGACAACACTATAGTGTCATGAGAATGCTATGTACTCAAATTTCAAAGGCCTTGTTAAAATAATCACAGGAATAATCTCTGATAGTTTATGACCAAAGGGCACAAATGATAGGCTAAGCTAATTAAATTAGTGATCAACTTTTTTTTTACCCAATGAAATAGATTAATACAGGCTATTCATTTGATTAATGCAGACCAAAATATGTTACTGTTTCTCAAGAGCAAAATTTCAATCTGAAGCACCCAGTTACCAAAACTTTCTTTTAATTTGCCAGTTAATTGCATCAGTCACTCTTATGTATCTTTTCAACAATGTTCAGGAGAGTAGAAATAGTTAAGAGTAATCTTCAGCTGGAAGAGGTCATAGCCTCAATGGCAGTACTAATGGGGGAAAAAATTATACCTAGTTGATGAAGGCAAAAAGACTTCAAAGATTAATTTTCAAAGTAGCTACTAAGCAAATTCGAAACATCTTTGGGTTGGGTTGCTAGCCTAACTCTATACCGACATTTTAAATGGCTTCATTTTATATAGGTGTTTAGTAAAAGGCAATATAGGGTAAGGTTGAGAGCATGGACCCTGGAGCCAGACATGTGGGTTTGAACCCTAGGTATAATACGTAGGAACAGTGTGATCTTGATCTTACTACTTAACTCACTGGGTCTCAATTTCTTCATCTGCAAAATGTGGAAATAAGTCCTCACCTAACAGGCTGCAGGCTTTAACAGTCAAGCACTTAGACACAGAATAAATTATAAATGTATCAACTATTACCAGAATAAAGAAAATATTTACTTAAATGAGCCATGATAATTGTAATCATAATGTGAGACATAATTGTATGTATTACATAGATGTATGTATAGATAGATACAGAGATGACAAATGAAGCAGTGTTGTAGTAGTAGTAAACTGAAAATTATGTCTTAGATGAGGAATATACTGCTCGTACTGAGATGGAAGCATAAACAAGACTTCCTCCTTTCCCTTCCTGCCAAAAATCAAAACTTTACCTTTTTATAATGGATATGGGTTGAAGCAAAGCTGCGTTGACTTGGATTGGCACATTTTCGGAATCACTATTGTACTCCTTAAATACTGAGGATACAGGAAAGAAAGATATAAGTCAAATAGAATAATTCCTAGCCATAGACGTTTATATTTTTAATAACTTGATTCTATAGGATTTATTATCTAGCACTACAACACTTAGATCTATTCATAGAGCTTAAAAAATAAGTTCTACAGCTCTGAATCCAATTTAGGGCATACGAAAATTCTTGATGTTTAAAAAAGCCCTCAGAAATAGACAAGCCTCCCTTATTGAAATAAAATACTAAGTCTTCCATGATTTGAGTCAGGTAATGTTTTAGTTTTAATAAAGTTGGCTTTTGTCTGAATGGGACAAAATAAACAGATTGGCTAGTTCCTAAACCCTGTTACAGACAAAAAATATTTCTTAATACATGCTTAGGCCTTAGAGTTCAAGAAAGCAGGCATTCCTGACAGTTAGTGGTGGTGATCACTGAGCACCTCTAAGTAGGAGAACATAAAGGTAAAAACAAAAGCTCAAAAGAAAGCATCTATCTTCTCAATGAACAATCTCCTGCTTGGTTCTTAATTGCTAAATTCTTATCAAATGTGATTTAACTTCTTATCAGGTGTTGTTGTAATAGGATAGACTTTCCTTAGAAACTTTTATTTTTAACTATATAAAATTCATAAAAGCATTATTATATTTGCATACCTTCTTACAATTTTTCAAGGTAATAATACATATTCTCTATTACTATATTTAGCTATGATTTTTTCCTGCTATATAATATTCCACTGGGAGAATTTATCATAATTTTATTATTTTGTGGATAGACATTTGTATTGTTTCTTGTTTTTTCTTGCTTTTATATATAAATTTTCTGTAATAATAATGAAGGCATAATATTTACTGAATAAAAACAAGGTACATTTGTCTACATGACATACTTGCATAAAGCTCAAGAACAAGAAAAACTTTGTGATACCTTGTTTGGAAGTATATGCATATATAAAGAAAACTATTTTTTAAGTAACAAAATGTTAAACATAAAATGCATGACAGTGTTGCTGAGGATAAGATGGGGAAAAGCACACTGATGAAAAAGCATTTGTAATATTCTTTTATTTTTTTATTAAAAAAAATTTTTTTTAACGTTTATTTTACTTTTTTTAAAAAAAAATTTTTTTTTTCAACGTTTTTAATTTATTTTTGGGACAGAGAGAGACAGAGCATGAACGGGGGAGGGGCAGAGAGAGAGGGAGACACAGAATCGGAAACAGGCTCCAGGCTCCGAGCTATCAGCCCAGAGCCTGACGCGGGGCTCGAACTCACGGACCGCGAGATCGTGACCTGGCTGAAGTCGGACGCTTAACCGACTGCGCCACCCAGGCGCCCCTATTTTACTTTTTTTGAGACAGAGAGAGACAGAGCACGAACGGGTGAGGGTCAGAGAGAGAGAGGGAGACACAGAATCTGAAACAAGCTCCAGGCTCTGAGGTGTCAGCACAGACCCCGACGCGGGGCTCGAACTCACAAACCGTGAGATCATGCCCTGAGCCGAAGTCGGACGCTTAACCGACTGAGCCACCCAGGCGCCCCTGTAATATTCTTTTAAAAATATATTTATGGTGAGTTCAAGAAGGCCCCTTCTTAAAAATATGCTTTCTAACTTATGTAATATTTTTATGTGTAAAATGTAAATTTTTTTTATATTAGAAAATATTATATTTGTTCTTCAAACCAACTCTATGAGGCAGGTGGAGTAGATACAATTGTCCTTTTTTTACAGATAAGGGAAATGATATTTAAGTAATTTACCCAAGGTAAAATTGATGGTAAATTTTGGAGGGGTACTAGAAACATCTTTTCATTAATCAATCAATTAATTAATTTAATAAGCATATCCTCTGTTACTCCTCCTCTCTGGGAGAGGCACTACCTTCCATCTATAATGACTCAGCTACAAACCTGAGAATCATTCACAACGCTTCCCTATTTCTACTTCTACAACTAATTAGTTACCAATTCCAACTAATATTATCTCCTTGATAGACTTAAGTCAGTTCCCTTCTCATTATTCCCAGGGTCATGACCTTATAGATCAATCTATCTTCATTTTACCCTCAGATTGAGACAACCATCTTCTTACCTTGTCTCCAGTCAATTACTAGTCTTATCTCAATCAAATCCACTGTCAGAGTGAAAACCAGAGTGCCTGTTTTAACATTTGACTCTGACTTCCATTCCTAATATGCTTTTAATGGCTCCATATTCCCTCCAGGATGAAGTTGATGCTTCTCATTATGGCACTACGAAGCCCTCCACAGCCTGGCTCCTGCTGATGCCTCTAGATTTGTTCCTTACTATGCTACCAGCTCATGCAATACTAACTACTTGCTGGTTTCCAGGACACAGACTCTTTTAAAGACACAGGCCTGGAAATAATTCCTTTTGGAAATCTACATCTTATCAGACATATTACAGCAAACCCACGTTCCACATGAAGAGGAGCTTACAAAAAACTAGGATTTGAGCAGAGTTGTGGTTGACTGGTTGACATAATACCTCATTTTATAAAATGGAATGAATTTCATTAATTCATTCAATACTTATTAGGTGGCTACTACAGACTAGTCTCTATTTTAGGTCCTGAAATACTTCGGTGAACAAAATAGGTAAGTTCCTACTTCTGTGGAGTCTACATTCTATTTTTAACTATATTTTGCTATAATTATTGATTCACTTAATTTAAAAATTTCCCCCTTTACTATTTCAGAACAACAAAAAAAAGATTTTTTTTTTTTTTGGTCTCAAACATTTTTGCCATCTTTTGAAAGCTCACTGGCCTTTAGCACAGTGCATCTAGTACTGTCTACTGGGTAAATCAGCCCAGTTAAGATATTATCATCACTCCTGTCCCCAAACCTTACACATGCTGCTGCCTCTGCCTGCTGCAATTTTCTACTCCATTCTCTACTCTCTAAACCCAGTTGAATTTATTTACTTAGCTCTAATGTATCTTTCCAGAGTAAACTCAGTCAGCCATCGCCAGACATCTTTGCCTATCTAATGCACCAGCCCTCCCCCCAAGTCCAGAGCAAATCCAGTAAAATTGTATCATATTGATTTCTTGCTCAAAATCTTCCATTGGCATCCTATCATGCTTAGAATAAAATCCAGAGTCCTTACCATGGTTTTTACAAGATTTTATATCATTTGGCCATTGGCCAACTTTCCTAGTTCATTTCCTTCTAGTCTTCTTACTGCTCCCTCTGTTCCAGTTATGCTGGCCTTCTTGATGTTGTGACACATGCCAAATATGCTCCTGTCCCAGGACCTTTGCATATGCTGTTGTTCTCAGCTTGAAGTGTTCTTCTTCACATACTAGCATGACTTGCTTCCTTACTTCGTTCTAAAATCTGCTCACAACTTGCCTTTATGAAAAGTTTTCCCTAAACCCCCTACCTAAAGTAGGGCTTTCCTGTTACTCTCTTTCTTCTTTCCAGACTTTTTAATTTCTTTGTTGTATTTACCATTATTCTGACATTGCCTTACATATTTGGTTGTTTATTGTAGGTCCCACTCATCATAATATAAACTCTATGAACTCTTGTCTGTTTTGTTCACTGCTAAATCCCAACACCTACAAGTGTGTCTGATACATAGTAGGTGATCAATAACTGTATTTTGAATGAGTGAATGAATGAATGAATGGCACCAACCACAATAAGCTAGGGTCCCTATAGGTATTAAATCAGAGGGACATGTATTCCTCTATGTCCTCTTATAGCAGGCTGCATTATTGAAAACCTGTTTATTTGCTTCTTTTCCCCACTTTACTGTCACCTGCTAATGCACATAAACTGTCTTATCTTAATGCTTAGTATACGGTGGGACTAGAGTAGGCGCAATTAACATTTGCCATGAGAAAATGCATTGAGTGTTCCTCACTGTGCAAGGTACTGAGCTAGGTGTTCGGAATTTAAATTTGTTATCAGTCTAGAATAAGCGCCAGTTAGCAAACACAGATAGCCTAATCACATTGACCAACTTCCCCCTTAATGCTCTCCAGTACTTTCCAGTGCTACAGAGCTTAATAATTCTTCCCTCTGTTGTTTCCCTTACACTGAGTTCAATTTCTCTACCTTATTGCAATAGTAATGACCTCTGTTACAACAGTCTTAAATAAAGCCTTCCTTGTTTAACTTTCTTGAGTGCAGTTTTCCTTTGAAAGTTCCCATCATGTGTCTTTGTTCTCTCTTCAGTTTCTGCTGCTCTGTTACATAGTAGGAACCAATTTGTTCATTTCCTTAACCAAAGCTAGTCTCAAACCTGAGTCATGGTATAGACCCCTTTTATAAAGAGGGGTAAAAGGGGCGCCTGGGTGGCGCAGTCGGTTAAGCGTCCGACTTCAGCCAGGTCACGATCTCGCGGCCCGTGAGTTCGAGCCCCGCGTCGGGCTCTGGGCCGATGGCTCGGAGCCTGGAGCCTGTTTCCGATTCTGTGTCTCCCTCTCTCTCTGCCCCTCCCCCGTTCATGCTCTGTCTCTCTCTGTCCCAAAAATAAATTAAAAAACGTTGAAAAAAAAAATTTAAAAAAAAAGAGGGGTAAAAATTAAACTTCTTGCAGACCTCTAAACCTATGGAAACATATTTTTCTTTAAAATGTATACCACAGTGGGGCACCTGGGTGGCTCAGTCGGTTAAGCATCTGACTTCGGCTCAGGTCATGATCTCATGGTTTGTGAGTTCAAGCCTGCGGGCAGCTCAGAGCCTGGAGCCTGCTTTGGATTCTGTGTCTCCCTCCTTCCCTCTCTGCCCCTCCCCTGCTTGCACGCTGTCTGTCTCTCTCTCTAAATAAATAAACATTAAAAACATTTAAAAAAATTAAAAAATAAAATGTATACCACAAAAGATAACTTTTATAACTGGTATCTTTAAAAAGATTATCATCAAAATGAAAAAACAAATTTCAAACACTATTGTGGAAATTTTGACCCTGAAGTTGCATGTCTTCTTACCTTCTAAGTTTTCCAGAGATCCTGGGAAAACAGTTTGAAAAACTAGTTAGAACCATGACCAATTTTCTTCCTGGTGAGATAACTATTTTCATGAAAAATATGTGGTAAGAGTTCACCTTGAATTTTAACATATATATATATGTTAACCTACAAATAGGTTGATTTTGCTTAAAATGATTTTGCTTTACAAGGTGCTTTTTCAAAGAAAAGTTCCAACTGCATCTTAATTGGTATTAACTTTTAAATACTACTAGGCAGTGTTTTCTTGCTTATCTGTGTATAACATGCAAATAATATGTCTGAAAATTTCCTAGGATGAACTATGTAACATATCGTAGGAACACATAAGACAGTCCAATTCCTTGTAGATCTTTTCTCCCTCAGATTCATGTTCATTCCTTTACAAAGCCAATTACTCAGACAGGTCCTGAACAACACAATAGAGATAACTAATATTTTCCAGCTAGTATTAATAATTTATAATTTCAAAGAACTCAGCATAATGCATACACTATTTACAGCAATCTGGATGGACATATGGAGGGGAAACTTGCAGAAGGGTATTCAGCACCTAGGACTTTTTGTCAGAAACAGCAGAAGCTGTGGTAGGCAGGCAGGTGGGGTTAGAGGAGAACAGGACCACAGGAAGGCAAGAGCAACTAAATATGTATATTCTGTTCAGGGTTGTGAAAGCCAAGAATGCAAGCTGAAGGAATTCCTGAGATACCAACTCCTGAAAGATTTGTGGATTTCAGGTTGTTGACATTAAATCTAAATATACCGGGATGAAATAGTTGGTAGAGTTGGGTTTTTTTGTTTTTTTTTTGTTTTTTGCCCTTTATGCAGGTTTTTTTTTTTTTGGCACGTTCCTGGTTGATGCATATAGTATGTGATCCATAAATGTGGATTAACTAAAATACAAGAATCTTCTGGCTCTAATTCTATTGCAAAGCACACATATGTTAGCTTTTCTACTCTGAAGAGAAAGGTAAAATCAGTGTCGTTTAAGGCAGCAGAGGCTTTAATGAGGGTGAGTCATAGCACTCAGGGAGGCAAACCTATTTATTTTTATTACACAACATGTTTAACTGGGACCATTTTAAAAAGGCCAAATGACAGACAGGGGCCAAGATTAGATGCATCCTCAGTAGACAGCTGGCATGCCCTGCCAGAACAGGATTTAGAGGAGTGTAGCTGGTAAGAAATAGCCAACAATTGGGGGAAGGGGGAAGTGGAGAAAAATAAACTCCCTGAAGAAAGTAAAAAAAAAAAAAAAAAAAAAGAGAAAAAGAAAAAGAAAAAAAGAAAAAAGAAACAGGTCACAGTAATTTCCCCCAGGACTAAAATGTGTGACATAGCTTTTGCATTAAATCAGAAATTTCAGAGTAAGAGGAACTAGGAAAGAACCTAAACCATGGGGAATAATGTCGCTATTGTCTTTGGGAGGGCTCAAATAAAAAGTTACTGAGTCTTTTCCAAACCAACTAGCTTAATGGTGTGCTATTTCTCAAAAAGAACTTGCTTCTAGGAAAAAGGAATTAGGTGTGTTTTCCTATTTCACATTTAATTACACTAGTGAATTTGATAACTAATCGGCTAAGGTGCATATGGTGAAAAGAAACTTCCTTGCACTGCAGCAAAAATGTATTCCAACACTTACCAGGTGACCTAATATTGTACATATGACATCATGGAAGCAAATTAATTGTTGGCCATTCCCAAAAGTTATGATGCTGTTTCTAGCTTCCTCTAAAAACGACTGTCCTATCTATAGTCAGTCTTTCCATGGACGTCACTTGAATTTAAACTAAGCAGGGCGCCTGGGTGGTTCAGTTGGTTAAGCCTCTGACTCTTGGTTTCAGCTAAGGTCAGGATCTCACACTTTCATGAGTTCGAGCCCCACATTGGGCTCTGCACTGGCAGCACAGAACCTGCTTGGGACTCTCTCTCTCTTCCTCTCTCTTTGCCCCTCCCCAGTTCATGCTGTCTCTGTCTCTCTCAAAATAAATAAACTTAAAAAAAAATAACTAACTAAGCAGTAGTTTAGTGCATGAGCTTGCATTTGGGCTTTGAGGATCTTCCCTTGAACACATTTTTTTAAACTTTTTTCCAGAAGCTATACAAAAAAATTGTCCAAGCTTAAAACAAGTGAATGAATGGTGAACTTCTGAGATGCATGAATCCAAGAGTCAGAGGTTTCATGTACTAAATAAACATAGAAAAGAGGCAAAGATGTCTTCTGGATTCCGAACTACGGAAGTTTCAGGGGAAGTTGGAGTTGCACTGTATACCAGAACACTGCGAGAGAGAGATGGGGCTCTGTGCCCAAGTCCTGAGGGATACAGGGGAAAGAGGCGGTGCCTCTGTATTGTCAGAAACTCAATAAATTTTTGTTGACATAATAAGGATGACTTTTGATATGGCAGTTATGAATAATTCTGCACAGTACAAAAGTTGCTACAGAAAGTTAAATTTAACTATAAAATCATACAGAAATTTTCCAATAAGTTGAAAGTTGTGTAGTTGTAATGTCTCAATGCATTACATTTGGGGGGAGGATGGAGGAAACAAAATGGAGAGAACAATATAAAGTGATTTTTAAAAATTAAAGCATAAAAGATGACAAGTTTGTTAGATGTTATATGATGACTTTCTCATTCAGAACTACTTAAAGATAATTGTTTCTTTGATGAAATACATATTTTCCACATATACATATATATTTGATGTATATCCTCATGTATATTTTTCCTAACGGTAAACGAGTCTTTATAAGTTAAAAAAAATCTAAATATAAACAATATAATGCATTCCTAGCAAACTGTTGCTGTGAAATATGAACGGTATAGGTCAATGACTATATCTAAAAAACTAAGATTTTGAGAATATGTATCTATTTAATACATAAATCCATATACTTATGGCACAGAGCATTGATTTAAATGTGGGGAAAGATCTCCTTAAAGCAAATAATTTCAGGTCACTTTGTGTGTAGAAAGATGATTCTTAGGGCAGTCCCTCAAATAACAAGGAGAGAAAAAGGGAGATAATTTAATTAAGGTGCTTTTAAAAATTTTTCAGTTTCCTAGCATGGCTGCTGAGAGAGGAGCCCAGAGTAAGTAAACAGAAAGTAAGGAGGAGAAGCGTGAAGAATGTAGGAAAAGAGGACCTAGGGAGCTTGTCTTAGCCATTGGGAAATTGCTAGGGAATGTGAAAGAACAAGGGATTTCATCTTGAACTAGAAGTTTTCTGTTATGCAATCCTAAAAACATAAACCTTGTCTTTGTCTTCAGATTTTCAGGGTTCGGTAGAGACTTTGTCAGTTTTTTATCACAAAAATATTTTGATATACACTATAGTAAATTGAGCTTCAGAGGGACAACTATATTTATTTTTAACATACACTGCTTTGACAGTCCAAAAAAGTTTTTATTATGGAAAATTTCAATAACGTAACAAGGTAGAGATTAATATAATTAACTTATCATCTAACTTAAAAAATGGTCAACTCATAGTTGATTTTGGTTTATAAAATCCACTACATCCTCCACTGCCTGCCTGCTTTGGACTATTGTGAAGCAAATGCCAAACATCGTATCATTTTATTCATAAATATTTCAGTGTATTTCTTTAAAATATAAGGACTTAAAAAAAAAACTCATGATACCATTATCCTGCATAAATTTTTTATCAATATTTACCAAATATTTCACCAATAATTTCTTTTCATAATCATCTAGCCACTGTTCAACTTTTCCTAATTGTCTCATAAATGTTTTTAACTCTTTCAAGTTCAGATCCATATAAGGTCCAAATTTTGCAACTGATCGATGTATGTCTTCTCCTTCTTTTACTCCAAACCTTTCCTTTCCATGTCTCTCTTTTAATTCCTATAAATTTACATTTTTATGAAAATGTGCTATATGTCCATTAGAGTCTAGATTGTGCATGACTAGTAAATTATAACAAAATTTTGAATTTTACCAATCTATTAGATGAGAAAATATATCTCAGTGGATTTTAACTTATTACATGTGATACTGAGCATCATTTCACATATTTGAGAGCCACATGCCTTGATTTCTTTTTTGTGATCTTACTACTCATATCTCTTGTCCATTATTCTATTGTGTTGTTGATTATTTTCTTCTCTACTTTTATAAGTCTTTTATGTATTAAGGATATTAATTCTTTGGGACATAAATTGCAAATATTTTTGTCCAAGTGTATCATTTGTCTTTTATTTTGGTGTGGTGGTTGTGTGTGTGTGTGTGTGTGTGTGTGTCTTGATATACAAATAAAAGTTTATTTTTATGTAGTCTACTGTGTTAGAGGCTACATAGCGTAAAGAGCCTGGCTCAAATCTCTCTTCTCCTAGAGCTAAGATATTATTATCTCTGAGTTTTTCTTCCTTTCCTTTTTAATCTCAGTTTCATTGAGGTATAATGAACAAATATAATAATAATAAATCGTGGTAATTTGATACATGTATACATTGTGAAAAGATTCCTCCCCACCATCTAGTTAACTAGTACAACCATCACCTCACATATTTATCTCTTTTTGGGTGTATATGAGAAGAGTTAGGTCTATTCTCATTGCAAGTTTCATTATACAATAGAGTGTTATCAACTATATATATTTATTTGTGGAATGAATTTGATAAGTTGATGCTATCTACTGTAGCACTTTTGTGAGCATGAAATAAGCCTACCTGTGTAAAACTCCATCACTTGCTGGCTATTATAAAATAGCTGTTCAATAAATACTAGTTCTCTCTTCCCAACACCCTTTTCTATACTATATGTACACAGCCTAATGATACAGAATGAATCATGTCTTTGCCTTGAGATTCTAGGGAAGAATAGCTTTTCCTCAGGTAAGGTCAGTGGATGTCAAATACTGTCCCAGGAAGCTGAGCTGCATCTCTTAACCTTTTCCAGATTATAAAAAATCTCCTTGGATTGCCAAAATGAACTGGGATATTTACTGGCTCTTATGAAGCATGACTTATCAGGTTAATTTAAGAGCTCAAGTGTTTCAGAGGACATTCGTCAGTTGGATTAGAAACATCTTATTAACCAGCAGAACTTATCATAGCATTACCTGGCTCTATAATTAGAGGTTACTAGGAGTAATGGGGAGAAATTAATAAGGTAACAATAAAAATAACAATGAAGATTACTCTTCTGATGAATGCAAAAATTGATGTACCTTTCAAGGCTGCAAGAAGCTCTAGATGATTGTGTAGGACGATGTCTGCTTCTAAGGAGACATAATATAAATGCCCACCATCCACTGTGTGGATGAGTTATGAAAATAGGATCCAGGCTGATCTGAAGAGTTCTGGGAAAATCTCTAGAAAGAAAGAAACGTTGAGATAAAACAAATTAATAAGTGAGACATATATATTTAACTTCAGAAAATAATTATTTAGGGACAGTTATTAACACATATTTAAGAATGATGGAGATGGGGTGCCTGGGTGGCTCAGTCAGTTAAGTGTCAGACTTCGGCTCAGGTCATGATCTCATGGTTCGTGAGTTTGAACCCCGCGACAGGCTCTGTGCTGACAGCTTGGAGCCTGGAGCCTACTTGGGATTCTGTGTCTCCCTCTCTCTCTGTCCCTCCCCTGCTCGCTCTCTGTCTCTCTGTCAAAATAAATAAACATTAAAGAATTTAAAAAAAAGAATGATGGAGATAATTACATATGAATCCCTTCTCATCAAATTAGGTTTTGAAGGACCTTTACTTGAAATCTTCTTGTTATCAGTTAGACAGTAGTCTTTATTTTAGCCATTTTATTGATCACCATAGAATTAACCCCTCAAATTATTCCGGGTAAGTATGGATTTACATTATAAACTACAAAAGTTGGTCTACAGACATGACAGACATGGCAAAAGAAATTAACACTTCAAAACACTACCAATTTAGTGACCTACTTTTAAGGAAGATTAACCTATAGTGAGGATGTGAAACTAAATTAAATTCCAGTTAAATACAAATATTTTTCTTCACATACTGAGTCATCTGATTCAGACCCCGCAGGGTGCAGTGTTACCTTGCTTGGTGAACTGCATAATTATTTATAGAGTTTCTCAGCATAAAGCTTACCCCTTATCTAACTTTACACAGGCAATCTAGTTAGTGACTCTCATAGAGATACCCTGCTGCATAATATGGTCCCACATGGTAGGTCAGGGCCCAGATGCCCCTTTTTCCATTCTTTGTTGATGGTTTGAAAATATCAGGACAATGACTGCATGCCACATTGGTTTCATAATTCCTAATCTAATGTCTCTACAGGGGGCTCTAATTCCATATAATGTGTATAAAACACAGAGATAATTGTTACTTATTATTGAGAATGGAGGTTCAAGGACCTATTGTGAAGCTTTGTACTTATTGATGGAATTCTAAAACTAGGTTATAAAAAAGTCATTTCTTGATGAAACATTAATGATAAATAACAAGCCTTCAGGAGGCTAAAATACTTAACACTCAAAGACATTTCCATTTGAAGCATTTTAAGAATATGAACTAATGGAATGCAAATTGTATTTCTCATAGGGTACAATATTAGTTCTACGATGAAACTGATTCAGTGTTAATTGAATGAAATCTTTTAAGTTCTTAAAAGTAACAATTTGTATGTGTTTTAAAGAGAATGATTTTTGACTTAGATAATGTATATGGTTGACATTAGGCCAATTAGACATGTTTCTCTTGCTTAAGAATAGGGGAAGAGAAAAACTTCATAGAAACAGTGGTGAGAACATTTTCTTACTGCCTAAAGTAAAAATGAATCAGAAAAGAGAAATACGGGATGCTGTTGTCATCTAAGGGAAAGCCTCCTGGAGCCAGAAAGAACCTGATAAAGTCAAGATTAAGTTGCCCATTTTCTTTGAAGTTTGTAACATTATCCTAAACATAGCTTTAAGGGGGCGCCTGGGTGGCGCAGTCGGTTAGGCGTCCGACTTCAGCCAGGTCACGATCTCGCGGTCCGTGAGTTCGAGCCCCGCGTCAGGCTCTGGGCTGATGGCTCGGAGCCTGGAGCCTGTTTCTGATTCTGTGTCTCCCTCTCTCTCTGCCCCTCCCCCGTTCATGCTCTGTCTCTCTCTGTCCCAAAAATAAATAAAAAATGTTGAAAAAAAAATTAAAAAAAAATAAATAAATAAACATAGCTTTAAGAAAATTCTGTAGAATAACTGGGATGCATAAAAGTTTGAGGGACTAATTCCAGGTTGTCAATGTATTAATTTGCAGTTAGAATGGGGACAATCATATGGGACTAGAATACTCAATTGTATTCTAGTATTGTATTCTCTCTCTATAATCAAGCTCTATAGTTAAAACTAAATCATAATCAAGAAGATGCTATTTCAGAGTAGAATCTGAACAAAAAGAGTTAAATGAATTAAATATGGAATTGCTTCATACTAAGGTGTCTTAACACTCCCCTCTCACGAAGTAAGGGGTTTGCCAATGACACTGAAATCAGTAAAGTTCATCAGCTATCACCACCTCTATCCATCTACACTGGAGGAATAGCCTTGCCATTTGGATTGAAGATACCTGATGGCTAAGGGCTCTTTCTCTACCATACAGAGTGCTTGAATGGGCACTTCTAGCAGCAGCCTATATGACTCTCTTTCTATTTCTGTGCTGATGAGTTTCCTTGTTGATGGACATATTACTTTTGTGTGTGTGTGTGTGTGTGTGTGTGTGTGTGTGTGTGTACGTGTATGTGCAATGCACATGTGTATAATCAGACTGGAGTAAGCCTGGTTGTATGGCCTATCAGTCATCTTGTCTCTTTCTAGTGACTGCTTATATCTTTACCAATTTATTACTTGTTGCTTTTAAAATCTACTTCTCTGTGGACAAGTTCACTTATTTCTTGTGATCTTTGAGGGACATCTCTGTATAGCCCCATACTTACTAATTAAATGTCATTCTATACTTTCTCTTAGCAAAATAAACAAAGAATAAATGGCTGTGGCATAACAAAATTCTGACAATTAATAAAACTGTTCTACCTCTTCAGCAAATGAACTTTTTTTTTAGTAGTGCTAAACAAATTTCCATTTGATGGTACAATGATTTAGTATAATGAATAATTTGAATTATCTGTGGTTGTAACTATCTGTTGAATGATTTAAAGCATATGAGCACCACTCATATAAATCCTATATAATCATCATATGAGCTGACATAACATCAGGGAAAAAATTCGAGATTTGTTCCCAAGCTTGGGCTCCATATTATCTCCACTTAGTCCTTTGTCCTAGTTTGTTCTGAATGTAAGCTTTATAACATTATTATGAACAAAAAAAAAAAAATGCTATCTTCTTATTGCATATAAAAGAAAAGTGGAGTCTTAACCTGCAAAAACAACCTATCCCATCTAATTTTTTCACAAACTGTGATCCTGGGATTTGTATGAAAGTATCACTGGACGATGCTGAACAATACTGCATGAGCGAGGGCTTGCGTGTAGTACTTTGAATTACCTCATGATATTTGCTTTAAGAAGATCAACTCTGCTTTCTAAATTCTATTAAAAAATCAATTTGGTTGCTAAAATCAGGACTCTCATTTAAAATTTTTTCAAGACATTAGTCAATCCCTCTGTGAATAACTAATTCTTTATGGGCAATATCAGCACTTTAGAAGTTACCTTATTGAAACCACAATGCTAGCTGGCAACAGAGTGCTTTCTTGCATCACCTCTAGTATAGTAGATAGAATCCTGAGCTAAGAGTTAAAAGATCTAGATTTTAATCCTGATCAACCCTATGATTGCAAACAAATTATTTAATCCTTGTCTATTGGTCTCTGTCATGGGTTGAATTGTATCCCCTCAAATTCATATGTTGAAATCCTAAGCCTTAGTACCTCAGAATACGACCTTATTGGAGATAGAATCTTTACAGAGGAATCAAGTCAGAAATGAGGTCATGGGATAGACTCTAATCTGATAGGATGGATGTTCATTTAAGAAGGGAAAATTTGAATAGAGACATACAGCGAGAACTATGCAAACATAAAACTAGGGCAGAGCCCTGGATCAGATCTTTCCCTCATGGCCCTCAAAAGGAACTGGCACTGACAACAACTTGATTTCAGACTTCAGAAATTTGAAACAATAAGTTTTTGTTGTTTAAGTCACTCAGTTTGTGGTACTTTGTTATGGTAGCCCTAGCAAACTAATACAGGCTTCTTTAATGCCAAGAGGTAACAATGAAATCCTTCTAGATCAGCCCTCCAGAACTTTTAGCTTCTCTTGTGCTTTAATGAAATTATTCTCCTATCTCTGTGCTGTTACAATCATATTTCTGAAATGCAGATCTGGTCTTGTCTGTGTCTTGCTTAAAGCTCTTCAATGAAACACCTACAGAGTTAAGTAAGATTCATTCCCCCACATATGGCAGACAGTGTTTTTCATGGTCTGATCCAAAGCCACCTTTTCAGGTAAGGTTTTGACCCCTAAATGTCATTGTTGTCCATTTTCTCCCTGAAGAGTCCTGCCCTTTCCTTCAGTTTGGAGATGGTGACCAAGTGCAAGGGAATTTTGGGAACAGGAGCCTCGATAGTGTTGGAGATTACAAGGGAGAGGAGATGTGGAATGGGAGGAAGAAAGAAAAAATGGTAATATCACATAGTCTTTGTGTAAAACTTCACTGATTAATGTTTTGGTCCAAACAAAATGAATTTGAAGGTATATACTCAGATTTTTTGTGTTGTCAAAAATTTTCCAAACTTCCGGTGGCATGAATTGCTACTCTGTGAAATATTTTTAAAATTAAAATGTAATGTTTTATATATGAAGGCAGATACCTTAATAAAGCTTTTCTATGTGCCCAGTCAAGACTAGTAAGCTTTGCTCAATGTTGACCAAGTACACTGTCTAAACCTCTTCTCTTCATCGTGCATTACAGGAGGCAAATACAGTCCTCCACCTCACAAAACTGTCAGCTATTTGAAGTCAAGGATCACATTGTAATTATTTCTTCCAATTTACTATATATAGCAAAATAAGTAACTTTAATATAATTTTTAAGATATTAAAGTATAAATAATTTTCTAAGAAATTACTATAGTATTGTCATATACCAGCTGTTCATATACAAGTCCAAAATTGCATGGAAGAATCAAAACCTATCTTTTAAATTTTTTAAAAAATTTATTTTAGAGAGAGATAGAGAGCAAGCAAGCGGGGGAGAGGGGAAAAGGGAGAGAGAGAATCTTCTTTTTTTTGACATTTGTTTATTTTTGAGAGACAGAGAGAGACAGAGCATGAGCAGGGGAGGGGGAGAGAGAGAGAAAGAGAGAGAGAGAGAGAGAGAGAGAGAGAGAGAGAGAGAGAGACAGAATTTGAAGCAGCCTCCTGGCTCTGAGATGTTTGTTAGCACAGAGCCTGATGCAGGACTCAAAGTCACAAACTGCGAGACCATGACCTGAGGCTAAAGTCGGACACGCAACCAACTGAGCCCCCCAGGTGCCCTTAGGAGAGAGAGAATCTTAAGCAGTCTCCACTCGCAGAGTGGATCCCGACACAGGGTAGAATCTCATGACTCTGGGATCGTGACCTGAGCCAAAATCAAGAGTTGGATGCTCTAGGCTCCATGCTGACAGCACGGAACCTTCTTGGGATTCTCTCTCTCCCTCTCTCTCTCTCTGCCCTTTCCCTGCTCACTTGCTCTCTCCCTCACTCTCTCTTTCCCTCTCTCAAAATAAATAAAAACTTTAAAAAAGGGGGTCAGATGCTCAACCAACTGAGCCACTCAGGTGCCCCCTCAAAATCTTTCTTTAAATATAAAAGTCCCTGCTACTGCTCACCTATGGGAATGAGCACAAGAGAAACAGCCCAATTGCAAGTCAACCCCTGGTTCTCAGGGTTCACTGTTGAAATCACTGTTGTTTTTTTTCTTTTTGCATAGCAGCCCTAAAGGCCCTACTTTCAGCTGCCATCTGTGGAAGACTGCCTACTCTTTGGGATGCCCTTTATCACCACCACTGGCCATGATACTCCATAATAATTTTGTTTGTACCATCCCAAACACACCTTCCAAATCCATCTAGCCCTTCTCCTGTGACCCAATAACCAATATAGACAGAAACTTTATTTTAGAGATAAAGATGATAACTGGAGTATACTTAGGGAGAGAAATGGCTTTGTTCACAGTCTATCAAGTCCTTTATATTTAGGATCATGTGACAATGCCTTTGGAATTTTAGGGGACCCAGTTAGTATGCAATTATATCAAAATGGAAAAGATTATCAGCAGCGGAAAGGAATTTAGGGATAGAGTTGGGGAAGTACAGGGTTGGGGAAGGATAGGGTTGGGGAAGATGAAAAGTGTGGAGGCTGTAAATGGAAAAAAAAAAAAAAAAAAAAAAAAAAAGAGCTCATAATTCACCCAGGTCCTGTGTATATATTTCTTGACTGCTCAGATGAAAATTAAATTATGGGTGGGGGGGGGAGGTTATATTGAAGCACAAACCCTCTGAATTTTAGCAGCTTAATTGGTAGCTTTTTAAAAACTGGAAAAAGTTTTAAAATTACAAATCCAAATTCTATGAAATAGAACCATTTTAGTGCTTCCAGACCCTATTAAGTTTTAACATTTTTTCCTGAACTAAGTGTGGAAGATTAAGGTAACATAATTTGGCTCCTGGGTCAGCCTTGGCATTCTTCACCTTGCCCAGATGTATATGATTACATTTTCTATTATGTGAGCCATGGGGACATATGGTATTTTCATCAAAAAGTGATGAAAGAAAACATCTTTAGGAAAGTTGAAAATATTGCTTAACTTAGGAAACAAGTTTCTGAGACTGTTTTCTTTCTTTCTCTCTCTTTCTTTCCCTTTCTTTCTTTCTTTCTTCCTTCCTTCCTTCCTTCCTTCCTTCCTTCCTTCCTTCCTTCCTTCCTTCCTTCCTTCCTTCCTTCCTTCCTTCCTTTCTTTCTTTCTTTCTTTCTTTCTTTCTTTCTTTCTTTCTTTCTTTCTTTCTTTCTTTCTTCTGCTTGGCTACCTGGCAGTCTTAGTGTAGCATGTGTGTGTGGAGTGTTGACGGATCGGGTACAGTTAGAGAATAAGCAAACAAATCAACCAAAAATACATAACTCACAAGACGTTGTTGAATTCTAGATTATGATTTACACAAAAGGAATAAGGAAAGAAAGAAATGAGTAATACATGTAGAAACTGACAAGTTTTATTTCTGAAAAACTTTGGCAAATGGTAAAGATACTTGTTAAAAAGTCAGATTACTTAGTCTTTTTCCAGTGTTTCTGGACTTAACCCTTGATTAACTGGAAAGTAGGCTGAAGACTACAGCTGTTCTTCCTGCTGCACTTTGGGCAAAAGTTAGGCTTACATTCTCCCCTCTACCTAATGAGTTAGGAGTATAAATTGATAGTGACTAGCTGTCGCTTCCCACAGGGAAGTTTGAGTTCAGTCTTGACTAATGCTTTCTAAGCTGAGCACACAGTCCGTAAATTTTGGTTGGATGAAGAATCACTATGTTCTCATAAAATGTTTGCTTTCCTTTTGGGGATTTTAGTGTATGCTGGATTCAATATCTGTACCCACATTCTAAGAAAACAAAGCATAGCATTTCAAAAATCAAAACACCGAAATAATTAGAGTGGAAGGACAGTATTAAGACTATTTTAACCACATTTTTTTTTTGGTCCCTCTACAGCTAGGAGTATTTTTCCCCCTGAAAGCAAAACGCAACTAAAAGTTGTATCAACAGTGTATCCATTTAACACAATTGTCTAGGACCAAAGAGATGATAATCTCATTTTCTAGGAAACAGTTTTCACTGAGAACACATTTTAAAGGATTGATACTAAAACTAATCCACATGGTAAAATTAATGTCAAGACATTAAATAGGAAATTTATCTTGATATTACAGGATTAAAAAATGTAAAATTTTTGCTTTGAAATCAAGCGTTTTCCTATGAAGGAGACAGTCATTAAGTACAATAAGAATATGGCTGAAGAAGTATTTATCTTAGCAATTATAATAATGCTTTTATGTTAGCTACAAACACCAAGCACATTAGCATTTGGATTTATTTATTTAAATAATCTAATGAAAAATCTATTTCTAGTACTTTAATAGGCAGGAGCCATTTCTAAATAGAGAATTGGGTCTTCAAAATGGAAAAACTTTTTTGTGTGTGTGCAGACCACTCTGTTACATTGCTCCTGAAATGATAAAGTAATTAGAAATTCAGCCCAATACAAATATTAGAATGTGCATGAAAGTACTTACTCCAGATGGATGTGTTCTCTGGAATATTTTCTATCTTTGCCTTCAAAATACATTTTTTTTCCTAAGAAGCAAAATGCTAGAAAATAAATAACATTGGTTAGGAAATACATAAATAATATGCCAAGAAATACAGAAAGGCTTGAAAATCTTTTAGAAAATAAGCAGATTTAAAGACAATAACCAAATAATAAAAAATAATAGAGGAAAATAATTTTCAAGAGTAAATATAAGAGGTGCAGGGAATATATTAGTAATAAAATTACACTGAAGAAAAAAACAATGGTCATTCTCTATGTCCATGATGTATTTATCTTTACTGTATTAAATTTTAGTGACAGTTCTTTCTTTAGTACTTTTGTGAAATGCTCGTGCTCCTGTGGTCTGAATTTATGTTTGAGTTTATTTCTTGTTGATAGTAAGTGATACTTATAAGCATAAATAGGTCCTTGGCACTAGTCTCATTAATTAATGCATACAAAGGGCTCATCCGTTTTAATCTAATCATATTTAAACCACCAGTTCATGGGTATGGCTCTTTTCTATTCAAATGCCCTTCTTTATTAGTGATAAAATTCTCAGCGACATTCTTTTTGAATAACTTCATTCAAGGCATAAAATATGAAATAGTACAAAATATGGAAGTTTATAGTAAGATCCACTCTTTATATGAGATTGGTTTGTTTTAAGAAGGACTAAGTAAGGATGTGATAGTAACATTGAAGGACTAAAATACAAACTACAACGATTTTCTCAGCATGAAGTGAAATGGAAGTCTGGTATTTTTCTGGTAAATGTGACAAGGCAGAAATATCTACACATCTTGCTCTTTAAAGTATGTACCCAGGGGCACCTGAGTGGCTCAGCCAGTTAAGCATCCAACTTCAGCTCAGGTCTTGATCTCATGGTTTGTGAGTTTGAGACCTGTGTCAGGCTCCGAGCTAACAGTTTGGAGCTGGAAGCCTGCCTTGAATTCTGTGTTTCCCTCTCTCTCTGTTCCTGCCCCACTCACACTCTGTCTCTCTCTCAAAAATAAATAAACATCAAAAAAAAAAAAAAAAGAATCCAACAGCTGGGATGCCTTTTCAACTCCTAATGGATTTAATTAGTGGTAAAAGTTGAATTTTACAACATCGACAAAAATAAGGGCAGAGGAGTGGATGAAGAAGAGAAGAAAGCAACATAATGAGGAGCAAAGAGAAGAAATAATTTCAAAAAATATGTCTTAATTTCTTCCTGACTTTTTAAGAGAGCTAGTTTTATAAATCAGCTAAAACTATCTTGCTTAAACTTCCAAGAATTACTGTTGTGGACTGAATATCTGTGGCCCCTCGCTCCAAAATTCATAGGTTGATATCTAACCCCCAGTGTGATAGGGTTTAGAAGTGGGGCCTTTGGGAGGTAATTCGGTCATGAGGCAGCGGCCATCATGAATGGAATCAGTGCCTTTATAAGAGGCCAGAGAGCCAGCTCTTTCTACCACTTGAGGATACAAGAAGTTAGCTGTCTGGAACCCAGAAGAGGGCCCTCACTGGAACCCCACCACTCCGGTATCCTGATCTTGGACTTCCATCCTCCAGAACTGCAAGAAATAAATTTTGTTTGCTTATAAGTAAAAAATAATAATAATAAAAAAAATAAAATGTGTACCGAATATGGTTTTAGAATGTATTTGAAATTGTTCTTTTTACCTCCCACTACTCACTGATTAAAGTATTATTCTAGAGACAATTTCACAAGAAATGTTTTCAAAATATAAATACTTACAGTTTAGACACTTGATTATTTTCTTGGAAACATTCTGCAATTCATATGAAAGGCAAAACTTCAGTGATACATTTTTTAAACATTTATAAAATTTAATTTATAAAATTAAATATATAAGTTACATTATATATCATTAATATATATTAATGCTTTATTCAAAAATATAAAAATATTAAAATAGTAATAATATTAAAATAAAGTATTTATTTATATATATTACATTTTCAAAGCAAATAGATCACTAATAAACCTAAAAGCCATTTTTGATGTTTATTATTTTCACATCTTTATAGTGTTTCCTTTAATTTACCAGCTCCTCCTATGCGAAATGCTGGCTTCTATCACACTAGAACCCTTGTGGTTTTTTGTCACTGTTCATTGCCTTATTTATTTATTTATTTATTTATTTATTTATTTATTTATGTTAACCTACAGTGCAATATTGGTTTCAGGAGTAGAATTCCGTGATTCACCACTTACATAAACAACCAGTGCTCATTATAACAAGTGCCCTCCTTAGCACCCATCACTCATCTGGCCCATCCTCCTCCCCACTTCCTCCAACAACCCCTTAGTTTGTTCTCTATTTTTATGAGTGTCTTATTTTTTTTCCCTCTTTTTTTTTCCCCTTCTTCCCATATGTTCATCTGTTTTGTTTGTTAAATTCCACATATGAGTGAAATCATATGGTATTTGTCTTTCTCAGACTGACTTACTTCATTTAGCATAATACACTCTAGCTCTATCCACGTCATTGCAAATGGCAAGATTTCATTTTTTGATGGCTAAGTAATATTCCATTGTATATCTATCTATCTATTTATCTATATACACTATCTATCTATCTATCTATCTCTAATATACACATACTACATCTTTTTTATCAATTCATCAGTCAGTGAACGTTTGGGCCCTTTCCATAGTTTTGCTACTGTTGCTAAAGCTGCTATAAATGGCAGGGTGCATGTACCCCTTCGAATCAGCATTTTTGTATCCTTTGGATAAATACCTAGCAGTACAATTGCTGGATTATAGGGTAGTTCTCTTTTTAACTTTTTCAGGGAGCTCCATACTGTTTTCCAGAGCAGCTGTACCAGTTTGCATTCCCACCAGCAGTGCAAGAGGGTTCTCTTTTCTCTGCATCCTCGCCAACACCTGTTATTTCCTGTGTTTTTAATTTAGCCATTCTGCCAGGTGTGAGGTGGTGTATCATCATGGTTTTGGTTTGTATTTCCCTGATGATGAGTGATGTTGAGCATTTTTTTTCATGTGTCTGTTAGCCACATGGATGTCTTCTTTGCTGCTTCCTCTTTTGTGAAACACAACATGCACAGTTCAGCTCCTCTTTCTCTCTGACAGCTGTGCTCATTCTTGTCCCCAATTACCTTGGAAGCTTCTTTTCCTCTTCCTTCTCTGACCTGTTTATGTCCTAAGGGGTGCTCTTCCCTCTTTCTTTTCACACAACTCACTCCCCCTTAGTAATCTTATCACTCCTATCACAAGCCCTAAACTGTGGCTACCAACCCATCTTTTATGTAGAGTAGAGGATGGCAAACTTTTTCTGAAAGGGCCAAATAGTAGACAATTTAAGTCTGGCAGTCCATACGGTCTCTGTCACAACTAGCCAACTCTGCTGTTGTAGCACAGACACAGCCATAGATAAGACATGAACAAATGAGCATGGCTGTGTTCCAATAAAACCCTGGAATTTGAATTTCATGCAAATTTCACATGTGATGACATACATTAGGGGCTGAATTGTGTTGCCCCCAAATTTTTATGTTGAAGTCCTAGCTCCTAGTACATCAGGATGTGGCTGAATGTGGAAATTGAGTCTTTAAAGAGGCAATTCAATGAAAATGAGGTCATTATGGTGAGCTCTGATCCATTATGACCGGTACCCTTATAAAAAGAGGAAATTGGGATAGAGAGATACAAAAGGAAGACCATGTGAAGATTCAGGGAGAAGACAGCCATCTGTGAGGCCTCAGAACAAACCAACCCTCCATCACCTTGTGGACACCTCAGACTTCTAGTCTCCAGAGTGGTGAGAAAATAAATTTCTGTTATTTAAACTACCTAGTCTGTGGTACTTTTTAATTGCAGCCCTGCAAGTTAATACAACATATTTTTCTTGTTTTGATTTTCTTCAACCATTTAAATATGGCAAAACTAGTGTTAGCTCACAGGATGTACAAAAACAGGTAATAGGCCACATAGGGCTTGCTGGGCCCAGTTTGCTAAGGCCTAATCTGGAGGTCTTTTTCAAGCTTCATTTTATTTTATTTTTTTTTATTTTATTTAAATTTTTTTTAACGTTTATTTATTTTTGAGACAGAGAGAGAGCATGAACGGGGGAGGGTCAGAGAGAGGGAGACACAGAATCTGAAACAGGCTCTAGGCTCTGAGCTGTCAGCACAGAGCCCGACGCAGGGCTCGAACTCACAGACCGCAAAATCATGACCTGAGCCGAAGTCGGCCGCTTAACCGACTGAGCCACCCAGGCGCCCCAAGCTTCATTTTATAAAAGTGACCACTGTGTTACCTCCTCAGATTTCTCACACTCAACCTGTCTCAAGTAATTTGATCATAATTTGGCTAATACCTTCCCTGCCTTTGTGTTCTCTGCTTTGTTGAGTACAACTATCCTCTATTCAGTCACCCACACTGTAAACCTAGTAGTTATCCTAGATTCCTCCCTTTCCTTCATTTCCCACATCTTATAAAGGACCAATTCTCACTGATTTCACTTTTTAACATTTTCTCATCTATGTGACATCTTCTATCGCTTAATCTGTTGTAATACTGTGCAAATTTGTCCTGATCTTCCGTTTTACTGTCCACACTGCTGCCAGAGAGATTGTCTAAAATCTAAATCTAATTATATTGCTCCTCTGCTTAAACTCTTTTAAAGGTTCCCTGGTATCTAAAACCTGAGCTTCTGAACATGATATACACTGTATTTCATGAGGTCTTACTTCATCAAATTCAGTCTTTGACGGGTTCTGCTTTCAACAACAGTTCAAATGAAATACTTGCCATTTCCAGGAAGAGGCATAAGGTGACCTGCCTCTCTGCCTTTATTTGTGCCTTTCTTGCTGCAATACTTCCCCTCTCTCTCTTCACATGATGAACATTTGCTCCTTGATCATGGGAGCTAGTTTTCTTTTTCAGTTCTCACACAAGACTTAGCAAAAGGTAAGTTCTTCAAAAATATGTCAATGAATGGTGATCAGAAAAGCTGTGTAAGAGATGAATATATATGTATATATATATTCACTCATATATACATATTCACTCATATATATATTCGCTCATATATATACATATACACGTATATATATATATATATGCACATATATATGTGCATATATATATATATGACACTAACATGTCTGCATGTTTCTGTATACAAACAGAATTTTTGTGTGTATTTATGCACACAAAAATCTCTACTTTTTGGCTCAGCCAGCAGTGGTATAACAGGTGTGGCAACTGTTAAAGCCAAGTTGAGGGACAACTGGACTCCAAAGAGTCTGGATCCAGGATTCCATAAGTTCAGGGTGCATCCAGAAACATCAAGGAAAGAATCACTGTCCATTTCCTGCTTACTCCTTGAACTGTAGCTTTGTTAAGGCCATCTCCCCAAACCAGACATGCACTGTCCTCTGTTTCTAATTACTTAAGCCCTACATGTCCTCCATGGCTCCTTAGAGCTGTATTTCTTCAGGGATCCAAAAGCCTGCTGCCTTTGTTCCAGGATTTACTGACGATTTCCTTCTCTCCTATAACATTTAATATCCCTCTATTTAGCAGTAACGTTTAAAATTTCCTTCTGGTTCTGAGGACCTTTTTCCTTTTCTCTGTAAAATCCTCTGCTAGTGGTCATCTCAGCACATAGCCCAGTTCCAAGCACCATGTGGGCAACTGAAGAACCAGGGTCCGAAAGAGTCCTTTGTTTGGATCTCTCTCACAGCTCTGAGAATCTACTCTGTACTGCACACATGACTTTTAATATTTTGGGGTGTCACTGAACTTTTTGAGAATCCAGAAGATAGTATCCTTCTTCTCAGAAAAAATACGAACGTGCACACACACACACACACACACACACCCCACTGACCCACACAATTTTACATTGAATTTTAAGGATTCATCAACCCCAACTTGCCAGTCTATACATTTCTTTGCCTACAGAAAACTTATTGTATTTTTCAATACTTTGCATGGTACCTAGGTGCTCAATAAATCTTGTCTGAGATAAACAGAACTGAACTCCAGCTTTTACCAGACTGCATTTCCTATATTTGTATTCCATGCAGTACTTAGCACGGTGTCTTGGCAATAATAGTAATTTAATAAATATTTGTTGAATCAAATTGAAATGTGCTTTCTTTGTATCTCAGAGAAACATCAATTACAGTGATATAGGTAGATGGGGCTAAATAAATATTTAGAATGACTCTTTCAACACTTAATCTTATTGTTTTAACATCCTACAGCCTGGAATCCACTAAAGTAAGTACATTAGTGTTAATAGATACACTTTTAATCTTTTTTTCATGAAGTGTTTAAATTTTGAAGTATTTAGGTGTAAAGCAACAAAGTAGAATTTATTCATCCTTTTATAAATGTCACTACATTCTATTTTGAGAATAATGTGAATAAGGACCAGGTCTGAGAATTCTAAAAAGAAGCATTTCTACTAGGGAAGGAAGAATATGAGGCACCTTTTTCTTCCACAATCAACCCAAATGTCTCACCACTTAAAACAGATTCTCTTCTGCTTGGGTAGCAATCCTGTTCTTAGCAGTTTTTGGAATAATGAACAACCCTCTTCATAATGACAGAAGTTTGAGCCTTAAAAATAAAATAAATAATTAAAAAGGAGAAGGGAGAGCTGACTGATTGGAACGACACCAAATTTTTATTTTCAATGGCATTTGTAGCTGCTAGAAGTGACACAATTTGTGTCAGTCTAGGAACTTGAGGTAACCAAACATAAATTGTAATTGACCAAATTAAAGTCAGAAGAATTGTAATTAGTTCATTAAATAAATGGTGTGGAGAATTTCCCAACTTAGTGGTGAGATACAAAACAACAGACCATCTATTCAATAGAAAATAAGATAAAAAGGGATAAAACAAGAACAAAAACCTAACTTTCTCTTCAAAGGAAGCAAAGAAAAGACAATAGAAAGAAACACTAAAAAAGGAAGATTCAATTAGCAAGGAAGGAAAAAAGGAGAGAAATCCAAGTGGGATTCTCTGGGAGGGAAAAGAACGTGATGAGAGTTTAGATCATCATCTATAAATAGCCTCTTATTTTATAAATCCTTCATGTGATGCATAGATTATACGGTGAGCCTCCCTTGTCCTTAATATGTACAGTCTCCCGGCACATACCTTTTAAGGCAATCTGCAATAGTAAGCACAAAGAACTAGCTCTGGAAAATGACTTGGGCTTCTCTCTTTAAAAAAACAAGAAGAAAATTGATGAGGAGAGAATCTGGGAACATTGCACAAATTGTCAGGAGGGCACAGAAGGGATAAGTCTTAGTAGACTATGAAATAATTCAGAGGAATTGTATGCCCCTCTTCTTCTAACTTACCGGTGTGAGGGATAATGTTAATTACCATCCTATAATGAACCTTCCTCCAAATAACACAGGCTACCCCTTTACCTGTCATTCTTCACAGACGTGTCAGGTCTTGTGTTCTGTTGGTCTCTTCTCACCCCTTTGTTCTGACTTTCAATTCTGCAAGATGCTAGTGGTGGTCGGGCTGAGGATGGAAAAGCAGAGAGTATGAAAGGGCAGATATTTTGTAATTAATTTTTTAATGCTTTGTTGTGTTTTCAAGAACTCCCTTCCATGTTTCTAATCACTTGAATTGAAGGAGCAGTCTTTGTAATCCTATACCAAATTTAATACTCTTTCTCAGGTTTTTAGCAGGGCAAAGAATTGGCAAAGGTACCCATCATGATAGTTGGCACTTCTCTTGAATATTCTTTATTACTGGCCATCATTATTTTTTAAAGAAGAAAAAAACCTTATTTTTAAAGAGGAAATAAAATATATCTTGAGACACCCCCTCCCACCCTGCTGACATAGGGATATGTTACACACATCTGTGTTCGTAGCCTACTCTTCCCACCTGTCCGAGAGAACCAGAGTGGCTGAATTAAAAGCATTCATCTGTGGTTTGATGGGCATGGTCAGTGAATTTCCCCTTCCACCAGACAAATTTCAAGACATTTAAAAATCTATGCCATTGTTTTCTAGGAAGATAAATACATCTTCCCTCAGTCAATTATCCCGAGAATAACTCTCTCCTACACATTTATTCTAGCCAAAAAGATAATGTAGAATTTTGTTTTGGTATTTTTGTTACAAAAGAAAAGTGTTGTATCTTGAGAATTAAGAAGACATATAATTTATACTTCCCATTGACAATTTTTCACCATAAATCTCTTTGTACTCTCATTGAGTTTTTCAAAATGTCCATGGAAACAATGACCTAAGATGATAATGAGTGCCAATAAGAGAGGCTTCATTTCTCTAAGGACTGTCATCCGTTCTAAGACTCACTTTTTAGATTCAATACCCCTCCTTTTGTTCTCTAAATCTCTCTCATTGGCTACAAAAAAAATGTTGTTTTGTACATTTCCATTTTGGGGATTTTTGTAATATTTCATATGATCTCACTGGGGAACCTCATTCTGTACCATAATTTGAAATATTTTCTATCAACAGCTCCCAAACCTACACCTCCACCACAGCCCTCCCTCTTCACCTTTAATACTAGAGGACATATCCACTTGCTTATTCAACACGTTCCTATGGAAGGCTGTTTGTCCCCAGTAACTGAAACTAGACCAGCTCATTCTCCCAGATTCCATCTCTCACGATAATCACAATTGCCCTGGATGTCATTTTTAACACCTTCCATTAATTCACAGCCTCCTTTCTTCTCTGCCTCACATAGTGTCATCCAATGATTCATCAAATCCTGTGAATTTCCCCTTTGATGTGTCTCATGAAGTCATCCCATCATTGCTATTATTACTGCCAGGTGGTATTACAGTGTCTTACCATCTCTTGCCTAGATTATTGTAAGGACATCCTAAATGATCTGATTTCAATGTCATCTGTATATACTTTCAGAGTTTTTACAAAAATATGATCGTCTAAGTCCCTTCAATGAAGTTTCCTGCTATATCCTTTTTAAATTCCTTCTAAATCTGGCCTCTGCCTACCTATTCAGCCTCATCTCTTACCATTTATAGCACCACTTAACTATTCTGTGCATAGTTACATATCAAATAAAATGCCTGAAAATTTTAATAGCTCGTATTAATAGCTACCAATTTTGCATTATATATATATGATAAAATTTCTAATCTTTACTATTACAAACTATTATAAACAATGTTCCAAAGACCATCCTTGTGCATAAAGCTCTTCATATTTTCATGTAATTATCTCCAAGTCCACAGGGTACCTACAAAGAGGACCATATGACACCTGAACATGCAAAGGGTTGCATGGGAGCAAAGAAACCCTGAGATTATTGAGTCTGGATCTTTTAACATGGCTGAGAAATGTGCCTGCTTTTGGCTTTGGAGGGAGACATTATACTGGAGAGCAAGGATGCTTGTCCTTTGTTCTGGAGAAAGATACTATTTTCCAAGACTGTAAGCAAGCTTGCTCTTTGCTCCAGATGGAGACATTATCTCTATCTTTCAAAGCTGTTCACTAGACAAACATTCTTGAAATGATAGTTTGGAGCAAAAGGCAGTCAATGACTCATTTTTCAAGACAAGCAAAAATGTGAGAGACCCATGGATAACTGTCTTCCTACAAAATTCATCCTTTGTTTCTAAGCCATTTTGGCTTCTGGCAAATATTCCCATGAGTATGTGACTGCATCAGCCACTCTGATCTGACCAAAAGAGGCTGGGGCCAAATTCTTTCAATTTGTCTCAGATAGAATTTAATTCAGGTCGATATCCATAGGACTTTAAGCAGCAGGATGACGCTAGCTTGCAGGATTGACATTAACCATAGCCCCCCAAATCCCACACCATACCAGCTGAATAAATCCCACGAAAGCATCATGATCTACCTTAGAAAGCCAGGTGGCTTTCTCAAGGCTGTATTTTGACTTTCTCACTAGATTGAAAGCATTAATTCAGGTATATGGCTACATCTAGATCAAAATCTGTCCTCTATAACAGCCCTGACCAGTGGTGTGATTAATCATTTCAGCTGATGCCAGTGACAAATTTCATGCTGCTTTTTTAATTAGATGATGACTATTAAAGGTGTCTCCAGGGCACACACAATAACGTAGCATTAATCCCTCCAGAAGTTTCCCCAGGTAATCAAGGATGGCTAATTTTGAGAGATCTTTAAGTCATCTAAGGGCAAAATAATCTATTGGTGGTGTTTCTTTAAACATTTGAAGGTCTTATGACCACCTCTTAGGCACAAGTCACCATATTTTGGGGAGGGAGGCAAGGTAATGTCTGGTTTCAACACAGAGAGTAGAGTCATAGAAGTGTGTGTGGTGCCTGTGGAAAAAAATATGTTGTCTCTAATTGTCAGTCTCCATCAGTAGTACTTACATCAGTTGTGAGCCCAGTTTGACAGTAATCAAATATGGCCTCCCACTGGCTGGTAACCCTTACAATTCCTGGTTCTGTTCGAATTTTTTCATCTAGTTCTCAAGCAGTTCTTCTGACCCACCCTATTTGTCCACAGCACCAACCAGGTGTCACTTATCTGTCCCATGGAATGACTGACAGTTACAGCAATGGAGAAAGGCAAGTACCCCGAGGTGTTGACGGATGTTTTGTGTGCTTGGTAGCTGAGGTGGGACCATAATCTGTTCTTTTCCATGGTTTTTTTTTTTTTTTTTTAATTTTTTTTTTTTTTCAACATTTTTTATTTATTTTTGGGACAGAGAGAGACAGAGCATGAACGGGGGAGGGGCAGAGAGAGAGGGAGACACAGAATCGGAAACAGGCTCCAGGCTCCGAGCCATCAGCCCAGAGCCCGACGTGGGGCTCGAACTCACGGACCGCGAGATCGTGACCTGGCTGAAGTCGTTCCATGGTTTTTTAAGCTGGGTTCCAGGAAAGAGCAATCATATCTTGGTCAGGCCCATCTGACAGGGCATGGCAGATCTAGCAGTCAGTTTTTCAAAGTGTTTGCAACAACTTAGGAGAGCCACACAAGATATTTTACCCCATGAATAAAGTGGCAGGGGTGATTATGAAAGAAAGAATTTATTAATGCCCTTTTTCCCTCATACCTTTTGGTGTCTGAACTGTTCTTTCCCCAGAGAACAGGTATGCTGTTTTCCCTCAACTACCACAAAATCTGTGTATAGCTATATCCTCACCTTTTTTCTAACCATCTCCTACTCATACAGAAGGATCAGGTGAAAGTGAGACATAGGAATTTTTATAAAACTTATCAAAACCCTTATGCTCCCCACTTTGACAAATTGGCCATTATAGGAGGAAACTTAAAGCACTGCACTTGACCAAGTAGTTATTATCCTTATGTTCTAAGCCCATGGTTATTCAATCAGATAAGTCAAGTGGCTGACCAAAATTAATTTAGAATTCATTAGGTCCCCTTTTGGCTGGGCTGCCACCAAGAGGGTTACCAATCAGGCCATCCTGAGGTGGCTTTTAGGGACAAAAAAAGTCATTATGCCTAGGAATATCTCCGAAATATGAATTTGCAAAATAGATCTATATAACCCCCCTTTTGTCCTGATCATTATGACAATTATCCAGGAAGTGGCCAAAGTACAATGAACATTTATGTAGATAGCCATATTCAGTGACCAAATTGTCCTTAAACTGTGTGGACCAGGATGAGGTGGGGAGTTAAAGTCAGAGAGATTTGAAGTCAATGTTTTATGAGGCCATTCTAAAAATCAATAATATCAGAGGATTGTGAATGGTCAAGTACATGGAAGATAACCAAAACCTTGCTATCACCCCTCATTCACTGGATTTTGTGATAAGAGCTGCATGACTGTCAAACTGCACATGAACTGAAAAGCTGAAAGCCTGACACCTATTAGTGGCCAGAGTTGACTGATTGGACTGGAAAGGCAACCTCATAACGTGAAAAGTGTCAATAGTCGTAAGGTGCCATGGATAACCCTATGAGGGGGGGTCAAGGACCAGTTGTAGCCAGTCTGTCAAAAAGATTCCTACAGTCTTCCAGACTATAGTTTTACAAGTAGCAGAACAAACATCTAGGCAACAGTCCAAGATTCCTTCAATCTATAAGTAGGTTCATCAAGGGTAGTAAAGGCTAAAGCTATGAAAGTGTCTTAAGCTCTGCCCACAGAGAGGAACAACCAGTCATTTTTGGTTCTGTATGGCCAGCACTAAGGTTGAGGAGCCAGAGCTGATCAGTAGACACTGCTGGGTTTCTGCTTAATCTGAATCATCAATGAACTAGGCCCAGAAATTTAGGGGAAACTCTGTGAATTCAGGGCACCACTCAGGGCACATAGTCAGTAGCTTTATTTTAGGCTGCAGAGATGTCAGAAAGAGATGATAGGAAGAATTTATGTTTCCCACTAGCATTTTTCCAGATGTGCTCTTACTGATCAAAAAACTCCCCCCAGGACTTTATGAACATTCATAGTACAAGCATGTGAAACATTAATATCAATTATATATTCAGCAAGGGAAGCCACAACAATATAGTACACTGAAATAACCCAAAGAGTCCAATCCACAAGTTCATTTTAACTTCCTTTCTCCACTGCAAACCTTTCCCAAACCCTGTCAGTTGAATTTGGGCATCCCTTTCCTCACCCTAGGATCATATAGGACAGTAACTTTCTGCCTGTACCTAACAGAGCTATAAAAATTTAGGTCCTTACCCTCTCCAAAGTTCTGCATGTTACTAGGATGAATAGGTATGGACTTCAGTCCCCCTTGGGAACAAGGAAACTTTAGCTTTTCTCCCTAATTATCTTTCTTTGTAAAGCAGCTAAGATCAGGCTAGTGAGGGAGGGAGGGAAAGGAAATGCAGAAGGTGAGAGTACTCTTGTGCTATTAAGTAAGGCACACTTACTGTAGGTCTCCAGTGACACAGTGGTTTTTCATGGCTCAACCAAACAAAATTCCCATGTTAGTGGTTCACCAAAGGCCTTTATCAACCAGGTTTATCATCACTTACACACATACTTTAGCTTTGGGGACCCTCTGATTCGGTAGCCCTAGGCACACTGCTTTGAGATTGTTGCTTTCAGGTTTGTACACTTTGATTCACTTGGGATTGATTTGAGCAATAGTCATCTTTTTTTTTTTTTTATGTTTTTATTTTATTTTATTTTGAGAGAGAGAGCAAGAGAGAGACAGTGCAAGTAGGGGAGGGGCACAGAGAGAGGGAGACACAGAATCTGAAGCAGGCCCCAGGCTCTGAGCTGTCAGCACAGAGCCCGACGCGGGGTTCGAACCCACAAACTGCAAGATCATGACCTGAGGTGAAGTCAGACGTTTTACCGACTGAGCCACTCAGGCACCCCTGAGCAATAGTCATCCTTTTAAATGGAATCTATCTTAATCTGTATCATTTGCTATCCCATGGCCAAAATAGTATACCTTAGGTTTATACCCAGTTTCAGGAGAAAGGCTAGGGAGTATTCTGTGGTGTCAGGGCTGACTACAAAAATTTATCTAAAATTCTTTGGGTCAATTTTTCATTCTCCAGCAAGTAAACTCCTTTGGTATTGTTAGCCCAATGAGGGAAGCAAGAGTCCAAAGTCTAGTCAATATCTCTTCCCTTGGCTTCTCAAGGGAATTTATGTGTCCAGGAAATCTCCCTGGGAGGGCCTAATTTCCCTTAGTGCAGCCATGACCCACTGCAAAATAAAACAAAAAAACAAAAAACAAAACAAAACAAAAAAACCCTTGTGACCTTTTACTGTCATCTCTGAATGGAACTAAGTTAGTCATGCTAAACTATGGAGAGACTGAGCCATGAAACTGCCCAGTTGTTGCCATTTTTTCTTAACAAGCAGGAAGTGCCTGGCTTCTCATCCCTTCATCTCTTTAGTAAACCAGCCAATGTTCTATAATTTGCCTAGATCCTGCCCATACTATTCATGGATTATCCTTCTTTCAGCCAAGTGGAGTGGACACTCTTTAGTTATTATCTGAAATGGGTTGGAAATTCTATTTACTTAGGATGACTCATAGTATTAGTTGCTAGTTGTTTCAATGGGGTTGACCTAAGACTGACTGCGGTATTGTCAAGGAATCCTCCTCCTTCAACATAGGAGAAAAGTTAGCAACAATCAGGCCACTATTCATGTGTCTGTCTGTGAGACTACTTCCTGGCATTTGGCCTACAAACAACTCCCTAATACTTCCTCATTAAGAGGTAAGAAAACAGAGGACCATTTACTGCCAGGCTGGCCATACAATTTGATTGCTATGTTTACTATAGGTAAAATTCCTAGGGGTTTCTCTCAAATACCACTAATTTCCCCATAAGGCCCTAACTTTTCCTCTTCCAGAAAGTGTATCTTTGTCAGTATCCCACCACCAAACTGTTGAGATCTGTGATGGGTCTGAGACTTTACTCTACTTGGGAGCTAGTGTGTTAGCCTGCCACAATTTTATGGGTGCTCGTCATAGATGTGAGACTCCTTTTTCCAACCCAAAGAACTTCATTACTCATAGCACAGCAACCAGCATGGAAGTCAACATATATTGTGTTGAGGAACTGAGACCAAGCTCTCCCAGAGCAAATAAAGAGGGTTAGATGATAACTGCATATGCAGTAGGTTGTGCTCTAGGAGATGAACTCTGAACCTGGGAACCCAAATCTTTTATAATGGGCAGTAGGCACACCTGAATATGCCTTGGAGGGAGACATTATCTTTATTATACTGGACAGTAAGCAAATCTGCCTCTTCCTCTGGAGAGAAATGACATTTCTATCTTACAAGGCTGTTTCTATACAAACATCCTTAAAAATTCAGTCTTAGAACAAAAGGCTTTGCTCCCAAGACAGAGAGAAACATGAAAGACCCATGGAGATTTTCTCTTATCACTTTTCATTTTATACATTCCACCATAGTTCAGGAACAGGGCACCTAATTCCAGGACTCAGAATGCTTCAATCTATCTCATCTCACCATAGTTAATATATCACCTGGATAATAAACATTTCCTTTCAGGACTCCTGTTCTCTTGGGTCATATGCCGGTTTAAAGATTAAGGCATTCAAAGCAAAGTTATTTTTCACAACATGAATCTTTATTCACTTTTCTAGTTTCCTACTTCTTTTCACTCTACCTCTTACCCTCTTCATGGAAAATGTTTCTTATTTGATGGATTATATTCATAAAATTAAAGTACTTTTTAAATAAACAAAATAGATTTTATTGTATTAAATATTATACTCAGTATGTTTAGAACATGACTAGCAAAAACACCTGCCTTATACTGGACAGCGACTTAAAAACCTAGAAAAATATGGGCTGTACTTAAACTAAATAAAGATGGAGACAATATTGTTAAGGTTATGAGAAATGAAGATTTACACTGTGCATAGGATTTAGTATTGTGATTTCCCCTCAAATATGAGAACTGCATTATAGGGTGAAGTTGAACAGTGAGCAATCTGCCTCACATTTCATTTAGCTGATTAAGTTTTATAGAGGAGATAAAATTTCAATTCAATAACTCTAAGATATGTTGTTTCAGCCCTTACCTTAATAGCTTTAGTCAGGTTCCATGTAAGATGCTTACACAAAAACATAATGGAAAACCAGGGTTTTGGTGTAAGATCAAAGTAAATGTCAGGATATCTATAGCAGAATGCACTAATGGTTCAAATTAATTCATTCCAATGGGGTGCACTTAAACTACATCTCGCTCAGTCATAGGAAAACATTAGAAGTATGGAATATATGCATATATCCAGCAATGCATGATGACAAAAAATATTCTTTATAAAATGAATTGAGGGCAAGTTTCTCTTCACCATTATAAAAGTATACTGTATTGTAATTTAGAGAATTAAAAAAAATTCTAACTAGTTAATATCAACCACGTGTCTTTTGTCAAATCATTCATGAGTAGGATGCCCATTTACAGAATAACAAAGCTCTAGAATAATCTTTTTGCAGTTGTCTTTTTAATGAAGTATTACCATTTTTGAGATGGATATATGACTTTAGGAATACTGACTATTTCTTTAACGATGAGAAATCTCAGCATTTACTGACAGTGAGAGGAAGGAATTACATTTTATACTATAAAAGTTGCTTTCTTTTCTAGAATGCATGTGATATGAAAGGTGAGGCCTATGACACGTCCTTTAAAGACACAGGAAAGAAAGTCATGTCATTTCCCTCCAATTTTAATTGTTCTAGTCAGCAACAATTTTCCAGCTCCCTGTCAAGGAAGGGAAAAATGGTAAATTAAGTCCTTATGTACAAACCTGTCCCAAGACCAGAATTCTCTTGCCTTCATATGGAAACCACTGGATCATCACAGGGTTCACCTGAGTCCCATGGAAAAAACTATTTAAACTCATGTCTGGATTGCACAGGTGATCCCATCTGTCAGTCTTGTGAGACCCTTTCTTCTCTCTCTGTCCTTAATTGTTCTTTATTTTCTCTTCTGGCAAGAAAGCAGTAGTCAAGGCAAGCTGGGAACCAGAGTGTTATCAACTTGTTTGTGATGCTTTATTACCTGGCTTTGTGCAAAGCTCTAATAACAAGGAAAGGTGGTATTGGCCTGTTAATAATTAATAGCACCCAGTGCAAATGAAGTACTTCTGTCATAGGGCTTCATCAGTAAGGTCATGGTACAATAGGGGTTGCGGGTTCTGTAAGCATGAGTGGTATTTGCATATGTCAGAACAGACCGTGCATGCTAGCAGTACAAACACTTCACATCTGCTTCTGTTTACTCCCATGCTAACACCCCAAAGTACAGGAGTCCCGTGTTAATTGCTCAGTTACATACTGACTGTTGATGTGTTCTCCACAGAGCTTTTCATAAGTGCACTGTTGCAAATAAACTGCTAATGACTTTGCTTATTCCAGCCAACCTTTTAAGGAAATCTACAACATACATGCAGATTAATGATTCCTCTATTTAGCAGTGTGTCTTGTGACTAGGTTTGCATAGAGGCAGTATCAATTAAGTAGCAATTATCTGCAAAGTGGAAAAAAAGAGGGAAGATATAAATAAGTAATGAGCGTGATGGTAAAATCTCTGAGAACAACTAGAATTGAACTCTGAGGCAAGGGCACCGACTAGTGAACATTTTTCCCCATATTTTCTTATACCTGAAACCCATGGAGCCCCCATGGAAACCAGAATAACAGACACTTAAGTTCTTAGGAATTTTTTATATTTGATTTTCAAGGTGATCACTATATTGAAACAGCAAAGAAACAAGGAAAAGCAAGGCTGAACTTAAACACTATTAACAAGACAGTTTATAAAGAAAAGAAAAGAAAAGAAAAGAAAAGAGAAAAGAAAATGAAAAAAGGGAGAGGAAAGGAAAGGAAAGGAAAGGAAAGGAAAGGAAAGGAAAGGAAAAGAAAGGAAAAATTGGCCCTATAAATGTCTATTCTCTAAAAGGACGTGGCAAAAACATAACAGATTTTCTATGTATTTTATCAACAGAGGTCAGCACAGAGTCCTAATTTATCCTTCTATTCTTGTCAAACAATGGCCTTTATCAGTATCTCATAAGACTTATCTGGAAAATTCCACATTATCTGGTTATAAATGAAAAGACCAAGCTGGGTTCTGAAGATATGCGAAACACCCAAATTGGTAGGGTTAGTAACAAATTTTACAGAATCTACTTTTGTTTACTAATGTTGGTTTATAGCAACCAAATAGGTTCTTCCAGGTCAGGCTTCTCTCAGGAGATAGTCAGAGAGGCAGAGGACAGGGCCATTTGGCTATGGTCCTTGTTAACCAAGACAGTTTTGACCTCAACAGCAATGGACTGAGCAGGATGTGAATTGGAGCAGAGAGTCAAATGTTTCAAGGTTTCTCCAGAAGATCTAGAGCCCAACAGTTCCTTTGATAGCTTTTCTCCTCAGGGCTGACTATCATAGGTCAAAAAAAAGAAGAAAATATTTAACCTATCGTAATCATATTTTCCAAATCTTAAACGAGGACAAATGGTTTGACAAATATATATGGGTAAAGACCATTAGAAATGTGAACTGCAATGGCTAGCATACAGTTAGAGTCTGAGACAAAAAGACTCAATAAAACAGAAGTTTACACAACAACAAAGTATATTTTGCTGCAATATTCCAATCCTAAGTGAAGCTCCTGGCTTCTGGGCTGCTCTGCTCCATCTGGTAAGCCAGGAATTGTGGAGGCCACTGAGGTACACCACCCAGATTTTATTAAAGAAAATCTGCTGTGAGACTAGCTGCTGTAGCTTCAGATCTGTACAGATATTCATGTTGAGGCCATGCTAATGCCCAGGCTACTCCTAGCCAATGAATAAGCATGGCAGGGGCACCAGAAAGCAAGAATCCTCTAGTGGGAGATTTTGGTCAGGGACTCCACATTGCCTTGACTGAGACTTCTCAGAGATGCTCTGCAATCTGGAGCACACCCCACTCCCGCCTCCTTCCTCCCTGCTCTCCATCCAGAGGTTTCAGAACTGACTGTAGCCCAAAGGCTCTCCCCATATCTCCTTCTCCCTCTCTCCTTTGCCTTTCACAAATTTTCCCTTTAGTATTTGCTGTAGGTTCAGGCTCATTTAGGTGCAGTGTTTTCTTGTAACTAAAAAGTCTTGGGGCACCTGGGTGGCTCACTCTGTTAAGTGGCCTACTCTTGATTTTAGGCACCATCTCATGGCTGGTGAGTTCGAGCCCTGCGTCTGGCTCTGTGCTGACAGCAAGGAGCCTGTTTGAGATTCTACCTCTCTCTCTGCCCCTCCCTGGTTTGTTCTCTCTCTGTCTCTCTCAAAATAAATAAACTAGGGGCACCTGGGTGGCTCAGTCGGTTAAGCATCCGACTTCGGCTCAGGTCATGATCTCATGGTCTGTGAGTTCGAGCCCCGCGTCGGGCTCTGTGCTGACAGCTCAGAGCCTGGAGCCTGTTTCAGATTCTGTGTCTCCCTCTCTCTGACCCTCCCCCATTCATGCTCTGTCTCTCTCTGTCTCAAAAATAAATAAACGTTAAAAAATTAAAATAAAATAAAATAAAATAAATAAACTAATTAAAAAAAAAAAAAAGGAAAGGAAAGAAAGTCTTTGAACAACTGGAGGTACCCATTCCCCTATCTGTAATTCTTTGGGTCAAATGTGATTCTGAATTCAGAATAGGGTGCATTCTACCTTATATCATATACCAACCCCATTTGGGGCACTCCACAGTGACCATACAGTAAAATCCAAACATGCATGCAAAGTAGGATAAATAGAGGCTATACATGATCTAACATAAACATATACACGATTGCACAAATTTTTGCCAAAAATACATAGAGATAATGCTAGGAATTATCTCTGAATATATTACAAAACAAACAACAAAATAATTAAGGAAATAAAGCAAAGGTTTTTGGTTTTCAGAGCTTTATAGATTTCAGAATTGTAAACTATTTAATTTTTGTACTATTACTACTAGTTTCCCCCTCATCACATTAATCATCCATTATATCCTAAGCTAATTATTCTCAAGCTTCAATATCAAAAAGGATCTCCTGGGGGCAGTTTTCAACTCTCAAATTTTTATTCAGTGTGTCTAGTGTAAGGCCTAGAATCTGCATTTGAACAAGCTGGTTAACCCCATCTTCACTTGTGATCCTGATACAGAAAGTTCTGAGATTCAAACTTTGAAAATATTGTTCTAGACTTTGAGTTCACTTTTCACTATGATAAACTACCAATATCACTAGTTCCAGGCTTAATCTCATGAATTTTGAAGTTTGTTGCTTTTTTGAACATAGAACCTGCAAGCTAGCTTATTGTTCTTCCTCTTTGACTCTATCTACATTTGCAGCTAAGTCATACAGCATTTACTTCCTCGTGTGGTATTAACTTCATCAATAATTCTTCAGGGCTATTTATCTTGGAATGACAGAAGTTAGTACTTTTTTTTTTTTTCTTTTTGTGGAACTGAAATAGAGCTGAATAATTTCTACTTATCTTTGAATATCTGTCTCACCAGAGTATCAGCTTGAGCATATAGAGTTGTTCAAGGAGTCCCCTGTTCCCATGATAGTTGGAGTTATAGGTAGAAAAACTATAGACACCTCTGGTAGGTAAGTGAATCCACAATAGGAATAGCAGGACAACTGACATGAAGTATGTTTGTAAGTGTAGTCTCACTCAGTACTACTTTTAGCTTGGTTCTCTTGCAGGAACAATTTTCTTTTGACCTAGTAAAGCAAGTAATATTTCTAAAGTTTCCTTTCCCTTTCCAAAGATATTCTTATTTCTGTTTTAAATTGAGTGCTTCTCAAAATTGAAGACTAATCAAAGACTGTAATGGGATATGTTAGAAGGAAAAAAACAAGGTCTGTAAAAGGGTCCAGGTATTTACTTGAGTAATATGTTTACTGCAAACAAATGTTTGCTCACTCCTGAGTAGGAATTTAAAGTCCTCTGCTGAAAACAGCTTGAATGGCCATTGATATTAATATTAATAAGGGGAACACAAGAAAACCTCAATCTGAAAGCATTCTTTAGAATTACATGAATACCATTACTTCCATAGGTTTCATGATTATCAAACTGGGGAATATGACATTTTGCTAGAATTCAACCGGAATTAGAGGTTAAATGTGGTGTATATCCCCAGTGAAACAATTTTAAGAAAATGTTCGAAAAAAATGAATACTTTTTATGCTAAAATAAGCAGAGACATTATGGTACAGAATACAAAGTTTGTGTGCTTTAATTAGTAAAACACACATCTCTTTAGAAATACCATAAATAAAAATGCCTCTTTAGACTAAGACCTCATAACATACAGAGGTCTGTCTTCTTTCTCAGTGATTCAGGGTAAGTTGGTGGGAAAGTTTAGGAAACACTACAGTTGATTGTGACATGTGGGGTTAGGTATTTCCTGCAAGGAGTGTAAACGTGCCTACTTTATTATTCTAGTGCCTGCTCTTGAATTCTCCATCTCAACTTGCAATGTATGGAGTTGAAAGCCGTATGAAAATCGTGTGTTTTAGTTGTGCTACCAAGGATATGCAACAGGATGTTAAAATTGAACTATTTCTGACTCTGTTTTGGCTAAAGCCCCAAGACAATATTTGCCATATTCTAAAGTTAGACCACCTATGAAGGACTTGCAAGGAAATAGAGGAAATAGAGAAGGAACCCACAAGGCCCTTTTCCCCCTTCAGGTAACAACCTATAGCAGGCCAACTTGGGGTGAGGAGAAGCTCTGACTCAGATGAAGTTTGATTTTACACGGACTAGACATTTTAATTGCTGAAACGAGACTTTCCTTTTGTGACAAGAGGTGATCGGAGGACCTTTTATTACCTAAGAATGACCAAAAAGTCATAGGATTTCCTCTCAATTTCATCTGAGCAGTAGAGCAAATAAACCTACAGAGTGGGTCTGAATGGGCAAGTGGAAGGAAAATAACGGTGTTTTTTGTTTTGTTTTGTTTTGTTTTTTTACTATATGCCTGTGTGCCTGTGACTGGGACATGAATCAGGAAGAAAGAAGCAGTATAAGGAAACATTTAGAAATTTCTACTGATTCTTTTCTTTTGTGTTTGTTTGCTTTAAGGGGCTATTATGCTTATTTTTATGAACTCTAATTTTTTTTTAACAAAATCAGGACTTTTCCTTTCCATTTTACAACACATTCTCTGCTTACCTCTGCTATATGCCCTGAGCTCATTCTCCATTCAATTCTGTTGTCAGTGTTCACTTTATCCACATTTTGCTTGCTTTAAAATATTATAGTGATATTGTGTATCATATTCTATAGGCTCTATATTTTCCCAATTTCCAGGTTTTATGGGAACTGTCTTCTGATTTCCAGAAATACCTGAAGCTGAAAACAGAAGAGGAAATTACATTGTAAAGAACAGAAAAATAAATAAATACTGGTTATAACTTCCCCCCCAAAGTGTTTATCACTTGGCCTACAAATTCCTGACCTGCTTACCAATTTATCTAATCAGGAGAAATGGACTGGCATCCAGGATATATAAATCAATCCAGTCCTATTATTATGAGAACACTGGCTTCAAAATCATAGGGCAAAATCATAGGACAAAGTGAGTAAAGAAAGAATTCATTTTACCATCAAGGGAAATATTTTTTTAAGGAAGTCTTAATTATATGAGAATTATCTTACTCTCTAAAACCAGACACAGAGATTCATACTGAGATACTTGTTAAAGGTTAAATCTCAAATACTGAGCGGTGTTAAAAAATGGATCTTGAAAAGGTGCTAATAATAGGTGCAGATATTTATTGAGCACCTTTTAACTGTTAGGCACTGTGCTGGGTTCTGGCCACATACTGATAATGAATGGATGCTTCCTGATCTCTAGATGCTCAAAGGGTAGAAAAGAAAACACATATAAGTAAATTAATACTTAGAATTATACATACAATAAGAGGATATATAAAAGATAAACTGAGAGATGACCACGGGAAAGAGGGTTATCTCTGTTAGAAAGTGAGGCGGGGAGGCGCTTCTGGTCAAAGGTCAAGTCAGCACTGGCTTTTGAAGAATAGCCCAGGAGACGACGGGCACCTCAAATAGAAAAAGCAGAAAGCACAGAAGCTCACATGCAAAGCAGTGTGGCGTGTTCAGGAATCCCACTAGCAGGATCAAGTAAGTGGAACATTAAATGCACATGGACAGGAGTAATTAGGGCCAGTAAAGGAGGCAAAGGTGGTAGAAAAGGGCAGGTTATAAAAGGACTTTGCTAAGGAACTTCATCTTGAGGGCAGTAGGAAGTCAGTAGAAGATTTTATATGAGTGAGAGATGAATTGGTCAGTGATTTAAAAGAATTCGTGTAGGGGTGCCTGGGTGGCTCAGTTGGTTAAGTGTCTGACTTCGGCTCAGATCATGATGTCATGGTTCGTGGGTTAAAGCCCCGTGTCAGGTTCTGTGCTGACAGCTCAGAGCCTGGAGCCTGCTTCAGATTCTGTGTCTCCCTCTCTCTCTGCCCCTCCCCTGCTCATGCTCTGTCTCTCAAAAATAAATAAATGTTGAAAAAAGTAAAAAAATAAATAAATAAAAGAATTCATGTAGCTAAAAGCAAGACATGAAATAGAGGGAAAGGGAACCTACAAATAAAAATAAACCATATTCCTAGTGGCTGAAGAAGTAGAAAGAGGAGAGGAAGAACAAGAGAGATTTTAGAGGAAGAACACTTAGGGAGAGGGGTGGGGGTGGGGGAGAAAAGGAAAGAGAGAAAAGAAGAGAGAGAGAGCTGCAAACAAGAGGAAGATGAGAAAATGTAATGCAATTAAAGAAATAGTTTGCTTGAAATTTTTGAATCTAGGTGTATTAGGCAAAATTATGCCTCCCTTACCTGCCTTCAGAAGTTCCATTCTAATCCCTGGAATTTATAAATATGTAACCTTACTTGGTGGAAGGGACTTTGATGTAATTAAGTTGAGGATTTTCAAATGGGGAGATTATTCTGGATTAGCCAGGTGGGCCCTCTGTAATCATAGCAGCACAGTCACTTGAAATTTTTCCTCTGATAGTTCTAACATCTAAGTCTGGTTCTGTTGACTTACTTAAAAATTTTTAAATTTATTTTTATTTTAAAGAGAGGTTCAAGCAAGGGAGAGGGGCAGAGGGAGACAGAGAAGAGAGAGAGAGAGAGAGAGAGAGAGAGAGAGAGAGAGAGAGAGATCTCAAGTGGGCTCTACTAGCACGGAGCCTGACACGGGGCTCGATCCCACGAGTGTGGGACCATGACCTGAGCCAAAATTGAGTTAGACGTTCAACCCACTGAGCCATCCAGGCGCTCCTGGTTCTGTTGACTTCTTTATGTCTTGGAAATGTTTTATATTTTCTTGCTTTTTGGGCCTCATTTCTTAAAAGTGAATTCCTATAAATGAACAGTAGGAACCAAGGTAAATAATCTTTATGTTCAGAAATTGTTCATCTCTCCTTTCATCAGGCCGTTGATGTGGGTCTGACTCAAGGTGGTCAGTAGTTTACTTAGAATTTGTTGAACAGGCTTCAAATTATTCCAGTAGTAGACACCTACGCCCCGTGTTTAGTGTAAGGACCGTGATTGCCAAAAAGTTTTTCTGTGTTCCTGCTCTTCCGACAGCTTTCAGGAGCCCCTGCACACCCGTGTCACATATTTCTCTCCTTGCTCGTGCCCTCCAAAGGCAGAGGTTGTTGTCGCTTGTCACTCAGGCACAAATGTACGGCTCTATGGAGGAAGAGGTGTTCTACCTGTCCTCCATCTTCAGTGTTCTAAGGGGTTTGCACCAAAGCCTGCTGGGTGGGGCTTTTGCAGTGTTCTAGTTCGTTTACTTTCAGTGGCAGACAGCTTCCTCCATCTTAGTCACTTCAGGTGGCTAAACAGAATACTATAGGGTGGGTGGCTAATAGATGACAAATATTTATTTCTTACAGTTCTGGAGGCTGGAAGCCCAAGATTCAGGTGCTGGCAGATTCAGTGTCTGGTCAGGAATTGCTTCCTGTTTCATAGATGGCTGTCTTTTCACTATGTCCTCACCTCAGGGTCTGGGTGAAGAAGCGCTCTGGGGTCTCTTTATATGGGTGCTCGTTCCATTCATGAGCACTATACCCTCATGATCTAATCACTCCCAAAGGCCCCACCTCCAAATTCTCTCACACAGGGGATTAGGACTTTAACATAGGAATTCAGTCTATAGCTCCCTCCACACAGCATAGATTCTAGAGAGCATGCAGATTTCCTTCTTTTGTTTTTTTAATGTCTATTTATTTTTGAGAGAGAGAGAGAGAGAGAGAGAGAGAGAGAGAGAGAGCAGGGGCGGGGCTGAGAGGGAGACACAGAATCTGAAGTAGGCTCCAGGCTCTGAGCTGTCAGCACAGAGCCGGACGCAGAGTTCGAACTCACAAGCCGTGAGATCCTGACCTGAGCCGAAGTCAGACACGTAACTAACTGAGCCACCCTGGTGCCCCTCCTTCTTATCTATGACAGCCTAACTGTCTCTCCTTCTTATCTATGACAGCCTAACTGTCTTCTATGAGTGGGGTAGTTAGCAAGCATAAATTTCCTGCCCCTCCCCAGCAGCCTTAGATACACTTTTGTATCAGTGCGGGATCCTGGGCATACATTTATTTCCTGAGTCCCTCCCAGCAAAAGATGGTTTTTCCTAGGATCAGTGGAGGATGGATGGAGAGGAGTCAGATTCTCTAACTTCTTCACACTCAGGGGCAGCTGAATTTTTCTTGCAACAGGGAGTTAAGAGATTTTCCTGCCCCTGGGTAGCAGTAACCCCTGGGTTTTTAAGTACATTCGACTCTTGAGCAATGTAGGGGTTAGGGGCACTGATCCCCATACAGCCAAAAACCCACATATAACTTTTGACTCCCCCCAAAATTAACTACTGATAGCCTACTGTTGACCAGAATCCTTATTGATAATATAAACAGTTCATTAACACACATTTGGTATGCTATATATATTATATACTATATTCTTACAACAAAGTAAGCTAGAGAAAAGGTTATTTAAAAATCATAAGAGAAAATATATTTACAATACTTTACATATACTTTTTGAAAAAAAATCCACATATAAGCGGACCCATAGATTTCAAACCCATGGTTGTTCAAGGGTCACCTGTATTGTATACCACTTTGGCCTACATTCCACTGGTCTGAACCCAGTCAGTCAGTCACATCTAGCTCTAAAAGGGAGAGCTGGGAAATGTAGTTTCCTGTGTACACAGGAGGAAAATGAAAAGGTGTATAAAACACATAGCACTGTCTCAGCCTTACCATGATAATGGGAAAGGGACTAAATTGAGGACTCCCTGCGGTTTTCAATCTCCTTAGCTTTGTAACCATGACTCTGGACAATCTGGCATCTGTCTACATCTCCAGCTTTATTTTCTCCCACATCCCACACATATCCTGTGGTGCAGGATAACTGTTTTCACTTATCTAAAAGACTGTGCTCTCTTGAGCTATGTCTTTGCATATGGTCCTCCCCCTTTCTTCACTGAGTTTCCCTCTCTACATCATAACTTCAGGGAATATTCTCCAGCCTTTCTTCTGTGACCCTATAAATCTCCACATTTTTCTATTCTAGCAGTTACCACGATGTAGTATAATTGATTATAAGTTCTTTGAAGATAGGACAGGAAAATGCAGAGACACGAGGATGGGTAGCAGATTTCATTTGCATTCAGGATGCTGTAGGTCTAATGGTCTGAAAACAATCTGTATACCCAACCCTGACTACAGTATTGACTCAACTCCTTTGCTTCTGCTATTCTCTCACTCTCCTGCTTTTGTATACACCACTACTCAGCAAGTGATGTTCACTATAACTCATATTCTTTTTTTCATAACTCATACTCTTTATAAAGAAATATTTTAATAATATATTAAAGGAGAGCAAAATATATCACCCCAAAACATGCCTCTTTGGCACAAGGATTATTTTGAGCTGGTTATTTTTTAAAACGGCAGACACTAGAGAAGCTTAGAAAACCAACCAGAGGTTACCCTTTTGTAAGAGACATTTACATTGATAAGGGAAACATCCATTTGTATGGATCTCTCTCTGTGTGTACCAGGAAGAAAAGCATGACCAAACCTCTAGAAACTTCTCAACTGAGAAGGCAAGAACTGAAATCTCCATAACTTTATCCTTGTTTACTGTGCCTTTCCTGATAACTTCTCATGATTGGCCTTCCTCTCTCTTGCCACCACCGCCCCCCCCACCCCCACATCTTTTGTCCTTAGCTGAAGATCGTATTTAAGGTGGTAGGTTGGACCATTTTGGAGAGTTACTTAGTTTTCCTGGGTATCTCCCATGTATACTGAAGGTATAAGGTTATTAAACTTCTATTTTTCTCCCATTAATCTGTCCCTTATTCCACGGTGGGATGGGTGTTCTAGCCAAGAACCTAGAAGGGTAGATATACAATATATAATATAGTAGCTAATACTTACTGATAATCATTATTCTAAGTGTTTTACATGTATCAATTCACTTAATTCTCACAACTTTATGAAGGTATCATAATTATCTTATTAAAATAAATGAAGAAAAGCACAGGGAGCTTAAGTAACTTACTCAACCTGACAAAGCTAGCAAGAGTTAGACTTGGGATATGGAGCAAGGTAGTCTGGCTTTGTGACCTGAGTTCTTGGGACCAGCACTCATCCTCTGTCAGTTAGCTGTGGCAATATTGGTATCATTATTTGGTACCAATAATGTGACTATATCAGTCAGGATCCAGATGGAAAAGAAAATTTCAACATAGTTCATTTAAGAGAGAAATATTAATATAGAATGTTGGCTAAACAGCAAGTTTAGAATGTTGGAGGACAAACAATACAGAAGAGAAATATTACAGAGGTTATGCAGAGGTTGAGTTATTAGAATCTTTTTAAAAAATTTTTAATGTTTATTTATGTTAGAGAGAGAGAGAGAGAGAGAGAGAGAGAGAGCATGAGCAGGGAAGGCACAGAGAGAGAGAGAGAGGGAACCAAGGATCCTAAGTGGGATCTGATGCTCTCTGACAGCAGAGAGCCTGATCCGGGGCTCAAACTCACAAACTACAAGATCATGACCTGAGGTGAAGTCAGACACTTAGTTGTTTGAGCCACCCAGGCATCCCAATTATTAGAATCTTAAAGCTTAGAGAAGGGACCCCAAATTGCTGGGACTCAAAACACTAAGGAGATATTGCCTGGCTGGGTCTGTACCTTGGGAGCTTGGAGAAAGTACATTGCAGAGCTAGGAGCAGGACTTTTGAGCAGAGTGGGTTACTTAGCTGGTGATAGTACCTCAACAAAATGGAGGAAAGATCCTACAGAGCTAAAATTCAGACCTCTGTGGAGGGAGAGTGATCTAGCTGGTGCTCTGTGCTGGTCGTCTATCTTAAGATCATAAAGGAGGCTGCCCCAGAAAGTGGAATTCAGAATTCTAAGAAAGGGTGCCTGCTAACTGGTGCTAGTATTCTGGAGGGATTACATGAGTCTATTTCAGGGAGTGTGGGAGAGACAAGAACCAACAGTCACTACCAGGGGAAGAACTCTTGTGGAGATGCAGAGAGGGACAAGCAAACAGGAGTAAGGAAACTTCTTCTCTTGTCATCTTAGCTGTTGAAATAACCTAACAGGGAGCCAGCTGACAAAGAAGAAACGTGGTTTGCAAACAAAATTAATTGAGGATAGGTTTACTGATCTGAGAACTTGGAAGAAGGATCTTGCAAAGCAGGAATCATAATATTCAGAAGGTATTACTTGAGTTAGTGCTGGTACCAACCCTGAAACAGAAAAAAAAAAAAAAAAAAAAAAAAAAAAAAAAAAAAAGGAAGAAGAAAATATCAGAAAATCATGGTGTATTTGAGTGTAATAAGGATGTTTCTGGAGATCAGAAAAAGTAGTTCGATAATGCAACACATTAACTTATATATGCAGAGCCTATTAGAAGGTGTCACTGCATTTGGGGATGATCTAATCAAGATTCTTAGAAGGAGCTGGTACTAGCAATAGAAGTTTGAATTATTTGTCTGAAACACTTATGAGCTTAACTTCTCTCTTAATTTCTCTTAATTTCTTAATTTATCTATCTTAATTTATCTTAATTTCTCTCTTAAAACAACTAATGAATTTTAATTTACCCATTTATTAAACATTTTCTGGATATCGTCTATACTGCACCTGCTTCTGTTTGTTAGGTCAGAGATGGGACAAACTCCACAAACGAAATATGGTGTAGGTGTAAAGCAGGTTCATTGATAAAATTTACAGGCAGAGGGACAAAAAAACACATGTAGTATCCCCAAGTCTCTCTGTCTAACAGAAAGTTGTCCATGGGTGTGGTGTAACTGGATGTGCATTGGGGGTGCTCCTGAACAGGCTATGCCTCCTGCCATCCCTACTCCTACCTTACATACACTCTACATTTTCTGGAGAAATTGGGAGGAGGCAAAAAGAATCATTGGATGGATAGTCTAATTATGGTGTATTGGAAGGAGTCCAGCCAGGGAACAGAAACTGCACCAGTTATCTAAACAAAGAAATTTAATATAAAGAATTGCTAACCCAGTAGGAACTTGTTAACTAGAAAATCTACAGGCCTAAAGGGAATCCTATGCTGTCACTGAGCAACTAAGGGATGAGTAACTAAAGGGTAAGAAGGGAAGTGGTTTCAATCAATGAAATTTAGAAGAGGGGTTCCATAGAGTTGAGACTCAAGAGTATAGAAGACGGTCCCCATAAGCCTAAAACCCAAACATCTGAAGAAGAGGTGTCATTCTGCTGGTTTTGCTGTTTCATGGTGGAGGAAGTGGTCCATGATGAATCTGGTTTTGCAAGTGTGTGAAAATCTACAAACCAGATCCAGCTGTTACTACAGGAAGGAATCATGACTATCAGGATGAAGAATCATTGCTAGGATGACGCTCAGAGGAATAGGAATCAAAACAGAAGAGACCAAGACTCTTCTTAAAGCAACCTAGCAGAATCTCTCTAGTAACCCCTATTGGCAGAGAACAGGAGCCTTCACCATGGAGGTAAAATGTAGAAATGTTCTTTGTGGAGTTCAAGCACTAGCATCACAGAGCCTAGCATAAAACAGTGGGTTTAGGCCAAAAGACAACAGTTTGATAAGCAGCACAAACAGAAGGTCTTGGGCTATGTGTTTGGAGGAAGGGGCTTGCTAAAGAGAGAAACCTTCTCATTTCAAATGTAAGTCGGAGGCCTGAGGAGTTTGCCCACCCGCCTAAATCTCAGTTGGTCACTGAGCAGTCCATCCTGGTGAGCCAGCTGTTGTGGAGGATAGCTCAAGAGCACCATTCAGCAGATGGAGGAGTCCATCACTTTAATGTTTTTGTAAGTTTCAGAAAAAAATAATAAGGTGAGGGTGGGATGTAATAAGTGTACTCTCTCACATACGAGTGGGTATTTAATCATATCAACTAGTTTAAAAAACTTTTGAGTCCAATTTCCTTTAAAGTCCCCTTTTCTTAAGCAACTGGTGAAAGATCTCTTGTGTCAAACAGTCCATTGGAAAGATTAATCTAACAGTGATGTGTTGGATGAAAAGGAGGAGGGAGACAGGAAGGCCAATTAGACAGTTAAGCCTATGATCTGACCTATCATTGTGACATGGGAACTGGAAAGACAGAAACATAAACATCATGTGAAAGGAAAAGAAAAGCAAGTAAGATTATAGCAAATGAAACTTATCACATTGTTTTATAGCCAGTTGTTAATATGTCCCTCTCTTTTGCTAGATTCTGAGCAATGTGCTTACAAAGACATTTTCTCATTTATCATTGTTATGGGAGGTGAAGGAAGGCAGACTCTAACAGAAGGACTGTAACAGTGTTTAAAAATTGAGAGAGCAAGACTTCTCTGAAAGCAGCTTGGTGAGAAGGGCACCACTAGTGGAGACGTGGAGCAGGCCTGCCAAAATAAGTGTGAGTGGTATTGGTGGCAACTGGACAGTAACCTGAGTGTCATTAGCAGGCTCCAGTTGTGGCAATTGGCAAAGTCATGAGGTCCAGTGTCATCAGCAACTGTCATGCAATAATAGCTAAATCCGTGAGGCTGTCAAGTGGATGGAAAGGAGCATGCATTTTTGCAGCATGCTTATGATGGCTGCCAAGAGGAAGGCATCTGAACGCTCCATAATCCTGTTATTGGAAGTAACCACCTTCCAATAAGGCAGTTAGAGTGATGATGATGGTGATAATGTAGCATCTAAACTTCATATAAAGGTCCTTCTGTGAGCCAGAAACCTTGTCAAATATTATATATACATTATTTTCTTGATACTTACAGACCAACTACAAAGTAGGTACTATTATCATTATGCCCACTCCACAAATTATGGAACCTGGGCTTAACAAATTAAAGTGTTGGCCAAGATCACACAGATTTAAATGGAAGACCCAGGTTTGCTGTTCCAAAAGACTATGATATGAACTATGAGGTTTTATAAAGAAGTTCAAGACCAAAAATGCCATTTATTACTATAATTACTCCTCCCATTGCTCATTGTTACCTGCCAGGCTCACATGGACTGGAAGTTGAAGATTCTATCTAATGGCTTATAAAAATTATGAACCAGGCTTAAGAAAACCCAAATTCCTAAATATATTTGGAACTATAGTGAAAAATGTTTATAATTTGTCAGAAATGGTATCACAGGTATTTTAGAACCCAAGAAATTATGACATAAATTGAATATGTTATCTTTGTTTGGTTTTACATGCAGATATGTGTTACATACAAGTTATAAAGTTCAAATAAATGAAAAGAATGGTACTTGTATCTTACAAAGGCAAAGAATTGGACATGTTGGGAAATAGCTTTGGCGTCTTTTTTTTGACCCTCATAATCACTTGTGACCCTAGGATGGCACTAAGCCATCAAATATAAACTGATTTTCTCTGGTGTCTTATTGCAAGCTGTAGGCCTTCATTATGAATATGGTGCTGAATATATCATTTCTTATCATCATCTGTCAAAAAGAAAAAGCAAAGTAAGAATTAAAGAGGTCCTTAATGGATAGGCTTAACACTGATGATGTTTTTATTGCCTCAGATTTTCCATGTATAACATTATACATCCTGCAAAGGTGTTGCCATCCTGAAGAACAGATGTGATAGAACTGGGAAAAATTCTGAGTAGTGATAGGGACCTTATCACTGAATGTAATATGAATGGCACTTAACCATGAGAACCAACAAATCGCTTTAATCAATACCTAACAAAGATCAGAATGTCTTTCTTAACTGGAAATCGTACAACCTCTCCCCCACATGAAACTCACCCTACTTAAGAATTATAGAAAGGATTCCCCTATAGTTTTGGAAACTTGGTTTGGGATAGCAGAGAGAAGAGTGAGATAAATTGGTGTTCTCTACTGCTTTCCTTTTCTTTCTCCCCCTTTTTTTCATCCCAACACTTGCTCTCCACAAGAGACTATGTGACCTTGGATAAATTATTCACTCTTGGTTTTAATTGTCTCCTTACTAAAGCTAAGAGAGCTGGATTTGTTCTTCTATTCTATTACTTCTTCTATATCCTCATGATTTCCCCTCTTCATTTCCTACTCTGCAAAGCTGAAAGTGGCTTTAAAAAAACCATAGAGGAGTAAAAGATAGAAGATAGAATAAGTATGGCAGCTTGTTAGTCCAGGAAAATAATTGTTATTTGTTAAGCAATATTTGTTTAAAACATAAAATATTTACATAAAATACAAAGACAAAAATATTTGCTTCTAATTTTTTAAATGTTTACGTATTTTTGAGGGAGAGAGAATGAGCATAAGCTGGGAGGTGCAGAGCGGGGTGGGAGGGACAGAGGATCTGAAGCAGGCTCTGCCCTGACAGCAGTGAGCCCGATGCGGGGCTCTAACTCATGAACCACGGTGAGATCATGACCTGAGGTGAAGTTGGAATCTCAACTAACTGAGCCACCCAGGCACAGTTTGTTTTTTTAAACAACTTGTTTTCTTAAACATTAAGTAGCTGATTTGTTTTCTTAAACATTAAGTAGCTTCTGTTTAACTAACTGCTCATTTTTTATAGTATAATACTCTCTTTGAGGATAGTAATTTTACTTATTTAAAAGTCCCATTCTGGGGCGCCTGGGTGGCGCAGTCGGTTAAGCGTCCGACTTCAGCCAGGTCACGATCTCGCGGTCCGTGAGTTCGAGCCCCGCGTCGGGCTCTGGGCTGATGGCTCAGAGCCTGGAGCCTGTTTCCGATTCTGTGTCTCCCTCTCTCTCTGCCCCTCCCCCGTTCATGCTCTGTCTCTCTCTGTCCCAAAAATAAAAAAATAAAAAAAAAAAAAAAATAAAAAAAAAAAATAAAAGTCCCATTCTAATTATTCTATTAATTCTGTTTCCACAGGTGTAAATTCAGGTTGTTGGCTTTATTGTTTCATCCTTTATGGCATAGGTGTTTCCAAATATTTGTGACTTCTGATTCCTGATTATGAACTTAAGTTTGTAACTAATATTTCCCACTAGATTTTCCACTGCTGATTTAAACTTACTGTAGATTTTTGGTAGATGGACATTATCTAGTTAAGAGGCCCTGTGTAGTCTTAGATTGCTAAAATTTTATCATTAGTTGGTTTAGTGGTTTTAACATGGTGGTTTTAACATCACTGACAATATTTTCACGTTTAGAAGTTCTATTTGGCTGTTTTTCATTTGTTCCCTGTTTTTTCCTTTATTTCTATCCTTTATTAGATTTCTATTACTTTACTATAATTTTGTTTTTCATCATTTTAAAATTCAGGACTCAGCAAGACACTTTGCAACTTTCTCTGGCTGTTGTGACTGTGTTTTCAAGGCCTCTTTACATGACTGCAACTGCCTTCAGGGCTGTAACGTGTTTGCAGCACACTTGTTTCTAACTATTTTCCTTGCACTGGTTTAAAGGTACTCTCCTAGTCTCATCTAAGGGCAAGTAACTCATTCCCCACTGCTCTGGAGCTGTGTCGTGTCTGATACGCCTGTGCTCTGTCATGACATCAGTTACATGGGTGTATGGCTTTGACTATATCCTTCAGGTTTGACACCAGGAAATTTCCCTCTCTTTTATTCTGTACCTTCCTTTTCTTTCTCTCTCTCTTTTTAAGCTTGGCTGTGATTTATTTTGTTTTTATTTTGTCTAGTACCTTACGTATTTCCATGTTTCTGGAAAGCATTATAAGATAGTAATGTTATAATAACCATTTTTCCATGTGTTCTCTACACGCTAGTTTAATTTCTTTTCCTTAGAAGAAACTAAAATATATGAATCTTTTGGTAGAAAAAAAGTCATTTGAGCTTCTTACATTTTTTCCAATTGTCATCCAGCAAGTACACTGATACTAGTAGTGTCTGATAATATCTGTTTCTCTAAATACATGCTGTTTCTTGAAGGTTGAATAAAAGTTAACCAAACGTAGAAGGGAAGAAATTCCTTCCAAACAGAAGGAACAGTAGGTGAGAATGCCAAGAAATATGAAAAATATGTGTTTGGGGGTTATAAGAGGTTCACCACGACATGGAAGATCATGGATTTACAAATTGTAAAGGATAAAAATCCTTGCCCTGTTGCTTTCACATCCTGGGAAAGTAAGTTCATTAACATCTTAGGCCTGATTTTTGTCTCCTATGACATAATAGTTTTCCACTTTTAGTTTTCCAGTGAATATTAAATAAAATACTGTTAGTAGTGCACCTAGTAGGTGTAGATCACCTAGTAGGTGATCGGTCAATAGTAAATTATATCCATACCTAGAACGATAGGTCCATAATAGCCAAGTGTTGAGGGATGGATGGAAAATGATTCTGATTCCACGGTATGAAAAGTTCATGAGGTCAGAAAAAGAAAAAGTTTAGATTTAAACTTTAAAAAGTTGAGTGGGCTATGTAGGGTAAAATAAAACATTTTCAATTGTTAAATCAGCCATGCATTTCAGGAATAAATCTTATTGGTAACATATTATCATTTTTATATATTGCTAGATTTTATTTGCTAATATTTTGTTGAGTATAAATCAATTTTCAAAAGGGATAATGGCTATAATTTTATTCTTCTCTTGAAGTTGATATATATTTTTTTTCAATTTTAGAATCTGAAAATGCCAAAACCATAGAATACTTTGATATTCTATGTTCTGGATGGGCTTATTTAGAATTGGCAACGTTTTTGTTCCTCAAATATTTGTTAGACTTCACCAGTAAAACCACCTGGACCTTGAGTTTTCTCTATGTAAAGGTTTTTAACTACAAATTAAGTTTCTTTAATAGACATGGGCTATTCTGGTCATGTTTTCCCTTTTGAATGAGTTTTGGTAGTTGTGTCTTTTAAGGAATTGGTTCATTTCAACCAAGCTGTCTAATATATTGGCCTAAAGATATTAGTAATAATTTATTTTTTCATTTAAATATCTAAAGATTCTTTAGTGATACTACCTCGCTCATTCCTGTTGATAGTAATTTGTGATTTCTCTGTTTTGTCCCTGATCAGCTTGGATAGAAGTTTAGCAATTTTATTGATCTTCTCTCACAGGGCAATCTTTTGTTTACAATGATTTTCTCTACTATTTTTTTTTTTGTTTGTTTGTTTTATATTCTATTGATTTCTGCTGTTAATTATTATGTATTTTCTTTTGTTTCCTTTGGTTTTAGTTTCATTTTATTTTGTAGTTTCTTAAGCTGGAAGATGAGGTTACTAACTTGAGAACAATCTTCTAACCTTTGTAGTTTAGTGCTATAAACCCTTTAGTGCTATAAATTACTGTGTTAGCAGCATCTCACAAATTTCGGCCTGTAGTGTTTTATGTTCATTTCAAAATACTCTCTAATTTTCTTTTTGCTTTCTTCTTTGTTCAATTAGCTATTTAGAAGTAACATACTAGTTTCTATGTTTTGGGGGATTTTAAAGAGATCTTTCTGCTAATGATTGTTCTCTGACCATTGTAATTAGAGAATATACTATGTATGACCAAAATTCTTTTAAATGTATTAAAATTTGCTTTTGACATGTTTGTTAAATATTCCATGTGTCTGCTGTTGTTGGATGTAATATTCTACAAATGTCAAATGGGTCAAATCAGTTGATGGGGTTGTTCAAGTCTTCTATATCCAGACTGATTTTCTGTCTAGTTTTTCTATCAATTATTGGGAGTGTGGGGTATTGAAATCTCTGTCCTTAATTGTGGATTTACCTATGTCTCCCAGTTTCCCCCTGCCCACAGGAATTTTGGGGCTCTGTATCAAATGCATAAATGGTTAGAGTGGTTTTGTGTTCTTGATGAACTGCCATTTTGTCATTATGGAGTAACTTTGCTCTGAAATCTACTTTGCTTGATATTAATATGGCAATTCTGTCTTTTTAAAACTAATGTTAACATGGTGTAACATTTCTCACATTTTCATTTTTAATCTATTTATGTCTTTATGTTTAAAGCGAATTTCTTGTAGGCAGCATATTAGTGGGTCTCCCTGTTTTATTCACTCTAATAGCTTTTATCACTGAATTGGAGTGAGTAGGTTATATCCATTTTACCTGGATATTGATACGATCGGGTGTAAGCCTATTATCTTGCTGTTTGCTTTCTTTGTCTCATCTGTTGTTTGTTTCTCTTTTCTTCTTTTTCTGCCTTCTTTTAGATTACAGGATATTTTTTATGATTGCATTTTATCTCCTTTGGTGGTCTTCATTTGGTTTGGTTATTGCATTAGAATTTACAGTAAATATCTGTAATCAGAGAGTAACTTCAAATGATATTATACCTCTTCATATATAGTAGAAGAGCCTCGTAATTACATACTTCCATTTTTCTCTTGGTCTTGTGCTTTTGCCATGTATTTTATTTGTACACATGTTACATACCTCACACAATATTGTTGTTATTTTTTAAGCACTCCATTATCTTTTAAGGAGACTTAAGGAATAAGAGAACAGCTCACTTTTAAACTTTTAGCCTTATTATTTCTCTTTGAGAATGTTCTAAAAACTATGGATTGTCCCCTTAGAAAGAGTATACATAGACACAAACTATACCCTAAATACTGCTGATAATTACAGGGGGTTTTCTGAAAACTGAAGCCCATGCACAGATCCCTGCTTTATAAAACAGAGCATTCATGTAAGCAGTGAGGCTTCAAAAATACTGAGACTGAAGGTATTAGTCTTAATACGATTTTATTTGCCATAATATTCGTGAAGCCTATGGAAATTCTCAGTATGATATATTCATACAATGTTACATTATATAGCCATTAAATAACAGCTTTGAGGAGACTATATCAATATAAGAAAATGATAATAAAATATTATGTGACAAAAATAAGATACAAAATAAGATACACACTGTGATCATAATTGTATATATAAACATATGTCATTTACAATGTTTTTTGGCTGGAGGTAACAGAACTGAATAAAAGTGGTGTAAACTAAGTGCCTCTTTTTTTCTCAATGCAGTAAGTATATAAGTATATACCTCATTAGAGACATATTGTTTCTAGAGACATGTTGGTTTGACAATGTCAGTGCTATGTCAGTTTCTCTTGGCCATCATCTCCTGATCGTAAGATGCTTGAACATTTCTCATTTCAAATTTTCACACATCTCTATTTTAACAGGAAGTAAAGTATTTCCCAGACAACACAACTGCCTTTCCTTAATCAGACTATCCCTCAGCCCTTATTGGCCAGGACTGGGTCACATACCCTTGCTGCAAAGAAGTCTGAGAAAACAGACATTTGATATTTTCAAACCTCTGTTGTGGAAAGTCATTTCCTGTAGCAAGAAAGTAAGTTTGGGAGACAACTGAGAGTCTCTGGCACAATCAGCAAGAGACAATATCCTGGAGATAATTTCAGCAAGGCAATAATGCATACATAGCAGGTTATGAGTGATTTAGAACATTTGTTGCACATATCCCAAATTTTCAGAACTATGATCATGATAGTTTCATGAGTAATTTATTTAACTGAAGAATAATTATCTTAGATTGAGCTAGACATAATACTCTAGAATAACTCAAATTCTTCTTTTTTCCTTCTCAATATAATGAGGTCACACTGGTTGTCTGCATTTCAATTATCTAACATTTCTGAATTGACTAAAACATTGATTTCTTACATTAGAAGATTCAAATGAGCTAGCCATTTGAATAATACATTTATTATTATAGAATAATAATAATATATAATTATATAATAGTATTATATATTATTAATATTTGGTGTTTAATAATTGATATTAATTATTTAATTATTATTTCCGCTCTACTGTTCACATATTATTATGAGCACCTGGTACAAAATAATTTATTAATTTTTAAATCCCTGCTTTAGTGTTAATAAATTAAAATAAATAAATATTACAGTATCATTATGTTTAACTGTAAAAGGTACATATACTACATACTACTGTGTAATTCAAAAAAATCCTTGTTAAAAATTTATCAGATGATAAAGTTGAATGGAAAGTTCTCATTCTTGAATCATTTATGTTTTTTTCCCCCTTCATATGTCTTAGAGTCATTTTGGTGAATCTTAATGAAGGGAGGAAAGAAATATAGGTGTTTACTTACTTTACTCACTTTGAATGAGAAGAACATTGATATCTTTGATAAGGTACTTAGACAAGACAAGAAAATTAGGGGTTTTGTGGACACAACGTCAATAAACAGATTATTCTTCTTCTCTTCCATGCAGTCCTGTTGTGTTTTGTTTTTCTTTATCATTTCTATGTTTAACTAAATACATAATTTTAATTTGGGGTTAATTTTAACATTTGGAAGATGTTGTTTTAGTTTAATATGTTCCTTAGAGCAGTTATAGGTAGGATCATTTTTAAGGCAACAAAACATATATTGTAATTCAAGTTTTAATTTTTCCTACTAACCAGTGAAGACTGGGTGGGAGAAGAAGAAAATGCATTACAAATGGAGCATCAGTGGAAAAGTAGCATTTCAAGTCCACATTGTGCAGTTAATGCTAATATTTTGCCCATATCCAGTTCTTAAGTCATTTTTTTCAGTTCAACATCATTATTTTTACTGTGTAATCTTTTAGTGCCACCAATATATTTAAAAATGAAAGTTCATCAGATAATTTTTAAGTACATAATTAAAATGACAAGAAAGTACTTTATTAAAAATAAAGATTTCCAGTTATTAATAAGTAGTCATGAAACTATACTAATATTTCTGGAAAAAAAAGGGAACCATCAAATTAGCCTCCACATTTATTCCTTTTGAAATGCTTACATATGGTTTAAAGCAATACCATTATCTACTATTCAGACTTCTGTAAAATGCAGTTCTTTACACCTTTATAAGATAGTGAAATATAGTGAAAACTTACATATCATGACCCATTTTATATTCCCTGCGAAAGTGGAATTTGATATAAGACTGGTTTAATTTATGCTACATTCAAGCAAAGTCATTACTGTCAGGACAGAAAAAAAAAAAAAGAATTTCAGAGTGGTGATTCTTCTTTAATATCAATCCCGAGATTGTACTATGATAGCAAGATCCTATTATACTCTCGTCTCCAAATGGATAGTGCACATAAGTAATAACAGTGGTTGTATATTAATTCTAATCTATACATTCCATTTCAGAGCAAAAGATAGTTTTTCCCCACTTCTGCCATCAATTGAGATTAGAGAATCCACTCTGTCCTGAGACTGATATCCTGACATGATGATGGAAATAATCAAGGTAAAGGACTTTGACATGCCACTTTCCTTAATTCATTTGGGATTCTAGTCTGTATTAGGGATTAAGCCAGGCATTTGATATTCAAAATTAAGTACAACGCAGTTCCTAATCTGACAGATCTTAGTATCTAGAATAAGGGTAGACATGCAAATTATATATATCAATTCATATATTTCTAGTACCTGCTTCAGAACCTGGGATACAGAAGGCACTTTAATAGTAATAGGAGCAGTAACACCACTACTACTAGTAATACTATTATTACTAATGCCTGACATTTAGTAAATACTTACTAACCAGGAACTTACTTACCAGGAACTTTCATAAGTGATTTATTCATTTCGTAGCTCTTAAAAATGTAATGATATAAGCGCATTATTTTCTCATGCTATTGATGACAAAACTAAAACTCAGATAGATATCCATTGAGTAAACATATTGATTTCTCATCATGGCCAGCTCTACCTAGTGATTACAGGGAAAACATCACAGATGTGCTAAACCCTGAAAAGAGAACACAAGTTGACCAGAATAAGAATCAAGCAAGTGGAGAAGCAAAGGGGACAGTCAGTGTAAAAAGGCTGGAGGAATACAAAGCAGAGGAACTATGAGTATTTCAGTCAATCTCAAGTTTAAGGTCAAGATAGAGAGCAAAGATGAGTATTGAAGGGCAGAGACATGGCCAACCAATGGAAGAAAATGTTACTTGCAATACTAAGTATGAAGGGGATGAAGGGAAGGGATTAGATGTAGGAGGTATTTCAAAGACAGTGGCCGCAGGACTTAGTGATATGACAGGCAAGGGCAAGGGAGAAATCTAAGGAACTCCAGGGTTCTGGCCTGGGTGTGTGGGTGGATCCTTCAGAAGGGCGAGGGGGTTCCATGAGAAGATGCAAATTTTTAGTTTTAGATATGGTGATTTTGAGTTGTCTATTAAATAGTCAGCTGATATGCTCAGTCAATTTATATTCTAATCTAGAGCCCAGTAGGGAAAGCTGCACAGGAAGAACAGAGAAATATTCCTAATATATTATCTCTGAGCCAAAGTCATGGAAATAGATAAGAGCACCTTGAGGGAATGTGGGATGAGAAGAGAAGAGAAGAGAAGAGAAGAGAAGAGAAGAGAAGAGAAGAGAAGAGGAGAGGAGAGAAGAGAATGTGGTGAGTGAGAAGAAGATGGCAAAGGAAATGAGCCAGCAAAATAGAATAAGAAAAGATAAAAACAATATAAAAGAAATAAAAATGAAGAAGCAAGAGAAAATGGTATTTCTGAAAGCAAGAGAGCATTTGTCTTCCCTTGGCCATATCACAACTAAATCGTCCCTCAGTATGAAAATAGAGTACCATTCTTCTAGTTTTGGAATGAATAAATCATGGGAACAAAGGCACAACATAGGGAATACAGTCAATGATATTGCAGTAACGATGTATTAGGACAGATGGTAGCTACCTACACTTGAGGTAAACAGCATAATGCATAGAGAGGTAGAGCCACAGTGTCGTATACCTGCAAATAATGTAACATTGTGTGTCAACTATAAAAAATTAGAAACTAAAAAAACTTCCTCCCAAAAACAACAACAAAAAGAAAATACACAACCAGGTGAAAAAAGATAAACATCTCGGCAGTAACAGTTAACACTTAAACAAACAAACCTATGTTCTTGTTTCACCCTAAAATTAACTTCTTTTAATTTAAATTGTATTATTCTGGATTCACTGACGAAATCTACAATTACTTGAAAGCTGCCATTCTTAGATAAGCTATTAGGCATTAGACATGCATTTAAATGGATAGTTTTAATTTTTTATTTCTTACTTCATAATGAAGTATTCTGGAAAGAAAAACAGTAGTACATTCAGATGCTGCTATACACAGCACATGCTTTTGTCATAGATATTGTTCAAAAATGGTTTTGGAAGAATTAATAAATGAATAAAACAGGGGTCTATGACTCTAAATCCTTTGAGGGTAGTATTGATCACAATTGCCTTTTAAGTTTACAAAACCAATTTTAAATAACTTAATTTGGCCTTGGAAAAATAAAATGAATGCTTAAAGAATGAAACATATTTAGGGTAATATGGTTCCAATCCTTACTTTAGAATGATGTAAATCAAATACCCTATTTAAGAAAATTTAAATCTCACAATTCCTTTAGAAGTCAGAACACCTGGGAACAATAACAAGGTATTATATATTTTTGTGTGTGACCAGAAAATCACATGCATTTTAAATTTAGATATCTGACAAGGAAGTGTTAGATGTCCGTGGCAGGATTAATTTTTGCTCTGTCAGAACTGACCTGGTGCTATAGTTATTTTAAGCTCTAGAAATAAGGAACTGTTATGGTTGCCAAATACGAGGTGCCATCTAGTGGCCATTGAGAGTTAAGACAAATGTTCAGAAGAACTCCAAAGTATTCTGATTATTTACATTTTTTCTTCATGGTGAGTTGTATTTATCACTTTCTGAATGATATGATCCATCTCAACCAGGTTTCAAATCCTTCAAGTTCATATTCCTACAAGTGAATCTTGTAGGAATCTGGTTAGAATCTTGACCGGTTTAATATTTCAACTTCGTGTCAAGAGGTTTTCTTACTTGATTTTAGTGTAAGAAATATTACCACCTACTACATTACAATTGAAATAAGTATTAGAGATTATATTGTTTTCCAAGGTTCTCAAATTTATTTTTTCCTTTTCTTTCCCAAATTAAAGTTGAATATAAATTGAAGATGCCCTACAAAGCTAGACTAAGGGTCAAACAGAAGTATTTGAGTGATATTAATAATTCTCATAGTCATTTTAAATGTAAAAAAGAACAATAGCTTTGGATTTATACAGAAGGTAAGTGCAAAGTATCATGAAATTCCATAAAATTTTAGAATTTCCATATTTAAAACAAAATAGAAATGTAGACAAAACATAGTTCTCATGAATGTTTAGAATTGTTTCCAAGAACTCATTGGAAATAAAAGATTAATAAATTATAGTATATCCAATGTTATGACCTTGATAAACATGATAATGTAGTGATGTACTACTTGATATTGATGCTTATTCTGATCATAACTAATATCTATAAAGATATAGTAAATGAGATTATAGCTCATATTACCAGGTAAAAGTGAAAATTGAGGAAAATTAACATTATCATCATCTTGACATCCAGCATTTATATACATTTACTATGGAGTTTTGATCTAACACATTCATTTTATTTTGGCAATAGTTATCACTCATTTTTATTGAGCAGTCATTTCCAACTTGGGAAATTCTACATTAAGCACTTGATAAAGCAAAGATTTATTAAGGTTCTCTGATCTGGCCTGGAAGGATATCATTTCTGTGTAGCAATCCTGGTGAGCTAATGGGAAATGAAATAGTTAGAATTTATGAAACGTCATTTGTTTAGTAGAAATTATATATAAAATGTATGGCAAAGGTTACATTCAATCAGCAAATATTTATTAAATATCTATTATAAGCAAGGAGCTGGGAATATATCTATGAACAACATAGACAATGTTATCACTTTTAAGGGGATAAAATTATGAGTAATATTTAGAAGAGATATCTGATAGACAAGTAAAAAAATAAATAACACAAGTTCAGTTAGTAAAAAAAATCAATGCAAAATGGGTTGGAGAACAGAAGACTAGGTGCAAACTAGAAAAATAATTAAGTGTGCCCTTAATTATTTATTTGATAATTTGAAAAGGTTGGAATCTACTTATGTAGGCACTTCTGTAAGCAGTTAGAGATTTATATTCAGGCAGTAGTAGGATATTGGTGTAATATCCTTTTGGATTATAACTTGTGCCATTATAATGAGTTACCAGCTTTCTCTGAGTTTTAAAAATCAAATACTAATGAAAACAATAACCCATCACTACAACTGTGCCTCACTATCTAAAGCTTTGAATGGATTTGTATAACCAGGATGCTGAAATGTTTAACTCAGTAGGACATAACATGAAATTATTTTGCTTTTTTCATCAGCCACTGCCCCAACCAGGACTAAGTTAAATCTCATTTCCTTGATGAGCAGCACATCTTCTAAGAATATCTGAGCAGACTTCCTTAGCTTCCCAGTCATCTACAGTTATTAAAACCTCAGTCACTCATCATCCAGTTTATCTCCTCCTAGCTAGAACCTGAGTCAGGGAAAGGGGAAGAAAATTGTTTTTGCTACTTTACTCTTTATCATGCCTCTGATTCTAGCTTCTTAAATTTGGAATCAGGAAGAATGGATTATAGAGAAAAGGCAAAATTATTTTTTCTTAACTGAGTGCTCTGCTGGGCAATGCTGCTTTTTGGGGTATTACTGATTAACCCTGTATGAGAAGTGACCCATGCTGGTCCTCTTCTAGGGAATGTGCCTTAGCAGTAGCTCCAACTTAGCCCTGTCCAACTGTCTTCTAATTCCAAAATAAACTTCTAGTTCCAAAAGCCCACTCTTAGCTTCTTGCTGCTGGGTCCCAAAAATACAATTGAAATTCAAGTATCATTGGCTGTATCCATTTAATCACTAGGAAACTGATGCATGCTTTCCATACCAGATAGTGGAAGCAGAAGTTTTGATGGTTTGGAGGCTGTTGGACACAACAAATGCTAAATTAGAGAGTGCAATGGGGGTCTCACTTGAATACTAATAATTCCAAAATTAAAGGGAGAATAGTGGTAGTTAGGTATTGTGGTGGAGATTAGTCGATGTGACACATGCCCACTTTATGATCAAAGGACCTTTGACTCCCCAATATTCTTAGGCCTTTTTAATACCCATCATAGCCCAGGAAACACAAAAGGGAGTAAATAGTGTCATTTTAATTTTTTAAGTTGAAGACACCAATTGTTTTCCAGGTTGAAGATACAATATAAAATATCTAGGAGGTAAGAGATGGGAAAATGTTGAGTGGAAAAGGGAGATCGTTGAACTGAGTTAAACAAGTTAAAGTATGTCACTAACACTAGTAGCTCATCATTTAAAGACACAACTTGTTATATAGATGCTGCTTTAGGAAACATTCCACACCCTTTAAAATCATTTCTATACTACTGAATATTTTTGTTACAAAATACAGTTACCTTATTAAAGAGGTGATGAATAAACAAAATCCCTCTTTGATATTGTACCTGTTTTCTCTTTTTTATGTCTTACTGTAGTTGTGAAACATGCATATTAAAACTATGTTTTGGGTTGGCTGGGTGGCCAAGTCAGTTAAGTGACCAACTCTTGATTTCTGCTCAGATCGTGATCTAACGATTCCTGAGATCAAGTCCCGCATCAGGATCTGCACTGACAGCACCATGCCTGCTTGGGATTCTCTCTCCCTCTCTCCCTCTCTATCCCTCCCCACTCATACTCTGTCTCTCAAAATAAATAAATAAACATTTTAAAAAATAATAAAAATAAAAATAGAACTATGTGTAGAAAATTTTTTGAGTTCCTTGAAGAAAATCAGTCTATAAATACAAGGGTCTATTATTACTATATAGTGTGTGTTAGACAATAAAAAGTCCACATGACTCAGTTGTATTTACATGGCACTTTTATTAATTTATTTTTAGCTCAATTGTCTTTATAATAGCATAAGGTGCCATTGTGTGAATAATGCTCTATTTATTCAGAGCCCACAAAAATCTGTGTGAATAATGTACTTAGCACTCTAGATCACACCTGATTAATGCCAGTATAAATTAAATACTGTTCTATTGCTGTGAGAAATATTGGCTCTACTTATTTATCATCATGTTTGTCTTTTTTTATTATGGGAGCAAAAGAAAAGAAGTTTGAATATGCATGATTATGGAGAGTTTGCTGGTCAAATATTTAAATTTCTATTCTCATTATTGGTATACTATCTGGCCAAGTGAGGAAACACATTGGTCTCTTTTTTCTGAGATGTCTGTCTCATTTGGGAACAAAGAAATGACAAGCTCACCCAAATGATATTTACAAATATGCTATGAAATACTACTCACTTTGTCTCTTTGGTGTATATCCTTCTAAAGTGGATTATACACATTCCAATATTCTTAAGACTAGATAAATACAGTTACATTTGCTTGAGACAAAAGCAATATAAAGTAAGATTACTAGAAGTAGTTATTGAAAGGAGAAAATACATTCCAGGAAGCAAAAAAGAAATACAATAAACTTAAAATTATTTAAAACAAAAGCAACTTAAACTTAGTGGAGATAGGTGCTAGGAAGGAAGAGGCATATACCAAGAAGTACAGGAGTAGTAGGGGAAGACAGGCAGGAGGTATTGAAAAAAAGACTTCCTCTTTTAAAAGTTTTCATACCCTCCTCTTTATTTGGGGACTAGAGAGAAAGTACTGTATTTTAAGGCTACCATTAGGAAGGTTTAGGTACATTGGTTTTTCCCTTTAAAAATGAAATTACAGCATCTGCTTAAGTATAATAGACTAGCTTCTTCTGTTTATCTCCTATAACTACTCAAACTCCATTAAAGTTAATGTAAAGAAATAATAAAGTATTAGACAAAAAAGAAAAAGTTGCAGAAAAGGTGAAAAATGAATGAAATTTTCCAACACAGTTTTGAAAGATGGATATCAGAAGGATGATTGGTAACTAACTTAAGGTAGAATTGAGGCAGTCTTAAGGTAAAACAAAAGAGAGAAAGCAAATCAGCACAATTGCTCCCAAGAACCCCTGAAAAACAGTGATTAAAAGCATGAGCTATGACAGGAGATGGAAAATGAGATGGTGGTCTTATTTAGAGAAACTAGGTCCATGGGGCTCCTGATTCTTCCTGTGAAGCTCGCTATGATAGCCTTTATCCCTAAAGGTCACACTCCTTCAAATATGGTGAATGAAAACAGACCCAGGACAGGGCACATAAGACATTTCAGGACACCATAAAGATTTTCTGAATAAAGGAGACCCAAAGCGTGGTGGACACAAGACAGGTCACCAACAATAACTGAAAAACAGAATATAGTTCAGATTTCCTCAAGAATAATGCTGGAAATTAGAAAACAATGAAGCAGTATTTTCCAATTTCTGAGGGCAAATAATTTAATATTTGGTAAAAATAACCAGCCAAACCATCCATACCCAGCAAAAACTATCAATCAGGTATGACAGTAAAATAGAGATACTTTCTAATGTCCATGGGCAAAAATATATATGCCCAGTATATCTTTTCTTAGGAAGCTAATAAAGGGTAAGTATCAGCAAAATATGGAAATAAACTGAGAATAGGGAAAATCTAGGATTTAGGTAATGGGTGATCCAACATAGAAAACTGTCAAAGTCCAAGGATGACAGTTTATTCTAGGCTGAGACAGAATCAGTCCAAACTTGACAGAGGATGAAGATATAAGAGGAAAATCTTTCCCAGGAAAGGCAATGGACCTCAGATGAGATTGAACATTTGAAAAAATATTTTAGGTATTTGGTAGATCTTTGAAAGACTGGGTAAAAAAATTAGTGATAACTGCATCACTCATCATTAAAATTAAGAAGTACCTAGATAACTAAGCAAGTGAAAAAAATTAAATATAGCTTGTGAAAAAGATATTCTAGTTCATTATTTTGGTCGGTTCAGCAAAGAAAAGAGTTGCACAGTCTTGACTGTATACACTGAGTATTGTTTAACCAAATATACTGAGAACAAAGAGGGAGCAGAGGTGAGGGAGGGAGGTGTACAGTAGTTTAAAAACATTAACTAATTAACTAGCCATATATTGAGAAATTAAGCTGGCTCTGTATAATATTGATAAATTAAGCATAGCTATATAAATATATTATTTAGGAATATTTAAGTTAATGCTTGAAGAAAGAGCTAAAAATGTTAAAAGATCTTGCCTTTAGGGAAGAAGTCTGGTGGTGGCAGTGAAAAAAAGTTGGGCAGAAAACTGACATTTTTGTAAATATAAGCAATTTAGTTATTGGTGACTTGTTAACTCTGTATTGGCACCTCTTTGATCAAAATACCTCATGCAATTACAATTCCTGATTTGAGCATCTCTATTTGGGAGCTATTTCAACCACAAACTCAATGGGATGTTATCTGTATATGTGAAAGCTTTCTAGTTTAGGCATTAAACATACCCACATAGAGCAAACGGCCAAACGCCCAGAATGGCAAAGTATTAGGCAATGTGTTTAATAATGTCATTGGGATTTTCTTCCTACACCTGGGAAAGTTCCATGAAGTAGACCTAGTCTATTTTTAGATTGATAACTTTGCCTGAAAATGCAATCACTTTAGAAGACTTCTTGATTGCCTTCTGGATTTTTTATCTATTCCTATTATTACTGGAGAAAACTAAGAAGTTAGTGTGAAAGAAAGGAGGTAATATTTAAAGATATGTTACACCTCAGGCTTCCCAAGAATTCCTCAAATTCTTGAAGATCTTATATGTCTCTGATCTATTAAGTGTTTTCTGAGCATATATCGTCAAAATCCTCTGCTAGGAGGTAGGCTTAGGATACGCTTTATAGTCTAGAAATACGTTCCAAACATCACACTAGCTTGAAGAAAACCTCATTAAAAATATTAAAGAAATATAAATAATGTTTGAAATGATAGAATAAAGATGATCCTTTTGTTCCAGAGAGCTTACAGACTGATTTTTGTTAAGTTAATTAAACAAGGAGACCACTAGACTAAGGTGGCTCTAATGCCATGGCAACCTACTAAGCAAACCAAACTCTAAGCCTGTAAATAAATACAAAATCAAAACCTTGGGGCACCTGGGTGGCTCAGTCGGTTAAGCGTCCGACTTGGGCTCAGGTCACGATCTCACTGTCTGTGAGTTCGAGCCCCACGTGGGGCTCTGTGCTGACTGCTCAGAACCTGGAGCCTGTTTCAGATTGTGTGTCTCCCACTCTCTCTGACCCTCCCCCGTTCATGCTCTGTCTCCCCCTGTCTCAAAAATGAATAAAACGTTAAAAAATTAAAAAAAAAAGCCTAAGAATAATCAATAATAAACCATCAACTAGGTTTTAAGATACAACCAATCAAATAGTTTCCTTGCTTTGCTTCCACCTTTTCTCTATGAAAGTCTCTCCCCAAGCCCTTGTGAATGGAATGCTCTTAGCCACTTCTTTGGCACTGCTATATTACAATCACTTGTTGCTCAAATAAACTCTTAAAATGTTTAATATGCCTCACTTTGTCTTTTAAAATTCAATGAATTTCAGCTTGGTCAATTTTAATTTAGAATTTACATAGTTTGGAAAATAGTTATTTGAAACTTTGAAAAAATAGTTACATTAGATACATCAATCTATGCAAAAAGGAAGACTAGTTTAAAAACTGTATGCGATAGCTAACATTACTGTTCTGTTACAATTCAGAAGAAAGCTTGGTGTCATATTTTTGCATCACTGTTCCACTAATAGATCTACTCGGTCCTAAAATATTAATTTGTTAGCTCATAAAACAATATATTTTTTTTCTTTTTGCAGATAAATAGCTAATCAGTGGGAAAACAATCCAGAATTTTGTGTAAGAGAAGGCACAGGTTGATTCAGAAAGATTCAAAAGGGTTATTTTCCAGAACAACCTTGGAAATAATTTATTTAACTGCCTTATTGAGTGGATGTAATGAAATTTTGGAGTGGTAGGGGGGTTTGGAGCTGACAGCCAAGAAAGAATTCTTGAAGACATCTTTGGTGCAAAAAGGTGACTTTATTAAAGCATGGGGACAAGACCCATGGGCAGAAAGAGCTGCACTGGGGTTGTGAAGAGTAATTGGTTACATACTATGGAGTTGGGGGAGGTAAAGTCAAGAGGAAGTTTCTTAAAAGGATTTTCATATACTAAAGAATATTCACAGGATACTGGAGGGCTAGCTATTGTCAAGCTAAGGTTGTTTTTCCCTCTAGCAAAGCATTACCATTAAAATAGTAGAGAGTTCCTGGAGAAATGTATACTCTGCATTTGCTTCAAGTATTTGTCAAGGGCTGTAGCTTATACAGAAATTTAATTTTACCTGCTATTTTCTTCTTCCCCATATCACTATAGAGGGGAAGGTGATGTTGGGGCTCCAGGAAATGGAGTCTACAGGTTTCTGGAGATTAGGCTATTGATAAGGTTGCCTTTTTCTTGAAATTTACTAAGATATTTGTAAACTGAAGGGGACTCATGTCCTGCAGGACTCTAATCTCTATCAATCAACCATTTGTTTTCTTTCCTTTCCTTTGTTTTTGGGCAGCCAGGAGTTCCTGAGGAATATTACACATATCTCACCTTGGGGAGGGTGAGGGCAGTGTGCTAGCTTGTAGTTTGCCCTCAGCCTGCCTTATGCTCTCTCATCACATGCATTACTTTGGATTAGCAAAACATAGGAGTAAATAACCCATGAATAGTCAAAAAAATGTGGTAAGGCTAAAAATTTTTGCCATTTTGACAGTTGACTCAAAACATTCTCCTTAGAAATGCGTTTTACCTGGTTATTGAGTAGCTTCTCTTAAGTATGCTAAAATGTTTGATTTTTAATTTAGTGCTATTTCTTTTTAAATAAGAGCCCACACAGAGTGAATGTAGGTTGTCACTTTCTGGGGCATTGTGTTAATTTCATAATTACATAGTCTTGTATGACCGTATTTCAAAAGATGTCAGGGTGATTTATTTTTTGTATTTCTGGTCATTGAGAATGTTCATTGCTTATATGAAAGACCTTAATGACTACAGCCAACTTCCAATAGAAAGGCAATAAATTCTACAGGTAGTTGTCCCTCCAACTCTGAATTATCTTTGTGTCAGTGATTACTTCTAATATACTTGCTTTATTTCAACCCACGTGTCCCTGATCTAAATCACTTGAAGAATCTCATTGGTGGAAGGGGCCTTGAAGGCCACCTCATGGAATTTCTATTAGAGACAGCAATCTCCTCTATCCAAGACTTATGTCTATGGAAGACAACTGGGACAGCTCACCTATGACGGAATGCCCCTCAGATGAAGGGGTTTTTGTTCATCCATTTCTCAATTCCTTTATTCACTCAATCATTTATTTAAGTGTTCAGTCTTACATTGTCCAAGTCTCTTTAGAATTTTAAATTTCGGGGCGCCTGGGTGGCGCAGTCGGTTAAGCGTCCGACTTCAGCCAGGTCACGATCTCGCGGTCCGTGAGTTCGAGCCCCGCGTCAGGCTCTGGGCTGATGGCTCAGAGCCTGGAGCCTGTTTCCGATTCTGTGTCTCCCTCTCTCTCTGACCCTCCCCCGTTCATGCTCTGTCTCTCTCTGTCCCCAAAATAAATAAAAAACGTTGAAAAAAAAAAATTAATAGAATTTTAAATTTAAAAGAGTAATTAAAAACAATCATGATCTCACAGACAGGTGATCCTGTTCACAAACCATCTTAGATGATGAGATTATGGTATGTATATTTTAGGAGCAAATACAAATTAAAAATAAAAAGCTAATTTTCCCTGTTAAAGTTAAGGGAAGATATGCAGCCTACCCATTTCTTAGGGCATTTTTATCAACTTGTAATTGTAAATTCTTTCTCTGCCCCTTTGAGAAGTATGTAACTCTTTTAAAAAGCCCCTTGCCAGTTTTACAACTCAGGAATGCCTTCCTCAAATGTCTGCTAGCCATCTCTTTGGAATGTAAACACCAAGGCCTACAGCACCCCACCTCCCAGTTTTTGTGGGAGGTGGAGTTTCTGTGGGAGGTGGGAGCCTAGCTCCAAGTTGCAAAACTAATTGCCCCTCATAAAGATGTGAGGAATTCTTTTTCCTTTGTATAAACCCAGTTACCAGGTGAATTTAGGATAAACTGTGTGTGACAAATAGTGCTGTCAAGTTCTCTTACTTGAGGACTAATTATTGTTTATATTGAAAACATGCATGAAATGAGTTGTATCAGTAGGGCCATATAAAATGGCGAGATTTCTTTCTGTCTTTGAATCTCTTAGTGGGTTTCCTGTGATGTGCATCACATTCCGGTCTAATGCTTATTCAATAATAAAATTGTTTTCTTTCTCTTCTATCTTTGTGGAGAGGCTTTATGAAATGGAAAGATTTTGTTTTTAATTATATTATTTCCCCTACAATATTCGAATGTTTCCCAAATACAGCTGTGAATATGAGTCATTTGAGGGACTTAAAAACTAATTCCTTCCACAGATCTGCTGAGTTAGAATTTCTCAGGGCCTAAGAATTTGCGTTTAAAAATAAATGCTTCTGGTGATTCTGACGGATGGGTATTGAGATCTTGGACTAATTTGATTATTTGTATTGACTTACATAAATAACTACTAAGTTTGGGCATAGGAGACATTTTGTGTAGAACAAAAAGATAAATTCTTTGAGAGTAGAGGCTCTACTTTATTTGGATCTTGACTCCTATACGCAATTAGGTGGTAATGGCACTTGGCATATAGCCGTGACTCAATAAATCTTGCTTTGTTTGTTGGCATTTTGAAAAGCCAAGAGGAAAAAATTCTATAATCTCTCTCATAAATTTATTCTAATTTCTCTCTTTTTTATCCATCCTTAGCTATTTATCTTAGATTCCCGATGTTCCCCTTAAAGTCCCATCATCCTTTGTTAGTATACTATTTAGCCTCCCACATTATAAACTTAGTAGTTTTAAAACTTAAACTCTACCTTGAATTATTATTATTTAGGTCAATCTAGTTCATTCATATTTAAGTACATAAGAAAGCCAAGAAAAACAAAATTAAACTTTTGAATCATTGTTAATTTTCTTATCACTTGTGAAAAGTGATAGTGCTATAAAATATTTTCAGTTGTATGGCATCTTTTATTAAAAAATTCACCCATTTATTAATGTAATATCATAGTTTGTGAGATTCATAGACACTATAATCATTTTAAGAGTAGGTAAATTTAGTTTGCAGAGTAACACAGCTGTGCATTTTTTTTCTTTAAATATTTAAACTAATTAAAACATTTGAACTGCCAAATAACTGTCAATATTCAAGTTTATTTCTAAGTTTTTCTCTGTCACCCTAACATAAGCTTTATTATGACAAACTTTTCCAAGTTAATATATGTGTTTATGCCGGGATTTATTATCAACAATATGCATTCATAATTCTGCCCCAACTCTTTATTAAACAATGGGCAACTGAATCTTATAAAAAGGATTGAAGTGTCACAACCATTTGTTAATTGTAAATAAACTACATTATGTAATTTTTTGTGGTTTCTCTAAAAGATTTCCTGGGTTGAGCTCATCAGAATTACTCATTGTTAAAGTAGCACCTCAGGATTTAGTTCTTAGACTCTATTTTATAAATATAAATATAAATATAAATATAAATATAAATATAAATATAAATATAAATATAAACATAAATACAAATACAAATATACATATAAATATAGTTATTTAAAACTTGGTTTCATTTGAAGTAAATGATAATTATCCAATTTTTGGCTGATATGTGTGTGTATGTATGTACGTGTTTTTATAAATTGTGTTTGTTTATGCAACTTCCAAAAAAATCTTCAAAAACAGTATTACCAAGTTGAATATTATCTAATTAACCAACAAGGTCTGTCTGACAGACTGGGAGGTTATCAGGAGATAAACACAGCCCTCAGGTGCTGTGAGGCATTGGGTGCAGCTAAGTGCCTCTAATTCCCCAAGGGCGTGATTAGCTCATGATAACAATGCTCCCTTGACTTATTTTATTGCTTTTATAAAAAGCCTTTGTTATGGAGAAAATGTTTATTTTTATTCAGGAGGAGGATGGAGTTGACAGTTTAGACTGTTGAAGGAATAGCAGTTACTTCTGACTTATGGTACATACCTTGACAAATCTGCTCATTTAAAATGTTTCCCAGCCAGTCTGGATATTTTGACTCCCTCAGTAATTCTGCAATAAAGCCCAACTTCCATTTTGGACAGTTGTAAATTTGTGGTTTCAAGTTAATAGTATGGGTTCTCTAAAATTAGAAAGTGACCCATTTTGTAGAATAACTGCATATGAAAAACTAGCCAATAATTTTTGCAGAAAATCAGAAAAATATTGGGGGTACTCAAATGAATGGTCTCAAACTCCATGATCAAAGAGATTGGCTGACACAAATGAATGCAGGTGAAATTGTGAGACTGACATCAGAAAGCTTTACTTCTCTTTGATGCCTCTCTTTTCTCCCCAGAAATGCAACCCTGGTGCCTTTCCAGTTCAAGTAGAACAAAATCCAAACTTTTCATTATGATCTGGACATGAGCTAGTCCCAAAGACTTCTCCTATTCAATCTCTTACCTCCTTCATGAGGTTGTAGCTCTGCCAGTCTTTCTCTCATTTGAAAAGGCCAAGCTTGTCTTGGGGAATTTGCACTTGCCTTTCTCTCTGAAATGGAACATTCTTTCCACAGGTCTTCACCTGGCTGTCTCTTGTGACCATTCCAGTCTTAACTAAAATATCGCCATCTCAGAGAGGCCACCTCCCTAAAATGAGCATCCCCCATTACCCTGTTTCAGTTTTTTTGTTGCACATATTGAATATTAAAGTTATTTTAATTTCAGTGTCTGTATTTGCCAATGAATGTAAGTTTGTGAAGGCAGAAACTTTCTTACACTAATAGACATGTGGATGTATGTTTAATATATGTCCAATTTTTACCATAATACACATTTTTAATTGCCTATTTTTCATTCATTCTCCTTTCTTCTTCCTAACAGAACTCATAGATTTTACCTTTTGTCCTCTGCCCTCCAGCTGACCTGTGTCATGATAAGTTGGACCAATGCCAGCTCCAGGCAATGCATTTCCTTGAACAGTGAGCAAGGAATGGGTAGGTGACCCAATTTGAGCCAATGAGACTTGATGACAGATTTGGTAGAGACTTCTGAGAGAGCCCTTTTTCACTTTGTGTAAGAACTTCAAGAATAGCTTTATTTGTGTTCCTCAGATCATTGTCAATGGGAATCACAGGATTCACACATGAATGAGTGAAAAGAAACTCCTTCATTTAATGAAGAGCTGTTTATATCATATACTGGATATAATTTCATCACAGCGAGGATAGTGAAACAGTTTTTGTGGGAGTATAAATTTGTTGTACGGTTATTTTATATACCCTCTAGGATGCTCCGATTTAGAAAAGCAAGGAGCGATCTTACCTAGAGGTCATCCTACATGCTCAAACAAAACCAGGCAAATCAGATCATAAAAGGATGATTATACGTCACTATTTATTTATGTGAACAGTACTTGTCATCCCAGTCTGTAAACTCTTAATGAGTTTATTTATATTTTGATTTCCCATTTTTATTAGCAGCATGGATTACTAAATAAACTAAGAGTACTAAATAAACAGCTTTAACTGCTATGGTATACCAGGAATAAATATAAAATTCTCCAGGTTTTTAAGCCAACTTTTGAATCTAAAAGTCAATATTAACAGGGAAAGTTTAGGTATCAAGAGGCCTGATATCTGAAAACTAAACATGATGTGAATGTTGGTAAAATAAATGAGAACTGAAAGAAGAATGTATTTGGAAAAATAAATATGAACTCAGTCTTAAAATAGGAAACTAAGCATTTAATTTTGGGATATAGGGAAATATATATATAATAAATGATATAAAAAAGGCTAAGCAAACTATGTAAGAGTACTTTTATTTGTATAATGCCCCTTTTCCCTTAAAAAGTTCTATGCCTTATTTGTCCACACTAAAATGTGACACATAAAATATTTACTAATAAAGTCTTGTAGCTTTGAACAATAATGATAGTAGTTAATAATTATTGAATACTTACTAGGTGTTGCTGTTTTAGGGTTCTATGTGCAATAGCTCAAAATATGTAGAAGGGACAGTGACTTGGCAACTAGAAGGGGAAGGGCAAGAATTTGAACCCAAGCAATCTGGCTCCGAAGTCTACCTGTGTGACCAAATTGTGTGAAACTCAAGGCTTATTTGTAAACAACAAGTAACAAAGCAGATTATCAGCCAATGAAGAATATAAATGTGTCTTTGGACATGATCCTTACCATCTATCAGTCCAACTTCAGCAATTATTGCATTTCTCATTACCTTTTTCCTGATGCAGAGGCCACTCTAGTGAGAAGACTCATTGAACCTCGGTAGCTTATAAATAATAGACAGAATACAGTGGTCATTGATGTTATTTATTCTCAACTGAGTTGCAAAGAGCCACAGATGTCAATCAGCATGGCAGAGATGTCCAATTAAAATACCATAAAATGACTCTAGCTTTTTTAACAACGATTCTCATAATTTCTTAGATCCTGTTAATATTCTGTTTGGTCCATAAAACTGTCTTGACTCCTTTTCCAACTTTTTCATTTATTCTTTTTAGGCAAGAAAGGCCAAGAACATGACTATAGCTTGCATACCCAGAGAATTATACCACACAAATAAGCTTCCCGTGGAAACCAATTTAAAGTAAATTTTAAAAGAAGGAGTTGGCCTCATACGGTTAAATGAGAAGGGCACATCCGTGCTATGCTTCCCTCAAACCCCAAAGCCTTAATCTAGTCATGAGAAAATATCAGACAAACTCAATTGAGAGGCATTCTATAAATAAAAAACAATGACTCTTCAAAGCATCAAGGCCATAGAAGATAAGGAAAGAAGAAGTCATCATAGATTAGAAGAGACTAAGGAGGTATTAAACTAAATACAATGTGGTAACCTGAACTAGATCCTGCAACAGAAAAAGATAATAGTGGAAAACTGGGAGAAATATGAATGAAGTCTGTAGTTCAGTAAATAGTGTTGTATCAATGTTAATTTCTTAGTTTTGATAAATAAAAGATTGTTATAAAAATGTCAAGAAAGTTAGAATGTAAATTTCACTATGTGATTCTGACATCCTATTTGTTCAGGACTTCAGTGCACATGCAATTGCGCATGACTGAATAAAGAGAAGTCACTCTAAGAAACAAAGTCAGAGAATGCTTTTTATTTGCTCTTTATGTATGCACTTGATTTACATGGCAATGATTTGATTATTTTTTCTTGTTGTTCTTAAGGATCTAATGATAATACTACTCCTGGATCCTCCATAAAGTGGCTATAAAATCAGATTTGTTCATTCATATGACTTAAACGTTGGTAATACTGAAAAACAGCCTTTTTTTCTTCCTCCAACAACATCTCACTATCTAAATTGCATACTTCTGCTAAATTTACCTTACATTCCTTCTCTCCCACTTCATATCTATGTTCTTTCTGTAAGAAATCATTTGGCAAAAGTAAACTAAGAATACAACTTTCACCTTTGACTTTGATTTTATTGTTCATTTCCTTACACTTATTTTCTTCTTGTAATACCTAAGAAGAAATCAAAATATCACCTAATCACTTAAGAACTAAAAACTATCAAATAAAAATAAAATGCTATACATTTATTTTCAGGTAATAAGGGTTCAATGTCCAAATCCCATCAAGTTCTCATTTCTGAAATGCTATTGCTGAGAAACTCTTTCCTGCACTATTGTTAAGTGACCCTGTTTGATTCATGATTAGTCACAATTTACATCTCTTCCCAAAATGGCATAAAATAATGTGCAAATTCTCTAATGCATTTGCAAGAAAAATATTATTTTCTAATGACTCCTAATGAGCCCCTGTTTTATGCAGGGTGTGAAAAGTTGCCAAGATGTGTAAAACAATTAGGATGACAAAAAGCATGACTTTTAAAAGCCATTTTGCTTGTGCAATGTGTGTGAAAATCCAGAATAAGTCCTACGGGAAAAATTAATTTTAATAACCTTTTCTTCTTGCTTGAGGACTGTGTAAATCTAAGGCACAAAGAACTGTGTATTAATGGGTCAGGCATAATAATGAGAGTTTGATCTCAGAATAAATCTATTTCATCATCAACCTGTTACTTTATACTTGAACTGTAAGGACATTTGGTTATTTACTAGAATAACTATATATTATGTCTCCTACAGGTGCAATACTAGGTAAAAAGTAAAAAGGATGAAACCTTAAATAGTTTTTCTTCATGTGAATTTATTTACTATTATGGAACATTCTTTATGCCATAAACTCATTGATAATTGAAACCTAATCTTTGAAACTAGTACCTTCATAGATTAAGAGATTGGCATGTGTTAAAAGTGCTTTGATTCCAAACCTTTAATATAAATGGAGTATCCCACGAAGACTTAATGATCTAATTTTAGATAGCATTTACTAATTACAAAGCTTGAAAATATTCCAGAAGGTACAATACATGACCTTCTCATTCAACAGTTATTCCTGTAACTAAATATCATATCTAAGAGGAAGTTTTTATATTATCTTAATAGTTAAAAATTAAGGATGTAGTCCATCATCTAAGGTGTAAGTCTTCATTAAAACTTCCAGAATATATGATTTTACTGGGCACATCATTTCCAGCAGCTTTCTTTTTTATCTTTGCTTCTACATTTAAGTTCCAAAAGTATCAAATGATGGAAGCAATTTTTACAACGAGCCACTGAATGTGAAACGATCGAAGCAAAATAAAGGAGAGAGTTTCAACAATATCAGATCTTATTGGTATCTGTGGGAGAGTGTGAGAATAAATTTGTGGTTAAGAATTTACACTTTAGAATCAGATTAATTTGCGCTCTACTCCCTATTCTGCCACTTGTTAACACTAAGACTTTGGCCAACTCATTTATCCTCAGTTTCCTCAGCAAATGTGGAGTGATTACAAATAGTCCTTATTTTATTGAGTCATTTTGTGATTCCATACCATATGTGGAACTTAGTTAAAACTGTCTTCACAGTGGCTATGAAATGGTTAAGTCTCAAGATTTTTAAGAGGCTAAAGGATAAGGAGTTTAATGCTGCTATATAATAAGAAAAATCATCATAGAATTCATAAATTGAGGAAATCATATCTTATCCTGGATTTCAAATAGAATGTTCTCTCCTACCAAAAGTCAGGGAGGGCATATAGCCCTTGCCAGTGTTGCACAGCTTCAGAATGAACATAGAATAGGGTTACCCTTGGGGCAGGTAGAAATGGTGCCTGGAAAGCAGCATGGAGCTCTCCTAATGTTCTGCTTCTTAATCTTGATGATGGTTATATAAATGTGTTCACTTTGTGAAATATACATTAAGCTGTGCACTTATAATTGGTGCACTTTTCTGCATTTATGCTATACTTTTGTAAAGTTTACAGTTTGTACTCTGCAACTAAATTTTCCCATTCTTATCCCAACTTGTTTACTATTTTTTCCTCCTGGCATGTAAATTCCAAATCTTGGATTTTCTTGTCTGTGTTGTCTGGTTTTTTGTTTTAAGTTTATTTGTTTTGAGAGAGAGAGAGAGACTGTGTGCATGTGTATGCATGAGCCGAGGAGGGGCAGAGAGAGAGAATGAATCTAAAGCAGGCACCATGCTGTCAGCACAGAGCCTGACTCAGGGTTCTGTCTCACGAACCCTGAGATCATGAACTGAGCTTAAATTAAGAGTTGGATGCTTAATTGAGCCACACAGAAGCCCCATTTGTTTTGTTTCTGATCAGATTCTGTGTCCAACCAATTAGGTAGCAGGGCAAGATCTAGACTGAAAAACCAAATACTGAGTCAACTGGTTTTGAGGCTCTTTAACACAGCTGACCCTCTTATTCAACCACTGATCACCAAACCCCATATTAAGATGTTATTTTTGTTTTCTAATATTGAAAATTCTTTTTTTAATGTTTATTTATTTTTGAGAGAGAGAGAAACAGAGCATGAGCGGGGAGGGGCAGAAAGAAAGGGAGACACAGAATCGAAAGCAAGCTCTGGGCTCTGAGCTGTCAGCACAGAGCCCAACTCGAGGCTCAAACTCACGAACCATGAGATCATGACCAGAGCCAAAGACAGATGCTTAACTGACTAAGCCACCCAGGCACCTCTCTAATATTGAAAATTCTTAATGGGTGTAGCCTGCTCAAGCAGAGACCTAGGGAAAAGGATCACAGGAGAAAGCATGAAGAGCTGGGTATTAAACATGGGGTGTGTTAAGGTTACCTGAACATAATGTGGTCCAATATAAACAGAAGAGGATGGACACATAAAATAACATCCTCTCACAAAGCTGAATGACATGAATTTCTTTACTTTGTTTTGCATTCTTTTTTTTTCAAGTTTATTTATTTATTTTGAGAGAGAGAAAATGTGAGCAGGAGAGGGTGAAAGAGACAGGAGAGAGTGAGAATCCCAAGCAGGCTCTGCACTGACAGCATGGAGCCCTGCGCGGGACTCGAACCCACGAACTGTAATATCATGACCTGAGCTAAAGTCAGATGCTCAACTGACTGAGCCACCCAGACATCTCTGACTTGTATTCTTTTTGAGAAAGTACTTTACTGGGAAACTTCCTTACTAACTAACATTAATTTTTAAATATTATATAGTATTCAAAACAAATTTATTGAGAGCATAAATTCAAATTAGAGTATTTCACTAATAAATTTGAAAAGATAAAGAATGTCACCATCAATGTAATTATTCATTATACTCTAAAATAGTGATGGGATGCAGGACATACTACCTTAAAATATGGCGTTGTGCAATATTGAATAATCTAAGCTGAAGGAGTTTGAGAACATGGCAGAAGCCGAAAAGTTCACCTATCCATATCATCCTTCCCTGAAACAGGCCATAAAATCCTCCTGTGAGAGGTGCCCTTGTATTTACAGAGGAAAGGAGCATCTTTTTCTCCAAAGACAAAGGGACCCCAAGAAGAATCTTAACAGGACTGTCTAAATTTCCCCCAATGTAATGTATAATTACCTCCTACTCCTTTACCCAACCAACTCTCCACTCCCCATCAAACCTAGCATAAAAAGACAAGTCTGTGTCTTTGGGACTTCATTTCCTTATGAAGGCTGCTGTATTATGTAAAACTTAAATGTATATGCTTTTCTCCTCTTAATCTGGCTTTGTCAGTTTAATTTTAAAACCTGACCCAGGATGCTAAGAGGGTTGAGGAAAATGTTTTCCTCCCTATATCAGCTAAAATCTAGCATGTATCAAGCACCTCCTAAAAGCCAGAAGGGGTGTTAATTGCCAGCATTTATTTAATTTTATTTCAGCTTCATTGCAAAACTGTAGGACAGATATATCATTCTATCTGAGAGGATGAAAATAAGTCCTATGTAGGATTAATGACCAGTCTATGGTCACATGGTAAGGAAATGGTATGATTACTATCCCATTCTCAAGCTGCCTAATTGTAAATGTACCTGTCCTTACAATACTGTTCTATAAGAGCAATAATATACATTAATTCAAAACAATATTCTAGACCTTCAGTGTGGCCTGAGGTAAAAGATTTTTCTTGAACTCAGGAAAATACAAGAGTACAAATTAAAAGCAAAGAATTTATAGACATGTAGAAGACTAAATTAGGATATTTCTTTGTAACTTCTTACGCTAGTAACTTCAAAAATGTCAATGAAAAAGATGATTTGGGGGAAGCTATACATTACATAAGTACATGTATTTTTACTTCGTATATCCCAGATTTGGAGCTGAGTTAGCAGATAACCTGGAAATGCCAAAGGATGCAGACAAAAATAGCCTCAAGGAAAGCCTGCTCTCTCTAGCCAATGGCCAGGGAAGGGGCAGCCTGGCAAGCAGAAAGCTTTTAGAAAGTAGTTGCTCTACTCCAGCTACACACACTAATAAACACCACTAATAAAATGGTAGCTCCGTTTCTACCTGCACTAGCAAAGGCCATGTGGGGATCCTAGAATTCTACCCATGCCAAGGCTTACTGAGGTGTCCCAACTCCTCCCCAACTAGGGTGGTGTCAGAGAAGGCCAGGAAGGGAGCCAGGAATTTGACTACTGTCAGGGATGAGGCCTCCCATTGTGGAGTCAGTGGAAACCAAATGGGGAGCTGGACTTCCACCCCCACCAGCATAACTAGGTGCCCCTTCTCATCCTCACTGGGGTGGTGTCAAAGGAAGCCTAGTGGAAGGTCAGGCCATTCACTATTCCCAAGCAGTAACCACTCCCCCACGGTGTCAGTAGAGGTCACAGGGAATAGTAACAGAGGCACTCCTATCCCTCCCAGGTGGGGAGATATACGGGAGGCTGTGGCAGTTCTGTTTCTCTTGGACTGGTGGATGGTGTCAACCTAGAGATATAAAAATAATATTTAAGACTTTGCCTGCTCGTCAGATGCTGGAGACTGAGACTACTGGGGATCCGAAGCTTCTGACCTCTCCTGTCCCAGCTGCTGTGTAAGGGAGCCATACCTTAGGAGACAGTGCCAGTACTTGAAAACATTTAAACAACAACAACAGCAACAAACCAACACTTAGGAATCAGGAGTATGTGGCAAATCTTCCCAACAGTGACTTTTATCCGGATCTTCTGCTTTTCCTATCCATTAAAAACAATCTAACGATATATCCTTTTGCTGCTAAAAAGAAACCGTCTAGAAGAATGTAGCTTTAGAGCAGTGGTTCTCCAGTGGTAATGATACTGTCTCTCAAGAGAAATCTGGTGACATCTGGTGACAATTTTTGGTCATTACGAACTGGTGAAGGGAGAATTAATAGTGACATCTATCACAGAGAGGTCAGAGATATTACTAAACATCTTACAATACACAGAGAAATCCCCCCCAAAATAATTATCTGTTGATGTTGAAAAAACCCTGCTGAGAGGGAGAAACTGCAATATTGTTGAAGTCTCCATGTGTCTATATGATTTTTACATTTACATGTATACAAACTCTGAATCGGTTTCCCTGGTTTTCATGCCTCAGCACAAACACACAGACAGACAGACAGACAGACACACACACACACACACACACACACACACCTTGGTTTCTTTTTAATATGTGGCCACTGGCACAGAGAAGTCCTTTAAGTGAGGTTTTTTTGTTTGTTTGTTTTTCTATTGTTTACATTTTAAAGCAATACTTGGTTTTAATAGAGATAGGAGAAATTCACAAATGTATAAACAATGATAGACTTGAGTAGTGGACATCCAGATATTTTTCTTTGTTTTTATATTTTTTCCTGAATTTTCCCAATTGGAAATTATACTGATTAATTAGTCACCTTTTGGCCATATTATTATTCTTTAAACCATGATTTTTATGGCTATATAATGCCCCATTACAGAGGTACTCATAATTTATTTAACAGATGTCATATTTTGGATATTTCTGTTGTTTTCAATCTACCCCCCTCCGCCCTAGAAATAGTGTTGTATTTATATCTTTTTGTGTCTCTCCTAATATTTCTTGAAAACAAAGTCTTAGATGTTGAACTTATGGGTCAGAGATTATGAAAAAATTGGAAATCTTCTTGTTGCTTATTACCAATTTACTTTGTATAAAGATTGTAGTAATTTAAACTGCTATTGAAATATGTGAAAATGGCAGTTTTCTATACAACTAGATAATAATATTACTGTAAAACACTCCTGAGCTGATGAGAGAGATCAAAGAGTAGACTATGATAAAAAAAGATTAGATATTAGGAGTTTGCTTTCATTTCAGGTTGCATTTATTGGAGGTCGGCACTATTTCAAAATAAAGCAGGCTCAGAAGTCACCAGCTCAAACTTGTCAGGGGTCAGGCCGGCAATTTATGGATTGAGGAGGCCTTGGGCAGAATGAGTGCACCTGGCGCCTCTAGCGGGAGGAAAGGTGAAAGTGAGAATGGAAATTGACTGAAGTCAAACTATTTTTTCTCAATTCTGTTTACAGTATTCTCAACCCCAGAACTTTTGAATAGCAGGAAATTTTAGATAACTTAATCCAACTACTTCATGTTACGAACAAAGAAAATGAAATCCAGGAAACTTCAGGAATTATCAAAATTCTCAGGTAAGGGTAGAATTACAATTGCACTGTGGGCTGGCTGACTCACAGCTCTGAACGTTTTTCACTGGATAATATTTTGATTTGGCATTTGCTCTGAATTGTGAAAATAGGCAGTCACCACAAACCCAGAATATAAAAGGGTTCAGAGAAGCCCTGAAGGTAATCAAGTAGTTTACTTCAATAAGTTATTGCTAGTAGTCATTTACTGGTTTCCTCAAAAATATACTTACATGATTTTTTTTTTCTCTTGACCTGGTTGAAGAGCCAAGACAGAGAGAAATGGGAACCATGGTGAGAGGTAACTCCATAAGTGGGTTAAAGAAATGGCCATGCTGTTTAAGATAAAGGCAATATATATTCCTAACTCATCGGACACATAGATTCATTACATAAGATCAAGTTAAAGGGCATCATTCCTTTGAGCAATATCAACTTTAGCCAAGAGACAATTTATGTGGAAAGAAACATATATAATATAGATATATGCTACCTGTAATTTAATACAGTTGACCCTTAAATAATGCAGGGATATGAGCATTGGCCCCCTAGCAGAGTTGATAATCCACATAAAGCATTTGACTCCTCAAAACTTAACTACCAATAGCCTACTATTGACCAGAAAGAAGCCTTACCAATAACATGAAAAATTAACACATATTTTGTATATGTATTATACACTGTATTGTTAGAACAAAGTAGAGAAAAAATGTTATTAAGAAAATCATAAGGAAGGGATTATACACCTATATTGTACTGTATTTATTTACAAACATCCACATATTAGTGGACCTTTGGAGTTCAAACCTATGTTGTGCAAGGGTTAACTGTATATACCATATATAATATCTACAAGCAATGTGCACGCACACACACACATTTTTTTCCTCTTCTTGCAGACAGAAATAATATAAGAAAGAAATGCCTGAACGAGATATAAGTAGAACCTAACAGCAAAACAGAGAATTTTTTGGCAAAGTCCTAGTAACCATTACTTTATCCTGTGGAAAAAGCTCAAGGGTGTTGCAGAGACCTCCAAACTTGTAGGTCAAAGAAACTAACAAGGGAAATGTTAAATTGCTTTGCTCTCATCTGCCCTAAATTACTATTCACCACACCCCACAAGAGAAAACAGTTATTAATAAGATTTTTCCATTATTTTCAAAATAGCTTAAATATGTATTAGACTGTGTTTGTCAAGTTAAATAAGGCTATTTTTGGAGGTGTATTAGACAGAAAATAGTTTAACTCTTTCAGTAAAAATTTAATGATCATGAAAGAGTCAAAATTGTTTCAGATTATAAAATGTTCTAAGGAGGACACCTAAATGGAAGCAAATTAATAATTCAAGAAATAGCTTAGTTTAATTTTTGACTATAGCACTTAGCCTTTTAGTGTTTAAATAATGGAACTATTATTGTCCATTAAACAAATCCTCATTAACATTAAAAATTTTTATCTGACTATGCTGTAGTTATATATCAAGTTTATTTAGGCAATCATATAGCTACAAATTCAGTTAAGCCAATTGATGGATACCTAGACTAAACATAATATGTTAATTAGGGTTTCTAAAATCTTGCTAAGTGAAAAATAATCTTTTAGGTAGTATAGATAATTTATGCGAACATAACTGAAGGATGAGTCTCAATTTGTTATTGTCATAAGCTAGGACAGGGCTGTTCTGCTGTTGATGATAATCAAGGACAGACAGTTTGGTGATGACAGTGCCTGGAGAGAATGGATGTGGGTTCAGACATATTTAGTATCAGGTAGCAGGAAGATAAACATCAACGGTGGGGATAAACTGTGGAAACTAACCTAGGGTGAATTAGGACTAGAGAAAACTTTGATAGTTGCCTAAATCATGAAGGCTTTTAAAAATAACTGTAGATAATTGTGAGAACAGTAGAACTAGGCATAATAGGTAAATGATGAAATCTGCAAATATGAAAGCAGATTTTTAGATTATCATGGGTATACATGGTTGCATATACTGTTCCTGGATTAATTTTGAGAAAAAAATCAAATAATTGATCAATACTATCAAACAATGACTTTCAGAGATTATATTTGGTAATGAAATTATTTGAGTATTTCTTTTTCTTCTGTGGGGGATGCAAATTAATAATGAAATGGCCATTATTCAGGAGAAGTAAAAGGCAAACTGAAAAGACCAAACTATCAACTGAATCTTTGAAAAATAAAAATATGACCAGGATGGCAAGAGTAGTCATTTATCATGTCAGCTCAATTCTAATAGTTATATCTGTGAGTTAGAATGTTAAGGTCACCATTTGATATAGAAGAAATTGGAAACCACCAGCGAGAGCAAATGTTCAAGAGGTCAGTGCACATTAGATTTAAAGGTCTTTAACAACCATGTGCAGATCGCACGTACAAGGTGATGTAATATCATCCCCCAAGAGGTTACATTAATAAAGAGAGTCAACCACAAGTTGAGAAGCAAAACTTCACAGTGATATTTCAGAAATTGTAATGCCAGTTCATCTGTAAGAGATTCACTGTGTTATTAGCTACATTTTTTTCTTTGCAATTAGTGCTGCTGATTATTTGTGTTGAAGGTTTTTAAGAGCATGTGGGCTTTTCCTTTTTCACTCAGCTAATCTTTTGCATGATATCGAGTCTGACCTCACAGGTTTCTGGCACTATTTCAGAAATAGGTATCTCTTCTAAATAGGTTGTCTGGATGGAAAGCCTCTATTAAACAAGTGGTTTAGATTGGAAACTCAAAAAAAAAAAAAAAAGAGTTACAGACTGATATTTTAGAGTCTCGATGGCTTTTATGAGTTTTTACCTTAAAAATGTCAGATTATTTCATATCCTATGCATTTTTAAAGTTGGTCATTCATAACAGGAGATTTAATATAATTTTTTCCCCACAAATGTTGAATGAGTACTTACAGGTCCAAGGCTCAGAGTAGGAACTTTAAAGATACACCAAAGGAATGAGAAAAAATCACTTCTCTCATGACGATCACCATCTGAAGAGGTAAGAAAATAAGACAATGCAGAAATACTTATACGCAGGGTAAAATTGGGATATTTGAGATTCTAACAAGGTTTATGTGTTTCACTATTGTATAGTGATTTTGGAGGCATCTTCATGAATGCTTTGATCAAAATTACAAAATAAGACACCTAACCAAATATTAAGTATCTAGGTCTCGGACTAGGAAATATATGCAAAATTCAAAATAGTGGAGAATTGGAAAACTGTTTATACTGGGTAACAAAATAATTTTGATTCATATGTATAAACAGTCCTCTTATACCCACTCTAAGAATGGATGAAACTCCAAACAAGATTTCACAGCCACGTCATAATACCCAACCTATAAGACACTGAGTAAGTTGTCCTGGTGTTTCAACTTCCCCAGCTGCTCCTCATTCCATGATAAAGAGAGCAACAACTTTGATATCCAAAGTATTGAAAGTGACAATATATGATCAACTTTGTGGTTTAAAAAGTTGTGAGAGGTTTGAGCCATAGTTTGCATGGGATAGTTAAAGAAATTAAATGCCAAGGAAAAGTGTCAATATACTCATAATTACATTTCAATAATATACAAAGGAAAAATAAGACTGTAGCAGACCTTGTGCTATGAACCATCTTCTCTTTGCAAATAACTTAAACATCCCTATCCCAGGAACAATATAATTTACCAAACTGCCAAGATTGGGCCAAACACATTTTTTTAATGCATGAGAATATTTTGCTTCATGTAGAATGACATGTAACTTTAATTTAGCATAAACAAAAATATTGCTCAAGTCTTGTTCATTATTTTATTTAAATGACAAAAAAATTTACCCAGGGTAGAATTTTAGAGCTGTTATAAAATAGGCAAACAAACAAATTTAGGAAAATCTTAATGTTTATCATCAGAGAAAATTATATATGCCTACTTTAACCAAGGAGGGAATCTAGTGAGCCCCCCACCCTGAATAACAGACTAAGAATATTGTTTTAGTTTCATTTATTGCTTAAGTAATCTTATAAGTATGGATGGATTGATTCTACAGTGACTGACTTGATGATTTTGAAACTAGAAAATGAATTGAGGGTTTCTTTGAGGGAACTATTCATAAATGATAGAGAACAGGATCCCAGTGAAATAAAAAAAATAAGAAAAATGAAGGAAAATTAAAATAGCATATTTTAATATTTTTATTAGATAGATTTCAATTAGAGAGGTGGTAAAAACTAAACAGAATGGTGGGGCACCTGGGTGGCTCAGTCAGTTAAATGTCCAGCTCTAGATCTGACTGTTTATGAGATCAAACCCCACATAGGACTCCGTGCTGACAGTGCTGAGCCTTATTGGGATTCTCTCTCTCTGTGCCTCCCCCCCAACTGCCCCAACTCATGCACTCTCTCTCTCTCTCTCTCAAAAATAAATAATTAAACATTAAACAAATAAACAGAATGAGATTCAATAGAGAAAGATATCACAAAGTCAAAATAAACAAAACGTTGTAGGAGTAAAGTTAAAAATTACAAGGTAATGCACAAAGATCCAGACAATACTTACCAATAATATTCAACCACTAGTCAACAATTTAGCCAGCTTAGATAAAAAGGTAAAATAAAAGAAAGAGCAAAGTTATTATTTTTTATTATTAATTTAGAAAGAGAGAGAGAGAGAGAAAGAGAGACTGTGTGATCAAGAGAGAGGTGCAGAGGGAGAGAGAGAGAGAGAGAGAGAGAGAGAGAGAGAGAGAGAGAGAGAGAATCCCACGCAGAATCCCTGCACAGCACAGAGCCCATGCAGGGCTTGATCCCATAATCCTGGAATATGCCTCGAAATTGAGAGTTAGATGCTCGGTTGATTAAATCACCTAGGCGCCCCAGGAGCAAAGGTATTTAAATAATAAAACTTTCTACTTATTACTTCCAAGTCGATTGGGGGTCCATTCCTTCATGCACTGTAACAAACAATGGGACTATAACAGTGGATGAGACCAACACGGCACCTCTATTCATGGAGCTGATAGTCTACAGAGGGAAACAGTCAATAAAATAGTAATCAAATGAATACTTACGTAATTAAAAATACTGATGGGTACTATAAAGGTAACAAAAAGTAGGTGTTAGGATGAAGAATAACAAATGGCTGCCTATTTTAGCAGAGAGACAAGGGAAGACCTCTCTGAGGAGGTGATAGTTAAACTAATATCTGAATCAGAAAAAGGAGCTAGAAATGTAAAGGTCCATAAAAAAGGAACATCTGGGGTAGAGGGAAGAGCAAGGGTTAAAGCCCTGAGACAGAAACTAGATCGGTTGCTACAAGTAGGAAGAATTGCTATAGCAGAGTATGTATTTAAGTTGAGTAAAAGGGAAAGCAGTTTTTTTTTGGTAAGACGTAATTTACAAGAAAAAAACATAAAAGCCTACCTATGGGTAGGAAGTTATTAATACAGATACAACTAATCCTAAAAGTTGTCTAGTCTTCCCCTTTCTACTTAGTCCAGATCTCATTTCTCCTATGTGAGTAGGAGATTATTCTTCTAATCTCCTGTGTCAAAGAACTGGATTAGATAAAAGAATTCTTGCAAGAGGGTATTTGTGTGTTTGGTTTTCTGTGTGTTATACAAAATCAATACCATTTAGTATTTCTGAAATTTATATTTTGTGTGAGGCACTGAAAGACCAGAAGCCTGTGTTACACAACTTCTTCAGATTGCATAAAATGTCAAAAATTGTTATTGGTTCTCAAATTTCCAGAGATGACTCACCAATTTGGGTGGCTATATCATATCAGACTTTCAAGGAAGTAGCCCAGGGTTCAGGGATCACATATTTTATTTTTATTAAAATTTTTACTTGACCATAGTTTAAGTGGTCTTATTTTTTATTTTTATTTTTTTTAGGTACTGAGGCCGGTGGGACTGTATTGATTTGCCAGTATGTCCTACTTAAAGCTGATTGCAGAAATAAAGTAATTTGTTACATTTTTAGAAACTAGGTGAATCTGCAGAACTGGGCCACTGCAGAGTAAAATAAATGACTAATCAAAGTAAAACCAAAATAAATAGAGAAAGTGTGTGTGTGTGTGTGTGTGTGTGTGTGAAAGAGAGAGAGGAAGAGAGGAGAGAGAGAGAGAGAGAGAGAGAGAGAGAGAGAGAGAGAGACCCCATTAACAAATTAGGATTAAAAAAATTAAGATCAGTGCTTGTCCCCCTTATTTCCCATGCCCCAACAGTCTCATCTGTGGTAATAATGTAGTAGGCTGCCTTTTTCTTCATATATATATACTCAAAAAGGAAATGCCTGAAGAGCAGGGACTTTAATTTCTATGTAGAGATTGAAATATTGGTATCCTGGAGTCTTGGAGTAGATGGCGTAGGACTGTCACATAGATGAACCCCCTCTTCCTTTAAAACAGTTGGTTTCAATACATCAGAGAAGAAATATTTTTAGAGATTACAGTCTTCATCGAACCTGTATTCTATTGATTTCTATTCTTTGGCAGAAGTTTCAGTATGTTACTAATAAGAGTAAATGCCACCAAAATTTCCGGCACTATGTTTCAAAGGAAAACCTTCAGAATCCCAGAGAAGGTTTATGAGATGGTTATGGGTAGTTAAGACTTGCAAGTGTCTCCCCACGCTATTAAGGAGGGTGTCTGTACTCTCCAGCAGTGGGACACAGAGCATGCAGCCATGGCTGCTGACTGCACAGGTTTCAAAGATAAAGTGGAGCATGTGGACATTTAGGCGCTGACTCCAGCTAAATTGGTTAATGACTAGTATCATCTAAATGAGGTAGCAAGCTGAAAGACTCATAATCTCTCCCCGTGCGCAGATTTTAATTAAATAATTATAATGTCCTTGTTGTAATTATTTATCAGTAACTGTGCTCTTGAGTATTGCCTGTTTCGCCTTCATCTGTTCTGTCAGCTCAGCTGAACAATGAAACATTCACTTGGCGAAGATGAGGGGAAAATGAATGATTCTTATTCACCACAAAATAGCACTTGAAGAATTGTCAGCGAGGCAAGATTCCAGGTTCTGCATTTATAATTTTGTTTTTTGGAGAGGAAGCCCAGTTCCTGATCTGGGATATGATATGATTAGGCATGATGCAGACTCAGTTTCTCTTCTAACATTCAGACATCGAGGCCCCTGAGGGGTTTTAAGAATATGAGGAGAAGGCATGTTTTCTCAGCATCTAGAACTTAACATTACACATTGAAACACAGCTCTCAAAGAACAGCATTTAAAAATATGCTATTTCCTATTTGGGGACTGTGGAATCTATAGTCTATAACACGGCATGTGTCTCAAATAGTGCAAAACCCAAAATTGACTAAGTAACAGCTTTATATTAATGATACCCATAATGATTCAGAAGAGAAGTGACTGAAAATATTCAGTAAGCAGTAAAGCTGATTCATGAGTCAAAAATGGGGTGACAGTGGAAAACAGAGGTGGATTTAGACCATGTGAAAGGAAGCAAGATCTTCATAGCAGACTTCCCTTAAGGAACTTGCTTTAATAAAGCATCACTTTTCTCCATTCTTCTGGGAGTTCAGAAAGAAGAAAAAGGTTTTAATTGCCATATGAGAGGTTTAATTTTAATAAAAGGAAGTACACTGTGAGTGTGAATAGGGTTTGTAAGGCACTATAATACAACATTTGTCTTTTTATGTCCCCCCTCCTGTAATCTGCCCATCCTGCCTCCTCCCATTCTGCTAGGACCTTCCTTAACAGGCATTAGTAAAATGTACCTTCAGATTCCATCCGCTGAAGAGATTTTGATTTAATGTGGAAATCTTAAAAATGAAAATGTTTCAGCAGCCAAAAGCAGATTTGGGGATAGTGATTTTTGAAAAAGCTGAGTAAGTTACATATTTGTTCAAGGAAGTGCTTTAAATTTGAAAGAACTTGTCACCAAATCTGACTACAGATATTTAAGACAAGTCTGACTTAGACGGTTATGGGCGATAAGGAAAACACAAGGCAAGTTATGAAATTTTATTTCCATGCATATTATGGATGTGTGTCTGTATGAGGCTTAGGACAGGAAAGACGTAGCTCCTTTAATCTCTCCTAACAATATCTTAAACTTTTTTTGTATAGAGTCTTATTTATCCTTTGCTAGAATTATTCCTAAATTTCTTTATTTTTAAAACTGTTACATATGGTATCTCAACATTTTCATTTTCTAATTGCTTGTTCCTGATAACTTTTTTTTGATGTTCCATAAAATCACCATGAACATTGAATTAGTGAATACTGAACCATGGCTCCCCTTGGGAAAAGAGTCAGATTTCTGTGAGCCTCCGTCTGGTCACATTTTCATCAAGCAATCAATGCATAACTTTGTTTTATTTATGTTTCTGCTTAAAGAAATCTTACTTAATATATATAATTGATTCATTAACACTGAATTCACAGTCAGCAGCATTATAACTCATGACTGAATGGAGTGTACCTAACACACATATTTTCTCTCTAAGGCAGATCACAGCCTTCTTGAGCATATGAGTACAGTACAACACTTCAGCTGCGAGCTCACTGGGGCTCATTTTAAACAGCAACATCACCAACAAAAAGTACAAAATGTGTAAAACTTGTGCCACAAAATGGACTGTCATTTATAGTGTAAGAGCTGAAATAAGAAGGCAGAATAGCACCTTGTTTGACCTCAGCTGGGAACATACACGTTGGGCAACTCAAATTTTTCACCCTCTTGTGCATGTTCACAAATGGTTATGAAAGTTTTCTGGGTATTGATTTTGGCATCACAAATCAATTTTAACAAATAGAAGAATTCAGGAATACTGAATTCATAAGTAATGACGATCAACTCTAGTGACTTTGCCATATTTTCTTGCTTATAATAATTAAATTTTTTTGAATATATAATAGTGAATACAATTGTGAATGATAATAGCATTTTCTTCCCTTTCCAATCTTTATCAGTTTTACTTCTTTATCTTGCCTTACTACACTAGATAGGAACTCTGATGCAATATTGAATATGGGAGGTGAGAGCAGGCATCCTTTTCTCAGGTCTAAACTCAGAAGGAAAACATAATATTCTATCATAAGTCTGGTGTTTGCAATAAGATTTATTGTAGGTCCCTTTATCAGATTAATAAAATTCCCTTCTTAGCTTACTTAGTTCCATTCTTAGCTAACTTAGAGTTTTATTATGAATGAGTATTAAAATTATCAAATATATGCAACTGTAGGCATGTATATATATGTATGTATGTATGTATATATATGTATATGTATGTATGTATATATACATGTATATATGTATATGTATATATATGACATATATATGTGTGTGAATGTATGTGTGTATATAAAATGTATATTTTATATATGTATATAAAATATATTTATACATATAATATATATAATGTATATAAATATAAATATATATACAATATATATTTTCTTTTGAGAAAGGATTTTATTTACACATTTGTTTTCTTAACTTGACCCAGAATTATTCAGATTTCTTGATTCTTCCTATTTCAGCTTTCATAAGTGGTATTATTTCAGAAGTTCTTCCTTTGCAACAAGCCTCAGATTTCTTGGATAACTGTATTCAAGTTATCATTTTAGTTGTATCCCACAAGTTTTGAGAGATGATTTTTACATTATCTTTCAGTCAAAATATTTTCTAACTTTCCCTGTGATTTCTTCTTTTACCCAATGGTTATCCAAAAGTAATTTTTTAATATCAAAACATTTGGATCTATTTCTATTTGCCTTTTTTGTCATTGATGTTCAATCGTATGTATGACTTCAATCTTTGCTTGAGAATTGTAATGTTTAAATTTTATTAAGTGATTCATATGCTCTCAAAAAATATTCTACAGTTGCATTCAGTGTTCTCTTAATGTTCATTATAGTCAAATTTATCGTTTTTAATGTTTAATCTACATGTTCTTTCAATTATTGAGGAAGGTCTTAGAATTTCTGATAACTTGACTGTAGATATCACTGCTTTTCATTTATTTTATTTTCTTATTTTATATATTTTTAAGCTATTATTACGTGCATAAAAATTTAGAATTGTTATCCTTTCCTGGTAGAAAATAACACTAGGACATGACCTTTTTTATTTTAGTAACTCTTCCTGCTTTAAAACCTACTTTTCCTGGGGTGCCTGGGTGGCTAAGTCAGTTAAGCATCCAACTACAGCTCAGGTCATGATCTTGAAGTTCGTGAACCCGAGCCCTGAATCGGGCTCTGTGCTGACAGCTCAGAGCCTGGAGCCTGCTTTGGATTCTGTCTCCCTCTCTCTCTGTCCCTCCCCCACTCATGATCAGCCTCTCTCTCTGTCTCAAAAATAAACAAACATTTAAAAAATTAAAGAAATCTACTTTTGCTGATATCAATAGAGCTACATCAACCTTCTTAGGTTTGGTGTTTACAGAGCACAGCTCTTTCACCCTGTTACTTTAAATCTTTCTGTACTCTTATATTTAGGGTGTGTCTCTCATAAGTAGCATGCTTTTGCATTTTTCATCCAAAATAGCAACCTTTGTTTTTTTAATTGGAGTACTTATTTCCATTTTTTTAGTGCATTAGGATGAATCATATGCAACTGCCATCTTCACAGACAAACACCTGAAATTTTATGTGACTAAATCTAATAATTACTAATGTACTTTCACTTAAATCTATCATCTTACTTTGTATTACTATTTTTATAAACTGTTTTATGTTCTTTAATTTCCAGAATCTTATCTTTTTTTTGGATTACTCTATTTTAATTATTTTGTTTTTAATTTTTCTCCTATATGAATGTGTTACTTACACAGTCTTCTCTTTTCCTGGCTAACCCAGAAATTACAAATGCTCCCTTGACTTTTAGATATCTAATATAATACTTTTACCACTTGTGAGATGAGACAACATCCTGGAAAACTCTGACTTTATTTATACACTTCCTCACCATCTTGTGTGCTGTTTCCCAGTAGTTTACATATCTTTTTGAGCATTTAAATAAACTTTTATTTTGGGATAGTTTTAAATTTATACAAATGTTGCAATAATATTAATAAAGGTTCCATATATTCAACTGCCCATTTCCTTTTTTGTTACCATCTTATATTATTATGCTATTTTGTTATAACTAATTAACTGATATTGATACACTATTATTCAGATTTTCTTAGTTTTTACCCAATGTTGTCTTTGTGTTCCAAGGTGCTACCAGGATTCACATCTTTATTTACTTGTCATATCTCTTTAGGCTCCTCTAAACTGGAACAGTTTCTCAGGCTTTCTTTTTTCTGATGACATTGAGGATTTTGAGGAGTACAGGTCAGGTACTTCAATTTGGATTTGTCTGATATTTTTCTTATGGGTAGAGGTGAGTTTTTGGAAGGGAGATCACAGAGGTAAAGTGCCATTCTCATTACGTACCAAGAGTGTGAATTATAACTGACAGGGACAACTTCAAGTTTGTCACATTTCTACAATGTAAAGTTACTTTTCCCACCCCGCCCCGTCGCCCCCGTACTTTTTAGAACTAAGTCACTATGCTCAGTCCACACTTAAGGAGTAGGGAGTCATGCATCACCTCCTTGACGGTGGAGCCCCTATGTAAACTATTTATAATTCTTCTGTATGGGAAATTTGTTTATTTTCCCCCATTTAGTTATTTATTCAACCATTTATTTATACACATACATAAGTATGGACTCACTGGTATTTATGTTATACTTCAGATCATAACTCAATATTTCATTATTTTTAGTGCTCAAATTGTTCCAGCTTTGACCATTGGGAACTCTTTCATTTGGTTCTTGTGTCCCTTTGACATAACCCCATTATTTAGTGTTTTGAATAATTCCTTACTTTCTGGCACTACAAGATTATCCAGACTCTTCTTGTATATTCCCTGTCCTAGTCTAGAAATAGTCATTCTTCAAGGATTCCTAGTTCCTTTTATTGGAAAGTGCTATTAGGAATCAAGATCTAGACCCTAAGTATAGTTGTTGCTCCTGAGGATTCTGTTCCTCTCAGCAGACAGTGCTAGAAAATATATGTGGTGTACTAACCTATGTATATAGGTGTGTCTTTAATTATTTCTATATGTAATCATCTGTACCTATATTAAGCTAAACATGAGCTTATACTGAACTCTTTGACTCTCATCCAGCACCATATTGTTCATTCTAGCTTTCTTTCTTATCTATAACCTCTCCCTCTAGTTGTAAGAAACCTTGCTCCCGCTACCCATCATCTATTTGCATATTTTATTTGCTCAATCCTAGTATACATGTATCAGAATTGTTAGCCTATATACCCATGGGTATACCTATACACCCATGGAAAACATCTATATTAACTACAGCACAGTGCTGTATTAGTTCTTTTAGTCCTTAGTCTTATGGTGCCTACTCATCTCCTAAGTTAGGTAAATATATTTCCCCCACTTGTTCCAATGTGATTGTCATACATCTGTACCACAGTATATTTTGTCACAATCTGTATTCCATCCTGAAGCCCACAATATGCTAATTAATTTTTTAAATTGAATTCATTTAAAGTCTTGGTCTTGTGTCTTAAGGTTAAGTTTCGACAAATGCATGGTCCCAGTCTTTTAATTATACATATATTTAAAATCCCACAAGATATTAGCATTATTTTGTATATTTGATGTTCATTTTCATTTAACCACCTACTTGTACTCTCCCTTGTTCTTTATTCTTTATTGAATTTCCTTGTTTCCAGTTGCGATTTTTAATTTTCTGCCCGCCCCCACTCAATTCTTTTAGTATTTCCTTTAGTGCTGTTTTGCAGATGCTAATTCCTTAGGTGTTCCTCTTGCCATGTCTTTATTTCACTTTCATTTTTGAAGGCTATTTTTGATAGTTCTACTACTAGGCTAACCCCTCAGGGTTCTCAACTAAAACCCTGGAGTAATTACCAGGGTGCCTCTTTGTTCCTAAGATCTGTATTTCAGTTTTTGTCTCTCTATCTATAACTGTGAGTCTTCTGTAAGCTTTGCTCAGCTTCTTAGCTATTTAGGAATTGGTGTACTGCCTTGAAGGAAAAAGGAAAGTCAAATGTCAGACTCACCTCTGTGCCCCTCAAAACCTTTGTTGCTGCTTTGTGAACTTTCCAATTATCTGGCTTTTCTAATTGTTCTCAGTAAGAGTTATAACAACTAGTCTGCCATATAAAAATTCTGGAATAGCAATTTAAATTTCCTCTTGTGTAGAAATTTCTGTCTCATACTAAGCAGGGTTTGAAGTGTTGGGAATGTCACAACATAATCTTACTATTTACCTATGTGATGTCATCCTCAATTAGTTTGATGATAAAGTACTACCTTACTTATTAATTCAATACATATTGTTTAATATTATTGCATCATCAGTATATTTTTATGAGAGGAGAATGTTTGTGGAGACTATATCTTTTTTCCAGGGTAAAGAGTTAAATTAAAATATTAATTTAATTGATATTTTATCTTCTGGCATATCTGGTTGTTTTTTCATTACACTTGGTTTGAGAATCTTTTCAAAGGTTGGACCCTGAGAGCCTCAGCCTTGGAAAAAAGGAATTCATTGGTTTTATCTCTTTTTATTTTCAAGGTCATATTGATCCTTCAAAGTGCTTTGAAGATTAAAAGATATTATAATGGTATCTGCAGTGAAATCAATTAGGCAATGTTGACATACACAGCCACCCGTTTCTCCCTACATATGTGGCCCCTACTTCTCTACGATTGAACTTAGTTTTTGTAGGACATTGCCTAGAATGTAGGCTAGATAGTACAAACACATGATTGTGGTTGATGGCCATAGTAGAGATAATACCTTGATGTTAAAAAGATTTTTGGCTTTAAAAAAAGAAACACTTCTTTTTCCGTTTCTTTTAATTTATTTAATTTATATTTACTTAAGGGAAAAAAGTAATATATAGTGGACAGTTTTACATTTCAGATTACTGGAGCGTCTAAAGTAATTTTGCTTTGCTCTGAATTAGCACACTTAAAATTAAATCATCTGATTTTGAACTATTTTCAGCTTCTACTAGGATATGACTGAAAAAATTAGCTATGTTCCAAGAAACATAGTATTACAGATTAGTCTTTGCTATCGTGCAGTGGCCTGTTGAGCCTGGTCTATATGTTAAAATATTCTATAAACATAAAAAGCTAATTTGTTAAATATAGCCCAAATTTAATAAAAATGGAGGTTGAAATATTGTTAGGGCTGAAAGTATAGCACAATTTTGTTTTTAAAAAAATAGTAATCATAATAAGAAGACTACAAATATTAATATCGATGTGAATATTCTAATTTCAAGAAAAGTTCCTATTCAAATGATACTTTTAGTAGAATATTACAAATATATGTTGCAGCACCATCTAGCAAATTCCTAGTGTATTTACCATATCACAAATATTTTGTTCTTTTTCCAGTAGTGAACATACTTTTCTGAATATATGTAGAGTCATGGAAAATCACAGCTTTTAAGAAGCAGGGGGAAAAAAAAGAAAAACCTCAAATATAAATCATGAGAAATACATTCTATATTTATATTTTTAAATGCTGTGTTTATATATATACCTTTCATTAGAATAAAATTTACGTGCTTTTCTTCTTAAACAAAACTCCTTGAATATAATTTTAACATATGCCATTATTTGATATTCTCAGTTGTTCATTCCATAGGTCTGTAAACAAAATAAAATTAAAGCCTTGTCTATTATATCTAGGCAATATGATAAAAAAGGGAACAATACCACTATTTCTGTAGACAGTGCAGCCAGATTAATAAATGGAATGGAAGCAAGTGTTGAGAGTTTTGGAAAACATGAAGTTAGAGATAAACCCACTCACTACTTTTATGACCCTAGGAAAATTACATAGCCTCCCTGGATCTTAGTTTCCTGAACTTCAACACACCAACGATGGCAACACCAACAATAATAGAGCTATAGGGAAGTGCTTTGCACAGAATATAATTCAATAGATTATTCTTCATAATTTATCTCATAGTAGATCTGTGTTTGACTATTTGACAGGTTAATCTGTTGAGGAAGCAAACTGAAAAATATCATTTATCAAATACACAATTTGTTTTGACTGGCCTGGCTCATTTTGCATGAGCTCAGACAAAAGTTTAACCCATACTGCATAGCAACATAACCATTGGCAAATAGTCATTTTTGTCAGTTGAGAAAATTAGTTGAAAGTTTTTATTTAGAAAAAGCACCTATTTGATTAATTGAATTTTTCTATCTTTTCAATTGGTCAGAGTCTAAAATTTTTTCTAGATGAACATTTTTGAAAGAAAAAAAAACTGATTCTAACAGAACATGTTGAAAATGATCAAAACTCAATGAACTTGTTTGATTTCACTGATTTTTAAAAGCATAACTAGCTTTACTAGTGAAAATAGTTTCCTATCAAGCAAATGTACAAACAGTTTTTTATGTATAGAAACTGTTCTTATTGTTTGGATTCATAGCTGATTCGAAGCTTGGGTCTCAGGCTGGGTCACAAGCATCATAATGTCAGGCCGTCAACTATCACATTTCTCAAACACAGCATCCCATTACTTTGAACAGGGACTGGCCTGCTGGAACCTGACAGTTTAGTCACTGCCAGAAGTCTTATAATAGCTGAAAGAAACTGCACACAGTAACCTTTTCATTTAGCACTGACAAAGATTCTGTCCAGAAACCCAAAGTATGGGAGACACCAAAAGAGATTTAGCTCAAGTCAGTTAAAGTTCTACTTTTATTTTATTTTATTTTTATTTTATTTTAGATCTTCTTTTCTCTTAAAAAATTAAAGGATATTTGCGACCAAGCAGACCATTTATAAACAAAGAACCCTGAAAGCAGAAGTCCTATGATTAAAGGTCCTGTGTCAACTGCTATGCCTCAAGCATTAACATCTAAATAACACCATTTTGATGACATAGGAATGAAAGGGTACCCTTTTATTACTGGACTATATAAAAGTGACAGAAAGAAATTAGCAGTAAAGGCTTTTCAGAGAAGGTTGGCCTCTTGGGTATAACTAAGCAACCTCTGAGAAACAGAGAGTGGTATTTCAACACTTGAGTACCATGCCTTGCTAGGGTTATTTCAGACATTACGAGTAATGTATTGTTTAGTTGTACCCATGTACACCATTAAAAGCATCACAGTGTGGCATGGATTCAGCAAGTTTTAGTCATAACATGCCAGCTGGAGAATATTAAGGGGGAAAAATCCGTTTTCAATTTCTGCTTAATGTTCTGGTGAAAATAATGTAAGTCACTTCTGTGAATGTATTTACCTTCCAAACACATAGCTACTCTTTGATATATACTTACTAAAATAGATTTTTCAGTAATGTGGCATTTGCTCACTCTCTCTTCCTTACTGAGTTTTTGCATTCCTTTCTTACTCTTCACTGATGCATATAAGTTTCAACATGTTTCTTTTACTTCTAGAGTTAATTAACCTTAACACAAGACTGACATTTGCAAGGTTTACGGAGCAACAAAAGTGTCTTTGTAGGCAAGAATTATACAAACATCATGACTGTATTTCCCAATTGTTTTCCTAAACATTTTATGACTATTAAAGCCTCATGGTCTTTCACAATAATTATGGAAGGCTATGAAAAAAATGCGTAATTTTCATTTTTGTCATAAAAGTAATTTTCATTTGCTTTACTGCTCCAATCATTAAAATCTACCCAGAGGATTCCTCCTTGTCTACTGAGCAGGTCTACTAAGTACTGCTCCATATTTAACTCCCTCTTAGATCACACCATGGCTTGAGAATTCTTTTAATCTCTTTTCCATTTATAACTGTACTGCTTGACCTTTTTTCAGCAAGGTGTCTTGTATATAAAATGTCAGTGAGAGGATTACAGACATGGGACAAAGATATAGTTTAATTAAAAAAGGTCCTGTGAGATTGAAAAAGGTTACTGGCCTAGATCACAAATATTTAATGCCAGATGACTATTTATAAGGCTGAAATAAAAAAAAAAAGACAATCATAAAAGAAAAGATTTACTGGCCATTTGTAATTGGCCAGCCATTAAATTTGCAATAATGAGATTATACTCTGATTAAAATTTTTGCTTTGTATTTACAGTAAATGAAAACATTTAAGGTATGTGCTTCTAAAATGAAAATTAATTTAAGTTCCCCATAAGTGATACACTATAACAGGTCTATAGACATGGTTAGTTTTGATGTAAAGGTGTGACTATTTGAGAAATTCAGTTCATTGTTCAGAAGTCATATATGGGTTGATTCAACCAGATGAATGCATGCAACAAGTGGCTTTCCCACTCATTTATCCTTCCATCCAACCTCATGTATATGTACAAACACGCAAGTCAAAATATTGAACAACCAAGTTATTTAACCACTGACTTGACAAGGATGCCAATTCTTCAGAAGGGATACCCAAACAATTAAAGAATACTACTATTAAAAGCTAGCTGGCTAAAATGTTTGGGACCATCAGAATACTGTCTCTCTCTCTCACACATAAACACACACACACACACGACCACACACACACACACACACACACACACACACACACCTAGCAAAATGAAGCTGAAGCCAGTATAAGATGTCACCAACTAGTAATGAAGCAAGGAGGATCGTTCTTTGACTTCAGAATTTGGTATAGAAATTTACATCCCTTAACGACTATGGTAGTACATAGGGATTTTGAAGAATGCCAGAAAGAGGTACCAGCAGTTTCATTTAAGCTCTAACATTAACAGTTTCATAATATTTTGTTATAAAAAGTAGAAACTTCTCATGCTATTTCTCTAAAATTAATTAATTAATTAATTTATTTTTTAAGACTTATTTTTGAGAGACAGAGAGAGACAGAGCCTAGGTGGGGGAGGGGTAGAAAGAGAGGGAGACACAGAATCTGAAGCAGGCTCCAGGCTCTGAGCTGTCAGCACAGAGCCCGAGGCAGGTCTTGAACTCACAAACCGCAAGATCATGACCTGAGATGAAGTTGGACACTTAACCGACTGAGCCACCTAGGTACCCCAATTTCTCTAAAATTCAAGAGCTTCCTGGCACCAAACATTTCACTTGAACATTAAGACAACTCTGGCCTGCAGTCTTCCAACTTGAGATAAAGATCAAGTTTCCTAAAACCATGAATTAGAATCTCATTCCAGTTTGCAACAACCTCATGTCATTCACTCTGATCTAACCTTTCTCCATGAAGAGGAGAGTTTGCAATTCCTTTACTGGAGAAACTCATATACTTTGTGGACTTATAAAAGGCAACTTTCGGTGTTTTTACATGACTCCAACTACAAATTTTCAAAAACTCAGAAACTCTATAATTAGTAATATATCTTTATTTGGATATGTCAGGTATTTGAGTGTTTTAGCCATAGTAGCACGAATAATAGCAGATGTAGGAGAGAATAAAAAAGTTTCAATAATTCTGATCTATTCAATATCTGAATGAAACACATCCAGGAGAAAATTTTTCATGATTAGCAGGACAGAAGGGTGTATTTATTTGCTCATTCATTTGGTCTACAAACATATTTAATTTAAGTGAATGACTTCTATATATCTGGCACTGTGCCAAGTGTTAGGGATTAAGTAGTGAACTAAAAACATATATTCCCTGTTCTCATGGAGCTAAGAGTCTATTGAGCGTAAGGGGGGTCACATATTTTTGTCAAGTAATCGTACTAATAAAAGTATAATTACAAACTCAGAGAAGTGATATCAAATAAATAGTACTCTATGAAATTTTATAATTATGAAAGTTGATCTAGATGGTGGAGTGAGGAGTGGATGGGAATCAAGAGCAGTACACGGAGCCAGCGGTCAGAGAAGGTCCAAGAACGAGACATTTAGCTGAGAACCACAGAAACTCCTAAGACTTCAGGAGAAGCAACATTTGTAGAGACATTTTTATAACTTAAGAATCACAAGTCTTCAACAAAAAACCAACCCACTTCTATGAAGAATCAAACCATGATGAAGACTTAGCAGAGGCAACACAAGAAACTTTGCTCCTCCAAATCTGGATATGATCACATCTAAAAAATATCTCACAGCACCATCTAGACTAGTGTTTAACAAAACAAATGGGCACCTTAGCATAATCACATTAACACATAAAATTAACCATCACAATGAATAAATATTATGATATGTGGAAGATAAAATGAGAAAATCCTATATCTGTCTGAAAAGTATGCTAGGAGAGGTAGAGACTAGGAGTGAGTCAATATTTGCAGACTTATTGCTTGAAAGTTTGTCACAATTGTCACATGAGATTTTAGATTAAATTGACACAAAGATCCAGAGCAACAAAATAAAGTTAAATCTACAACTAGTCATGGTGTTGTGAAACTGAAGAACATAAAAGATAAAAAGAAAATAATCAAATATTTCAAAAGAAAAGACGGATCACCTAGTAAGGAAATGTAATCAGAATGACAAAAGATTGTTTATTATCATCAAAAGCTGCACAAGGTAATGGAAAGATACCTTCAAAAAGCTCAGGAGAAATGAGTGAACAGATTGGCTTTAATACTCAGCTAATTTGGTTAAGAGATTGGTTAAGAGAGATTGGTTAAGAGAGAAGGTAAAATAATTTTTTTTCAGATTAAGTTTGAGAGCTTTTTCAATCTGTGGACTTTGCTGAAATAAATATTAAATTATGTATTTCATTACAAAAAAGAGTATTCTGAGGAAAGAGCTACAATTCAAAAAGGAATTCTCTCCAAAGAAATGTTAAATATTTCGGTAAAACTAAATAAGCTTTAATTGCAAAGAAAACAAAAAGAAACCCCCCCCCCCCAAAAAAAAACCACCTTATTTTGAGGAGTTTAAAGAAAGCAGAATCTAAAATACTATACGATACAACTAACATAAAAGAATGAGAAGTGTGTTGGAAATTAAACTGTTCTAATCTTTTTTAGAGGACAGAGATATTCTTTAATTCTAGATTTTATGTTAGGAAAGGATATTAAAAATAAAAGGACAAATGTTATATGTAACGAAATAGAACACATTTCTAAACTAGTAAGGACTAAAAAGCAAATTAGAAAACTTGAGCAGAAAACTTAAATGAAAAAAAAAACATGTAAAATAGTAAACAAAATAAGGTGATGGAGGTAAGTCCATGTATATCATAATCACAAAAAATGTGATTGGATTTGTTTAATTAGCTTTGCCTCATGAGAATATCTCAACATCAAAACACAAAGGTGGTAGGCGCCTGGGTGGCCCAGTTGATTGAGCATTGGACTTCAGCTTAGGTCATTATCTCCAGGTTCATGAGTTCCAGCCCCACATTGGGCTTGCTGCTGTCAGCTCAGAGCCTGCTTCAGATCATCTGTCTCTCTCTCTGTCCCTCTCCCATCCATGCTCTCTCTCTCTCTCTCTCAAAAATAAATATTTTTTTAAAAAGTTAAAACAGAAAAGTTTAAAACAGAAAAGGAGAAAGAAAGATACAGTAAAAGATACACTGGAGAATACTAAACAAAGAAAGCTAGTGTTGCTGAGTTAACTTCCAATAAAATAAATGTTAAGCTAGATCCTAGAATAACTCACCCCTTGAATTATCATGAGTACCCATATTTATATTCACTGGAAGAGAACTAGTAGCTGAACTTACTAAGCTGTAAACTTCTAGGCTCTCTCTCTGAGAGGTTCTCAGGAAAGCTTCAGAACAGTATCTTAAGGAATGTCATTCTGTTTCTAAATATTTTTATATACCAAAATATACCCAGAAATAGCATTGCTCTGAGACACTCTGATACATTTGGGTGTCTTCTCAGTCTTTTACAATCTTCTTTTATTAGCTTCTAGGACTCAGTCCTTAGTGTCTGGTTTGGAGAACTGAGATCATTTTTAAAAATTATAATTAAAAGTAAGAAGGAAAGGCATATTCAGGTTTTTGTATAGTATGAGAGAGGTATCTTGTGCCTGAGACATTTGGATAAATGTCTCATTGATGCGTTTAGTAATTAAGTTTTATGGGAATTCTGAATGTCATTCAGGTTACTTACCACCGAATGGCACGTTGCCTTTTTCCAAAGAGCAAGTGTCTCAGAACTATCAAATAAGCAACTATAAGGTGGCAAGTGGCATGGGGTGCCTGGGTGGCTGACTTCAGCTCAGATCATGATCTCGTGGTTTATGAGTTCAAGCCCCACATTGGGCTCTGTGCTGACAGCTTGGAGCCTGGAGGCTGCTTTGGATTCTGTGTCTCCCTCTCTCTCTGCCCCTCCCCCCGTCTTAAAAATAAATAACATTAAAAAAAAGAGACTCTAAAAAACAAGGCAAGTGGCTTAATAGAAAGAAAGGTAATGAGAGAGAAAGAGAGAGTGATAGAGATAGTCTACCCATCAGTAGAATAAATATGAATGAAATGTTAGTTATGTACTTAGAGTTAAAGTCAACTATAATTATAATATCAATATAGTCTAATTAAAAGAGATTGGACTAGGGGCACCTGGGTGGCTCAGTCTGTTAAACACAAGTTTGGCTCAGGTCATGATCTCACAGTCTGTGAGTTCAAGCCCTGTGCTGGGCACTGTGCTGACAGGTCAGAGCCTGGAACCTGCTTCAGATTCTGTGTCTCCCTCTCTCTCTGCCCCTTCCCTGCTTGTGCTCTGTCTCTCTCCCTCTCGAAAATAAATAAACAATAAAAAAATAAAAGAAAATGGACTAAAGAATAAAGGCTCTAGACTCTTTGCTCTGCTACAGTGTAATTTTTGAAGGAGTCAAACTTAGAATTTAAGTTTAATTTACTGTTTTACAAACCTATTTTAACTTTTTAGAAATTCCAGATATTTGGCAACCATAGTCTATGTTAGTTTAATCCACGCTTGGGTTTATAAGCTTTTTTTTTTTTTTTTTTTTTTTAATCTCTTAGTGCCAAAGGCCAGTTCAAAGTCTATCCAAAGATGAGCTCTGGTGAGCAGTTTGGCAGCTTATTGTGAGATCAAAGACTTTGTGGACCCTTGGAATGCCCTGAGGCTACCCCTTCTCACAAAATTTGCACCCTCACTGATGTTTCTGAGGTGAGGATTCTATCCAGTCAACTAGCTCAGCACATATTTGTCCTTGCCTCTTCCATTTCTAGCATTTCTACTTTTACTCCAAGTCTTGACCTGGACAAATCACTTGCTTTCATTGAATCTCTGTCCCTCATCTGTAAATTAGAATTAATAGAACTTGCCTTTCATGGTTATGTGAGAATTAAAAGAGATAATATATGTAACGCACCTAAAACATAGGCATAAGTGGACATATACTTTACAGAATTAAATTTCTTCAATTTTGGAGGAAAAAGTATTCAGAGAGAATATGAAATTCAGATGACACAATCTCAGACAAGCCTGATTAGGAGTTAAGGTGAATACCTAGCAATGCTAGTGGGACTACTCAACTAACTCTCAGAGAAGCTCAGAAATGAAAGGGACAGGAAAACTTGTTGCTGTAATATTTTAAAATAGAATGAAGTAAGGCTTGAGGAGAAAACTAGGAGTAAAATACCATTCAGCTGAACATTTGAAAAAGACAAAATTAATTAGATGATGATGAATACTAGTTATCAGGGTGATAAAGCTGACCAACAGGCTGTTACTTTAGACCCTATTAGAAGTAGATTCTATAAGGGAGATGCTAGTCCTATTCTATTTGGCTCAGGTCACCACTCAAGAAAAGTACTATATTCAGTTAAAGGTACAAACACTATCAAAAGATTACTGGCTGTCATATCTTAGGACATAGACACCTATAACCTGAATGAAGGGGAGGCAGGGGATTTGACGGAAATAGGCCAATTGGGGATGTGAGAGAAAAAGTCCAGTTTGAAGGTCATGGTTCATTATTTGAAGGTCCCAGAGAAGATCAATAGTCAAAACTGGGAAGTGTGTAAGACTTTCAGATAAAATATAAGATACCCAGGCAAATTTGAATTTCTGAATTAAAAATTATTTGTTGTAGAAGCGCCTGGGTCATCAGTTAGTTAAGCGTGTCTGACTCATGGTTTCATCTTAGGTCATAATCTCATGGTTCCTGAGATAGAGCCCCACATCAGGTTCCACACTGATAGTGTGGAGCCTGCTTGGGATTCTCTCCCCCTTTCTCTCTGTCCCTCCCTTGCTCTCTCCCTCTCTCTCTCTCTCAAAATAATAAATAAGTAAATAAACAAACTTAAAAAAATATTTGTTGTTTATCTGAAATTGAAATTTAATTGGAAATCCTGTATTTTTATCTGCTAATTCTGGCAAACCTATAGATGTGATATAAGAAAAGGGGTGCTTAACAGGCAGAAACACAATGGCAAGGATTTCAGAGGTTAAAATTCATAATAATTAATGCAATACTGTAGCAAAATAGCAATATGTCAACATTTAATTGGTATTAACATATTTTATTCTTGACTTGTCAGAATTTTTAAAATTAAAAATTATTGACATTTAATATATTTTAAGTATTAAAACTTTTGAACATGAGAAAAGGTTCCTTTGCTGGGACCAGCCTGGCTATGTTCACTTATTCTTCAGTTTCCTGTGCGAGGGTGTATTCTAGCTGGGTATCCACAGAGCACAAAGTTGGGCTCCCCCTACTTCCCACTCTCTTGAACTCCCTTGAATAGAAAGAGACTTTGGTAACACTGTGCAAGGACAGCCAGCACTCTCTGGCACCTACTCAGCTGCCTGTCTGACAGTCTATCCAGCCTGGAACCTTTCTACTTACCTTCCCTAGACAAGATTGGAGAGACCTCTGAAGCTTACACTCAGTACAGGCCAGGTGAGTGAGTGGTAAAGCAGGAATGAGGGGCTTTGAGATTAAGATGCCAGTATTGTAATTGAGGCAGGGAGGCAGGAAAGGGGTTGAGAAAGAGATTGTACCAAACCACTGAAGATGAATGAAACTGCTAACTGATGTATGAAATGAAGATTCATGACAAGAAAAGTGAGCATTACACTATTATAAAATGTATGGAATCCTGGGATACCAGAGCACTAAAAACACACAGACATTTAGTATCCCAAAACTCTGAGAGTGAAGTATAAGACACTAACAAGTAGCAACTGAGAGCTCTAATGGTGACAAATTTTACAACTAAAGATAAGTGCTACAAGTACACAGATACACATATCTGTGTAGGTATATTAAGCAGGTTCTCCAGATAAACAGAACCAATCTCTACCTAAAGAGATTTGTTATAAGGAATTGGCTGTCATGATTACAGAGGCTGAGAAGTCCAAAATCTGCAATTTAGGCCAGCAATTCCCGAGACCCAGAGGAACCAATGGTGTGAATAAAGCCCAAAGTGTGGACTCCAGCCCAAAGCCCTGGAGACTGAGGACAATCAGTGGTGCAATTTCAGTCCAAAGGTCAGCAGGCAGAGATCCAGGACAGGTGACAGTGCAGATGAAGACATAAGGCAGTCTGCTAGAGGATTCTCTTTTGCACACAGAAACCAGTCTTTTTGTTCTGTTGGGACTTCAGCTGATTGGATAAGGCCTACCACATTATAGAGGGCAATCTGCTTACTTAAAGATCACCAATTTAAATGTTAATCTCATCCAAAAACCTACTCCAAGTTGACACACCGGTCATCACAGTAGATACATACCACATTCTGTTCATCTGTGGATGGACATTTGAGTTGCTTTCACCTTTTGGCTGCTATAAATAATGCTATGAACATAAGTGTACAAATACCTCTTTGAGTCCTTGCTTTCAATTATTTTGGATATAAATCCAGAAGTGGATTTACTGGATCATATAGTAATCCAATGTTTAATTTTTTGAGGAACTGGCATAGTATTTTTCACAGCAGCTGCACCATTTTATATTCCCACAGGCAGTGCACAAGGGTTCCAGTTTCTCTAATCTTTGCCAATGTTTGTTATTTTTTGCCTTTTTAAAATAACAATCACTCTAATAGCCATCTTACATAGGACTATCTTACTGTGGTTTTTATTCTCATTTTCTTAATGTTAGTGATGTTGAGCATCTTTTTTGTGTTCATTATCCACTTGTATATCTTCTTTGGAGAAATGTCTATCCAAGATCTCCGACCATGTTTTAACCAGATTAATTTTTGTTATTGAGTTGAAGTTCTTTATATATTCTGAATATTAGGCCCTTATCAGATACATGATTTAAAATGTTTTCTCCAGTTTTGTGGGTTTCCTTCTTGTTCTTTTGATAGTGTCCTTCAAAGCCCAAAAAGCTTTTATTTTTGATGAAGTCGAATTTACCTAGTTTTTCTTTTGTCACCTGTACTTTGGTATCTTATATCTCATTCAAAAATGTCATAAAGCTTCCCCCTTATGTCTACTTCTAAGATTTTTGTAGCATAGGGTCAGATGTTTAGAGCTTTAATCCATTTTGAGTTAATTTTTATATATGATATAAGTAAAAAGTTCAAATCTTGTTCTTTTGTATGTGGATATCCAGTTTTCCCAGGACCATATTTTGAAAAGACTCTTCTTTCCCAGGGTTGGGTTTTAGGAAGAAAACTCAGGAAGAAAATTAACCTGAGGTTAGGCTGAACCAATTTTCAATGCATAAAAGATCCCACTTCTCTATTACATCAGAAAACTGATTTATTGTTAATTGCTTTCCTCAGTCAAAAACAATCACATATATAATATAAATTAGTGCCAATTTTATATTGGATATTATATTTATACTCCTGTCTTGTGCTAAAATAGCTATAGGTAATATTGTATGTGTTTTCCTAAATTATTATTACTCATTTTGTACTTAAGTAAATACTTCTGACTGTTCGTTTTGTTACTTTTTAGATGATCTTATTTTAGCTCATTTTTTCAATTAATCTTTTTTGTATCAAATTCATTCTTTTAACTTCTCAAGGTCAATTAGAATAGTTTTCTCATTTAACTGGCATAACTGGTAGGAGTGAAACTCCTACCTTTAGATTATGTGCAAGTGAATTAATGGGTTATACTCCCTCTCCAGAGTCAGTAAGGAAGATGCTAACGATGATTATTTTAGGAAATAGATAATCCCAATGAATGATGGATATACAAAAGCTCTCTAATGCTGATGATATTTAGTTCTAGCAAAAGCTTATTAAAGCCACTGGTCAAAAGTTGAAGTTTCCCCTGATGTGAGGATTGGAGAGGTGTGGATTCCTTAAGATTAATTAAATTTATTCCTTAGACATTTGTATCTCAATCTCACTTTAGGATATGGAGTTGAGCTAGTCTTATTACCAGATTTTTTCTGCTCAAAGACACCAGAATGATTGTGTTTGTTCCTGTAACTTTATCCTCACTGAACAAAATGACTTACCATATTGTTAATAATGGAGTCCCAGCATAGTTAATAAAATAAATGACATCACAAGTGTCTTGCCTTTTGCTATGCTTATTGGTTCTAGTGTATTTGAAAACAGAGTGAAAAAAAAGAGGCCTAAAATTGTGTACATTATTTCAGCTGCTTAACTTTTTAAAAACACACCCACTAAGTCCCTTCATAGAAATCTGCAAAGTTCATTTCAGTACAATTCACCTGCATTTATGATTTCAGAGTAATCATACTTTAAATAGTTAATAAAGGGTACATATAGCCAAGAAGTTTGAGAAGCATGTATGTGTATGAATCTAACTCTGCAATCCAATGAGGAGTGCAGTCGTTAGAAATGGGGCAAGGTTCATCTATTCAGATTTTGAAAAATCTATCTAATATACAGAGCAACTTAAAATTATACAATGCAAATTAGAGTTGAAACTTGTAGGTCAAACTCTTCATGGATGAAAACTGAAATATATTTTGGGGGTAGGGGTGTCCACATTCACGAAATTTCTATTATAGAGAGGAATCAGCAAATAAGAAATCATATGTGCACATATTTAAAAGTCAGCATTACTATATGCCAAATGAGTGTTTCAGAAACCTCAAAACTTTTTTTTTAATTTTATTTTAAAACTTAACACAGAAAGTCAAAATCTTACTCTAAAATTTTAAGCAACATAAATACATGCATAAAAATAAGATCCAGAAATATGCTACAGCTCTTCTGGAATCATGACACAGTAGCAAATAAATCAGATATATAGCTACATTAATTCGGGTTGCAGTGATTAACAGATTAAGTACATGAATATTATGTTATAAAATTATTGGCACAAAAATTAAGTATTTCAATAGTCAGAAGGGGATACAAGCTAATTTGCAACTCATAGTAATGAGTTCGGAATTAGCTTTATCATGAGAAAGCTATATGCACTAGAAAGGCAATGTAATATAATAAAATAGTGACACAGGGACTCCCTGACATAATAAATCAATGGAAGTGATAGGCACAGTGAGCATTTATTATAAAAGGCTTGTATCCAGAAGAAAAGAGTTAAGCATACTCCAACAGTTTGTTAAATAAATAATAATTGTATAGCAAGTTAAAAAAATCTGAATATGAGGTATAATCTTACATCTGATTCTAGCTTATTTAGGTTTGTTATTTCTATTGAAATGTTGAAATGCTCACAAATTTTAAGTGTATATTAATAGTTGAACTAGAAATTGGAGGACTTAATGGGGATTTAAAGTCAGATATATTTAAAAGCGGATAATTATCTATTTTATTTCTATTTAAACTAAATCAAAGGGAAGGTATGTGCACCATGACTTGCCCTAACAGCACCATACATTGTACATAGCTGACATTCAATAAACAAAATATATTAACTGAATGAATGGATTAAAAAACAGTGCTTCTTTTCTAACACAATTGTATAGCTTTAAGGTTAATGTAGAAATTAACATATATTCTTAATATCTGGCTAGCCCAGTAAAATAAGTATTATTAAAAAGAGTGAACGTTTCCCTTCATTTTTTTTTGCCTCACTCCCTTCATTCTCTTAAATCTTAACCCCTGCCATGCAATGGAGATAGATTCTCATGTTTTGATTAATCTCTGTTAGCTGGCTATTTGACCTGAACTAGTATTAATTAAAAAGCAAATAGAAAGTAACCTGTTTGTTTTTACAAATGTTTTACAAACATTGTCCTGACGCTGGACAATTAGGAATACTCATAAGGTGACAGGAGTTGAAAAACAGCTGTGAGAGACAAGTAACATTTACTATTTAGCTCCATTTTTTGGTTACCCATCCCAGTTTAGAGTGGCAGCTTACCAGTGTTAAATAAGAACTTATCTACATCGAATTTTGGTTAGCAGTCTGAAGTCAGTATGCAGATGTGTTTGTTTGATTGAAAAACAGACAAGAAGAGGAAAGGAAAATAGACTAAAGCCTCAAGATTCCCTCTTTTCTTTCTTCCTCTCTCATCCTTCTTGTAAATTTAGTCTAGTTCTCAACTTAAAGATCATCACCAAAAACATCTTGGATTTCTAGTCTGAGGTATAAAAGAAAAACACAAGTAACTTCTCTTGTTATAACAAGTTCAAATAAACCAAATACAATTAGACAATGATAGAAGATAATTATGGACAATACTGTCACTGTGTAATTTTTCACAATTTTGTCCCATGAAGTTCATCCTGAATTTCTTTCTGTGACAGCTATTTTTTTAAAGCAATGATTTCCAAAATGCAAGAAAGATCATAAAGTCACTTAGATCTGCTTAAAATATTTCTCCATCCTTCTTTCCTGGTTTCACTGATTTTATCAACCAGTCACGTTCAACAGACTTATTTTCTACAGAAATATCTTAAGCGCTTATTTTTTTAAGTCTATTTATTTATTTTGAGAGAGAGAGAGAGAGAGAGAGAGTGAGAGAGAGAGAGTGCCCAAGCAGGGAAGGGGCAGAGAGAGAGAGGGAGAGAACCCCAAGCAGGCTCTGCACTGTCAGCACAGAGCCCAACGTGGAGCTCAAACCCATAAAATGTGAGATCGTGACCTGAGCCAAAATCAAATCTTAATCTACTGAGCCAGATAGGCACCCAGTAGCTTATTTCTCTAACCCAACCAACTAGTATTCATGATTGATAAAGGATTAACCTTTGACTATGTATCAAAATCTATGGCAAGTGAATAAAAATACATAATTATTCTTCAAATAGGAAATCTTTGTCTATATTCAAAATAAAAGGGGCAAACTAACAATCAGGAAAGTAAATTTGATGCACTTAGAGAATTTCAACTGTTAATATTTTAAATTTTGGAAAAATTTAGACCTTTGTTTTAAAATCCAACTAAGAGAGGTGCATCATTATTTAAAGGAATATTGATTAAAAAAGCTTTAATCATTTGTTATGGAAATTGAAATGTGATACTTGGAATGGAGGAAAAACACTAGTCAATAATGCCAATTGAAATATTAGAATAAATTATAATATCTTTTATTTTGCTATTATATCCTGGTGCTATTATCCTGAATCACACATTCGTGAGGCACAATTTATCTTTATGGAGGAGTATGAATTTTCCTAAAATTACAATGCATGTGTTATGATGAATTCTGTCCTCCAGAGGGCAGTGCAGTACAAACTCAGAGGACACAGAGTGTATTAAAAAAAAAAAAACAAAAAAACCAAAACCCTAAACACCAAAAAACCTAGACACCAAATGTTAACCAATTTCATTTTATTCCAGCAATGAGGAAAGCATAGCAAAAACTTTTAGGATCTACTACAATGCCGAAAGTCCTGGCTGTAAGACAGAAAGTATTGCCAATTATCCATCAATTACCCAATTATTTGACCATGTATTATTCAATTCAATTTCATTAATGGAGATGGTTTTAAAAAATAAATTTATTGATTAAATTGATCTTCTATTAGTTTGATATATATCAGTAGATTTTATTTAAGAAGACAGTTGACATAAATAAGTTCTGAGACTCTGCAAAACTTTGCTTCAGGTTGTATGAGTTCCTTAAAAACAAATTATTCCTCTCTATTCCCCCAACACAATAGAAAGTACATACTTGATTTTATGAACTTATTTTTTTCCTGCTTATGGGTCACCAAAAACCTTTTCAAAGCTAAGAGTTAAATCTACTTACAGCAAATTATAAAAGCAAATATAATTTTATACCCTCAAAGATAGTTATTGCAAAACTAAAACCTTTGTACTACTACTGTTGGGACATATTTAACAAATGCCAAGTGATATTAAACTTCAAACTCTGAGCATCCTAGGTGAGAACATTAACCAAGTTCTGATATCATGCTAAAGAATTAACATACTTGCCAGATGCTTTATATACATTATCTTATTTGATCCTTACAACAGTCCCATGATTGGGTACTAGTACCTCCCCATTTTCTAGGTGAGGAAAATGTCATAAAATTATACAACACGGTTAATGTTTCATAGTTATTTGGTGGGAGAATTAGAAAGGAAACCCTGGGGGTACCTAGGTGGCTCAGTGGGTTAAGCATCTGACTTCAGTTCAGGTCATGATCTCACGGTCCATAAGTTCAAGCCCCACTTTGGTCTCTGTGCTGAGAGCGCAGAGCCTGGAGCCTGCTTCAGATTCTGTGTCTCCTCTCTCTCTGCCCCTTCCCTACTCATGCTATGTCTCTCTCAAAAATAAATAAACATTAAAACAATTTTTAAAAAGAAAAGAAAGCCTGATCTTCTAATGTGAAGCAACCTTTTTTTTCTGAGTATAGTTGACACACAATGATACATTAGTTTTAGGTGTACTACAACATAGTGATTCAACTATGTTCACTGTAAGTATAGCTACCGTCTGTCACCATACAATGCTATTGCAACATCATTGACTGTATCCTCTATGCTGTACCTTTTATTCCAGTGACTTATTCATTCCATAACTAGAAACCTATATCTCCCACTTCCCTTCACCCTTTTGCTCACTGCCATCCCCTTCCCTCTGGCAACCATCTAGTTTGTTCTCAGTATTTATAGAACTGATTCTGCTTTTTGTTTGTTTATTCATTTACTTTTTTAGATTTATACATATAAGTGAAATTATACGGTGTTTACCTTTTTCAGCCTGACTTTTTTCACTTAGCATAATACCATCTAGGTTTGTTCATGTTATTGCATATGGCAAGAACTCATCCTTTTTTGGATGGTTGCATAATATGCACACATATATGTGTGTGTTGTGTTGTGTTGTGTGTGTGTGTGTGTGTGTGTGTGTGTGGAGTTATCCATTCATCTATTGATGGCACCTAGAATGCTTCCAAATATTGGCTATTGTAAATAATGCTGCAATAACATAGGGGTGCATATATCTTTTTGAATTGGGGCTATGCTTTTAACCCTTATGCTATTCTGTCTCTCAGTTTGGAGTATTAGTCTTATGGTGTGACTAATATTATACTCCAACCAGTTTTGGTAAGTCCAGTCAGATAAACTTTAATGAAGACATATCACTCTGAAGGTAAATGAGTCACATGTACTGTACCAATTTGTGTTCATAGAAATTTGTGTTTAACAGTGGTTCTCAGAGTGCCATCCCAGTTCACAACATCCTGGGAACTCATTAGAAAGACAATGTCTGGGGATGCCTGGGTGGCTCAGTCAGTTGGCTCAAAACCCCGCTGTCTATTCCCCTCTTGCCCCATATCTGGGAAAGCCATTAGGGAAGCCAAGACGTAGCAAGTTCAAACTACTCAGCAATAATCCCTGTCCTCTAACTACCCTCTAACTATAATAAAAGCAAAACTAGTGTCTCACCTTACTCTGTCAAGTTATTTTCAGTGTGCTGGAGAGTCTACCCTGCTATTCCCCGGAAAATCCCATTATATGTAAAATAAATCTCTTCATACCCTCAGGGTGTGCAGCATTATCAACATAACATATTTAGACCAAATTTTGGGTCCCCTTCCATTCCAGGCAACCACAGACCAGGTTTGAGATCTTTCTGATACACCTCTCCAAATTCATTCATTTGCTACTTGTGAAACAGAAAGTTCACCTGAGATATATGGAAATTAAATTTTTGTTATTTTTTAATCCAATTATCTCCAAAAGTATGACAATACTATAAACTGGAGAGAATTAAAAATTTTAAGGCAGAGCTTATAACAAATATAATAATAAAAATATTTTATATATCTGATAATAAAAATATTTTATATACCTGATAAGGGGTTAATATCCAAAATATAGAAAGAACTCATATTTAGTACACACATACTTAACAATAATAAAAAAACTGTTATAACAAAATGGACACAGGATGTGAATAGACATTTGTCCAAAGAAAACATATAGACGGCCAACGGGAACATGAAAAGATGTTCACCATAACTAATTATTAGGGAAATGCAATGTAAATTAAAACCACAATGAATCCTCATACGTATTACAATGGGTATTATCAAACAGACAGGAAATAACAAGTGTTGAAGAAAATGTTGAGAAAAGGGAACCCTTGCACACTGTTGGTGGAAATGTAAATTGGTGCAGTCACTATGGAAAACATTATGGAGATTCCTCACAAAATAAAATCTACCATATGATCCCGCTATTCCATTTTTGGGTATGTATCTGAAGAATATGCACACTAATTCAAAAATACATATACACTCATCTATTCATTGCAGCATTACTTACAATAGCCAAGATATGGAAACAACCTAACCATGGATGAATGGGTAAAGAGGAGATATCTCTGTATCTATCTATCTATCTATCTAATCTAATCTAATCTATCTAATGAGTACTACTCCTCAGTAAAGAAAAATGAAATCTTGCCAATTGTGACAACACTGATGGACCTTATGTGTATTATACTAAGCAAAATAAGTCAGATGGAGAAAGACAAATGCCATATGATTTCACTTATATGTGGAATCTAAAAATCAAAAAAAAAAAAAATGAACAAACAAAATAATACAAAACAAACTCATAGAAGACACTGATGGTTACCAAATGGGAAGGGGATTGGGAGTCAGTGAAATAGGTTCGTCAATAGGTAGGAAAGAGGGTCAATTTTATGGTTACGGATTATAAGCAGACTATTGGTGGTGATCACTTTGTAGTGCATACAGATATCAAGTTATAATGTTATATACTAATTTATATGTTATGAAATTTATGTTACATTCCAATTTTAACTTCAATAATAACAAAAAGGATCAAAAATTTCTTTAAAGAAGCCTCACAAGAATCCATTTTCACAGCTAAATCTTCTAGTAAGCTTTAAATATTCTTTGATAGAAGACTCCCATCCTAATTTGCCTCCATTTTCAGAGATTTACTTTGTGGATAAGGACTTAGAAGACAGAGAACCAAAGTGAAGAATTCTTGCTGAAAGACTTTGACCTTGAATCTAATCTCTGCATCTGACCATAGACTTAAATACAGGAACTAGAAGAGGAACATGTTAAAGAATACCACAAGAATATTCAAATTCAGAATGTGGGAAATTTTACAGCACAAATGACCCAATTTATTCAGCAAACACTTGGCATTAAAAGGAGAGAGGGAATTGTTATCAATCAATATGTAGTATATACAGATAATGAAGTATTATTCTATCTTCAAAATGAAGGAACTCCTGCCATATGCAACAACATGGATGAGCCTTGAGGACATTATAACAAATGAAAAGAATCAGCCACAGAACAAATACTACATGATTCAACTGATAACAAGTATCTAATGAAGGGTAGAATATGCCACCCTGAAAAATACATCATTGGCATAAGGATTACTTATGATTATTTTGAGAAACAGCAAATACAGGAAGGAGAAGCTCTGAAAACAGAATAGAAGTTACCCTTTTTTAAGGGAAGTTTACATGTATAAAGCAAATCTCCATTTCTAAGGATGTCTTCCTTCATGCTAAGGAAGAGCAGACTCTAAATCCTAGGAAAATTTTTTTAATGGAGAAGGCATCAATCTAGATCTGCATAACAAACCTTGCTTTTGTTTATATAATTTTCTTGGTAACCTCCAGGTTACCCATAACTGGGTTTCCTGTCCTTCGCCCATCCAATCTTTCTCTCCCAGTTTTCCTTTTTTTTGTCTTTAGCTGAAGATAGTATTTAAGATGATGGATTAGGCTAACTCTTAAAATTACTTACTTTTCCCTGGGTCTCTCCCATGTGTACATTAGGTACACATGTTAATAAACTTCTGTTCAATTTTCTATTGTTAATCTATCTTTTATTACAAGGGTATAAGCTAAAAACTCAGGAGGGTAAAGGGAAAATTATTATTCCTCCTCATACACTAAAAAAGTCAAAAACTGAGGGTAGAATAGTGGTTGGCAGAACTTAGTTTGGCAGGTGGGTGGGGTGGGGTGGGCTGGGGGTGGGTGGGTGGGGATTACTATCCAGTAGGTATAAAGTTTCAGTAATGCAAGATGATTAAATTGTAGAGATCTGTTCATTGTACCTATAGTTAACAAAATGGTATTATATATTAAAATTTTGTTGAGGCGCCTGGGTGGCCCAGTCAGTTAAGCATCCAACTTCTGCTCAAGTCATGATCTCACTGTTTGTGAGTTTGAGCCCCTTGTCAGGCTCTGTGTTGACAGCTTGGAGCCTGGAGCCTGCTTCAGATTCTGTGCCTCCCTCTCTCTCTGCCCCTCTCCCACTTGCACTCTCTCTCTCTCTCTCTCTCTCTCACTCTCAAAAATAAATAAACATTAATTTTTTTAAATTTTGTTAAATGAGTAGATTTCATGTTAAGTGTTCTTACCAAAACTTAATCTTTTTAATATATATATATATATATATATATATATATATATATATATAGGGGCACATTAAATAAATGCTATTTGCATCTTGCATGAATTTTTATTTAAACTAGCCAACTGTAAGAAGATAATTTTGAGACAACCAGGAAAAATTGAAAAGGGACTGAATATTAAATAATAAGAATTATTGTTGTGATAATGATATTGTTTTTTTTTTAAATCCTTATCTGTTAGAGATTCATAGTGAAGTACTCATAAATGAAATAACAGTATGGTGAGACTTGGCTTAACATATTCTATTCAAATAACAAAGAGAGATGAAGGATGTTGATCTTTTTTGAGGCTGAGTGAGAAGTATGTGGATTTTTATCATTACCTACTTTTGAATATGTTTGAAAATGTCCATAATTAGAGATTAAACAAACAAACAAACAAACAAAAGACCCCTGGTTGACAGAACTCTTTGTAAATATGGCAAACTTATTAAAAAATGAACTATAAGTATGAACTTTATCGACAAAATGTTCTCAGTATATCATATCATTCCTAACGTCTAGTGAATTCAAATAATATGAAGGTGCAATAATTAAAAACTTAAAGTAGACTTATCTTTGTTCACAAGACAATGGAAATGAGCAAAACACACGGAGCTGATGTTAGTAAAGTAATAGTTTATTCCAAGTCACGGGATTTGAGAATCTAGATGAGAAGGATTGTTAAATTCAAAATTAGAAGCCATTATTACCACAGACAGTCTGCTTCTTCTCTAAAAACAAAAGGAGAAGAAGGGGGGATGAAGAGAGGAGAAAAGGAAAGAGAAGCAGAAAAAAAAAAAAAAAAAAGCTGGCATTACAAAGCCATCTGTTCATATCCCAAGCTGTTTACCTGGCTTTTTGCACTGCTTGTCAGAAAAGCATTTGTGTATTCGCACCATGGTGTGAGGGTCAGGCTACCCACCTGGTGTTAGTGACCCCATGGTTATTTGTCTTCTGTAGCTAAATTTTTAGCTCATATCAACTTGGGACTTGGAGAATTCGGCTATCCAGCCTTGCTATCTAAGCCATCTAGCTCCTTAGGGAGACATCCCCTCTTCCATGTCTCAGGTCCAACTCTGGGGTTCTTGCTAATTCAGAACTGACAGTACAAAATGTTGATTTGCATGTTACTCATAAATAACTTAGCCAGTATATTTTATATGTTTACTGATACGCTGCAGTATTTTCTATACATCAGCCTGAATTTAAAGGGCTGAAACTAATTCTAGCCATACAAAATTTATTGTTCTTATAGTTGTTATTGTTTCTGTTGGCTTGACCGTTTCTTTTTTGGTGGGATGAATACTAATGGATATTGTCCAAGATAATGTTACTTTAAATCTAATTCCATGCTTTACTAAGTCTTATTAAAATAAATACCCATGGGTTTATTTCTTTGCCAATTCAATTCAGTGCTACTGCAAAGAGTACCTCATACACGCCTAACTTGGTACTAAGTTAATAGGAATAAGATTATTGAGACATGATCTCTCTTGAGAAGCTTATAGGTCATCTTCTTGGGATCAGGTTGATGGTGGGACATGGTAGAAAACAGCCATGTAAATGTTGGAGAAGAAGAATTTTACTTTCCCCTTCAAGGTTCTTCTCCCTGGTCTAAATGAAATTAGCACGAAACAGATTAACAGGAAAAAAGTCTAATTACGTGTGTATGGATGCCCAATAATAAAATTGAGACCCAAGAAATGACCAAGGCATACAGTTTATATAAACTTTAGAGAAAATAAATCTGTGAAATATTGACACGAGAAATAAAATTATGTTATGCAGCTTCAATTAGTAAGGAATTCTAAACAGAATTTGGACTGGGATAGTAAATCAATAAAAGTAACAAAGTTTGTTCACATAGGTTTCTTTGGCCTTGAATTCCCTATCTTTGATAACAAGGATGACTCTCTATCATGTGGTACATGGTGGGTACTTTTCACATGTGAGATTTCTTTCCTACTTTCTGGAGACAAAGGAGGGTGAAAAATGTCCTGTTTACTTGGCTGTTTAAGTAGTCTTCAAATAATCAATATGCCAAAGTGGCATTTTTGGGGCAGCCTGCCCTGAGCCCCAACATAAACAAACAACTGTAGTAGAATACAAGAAGTATGTCCCAGGAATAGTGCAGATAATATATAAATAAATACACAAGATTTACAAGTATCAATGTATTATAAAGGTCCTATAACCTTTGGCAAATGAGGTAAAAAGAACAAATGTCCCAAAGCTTCAGAAGGCATACATTGTTCCCATAAATACATTTGAATAAAAAGTTACAGCTGTAATGTAGAATATGGTATCCACTGGCCATATGTGGCTATCTAAATTTAAATTAATTAAAATTACATAAAATAAAAAGATTAGTTTCTTATTGGCACTAGCCATATTTGAAGTTCTTATAGTTATATGCAGTTATTGGTTACCGTACTGAATAGCACAGGGAATTTCCATCATTGTACAAAGTTCTATTGGACAGCACTCGTTTACAGTGCCAAGATTTGTAACAGTTGCTCTCAGAGTCTAATGTACATATGAATTACCTGGGTATCTTGTTTAAAGGTTAATTCTGATTAAGAAGGTCTGGAGTGGGACCTGAGATTCTGCATTGCTAACAAGCTCCAGGATGACACTGACATTACTGGTACATGCACCATACTTTGAGTAGAAAGGGTCTACCTTATTCCATTAGCACTAACAAAAATGTAATGTGCCAAAGGGACTGTTTCAGCCCTCCTTTGCTCTGAAGGAATATTTCTTTTGATACATGGAAAACGTTAGATGATTACCATGCTCTTAATAGAAAGAGTTTTTTTCCTCTAAAGTCTTCAAGGTTATAGTCTACAATTCAATCATATCCATTATAAGGTCTAGAAGTCCCTACATCTAAAAAAACTTTAGTCTTGAAACATAAAGTGTAACAAAAATATCTGTGCTTTAACTACACACAATCCATATCCTTCCCCTCTTATTCTTGGTATTCATGAATCTATAAACAAATCAAACAGGTCCTAAATCATTTTTAAATTAAATTAAATTGAAATTTACTTATCCATTTGTAAATAATTCTACTATATTTAACTACTGCTCTAATAATGCCACATGCAGTTTTTTCTTTTGATTGCTTCATTTCAAAGCTTTCCTTCTCTACGTATTTTTTCTAGTTATTATAACTATAAGGGATTTCATGAGAAAAAATAATTTAAACTTAAATAGGGGACTCACTCTTGTTCCAATAAATAGGGTTGTTATTATTATTTAGGACAGCATGAAAAATGAAAATAGCCCTAATTCCTTGACACTAAAAGAATGTATGCCACTTCAATTCCTGTTCCCGTTTACTGTCTCATTAAATCCAACTGGGAAGTACCATTCCAATGTCAATTCAATACATCCCTTTCCCTAAAACAGATCAGGCATAATGTCAGTCCTCTATTTAGTATTTCAGTGCTGACATTGCTCTCTGGAAAATTCTTAATTACAGTTTGATGTTGCACATGAAATGTTGCCTCTAATCCCATGCAAAAACAAAAACAAAACAAAAAAAAACAAACAAAAACAAAACAATATGATCAAAACTGGGAACCTTTTCATTCTTTTTTTTTTACTTTGAAAGTATGTAAACATTTAACTCCTCCATAATCTCTTAGAGACATTCTAGTTTCCTCACATTCGACCTCAATGACTTGACATTATTAACTTAAATAGCCCATGTAATACTATATGCCTAAGGAAAAATAGTTTTACTAACCATTGAATCACAGGGAATTTATAAAGTTGTCTTATGTATTTCTCATCTCTACTGAAACTATCCAGATTAAAAAGCTAACACAAAAAGGAATCTTGTTTCCTACGAATACGCTTAAAAGATAATCCATTAGCCACTCTTTCAAATTGCTAACTGGCCAGTTAGAATCTTCCTGGTCCTATAATTTACTGATTTGGGCAGAATACTCTGAAGAGGAAAGAGTGAGTGTTCAGTTGAATAGCTAGACTGGGGAAGGTTAGGAAGTTTGCAGACCAAACTTCCTATGCTTATATTTGTCCACCTGAAACCATGGCACAAAGAGTTCCACTTTATTTGTTTCTGAACAGGCCATCTTAGTATGAAAATAAAGGGGAACAGTGATAATGGCAAGGCATAATGGAAGAGAGACCAGAGGTGGTGGGGAGCAAGCATGCAAGCAAGCAAGAAAACAAACAAAACTCCTTGAAAAGTATATCTTTGTAGGTGAAAAAAAAAAAAAAAAAAAACAACAACAACAACTGAGAATCAAGTGATTTACTAAGTTAGGTTCCCTGAGTAGTATGCTTTTTGTTCTTGAGAATGGGTAAAAGAGAAGGTCTGAAATTGGTAGAATTCCCCTTCTCTACCTGTGTTTGCTTGCTATTGTTTCAATGCATATTAATCATTTTATAAAACAAATAATTCTTGAAAGAGTATAATTTTAAAAATGATTGACTGTAATTTGTGATGCAGGGAGATGCTCTGTCAAGTTGACTGACTCACTAAAGGAGGTAAGGGTTCTTTACAATAAATTGTTATCAGAAAGCAGAACATGCAACAAAATGCTTGCCTCCTTCAGTGAATGACCTGGTTTGACAACCAGAGAACATAGAACAAGTGTGGATCAGCAATGATGATTTCCAGTATGATCTAATAATTTTTATATTAAGGGTACTTGTGAGCTACAATATTGATAATTTGGGGATTACAGTTGTCTTTTTTTTCCCTTGAGAAATGCCAGCTAGTAGGTTTCATAGCTGGTTCTTCTATGCAACTTAGCATCTGCACATAGTTTGATTTGAAGAGTTTCTCACGTTTCTACCTAGCCAAAAGGAATTTTCCTACTTATCTATCAAGGTGCTGCTTTACTTCCCCATTTCAGGAGTTTCATGATAAAGGAAAAGTTTACTTAGAAAACAAGGAGGGAGGCTCTCCATAGATATGATGAGATAGCCAAGATGTTTGGCTAAGATCCTGAAGCCAAAACCTATGTTTTTGAGAAAGATAAGAAAAGAGAAGAGGGGGTAAAAACCTTTTTCTTTATTATTAGCAAAGGGCTTTAACCCAAACTCCCATATATTGATAACTGGCTTAGATCACTTGAGAGATACCTGGTTTACATTTACTGATATGTGTTTTCAGTTCATTAACTTGTGCCTAAAAGACTTGGATGGTGACTTCTTTTTCTTGAGTGACAATCTGAATCCTGCCTAGCTTTCTCAAAACAGGCAGGAAGCCTCTCCCAAATAGGAAGTAGTAGCCTTAGTGTAATTTCACCTTACCTTACCAAGAGAGTGTAAAAAAATGTAATGAACAGTCATGTATAAATACTTTTTTGGATATACATTTTAACTTACTTAGGCAAACATCTAGAAATGGAGATGCTGGATCATATGGTAAGTATATATTTAATCTTTAAAAAATACTGCCAAACTGTTTTCTAAAGTCATTGTGCCATTTAATTAACCACATCGGCAGTGTAGAGAGTTCCAATTGCTCCATATCTTCAACAACACTTGTTATATTAAGTGGTATTTGGCAACAGATGAATGATTAGACACATTTTGTTTATTTATATAATGACAACTAGTCAGTAACAAAAGGAAATAATCTACTGAAACAAAACAACATGGATATATCTAAAAAACATTCTGCTAGATGAAAGAACCCAAACACAAAGGGACACACAGTACATGATTCCATATCTTTGACGTATTAAAACAGTCAGAACTAATCTATAGTAACAAAAAGCATATCACTGATTATCTGAGGCAGAAGGTATGTGGTGCATGGAGGGGAGGGGATGACTGGAATGGAAGGGCACAAGGGAACTTGGGTTGTTAAAAATATTCTATATCTTGAACGATACAATAGTTACACAGGGACACACAAATGTCAAAACTTAATCAAACTGTATATTTAAAAGCAGCATATTAATTTATATACATTATATCTCAAAAAAGTTTTTAAATATCTAAAGAAAATCAATCTAGATCTGAAAGTAAAAAATGAGAAGCCAAAAGAAAAAATAAGTGTCAGAAAAAAAAAATGCTTCATCTTGTAGCAGAGTGGGCCCCAAGGACTCTTGAACTTCCTCTCCTCATATGTGGTATGGGGAAGGGAAGCCTAAGCTGTCACAAAGCCAACTCTGTCAGTATCAGTAGACAAGATGGTTGCCTTTGGCTACTATGGTAGGGAAGGCTCTAAGAAGGGTAGGAGGGAAAACTACGAAATCAGCTTCCTCTAGTTCACACATTTGCTTTGTCTGAACCTAGTGGCATTAAACTCTTCCACTGGCATTGTTTGTTCTTTTTGGTTTTAAATATTTAAAAACTTATGCTACTTGATTCCACACTGCTGTTCGCATTGTTTGGACTAATCACTTTAACCAGTATCTCTCCTTGGTCCTTTTTTTTTGTGTGTGTGCAATTTCTCAATTTGTCTTTTGGGATATGACAAAAGATCCTTGAAAATCTCTCTGCCATTAGTATATTCAAATGTCTATTTTCCTAAGGTGCCGATAATGCAAATCTAGTAATATACATTTTTACTATGACTAAAAACAAAAATTAGGGCTTAAGATGAGGGAATTTACAGTTACAGTCTTGAAATCATTCTTACCTTTAGCTAGAAAATATTGAGAAATATTTAGTTGTATACAGTTTAGAAATGCCTTTTCAGAAATACTCTTTCAGAAATAAATCTTAATTGAACACAGAAAATGAAGTTAAACAGATTTATATTTATTATATCAAGAAACAAGTATAAAATATTGACCATATATTTATATATTCACTAAAGGATACTATTTTCTGTGTCATTTGTGGTCTATTTACTCAAAGCACATGTGTGTATATGTATAAATATTCTTTTTGCATTTGTAAGTATCTAAATACGGACACATTTCCAACATAACATTATTTGGACTTAACGATTATTTTCCAGTGTGCCTGGAAAATTACTTAAGATTAGAAAAAAACACTATTGATCCTTGTTCTCCTACTTCAGATTCTTAATTTTTCCTTGCATAATACTTCAAGTAATGAAGTGAAAGGAAGAATTATTTTAGTTTCAAGCTCACCCTATTCAAAGAATTTTAAATCTAAGAATATCTAATTATTAAAACTCATCTTTAATAACTCTATGTATCTTTATATATATATATGAATCTTATAATTATATATATAATATATATCTCTTATAATTTTGTATATATAATATATATACATATATGTATACAAATATATACAAAATATATATATATACAAATATATATATATATATATATATATATATATATATATATATATAAATTATATATATATTTTATACCAGTTCTCATTTTTCTTAAATGACATATAAATATCAAGTGATTGTAGTGGTGCCTGGGTGGATCAGTGGGTTAAGTGTCTGATTCTTGATCTCAGCTCAAGACATGATCTCACAGTTCATGAAATCAAGCCCTGCATCAGGCTTTTTGTTGTCATGCAGAGTCTGCCTGGGATTCCCTCTCTCCCTCTCTCTCTGCCCCTTCCTCCCTCTCTCTCTCTTTCCCTCTCTCTCTCAAAATAAATAAACTTTAAAAAGTTTAATTTTATCGCTTCTCGGCCTTTTGGCTAAGATCAAGTGTAAAAAGTTTAACTTTATTATTTATCAATTATTTGCTAAATAAGGTGGTATTGCTTGCATTATTTATTTCTAGTTCTGTCATTTTTCTTGGAAAGTCTAAGACTTGAAGAAATAAAAAAAAGAGAAACGGTGTATTTTCCCCCTCTACCCAAATACAACCCAATCTTGATGACCGCTTAATGTTGTACCTGTTTTATGTACATATTATTTAATTATTTGAGCTTTGTGGGGACACTGAAGAAGAAGAAAGAAGGAGGAAAATATAAAGACAACATATAACCACAAATAAAGAAAACTCTGAGTCAACCATCTTTGCGTAGATCAAAGAATAAGAAATTTACCACCTAGACATGTCATTAAACTACAATGATTAAGAAATAGAAGAATTGGAGGGAGGAGCCAAGATGGCAGAACAGCATAGAAGTTTTTTGTGTTTCGTGTCCATGAAATACAGCCAGACCAACACTAAACCATCCAGCACACCTAGAGAACTGATCTGAGGATTAACACAACAATCTGCACAACCTGAACCATAGAATTCAGCAGGTATGTGGCATGGAGAGGTGAGCTTGAGGAGAGAGAGGCTGCAGTGGGCAGGGAGCCACTTTTGTGGGTGGAGAGAGGATGGAGACCAGGGGAAGAATACGGGAAAAGCACCCCTTCCCAAAAGCAGCTGGACATAAAGTAGAAAATTGGAAACAACCATAGGGACTAAACTAAAAATGGAGAAAGGAGAAAGGAGAGGGTTTAAATTCCATTAAGACTGTAAACAAGGGGAGCACAGAGTCTGCAGCTCTGCAGCTTGATACCTGGAGATGCTCTGCTGGGAAGGGAAAATCCCCAGGAGCGGAGTGGGGTCCAGGAGGTTCTTGGGTCACACGGGAAAAAGCGGTTCCACTCTTGGAAGGACATTTGGTAGAGACTGTTGAGGCCACCTGGTCCCAGCAGACCCCAGAGAACAGCCACATTCGCTGGTGCTGGAACAAGGTCATTAATGTTGAAGCCTGGTGTCAGATGTGTGTTGTGATTTTCCATAATCCCTGAAACGCTGTTGCTATACTTTTTCTCAAACTTTTTCTGGGGCTAGCTGGCACCTGGCCACAGTCTCAGGGCACTGGCAGCAGCAGGGTTCAGCAAGCGTTCCTGGGTACAGCCGACATTTGGCCATTGCTCAGTGAGACCCCCCTGCGGAGGGGCAGAAAAGGTCAAAGCCACAGTCCTTCAGAAGTAAGGTGTCAGGGGAGGGGGGGAAAGAAGTAAGGGGCCAGGGAAAACAGCCACATCTGAGACAAAACTTGGGAAAGAGGTACTGCCTGTGGCTTGGTCATGGACAGTGAAAAAGTGGGGAGTGGACAAAAGCTGAAGACAGAGGACAGGTGCACAATTGCTGATAAGGGAAAACAGAGTTCTGATACTAGAGATTGGGTAGCTGGGTGACGCCATTTTCACTGCTCCAGTGCATGCACATAAGCACCTAGGAGCACCACAACACTCCACCCCAAGGCTAGCAGCTCCATCTAGTGGAGAACGGAGCCATTACACTAAGCCCCCCCCCGCCAACTGGGCCAACCTTGCTCTTGAAGAACACAGGTCTCACCACCTGCTTAGTTTATGGACTATAAAGTGCTTCATAGTCTGACTTCTGGGGAAAATGAAGTAATTTCAGTCCTATTTCAATCTGTTAGTAGGTCCATCTATTCGATTTTCTTTCTTTCTTTTTTTTCTCTTTTTCACTTCTTTTTTTTTCTTGAGTACAGAAAGAGAAAAAAATCATATTTTTAAAATTTTTATTAAAAATATTTTTCTTTAATTTTTTTCTACTCCCATCATTTCATTTTAGTCTACTTCAGTGTATTCAATTTTTCAAATTTCAAATGATCTCCTTTATTTTTCCTTTCCCCCTTTTTTCTCTAATCTATCAAATCACTTTCTACATCCAGACCAAAACACACCTAGCATCTAGCATCATTTATTTGCTTTTGTGTGTGTGTGTGCATTTAATTTTTAATATTTTTTAATTTTAATTTTTTTAATTTTAAAATTTCTACCTCATTAATCCCTTTTATCCCTTCAAAATGACTAAATGAATGAATTCACCTCAAAAGAAAGAGCACGAAGAAACGACAGCCAGAGATTTAACCAACACAGATACAAGCAAGATGTCTGAACCAGAATTTAGAATCACGATAATAAGAATACTAGCTGCAGTTGAAAATAGATTAGAATCCCTTTCTGTGGAGGCAAAAGAATTAAAAACTAGTCAGGATGAAATAAAAAGTGCTATAACTGAGTTGCAATCACAGATGGATGCTTTGGCAGCAAGGATGGATGAGGCAGAACAGAGAATCAGTGATAGACAGGACAAACTTATGGAGAATAATGAAGCAGAAAAAAAGAGGGAGATTAAGGCAAAAGAGCACGATTTAAGAATTAGAGAAATCAGTGACTCATTAAAAAGGAACAACATCAGAATCATAGGGGTCCCAGAAGAGGAAGAGGGAGAAATAGGGGTAGAAGGATTATGTGAGCAAATCATAGCAGAAAACTTTCTTAACCTGGGGAAAGACACAGACATCAAAATCCAGGAAGCACAGGGGCGCCTGGGTGGCTCAGTCGGTTAAGCGTCCGACTTTGGCTCAGGTCACGATCTCGCGGTATGTGAGTTCGAGCCCCGCATCGGGCTCTGTGCTGACTGCTCAGAGCCTGGAGCCCGTTTCAGATTCTGTGTTTCCCTCTCTCTCTGACCCTCCCCCGTTCATGCTCTGTCTCTCTCTGTCTCAAAAATAAATGTTAAAAAAAAAATTAAAAAAAAAAAAATCCAGGAAGCACAGAGGACCCCCATTATATAAAACAAAAACCGACCATCAACAAGCATCTCATAGTCAAATTCACAAAATACTCAGGCAAGGAGAGAATCATGAAAGCAGCAACGGAAAAAAAGTCCCTAACCAAGAAGGGAAGACAGATCAGGTTTGCACCAGACCTATCCACAGAAACTTGGCAGGCCAGAAAGGAGTGGCAGGATATATTCAATGTGCTGAATCAGAAAAATATGCAGCCAAGAATCTATCCACGAAGGCTGTCATTCAAAACAGAAGGAGAGATAAAAAGTTTCCCAGACAAACAAAAATGAAAGGAGTTTGTGACCACTAAACCAGCCCTGCAAGAAATTTTAAGGGGGACTCTCTCAGGGGAGAAAAGATGAAAATATAAATAAATAAATAAATAAATAAATAAATAAATAAATAAATACAAAAGCAACGAAGATTATAAAGGACCAGATAACACCACCAGAAACTCCAACTCTACAAGCATCATAATGGCAATAAATTTATATCTTTCAGTACTCACTCTAAATGTCAATGGACTCAATGCCCCAATCAAAAGACATAGGGTAACAGAATGGATAAGAAAACAAGATCCATCTATGTGCTGTTTACAAGAGACCCACTTTAGACCTAAAGACACCTTCAGATTGAAAATAAGGGGATGGAGAACCATCTATCATGCTAATGATCAACAAAAGAAAGCTGGAGTAGCCATACTTATATCAGACAATCTAGACTTTAAAATAAAGACTGTATCAAGAGATGCAGAAAGGCATTATATCATAATCAAGAAGTCTATCCACCAAGAAGACCTAACAATTGTAAACATTTATGCACCAAATGTGAGGGCACCCAAATATATGAATCAATCAATCACAAAAATAAAGAAACTCATTGATAGTAAAACCATAATAGTAGGAGACTTCAACACCACACTCACAGCAATGGACAGATCATCTAGTCAAAAAAAATCAACAAGGAAACAATGGCTTTGAATGACACACTGGACCAGATGGACCTAACAGATATATACAGAACATTTCATCCTAAAGAAGCAGAATATACATTCTTCTCCAGTGCACATGGAACATTCTCCAGAATAGACCATATACTGGGACACAAATCAGCCCTAAGTAAGTACAAAAAGATCGTGATCATACCCTGCATATTTTCAGACCACAACACTATGAAACTCGAAATCAACCACAAGAAAAAATTTGGAAAAGTAACAAATAGTTGGAGACTGAAGAACATCCTACTAAAGAATGAATGGCCTAACCAACAAGTTACAGAGGAAATTAAAAAGTATATGGAAGCCAATGAAAATGATAACACCACAACCCAAAACCTCTGGGGTGCAGCAAAGGCGGTCATAAGAGGAAAGTATATAGCAATCCAGGCCTTCCTAAAGAAGGAAGAAAGATCTCAGATACACAACCTAACCTTACACCTTAAGGAGCTGGAAAAAGAATGGCAAATAAAACCCAAAACCAGCAGAAGACAGGAAATCATAAAGATTAGAGCAGAAATTAACGCTATTGAAACCAAAAAAAAAAAAAAAAAAAAAAAAAAAAAAAAAAAAAAAAAAGTAGAACAGATCAATGAAACCAGAAGCTGGTTCTTTGAAAGAATTAAATTGATAAACCACTAGCCAGTTTGATAAAAAAGAAAAAGGAAAGGACCCAAATAAATAAAATCAAGAATGAAAGGGAGAGATCACAACCAACACTGCAGAAATAAAAACAATAATAAGAGAATATCATGAGCAATTATATGCCAATAAAATGGGCAGTCTGGAAGAAATGGAAAAATTCCTAGAAACATATATACTACCAAAACTGAAACAGGAAAAAATAGAAAATTTGAATAGACCCATAACCAGTAAGAAAATCAAATTATTAATCAAAAATCTGCCAAAAAACAAGAGTCCAGGGCCAGATGGCTTTCCAGGGGAATTCTATATATGAAACATTTAAGGAAGAGCTAACATCTATTCTCTTGAAGCTGTTTGAAAAAATAGAAATGGAAGGAAAACTTCCAAACTTTCTATGAAACCAGCATTACCTTGATTCCAAAACCAGACAGAGACCACACTAAAATGGAGAACTATAGACCAATTTCCCTGATTAACATGGATGCAAAAATCCTCAACAAGATATTAGCCAATCGGATCCAACAATACATTAAAAAAATTATTCACCACAACCAAGTGGCATTTACACCTGCAATGCAGGGCTGGTTCAATATCACTATTAATGTGATTCATCACATCCATAAAAGAAAGGACAAGAACCATATGATCCTCTCAATAGATGCAGATAAAGCATTTGACCAAATACAGCATCCTTTCTTGATAAAAACCCTCAAGAAAGTAGGCATAGAAGGAGCATACGTCGAGATCATAAAAGCCATATATGAACGACCCAATGCTAATATCATCCTCAATGGGGAAAAACTGAGAGCTTTCCCCCTAAGGTCAGCAACAAGACAGGAATGTCCACTCTCACCACTATTGGAAGTTTTAGCCTCTGCACTCAGACAACACAAAGAAATAAAAGGCATCCAAATCAGCCAGGAGGAGGTCAAACTTTCACTCTTCACAGATGACATGATACTCTATATGGAAAACCCAAAAGATTCCACCAAAAAACTGCTAGAATTGTTTCATGAATTCAGCAAAGTTGCAGGATATAAAATCAACACACAGAAATCAGTTGTATACCTATACACCAACAATGAAGCGACAGAAAGAGAAATCAAGGAATCAATCCCATTTACAGTTGCACCAAAACCCATAAAATACCTAGGAATAAATCTAACTAAAGAGGTGAAAAATCTACACACTGAAAACTATGGAAAGTTTATGAAAGGAAGAATATACAGAAAAATGGAAAAAGATTCCATGCTTCTGGATAGGAAGAACAAAGATTGTTAAAATGTCGATACTACCCAAAGCAATCTACATATTTATTGCAATCCCTATCAAAGTAACACCAGCATTCTTCACAGAGCTAGAACAAATAATCCTAAAATTTGTATGGAACCAGAAAAGACCCCAAATAGCCAAAGCAATCTTGAAAAAGAAAACCAAAGCAGGAGGCATCACAATCCCAGACTTTAAGCTATATTACAAAGCTGTAATCATCAAGACAGTATGGTACTGGCACAAGAACAGACACTCAGATCCATGGAACAGAATAGAGAACCCAGAAATGGACCCACAAATGTATGGCCAATTCATCTTTGGCAGAGCAGGAAAGAATATCCAGTGGAATAAAGACAGTCTCTTCAGCAAATGGTGCTGGGAAAACTGGACAGCAACATGCAGAAGAATGAACCTGGACCACTTTCTTACACCATACACAAAAATAAACTCAAAATGGATGAAAGACCTCAATGTAAGACAGGAAGCCATCAAAATCCTTGAGGAGAAAGTAGGCAAAAACCTCTTTGATCTTGGCCACAGCAACTTCTTACTCAACACGTCTCTGGAGGCAAGGGACACAAAAGCAAAAATGAACTACTGGGACCTCATCAAAATAAAAAGCTTTTGCACAGCAAAGGAAACAATCAGCAAAACTAAAAGGCAACTGACAGAATGGGAGCAGATATTTGGAAATGACATATCAGATAAAGGGTTTGTATCCAAAATCTATAAAGAACTTATCACTCAACACCCAAAAAACAAATAATCCAGTGAAGAAATGGACAAGAGACATGAATAGACACTTCTCCAAAGAAGACATCCAGATGGCCAACTGACACATGAAAAAATGCTCAACTTCACTCATCATCAGGGATATACAAATCAAAACCACAATGAGATACCACCTTACACCTGTCAGAGTGGCTAACATTAACAACTCAGGCAACAACAGATGTTGGCAAGGATGCGGAGAAAGAGGATCTCTTTTGCATTGTTGGTGGGAATGCAAGCTGGTGCAGTCACTCTGGAAAACAGTATGGAGATTCCTCAAAAAACTAAAAATAGAACTACTGTATGACCCAGCAATTGCACTACTAGGCATTTATCTAAGGGATACAGGTGTGCTCTTTTGAAGGGACACATGCACCCCCATGTTTACAGCAGCACTATCAACAATAGCCAAAGTACGGAAAGAGCCCAAATGTCCATCAATGGATGAATGGATAAAGAAGAAGTGGTATAAATATACATATATATATATACATACACACACACACACACACACACACACACACACACAATGGAGTATTACTTGGTAATCAAAAAGAATGAAATCTTGCAATTTGCAACCACGTGTATGGAACTGGGGGGTATTATGCTAAGTGAAATGAGTCAGTCAGAGAAAGACAAAAATCTTATGACTTCACTCATATGAGGACTTTAAGAGACAAAACAGATGAACATAAGGGAAGGGAAACAAAAATAATATAAAAACAAGGAGGGGGACAAAAAAGAGACTCATAAATATGGAGAACAAACTGAGGGTACTGGAGGGGTGTGAGAGGGGGGATGGGCTAAATGGGTAAGGCGCATCAAGGAATCTACTCCTGAAATCATTGTTGCACTATATGCTAACTAATTTGGATGTAAGTTTAAAAAAATAAAAAATAAAATAAAAATAAAAAAGAAACAGAAGAATTGAGTTAGCACCTTGGAAGTCAGATTTCCTCAAGTTATAATTATTTTTTGGTTCCCCAATTATGTATATTAGATTATTTATAACAGGTCAGCCAGGCAACAGTTTTGAAATAGCTGTCATTGTTATCAACATGTGTGATCTTGACAGGCATTCTAGGTGGCAAAACAGGACTGATGTAATACCTCAATGTTTTGAACAACAAGCGTGTAAGGTATGTGTTAGAGAAGTAGGTGCACGTGCTGAGAGTCTTACAGTCTATGAAGTGTATTCTGTTTTCTGGTTTTAAATGGAAGAAAATAAATATATCACAATATAATTTTTGCATTATTCTTCAGTATTTAATATGACTTAAAATTAGTGAATAGATTAATTTTTTTTTAAGTTTTTTCCTCCATTTAAACCATACAATTTAAGCATAAGGGTAATTTTAATCAATCTTTGCATATTTTTTAATTAGCTCATCCTTCTCTAATTATTACATTACCTGAGGTTCTCATTAAAGTCTTCCTGCTCCTTATCTCTGTAGGACAGTGTCATAAGGAGGGTGAAGGACACTTAAAGGACTAAGGAGATAGTAATTTATAACTTATAATTTAATGTGACAAGCTGATATTTCATTTATTATTATAAAACCCTTTTGGAAATAAGGAGAACTCACATTAAAAAAATACATATATATTAGTAAGTGCCATATGTATTAGCAAGTAAATTTTAAAAATTGTAAGTTAATACTATTATGATTTGTATATTCCCAAACTCTTAAGCCTTAGTGAAGGGTAAGGATACTCTTTGCTTAGTACTCAGCTAAATTCCCCAAGTCTCCATCTGTGTGATGCCAGAAGTCCAATGCTGTATTTTATCAAATATTTGTTCACATTTCAGTATCATTGAAGTAGGATGTGTCTTAGAGTCAATGGAATCTTGCAATCATTAATCATTTTCAGCCAGGCAACAGTTATAAGATCACTATCACTGTCACCACCCATGTGACTTTGGTAGATATTCCTGATGGCAAAAGCGGCCAATGTAACATGTGAACATTCTGAACATTTGAATGTAAGAACAATTTAAGGGAGGATCATAAGCTCTGTTTTGGTACAAAATCTTTCTCATGAGTTCCATAGCATGATGAAGAAAGCACAGTTTCAAAACTACTATCGTTGCCCTGAAAGAAAATCCCCAAATCAATAGTAGAGCACTCTGAAGATACGCTGCATCACTAAGATGGTGGTGGAAAAAACAAGGTATAAATGACTCTGAATTAAAAAACTGACTCAGAAGAGTCAGACTTATAAAAAAGAGATATAAAAATATAAAGAAGCTTTATTACTATCTTACTCATTTTGTTTTCTTGTACCTTTATGTAGGTGCAGGAGTGATATGTAATAAAAATCTATGTTTAAATAAATCTAAAAGGGCTTTTCACTTAAGTATAAAATGAAAATATAAGTTATAAGAAAACTTTATAGGGTAGTTGGCAATATGCTTTTCTGTCTTTGTGGCACAAAAAATAATGGTACACCTTAAAATGATGACATCTTAAATTCAAAGCAATATATTTCTAGGAATTTCAAAGGAGTCATTTCATACTGTACCAATTAGTACTGACTATTGCTTGTCATCTTTCTTTTTAAAATTTTTATTCTTTTTTTTTTAAATGTTTTTATTTATTTTTGGGACAGAGAGAGAGACAGAGCATGAACGGGGGAGGGGCAGAGAGAGAGGGAGACACAGAATCGGAAACAGGCTCCAGGCTCCGAGCCATCAGCCCAGAGCCTGACGCGGGGCTCGAACTCACGGACCGCGAGATCGTGACCTGGCTGAAGTCGGACGCTTAACCGACTGCGCCACCCAGGCGCCCCAATTTTTATTCATTTTTTAAAAATAATTTATTGTCGGGGCGCCTGGGTGGCGCAGTCGGTTAAGCGTCCGACTTCAGCCAGGTCACGATCTCCCGGTCCGTGAGTTCGAGCCCCGCGTCAGGCTCTGGGCTGATGGCTCGGAGCCTGGAGCCTGTTTCCGATTCTGTGTCTCCCTCTCTCTCTGCCCCTCCCCCGTTCATGCTCTGTCTCTCTCTGTCCCAAAAATAAATTAAAAAAAAAAAAATTTATTGTCATGTTAGATAACATACAGGGTATACAGTATAGTCTTGGCTTTGGGAGTAGCTTCCCATGATTCATCACTTATATACAACACCCAGTGCTCATCACAAAAAGTGCCCTCCTCAATGCCCATCTCCCATTTTCTCTGTCCCCCCAACCCTCCACTCCCATCAACCCTCAGTCCATTCTCTGTATTTAAGAGTCTCTTATGATTTGCTTTCCTCTCTGTTTGTAACTTACTTTTCCTTCCCTTCCCCCATGGTCTTCTGTTAAGTTTCTCAAATTCCAGATATGAGTGTAAACATACGATTATCTGTCTTTTTCCGACTGACTTATTTCACTTAGCAAAATACCTTCCAGTTCCACCCATGTTGTTGCAAATGGCATGATTTCATTCTTTTTCATCACTGAGTAGTATCCCATTGTATATATAAACCACATTTTCTTTACCCATTCATCAGTTGATGGACATTTGGGCTCTTTCCATAATTTGTCTATTGTTGATAGTGCTGCTATAAACATTGGGGTACATGTGCCCCTGTGAATCAGCACTCCTGCATCTTTTGTATAAATTCCTAGTAGTGAATTTAGGACCTCCACACTGTTTTCCAGAGTGGCTGCACTGGTTTGCATTCCCACCAATAGTGCAAGCTCATCATCTTTCTAATGGTGCTTGCTTTCACATACATCATAGGGCCACTTCTCAAGGTCTGTGCCTCTTCCGTGGTGCTTTGTCATATGGGACACCAAAAGCAGTGTTGACATCAAGCCATAGCATTAAGAAACTTTTACTGGAACCTTGTGAATATGAGGGAAAATGTAAAGCCATACAAGAAATTTCAATTTGGAAAATTTGAGAGCATTGTGTTTAGAGTCCTTTGCCCCGATTCTCCACATAGAGGTCTTTTTTAGCTTTCTCCTAGGTTTTGCTTCTTGCCTTGGTTACAAGAAAGAAATACATTTAGCCTTACTGGAACCCTACTGATGTTTAAAAACCTTATTTAGTTTCCTCCCAGTTCAAAATAAAGGAGAGTAATTCTTTTGGAGAGTAATTACTATGGAGAGAATTAATTTTCTTATTGGCTAAACTTTCTCCCATCTAGTATAGCATTTTTGTTTTTATTTTTCATGACTAAAAATTTGTTAAAATGTGAGGTATGTGTTTTCCAAAATAAAAGACCATTATTGTCCTAAAGATAAAATTCTACTTCTACTAAAACAATAGAGAAAATCCTGAGGCAGCTTGTTAAAATAGCAGCTTGTTCCTGATATATAAAAAATTTGCTGGAAGAGAACATAACCAGAAAAAAAAAAAAACTAAACTAAAATCTCAGACACCTGATGACTTGACTCTTTATACTATATTTGTACTAAAAGATTAATAACACAAACAAATAGGTGTGAACACATACTGATATCCTATGAAGCCGCAAGGGAGTGAAACAGATTTATAAATGGAAGTTGGTGAGACTGCAGCACAAACTCCACTCCCAAAGTCTTCAGAATGAAATAAATGAACATTAGGCAGAATCACGAATTATTCAACATGATTAATAAATATTATAAATGAAATATAAAATATAAGCTACAAAGCAGCAGTTTTCAAACTTTAGTGCATCAAGCTTTAGAGAAAAAACCTTCTCTCCCAAGGAGACTGTTAAAAACTAGAGAGTTCTAGATCCTACCTCGTAATTATTCTGAGTCAGTAGGTCCAAAGAAGGTCTATAAATTTGCATATTTTGCTTACAAAAACATCAGGTGATTCTGATGCAAATAGTTCAAGGCATTACATTAAAGAAAAAACACTGCTATAAAGCCTATATCTCAAATAAGAAAAACAAAATCCAGTAGCATGACACAAATGGTTTGACCATTTGCCTGGATATGTGAATACATAGTCCAACAATTAGAAGATTTATGAAAAAAACAATTTATAAAACTTTTGGGCACCTAAAGATCCTTAATATTTAGTGATCTTCAGAGAGAAAAAAAAAAACCCTCAGTATAATAATTTGATTACATTGCTTGGGAAATGTCAGTTATTTAAAATACATGTAAGCAGGGGCGCCTAGATGACTTAGTCAGTTAAGCGTCTGACTTCGGCTCAGGTCATGATCTCACAGCTTTTGAGTTTGAGCCCCACATTGGGCTCTGTGCTGACAGCTCGGAGCCTGGGGCCTGCTTCAGATTCTGTCTCTCCCTCTCTCTCTCTCTGCCCCTCCCCTGCTCACACTCTGTCTCTCTCTCTCAAAAAACAAATACACGTTAAAAAAAATACATGTAAACAGAACATCAATTTTGGTTTATACATTAAATTTGGTGTTCAGTGGAAACTGAATTTCAATAATTATTATCATTAGAAAACTGAAACATTTAGAATTGACCTTTCACAATTATCAGGTCATGTTCGATGCATATAGATAATGTCATTAACATATAGTGTGTTCTGAGGAATTACATGTTTTTAACATTGAAAGGTATGTGTTACCATAAAAATGTTAAGAATTTTATATATCTTTTTATCCATTTATGTAATAAATAAACAATTCCATAATTATTTAATGTTTTCAAATAAAAGAGTTAGGTACACTATTTTATTCAAAATTATGGGGTACCTGGGTGGCTCAGGCGGTTAAGCATCCGACTTCGGCCCAGGTCATGATCTCACAGTTCGTGAGTACGAGCCCTGTGTCGGGCTCTATGCTGATAGCTTGGAGCCTGGAGGCTGCTTCGGATTCTGTGTCTCCCTCTCTCTTTGCCCCTCCCCAGTTCATGCTAGCATTCTGTCTCTGTCAAAAATAAATAAACTTAAAAAAAAATTTTTAAAAACTTCAAAATTATATTTAAAAATTTCTTTTCTCAGTTCTGCATCAATATCAGTTTCCATATTTATTCATCAGGCATCAATTAGCCCCTTCTATGTGCAAGGCTCTGTGGGAGAATCTATAATGGATAAAATATCTTTGCTTATAATATAGTAGAAAAGAGAGGAATTTCAACATATAGAACAGATATTATGCTTGGCTTCTATAGTTTCTTTTTCTTATTTCCTTACATATAAGAAGTATAATTTTTAGAACATGAATTTGAAATTAGGAATCAATTAACCTTTTAGTCTCTCTATTACTTTATCTGTAAAACTGGAAAAGTATTACCTACTTCATAAGGTTTTTTTTTTTTTTTTTTTTTTTTAATTTTTTTAAAATTTTATTTATTTGTTTATTTATTTATTTTTTCTTTTTTTTTGTTTTTTTTGTTTTGTTTTATTTATTTTTTGTTTTATTTATTTTTTTTTAATATATGAAATTTACTGTCAAATTGGTTTCCATACAACACCCAGTGCTCATCCCAAAAGGTGCCCTCCTCAATACCCATCACCCACCCTGCCCTCCCTCCCACCCCCCATCAACCCTCAGTTTGTTCTCAGTTTTTAACAGTCTCTTATGCTTTGGCTGTCTCCCACTCTAACCTCTTTTTTTTTTTTTTCCCTTCCCCTCCCCCATGGGTTTCTGTTACGTTTCTCAGGATCCACATAAGAGTGAAACCATATGGTATCTGTCTTTCTCTGTATGGCTTATTTCACTTAGCATCACACTCTCCAGTTCCATCCACGTTGCTACAAAAGGCCATATTTCATTTTTTCTCATTGCCACGTAGTATTCCATTGTGTATATAAACCACAATTTCTTTATCCATTCATCAGTTGATGGACATTTAGGCTCTTTCCATAATTTGGCTATTGTTGAGAGTGCTGCTATAAACATTGGGGTACAAGTGCCCCTATGCATCAGTACTCCTGTATCCCTTGGATAAATTCCTAACAGTGCTATTGCTGGGTCATAGGGTAGGTCTATTTTTAATTTTCTGAGGAACCTCCACACTGCTTTCCAGAGCGGCTGCACCAATTTGCATTCCCACCAACAGTGCAAGAGGGTTCCCATTTCTCCACATCCTCTCCAGCATCTATAGTCTCCTGATTTCTTCATTTTGGCCACTCTGACTGGCGTGAGGTGATATCTGAGTGTGGTTTTGATTTGTATTTCCCTGATGAGGAGCGACGTTGAACATCTTTTCATGTGCCTGTTGGCCATCCGGATGTCTTCTTTAGAGAAGTGTCTATTCATGTTTTCTGCCCATTTCTTCACTGGGTTATTTGTTTTTCGGGTGTGGAGTTTGATGAGATCTTTATAGATTTTGGATACTAGCCCTTTGTCCGATGTGTCATTTGCAAATATCTTTTCCCATTCCGTTGGTTGCCTTTTAGTTTTGTTGGTTATTTCCTTTGCTGTGCAGAAGCTTTTTATTTTCATAAGGTCCCAGTAATTCACTTTTGCTTTTAATTCCCTTGCCTTTGGGGATGTGCCGAGTAAGAGATTGCTACGGCTGAGGTCAGAGAGGTCTTTTCCTGCTTTCTCCTCTAAGGTTTTGATGGTTTCCTGTCTCACATTCAGGTCCTTTATCCATTTTGAGTTTATTTTTGTGAATGGTGTGAGAAAGTGGTCTAGTTTCAACCTTCTGCATGTTGCTGTCCAGTTCTCCCAGCACCATTTGTTAAAGAGACTGTCTTTTTTCCATTGGATGTTCTTTCCTGCTTTGTCAAAAATGAGTTGGCCATACGTTTGTGGGTCTAGTTCTGGGGTTTCTATTCGATTTCATTGGTCTATGTGTCTGTTTTTATGCCAATACCATGCTGTCTTGATGATGACAGCTTTGTAGTAGAGGCTAAAGTCTGGGATTGTGATGCCTCCTGCTTTGGTCTTCTTCTTCAAAATTACTTTGGCTATTCGGGGCCTTTTGTGGTTCCATATGAATTTTAGGATGGCTTGTTCTAGTTTCAAGAAGAATGCTGGTGCAATTTTGATTGGGATTGCATTGAATGTGTAGATAGCTTTGGGTAGTATTGACATTTTGACAATATTTATTCTTCCAATCCATGAGCAGGGAATGTCTTTCCATTTCTTTATATCTTCTTCAATTACCTGCATAAGCTTTCTATAGTTTTCAGCATACAGATCTTTTACATCTTTGGTTAGATTTATTCCTAGGTATTTTATGCTTCTTGGTGCAATTGTGAATGGGATTAGTTTCTTTATTTGTCTTTCTGTGGCTTCATTGTTAGTGTATAAGAATGCAACTGATTTCTGTACATTGATTTTGTATCCTGCAACTTTGCTGAATTCATGTATCAGTTCTAGCAGACTTTTGGTGGAGTCTATCGGATTTTCCATGTATAATATCATGTCATCTGCAAAAAGCGAAAGCTTGACTTCATCTTTGCCAATTTGGATGCCTTTGATTTCCTTTTGTTGTCTGATTGCTGATGCTAGAACTTCCAGCACTATATTAAACAACAGCGGTGAGAGTGGGCATCCCTGTCGTGTTCCTGATCTCAGGGAAAAAGCTCTCAGTTTTTCCCCATTGAGGATGATGTTAGCTGTGGGCTTTTCATAAATGGCTTTTATGATCTTTAAGTATGTTCCTTCTATCCCGACTTTCTCAAGGGTTTTTATTAAGAAAGGGTGCTGGATTTTGTCAAAGGCCTTTTCTGCATCGATTGACAGGATCATATGGTTCTTCTCTTTTTTTTTGTTAATGTGATGTATCACGTTGATCGATTTGCGAATGTTGAACCAGCCCTGCATCCCAGGAATGAATCCCACTTGATCATGGTGAATAATCCTTTTTATATGCTGTTGAATTCGATTTGCTAGTATCTTATTGAGAATTTTTGCATCCATATTCATCAGGGATATTGGCCTGTAGTTCTCTTTTTTTACTGGGTCTCTGTCTGGTTTAGGAATCAAAGTAATACTGGCTTCATAGAATGAGTCTGGAAGTTTTCCTTCCCTTTCTATTTCTTGGAATAGCTTGAGAAGGATAGGTATTATCTCTGCTTTAAATGTCTGGTAGAACTCCCCTGGGAAGCCATCTGGTCCTGGACTCTTATGTGTTGGGAGATTTTTGATAACCGATTCAATTTCTTCGCTGGTTATGGGTCTGTTCAAGCTTTCTATTTCCTCCTGATTGAGTTTTGGAAGAGTGTGGGTGTTTAGGAATTTGTCCATTTCTTCAAGGTTGTCCAATTTGTTGGCATATAATTTTTCATAGTATTCCCTGATAATTGTTTGTATCTCTGAGGGATTGGTTGTAATATTTCCATTTTCATTCATGATTTTATCTATTTGGGTCATCTCCCTTTTCTTTTTGAGAAGCCTGGCTAGAGGTTTGTCAATTTTGTTTATTTTTTCAAAAAACCAACTCTTGGTTTCGTTGATCTGCTCTACAGTTTTTTTAGATTCTATATTATTTATTTCTGCTCTGATCTTTATGATTTCTCTTCTTCTGCTGGGTTTAGGCTGCCTTTGCTGTTCTGCTTCTATTTCCTTTAGGTGTGCTGTTAGATTTTGTATTTGGGATTTTTCTTGTTTCTTGAGATAGGCCTGGATTGCAATGTATTTTCCTCTCAGGACTGCCTTCGCTGCATCCCAAAGCATTTGGATTGTTGTATTTTCATTTTCGTTTGTTTCCATATATTTTTTAATTTCTTCTCTAATTGCCTGGTTGACCCACTCATTCGTTAGTAGGGTGTTCTTTAACCTCCATGCTTTTGGAGGTTTTCCAGACTTTTTCCTGTGGTTGATTTCAAGCTTCATAGCATTGTGGTCTGAAAGTATGCATGGTATAATTTCAATTCTTGTAAACTTATGAAGGGCTGTTTTGTGACCCAGTATATGATCTATCTTGGAGAATGTTCCATGTGCACTCGAGAAGAAAGTATATTCTGTTGCTTTGGGATGCAGAGTTCTAAATATATCTGTCAAGTCCATCTGATCCAATGTATCATTCAGGGCCCTTGTTTCTTTATTGACTGTGTGTCTAGATGATCTATCCATTTCTGTAAGTGGGGTGTTAAAGTCCCCTGCAATGACCACATTCTTATCAATAAGGTTGCTTATGTTTATGAGTAATTGTTTTATATATCTGGGGGCTCCGGTATTTGGTGCATAGACATTTATAATTGTTAGCTCTTCCTGATGGATAGACCCTGTAATTATTATATAATGCCCTTCTTCATCTCTTGTTACAGCCTTTAATTTAAAGTCTAGTTTGTCTGATATAAGTATGGCTACTCCAGCTTTCTTTTGGCTTCCAGTAGCATGATAAATAGTTCTCCATCCCCTCACTCTCAATCTAAAGGTGTCCTCAGATCTAAAATGAGTCTCTTGTAGACAGCAAATAGATGGGTCTTGTTTTTTTATCCATTCTGATACCCTATGTCTTTTGGTTGGTGCATTTAATCCATTTACATTCAGTGTTATTATAGAAAGATACGGGTTTAGAGTCATTGTGATGTCTGTATGTTTTATGCTTGTAGTGATGTCTCTGGTACTTTGTCTCACAGGATCCCCCTTAGGATCTCTTGTAGGGCTGGTTTCGTGGTGACAAATTCCTTCAGTTTTTGTTTGTTTGGGAAGACCTTTATCTCTCCTTCTATTCTAAATGACAGACTTGCTGGATAAAGGATTCTCGGCTGCATATTTTTTCTGTTTAGCACACTGAAGATATCGTGCCAAGCCTTTCTGGCCTGCCAAGTTTCAAAGGAGAGATCAGTCACGAGTCTTATAGGTCTCCCTTTATATGTGAGGGCACGTTTATCCCTTGCTGCTTTCAGAATTTTCTCTTTATCCTTGTATTTTGCCAGTTTCACTATGATCTGTCGTGCAGAAGATCGATTCAAGTTACGTCTGAAGGGAGTTCTCTGTGCCTCTTGGATTTCAATGCCTTTTTCCTTCCCCAGTTCAGGGAAGTTCTCAGCTATAATTTCTTCAAGTACCCCTTCAGCACCTTTCCCTCTCTCTTCCTCCTCTGGGATACCAATTATGTGTATATTATTTCTTTTTAGTGTATCACTTAGTTCTCTAATTTTCCCCTCATACTCCTGGATTTTTTTATCTCTCTTTCTTTCAGCTTCCTCTTTCTCCATAACTTTATCTTCTAGTTCACCTATTCTCTCCTCTGCCTCTTCAATCCGAGCCGTCGTGGTTTCCATTTTGTTTTGCATTTCGTTTAAAGCGTTTTTCAGCTCCTCGTGACTGTGCCTTATACCCTTGATCTCTGTAGCAAGAGATTCTCTGCTGTCCTGTATACTGTTTTCAAGCCCAGCGATTAATTTTATGACTATTATTCTAAATTCACTTTCTGTTATATTATTTAAATCCTTTTTGATCAGTTCATTAGCTGTTGTTATTTCCTGGAGATTCTTCTGAGGGGAATTCTTCCGTTTGGTCATTTTGGATAGTCCCTGGAGCGGTGAGGACCTGCAGGGCACTTCCCCCGTGCTGTGGTGTATAACTGGAGTTGGTGGGCGGGGCCGCAGTCCGACCTGATGTCTGCCCCCAGCCCACCGCTGGGGCCACAGTCAGACTGGTGTGTGCCTTCTCTTCCCCTCTCCTAGGGGCGGGATTCACTGTGGGGTGGTGTGGCCCGTCTGGTCTACTTGCACACTGCCAGGCTTGTGGTGCTGGGGAGCTGGCGTATTAGCTGGGGTGGTTAGGCAAGGTGCACGGGGGCGGGAGGTGCAGGCTTAGCTCGCTTCTCCTTATGTGATCCACTTCAGGAGGGGCCCTGTGGCAGCGGGAGGGAGTCAGATCCACTGCCGGAGGTTTGGCTCCGCAGAAGCACAGAGTTGGGTGTTTGCGCGGAGCGAGCAAGTTCCCTGGCAGGAACTGGTTCTCTTTGGGATTTTGGCTGGGGGATGGGCGGGGGAGATGGTGCTGGCGAGCGCCTTTGTTCCCCGCCAAGCTGAGCTCTGCCGTCCGGGGGCTCAGCAGCTCTCCCTCCCTTTGTCCTCCAGCCTTCCCGCTTTCTGAGCAGAGCTGTTAACTTATGACCTCCCAGACGCTAAGTCGAGCTTGCTGTCGGAACACAGTCCGTCCGGCCCCTCCGCTTTTGCCAGCCCGACTCGGGGGCTCTGCTTGGCCGGCGAGCCGCCCCTCCGCCCCGGCTCCCTCCCGCCAGTCCATGGAGCGCGCACCGCCTTGCCGCCCTTCCTACCCTCTTCCGTGGGCCTCTCGTCTGCGCTTGGCTCCGGAGACTCCGTTCTGCTAATCCTCTGGCGGTTTTCTGGGTTATTTAGGCAGGTATAGTTGGAATCTAAGTGATCAGCAGGACGCGCGGTGAGCCCAGCGTCCTCCTACGCCGCCATCTTCCGGAACTCTCCATAAGGTTTTTTGAGAATAAATGAGACAATGCATGTGGCTCATAGTACTATTGTTCCCGTTATTGTGTTGACTATTATTACTTTTATGTTCACAGGATATTTTGTGTTTTTATGTTAAATGCCAGGATTTAGGACTGCAATCATCTCTGGAGGAAATATGTGCAGTCTCTGGAAAATTATTCTTAGATTTCGAGAGGGTCAGTACAAAGTGGATTAATGAGTTGAGACATGAACAGACTTCTGAAGTACAGTCTTTATTTTATTTTATTTTTTTAACGTTTATTTATTTTTGAGACAGAGAGAGACAGAGCATGAATGGGGGAGGGTCAGAGAGAGGGAGACACAGAATCTGAAACAGGCTCCAGGCTCTGAGCTGTCAGCACAGAGCCTGAAGTGGGACTCAAACTCACGGACCGCGAGATCATGACCTGAGCCGAAGTCGGCCACTCAACCAACTGAGCACCCAGGCGCCCCCGAAGTACAGTCTTTAAAAGGGAAATCTTAATATGTGCATTGAACTGTGTCACTGTGAAAAATGGCACAGTATCAAAATAAATTCGTTGCCCATGGGTTCATCAGTTTTGTTTAGCATTAACCAAACTTGGGGAGTTAATTTCTCTGTGCTGAGCCACTGTATTAAACTTCTAACCAATTCGCATTTTATAAAATGGAGTCTTAAAATAAATTATTCAGATTTCTGACTGATAGATATAGTATACCCTGATTAAAATACAAGAAATAATTTCTGAGTGTTAGCTTATTTGATACTACTTTTATATAACAAGAGGAATCATGTGGATTATAAATTATAACTTCGTCCTCATTTCTTAAGATACAGAATTGAAAGACAACTAATAATAAGTCAGTTTCAATGTTTTGGGAGACAACCTCTGGGAACTGTTGTCTGTAACCATTTCAGCTCCCACATTAGATTCCTATTAAGGACAACTCTGGTGTTTGTTGTTTCCCAAATGTAACACTGCTTAATAAATATTTCTTTTTCCTTTTTTAATTTTTTAAAATTTTAGTTCCAGGATATATAGCTAACCTACAGTGTTATATTAGTTTCAGGTACACAATATATGATTCAACAATTCTATGTATTACTCAGTGCTCATCAAGATACATGAACCCTTTTTTTTAAATGCTTATTTTTGAGAGAAAGAGAGAGACCGAGCACGAGTGAGGGAGGAGCACACAGAGAGGGTGACACAGAATCCGAAGCAGGCACAGGCCCTGAGCTGTCAAGCAGAGCCTGATGTGGGGCTTGAACTCACGAACTAAAGATCATAACCTGAAGAGAAGTCGGAAGCCTAACCAACGGAGCCACCCAGGCACCCCCTAAGCTTTTGAGTATTTTAACTATGGTATCAAATATTTATATACTCATGCCCTCCCCCAAGGTGGATCCTTTTAAATCTCTTCTTTGGGAATATGGGCCTTATAACTGTGGATGTTTATATTTGGGCTGTTATTAACAGGACCTAATTCCTGTATGAGTCCAAAAGCAACTGAGAGGGTCAGCATAAAAATAATTGATTGGTTTATTGTGATAATAACAGTGCAGTTGACAGAAATAGAGAAACCAGGAAAGAGAACTGATGGTGGGGAGAAGATGGCAAGGGGGTTAAATGTAATGATTAGTAGCTGACTGGATTTAGCAGCAATGCTTAAGGAGGACAGACTGGAGTTTGGGACAAATTGCATTAAACAAGGCATCCAGCATTTAGCTAAGCTACTCCATGATATTGCTGCCTTGGCATCCATTTTGTTTAGCCAAGTGACCTTCAGGGGCCTTAAACCAATACCAGCTCCTCATGCAAGCACATCCCCTGATAACAGCCCCAGAGTTGCAAGCAAAGGTAAATTCTGGATTGACTTTCTCAAAAGTTCGTATGGCCATCAGCCTTCTGTGCTTCCCAGGGCCTTGCCCTTGTGTGCCCCTTAGATAAAACCTCTGTGGAGCTTACTGAAGTACTCTATCCACAGACCCTAATAAAGGCATGTGCTCTGGGTCCTACTCTGTGTCTGCACTCTGTCTTTACCTCCCTGTGTGGCCCCCCTGCACTTCCTCCAAAATGTGCAATAATGAACTTCTCTATTTCAGGTTCTCTTGCAGTCTGTTGTCGACACTTGACTCACTATATGGCACCTTGTGCTCCACCTAACAAGTGTTAATTTAACAAAGTCATAACACAAGGTAAGGCTTTTTACCATTTTAAGAATCTTCCAGAATATATTCTGGAATATATCTACCTTGATCTATTCTACTACGTGTATTTACACCATAGTCATTAAACTTCATCTGTCTGAGTTTCAATAAATTTTCCTTAATATCTAACTCGAAGGCCATGATCTCTGACACCAGCAACACTGCTGTTGTACCAGACAGAAGTATAATGTTCTTGGCAGTTAATATTTTATCTTTTCCCAAAGTTTTATTTAATAATACTCTTCACTTTGGATCAGAATTAAAACTTCTTAAATTTTTTTTCCAACCTAACAATTCAGTTATTAAAGAAATTTACAATTCTATGGCACAGTGGAATGTAACTCTATCCTAAATACATACACACATACATACATACATACATACATACATACATACATACATAAAACACTTTCTCCTTTATTATATTTAGGCCCACTTCATGTCTGCTCCATTGCTCCCAAATTCCTTGGGGTTGTTCCAAGGTTGTAAGAGGAGACTTGCTGATGAGTACACAATGTAATTATACTGTAACCACACATCTGCCCTCCCACTGCCTGAAAAGCAGACAAGGAGGAATGTCAAGAATATGCATAAGAGAGTTCAACTCATCATTCATGTACCTAGAAATATAAAGTTCCATATATACAGCATTACAGAGCTCATATAAATAAATACCTATAACAGGGCTACAAAACAAACAAACAAAAACAGCAAAACAAAACAAAACAACACAACACAACACAGGAATTCATGTCATTTGAGAGGAGTTAAAGGACATTGCTGCTCCCAGCAGCTCCCAGCTCCTTCAACCCCTCCCTTGATTTTGCTGATTTGATGGATACGGTAGAGAGAAAATTGAAAGAACACTACAGTTGGAATTGCTTTATATTGGAAAAGGCATGGAGGTACCACTGGGAGAGAGGAGAGTGAGAGGGTGGGAGGACAGACATCAAAGAATGGGTGGAGTAGAGAGAGTATGCTTGACTGCAAGCATGAGAGGAAGAGAGCAAAGAGAAGAAACTGGAGCTGCCAAGGGAAATGGAATTTGGGTGGAGAGAAACGCATAGAGTATATTTCGTGAAATTTTGGCTGCATTTTTGTGTTATGCTCTCTCTTGTTTCTTCCTTGTTAAGACATCTTAGTGAAGACTTCTTATTCAAAATAGAAATACTTTCCAAGATTTTGTAATTTGGTTTGTGATTTTTTTAAAAGTGCCATGAAAAGGGCCCTAAAGCAAGACCATAACACTCAGGTATTTTTAAGCTATGTCAGAAACAGGTATTTTTTAAGTAGACCTTAAGATAATCCAAAAGCTAAGTTAGGAACTTGTTTTTTCCATCAGAAGTATAAATCTAATGAAGTAGGATAATTAGGGAGAGGGACTCACCCCCTAGGTGGCTTCTTGGTTCTTAGTGATCAATCAGCTGGACTCTGGCTAGTCACGTCTGATAGTTCAGATTACTAGTAGGTCTCCTCAGAATTATTACCTTGAGTCATTGAATTCTTGAGATATACTGGCATATAATGAACACATGGAAGCTGATATATAAATCTTTGCAGGTTATACACATTATTAAGAGGGTGTAAAGTTTATTTTGGAGTTTCTCCTGTAAGGCAATACTCAAGTTTATCAAAGTTTATTTCCCTAATACTCCAGTCAAAACAAGGAGGAATACACAAAACTGAACAGATTTACTGCCCTATTTCTAAATTGTTATTAAATATTTCTCATAATACAAGTAACACATATTTGTTGTGCAAAATCAAAAATTCCAGGTAAGGAAAAAAAAACAACAAAAATCTTCATAGTTGCTCTTAACATTTTGGTATATATATAACTTAGATAGGCACTGCTGTTTTGTTTCTTTAAAATATTATTATTTATACATGATTAATAACATGATTTTACATCAAGGAAGATAAATTTGTATCACTGTTTTTAATTATATGACTGGATCATAATTTATTACTAAAGTGGGATATTTAGGTTGTTTCTCTTTTCCATACCCCACATGTTATGGAATTCTGTCTTCTTTTGGATTTCTCTAGAAGAAAACTCTGGATTTAAGGGCAATTAATTTATTTGGGTGCTGCAGCACAGTAGGAATTTAGTCAGGAAGTAAGAGCCACTAATTAATGGTATGTAACAAACCAAATACTACTGTAGTCTACTGGAGCTTAAATACACTCCACGCCATTTTGGAAGTTAGTGTAGAAATGGGCCAGAGTGATATTTCACCTGAAGAGTGAAGAAGCAGAAGAATCTCTATACCAAATCCAGATGATCATCAACTGAGGACTATTCCATGCCCTTTCCAACCTACTTCAGGGCTTCCCTGACAAAGAAAGTTCTCAGGCAAAGAAATACAGTCCTGGATGATGTAAGTCAGGCCAGAGTGTACATAAATGGTAACAGTGCAAAGACAGGAGCACAGTATCAGAAGCATCTGTGACAGTCAACCTCTCATACTACAAAGATCCACTCATGTGACACATTCATTTCATTCTATCCTGTCATAGATTATCTAATTTGGTGGCCAGTCACAATTCTTGAATAAAGAATGCAACAAGGAGGCCAGTGGTACAATTTACGGTCCTCACCACTACAACTGGACCTGAGACCACAATTGATATTCATTATCTCTGTCCTCAACTTCCCATTCTAGAATCTCTTCATTCTTGGCCAACACTTTCACTGATCCAGGGGGTTAACCAAAATCTTTATCTCTGAGGGGTTGGGGGTCCTTAAATTTTATGCTTTAACAGAGTCATGGCTACTATTGTTGACCATTTACTGTTATCACTGGGTATACAAGCAACAAGAGGCACCTTAGTGAATCCCCTGAGTTCCAAACATACTCCTACCTGCTCTTATTATGTAGTAGTAACCCTATCTCCCCAGTATAGTTAGAGTCAGTTTCTCCTTCCAGCATAGTAACTCCTTTCTTTGCCTGTTAGTCTTTTTGGACAAGGAACCTAAAATGACCAGGTGGCATCTGTAACTTTAAGTTTGGTGGAGTTTATTTCTTTTCTTGGTAGAAGTTTTCCCCAATTCCTCCTCTTAAAACCAGAACATCTAGCCCAGAAGAGCACAAATTTAAGGGGATGAAAGTAAAAATTCCTCCAGTGGGTCACTGAGCAATATAGTAGGAGATGCCACTGTCATTTTAACCCTTTTGTGTCAATATCTGTATATTTTATCAGTTAGGGACATAGTACCAGTAATAGTTCAAAGTATATACTATATCCTGAAGTCTCCTCAATATCCAAGAGTATTATTACTAGGCTGGTACCACTTAAATACTTATCAGGCCAACAGTTTCAAGGCAATGAAATATATGAAAGAAATAGTGAATATCATATGCTTACTGTTGTATCTCCTTTGCCTTAAGAGAGGTTCCTTGGTACTAGGCAATATATTGTGGGTTCATACATTGATAAATTAGACACTCTGAGCCATTTTGAGTAGTGGTGATGGCCAGGGAAAGAAAGGTACACTGATTCTCAGAAAACGCAAAACCCAGTAAGGGAGAATTGCTGCCTTCTTAAGAATAAAAGTGGTCCAAGAAAACCAAAACTGGAGGCATCACAATTCTGGATTTCAATTTATATTACAAAGCTGTAATCATCATGACAATATGGTACTGGCATGAAAACAGACATATAGATCAATGGAACATAAATGAGAACCCAGAAATGGATCCACAAATGTATGAACAACTAATCTTCAACAAAACATTGTAATGGGAAAAAAGACAGTCTTTTCAGCAAATGGTGCTGGGAAAACTGGACAGCTACATGCAGAAGAATGAAACTGGACCACTTTATTACACCATCCACAAATATAAATTCAAAACGGATGAAATCTCTAAATGTAAGACAGGAAAACATCAAAATTCTACAGGAGAAAATAGGCAACAACCTCTTTCACCTTGGTCACAACAACTTCTAAAAATTTTTAATGTTTTATTTATTTTTGAGAGAGACAGAGACAGAATGCGAGTGGGTTAGGGGCAGAGACAGAGGGAGACACAGAATCTGAAGCAGGCTCCAGGCTCTGAGCCGTCAGCACAGAACCCAATGTGGGGCTCGAACTCACAGAGCTGTGAGATCATGACCTGAGCCGGTCAGATGCTCAACCGACTGAGCCACCCGGGCGCCCCCACAACAACTTCTTACTAGACGTGTCTCAGGAGACAAGGGAAAGAAAAGCAAAATGAACTATTGGGACCCCATCAAGATAAAAAGCTTCTGCACAGGAAATGAAACAATCAACAAAACTAAAAGGCAACCAACAGGATGGGAGAAAATAGTTACAAATGACATATTGAATAAAGGGTTAGTATCCAAAATATATAAAGAATTTATCAAACTCAACACCTCAAAAACAAATAATCCAGTGAAGAAATGGGCAGAAGACATGAACTGACACTTTTCCAAAGAAGACATCCAAGAAGGCTAACAGACACATGAAAAGATGCTTAACATCACTCATCATCAGGGAAATACAAATCAAAACCATAGTGAGATACAACCTCATACCAGTCAGAATGGCTAAAATTAAGAATTCAGGAAACAAAAGTTGCTGAGGATGTGGAGAAAAGGGAACTCTTTTGCAGTGTTGGTGGGAATGCAAAATGGTGCAGCCACTCTGGAAAACAGTATGGAAGTTATACAGTAAGTTAAAAACAGAACTACCATACAACTCATCAATTACACTATTAGGTATTTATCCAAAGGATACAAAAATGTCGATTTGAAGGGGCACATGCACCCCAATATTTATAGCAGCACTATCAACAGTAGCCAAATTATGGAAAGAGCCCAAATGTCCATCAACTGATGAATGTATAAAGAAGATGTGGGGTGTGTGTGTGTGTGTGTATGGAACACACACACACACAATGGGATATTCTACTCAGTGATCAAAAAGAATGAAATCTTGCTATTTGCAACAACATGGATAGAACTAGAGTGTATTATGCTAAGAGACATAAGTCAGTCAGAGAAAGACAAATGCCATATGATTTCACTCATATGTGGAATTTAAGAAACACAACAGATGAACATAGGGGAAGGAAAGGAAAAAATAAAATAAAAACAGAGAGGGAGGTAAACCGTAAGAAACTCTTATGTACAGAGAACAAAAACAGGTTTGCTGGAAAGGCGGTGGATGAGGGATGGGCTAAGAGGGTGATGGGCATTAAGGAGGGCACTTGTTGGGATGAGCACTGGGTGTTATATATAAGTGATGAATTACTGGGTTCTACTTCTGAAACTACTGTTACACTCTTAGTTAACTAACTTGAATTAAAAAAAAAAAAAGAATAGAAGGGTCCAGAATAATCATCTAATAGCTGGATGATCTCATTGAAAAATGTTATCTTATTTACAGTTCAGCATTTGTATCTAATGAAGATAAACTGGATGTTAAGCAATCGCAATAGCTAGGTCACCCTTGCTGAAAATAAGCCCATGCTTTAGGGCCTGTGCATAGTATCCATCCTCAACATCATTGTGTAAGCACTAGGTAGCTGTAGACAACAAGCTAGCTGACCTCTACTTAATGAGTCATCCTATCCAACTCATTTGGTGTTTCTTCTGAGTCCCTACAATCCACACACTTTGAATTTACTCCCGTAGCTCTAGCTAAATGCTTTTTAAGCTCATTCCAGACCCCAACAGACCAATCAAGTCATTCATCTCACCTCAGGCTACTTCTACATTCATACAAAGATGATGACCAAAATACATTGGTTGAGGCCATGCCTACTTAGAGGATGTTTCTGCCACTGTTGTCTTTAAGAGTCAACCTGATTGAGGCTATAGCGTGTAGCAGTGCTACATATCTGGTTCTTCATCTCATCCAGCTTTTCTGTTAACTCATTAAGTATAGTTAAAGTGGCAGTTTTAAAGTCTTTGTCTGTTACTTCTAACCTCTGACTTTGTTTACTTGATCATTTTTCTGTTAACTGCTTTTTCCTCTTGGGTACAAGGTACTACGAGTTTGGAATGCTTATTGTAATTTGGCTTGCAAAGCTCATTTAGTTAGTAAGTTTATTTATTTCAGTTTACAAACGCCAGTTGCATCTGGTCCAAGTGTTGAAGATGGAGAATTAAAAGTTTACAAAAGTTGCTCACCAGTATGTCTTCATTTATAGTTTCATCAAAATATTAAAATTTTAGTTGCTTACTAAAATTTTAGAAAGCCATTGTATACTAAAGTCAGAAAATGTGGTTCTAGCTCTTGCTCTGAACTTTAATAGTCACGATACCTCTGTCAAGTCTTTTAGCTAGGCAGAATCTCAGATTTCTCATTGCTAAAACTGGACATTTTATTCATTTCTTAGAGTTGTTTTGAGGGTTAATAGCTCTAAGATGGAAAAGTACTTGGTAGTGTGATTTCTTACATGGTAGGTGTTCATTAATATTAACCAAATTTGTATTAGGCAAATCCCAATGACAACACTACTTAACCTGCAATAATGTCATAATGAAACTGGATTTCATATGTAATTATTGAAAAATTGGGGAGTTTTAACAATATTTTCAATGAACTTAAACTAAAAAATTAATATTAAAATATTTCCCTTTTTCTAGTTGTTATAATTTTTATATTAAAAATGCAAATATTTTACAGTAACTTTTAATTAAAAATGAGGCATACTTGATTTCTTTGGTTAACGATCTATTACAAAAATGACCAAAAATGGTTCATTTATTTTTAAACTTCTGCTGCATTTCTAACTATAAACCACAAGTTGAAAATATTGAGCAATATTTTTCAGAAGAAAATTTATTTTTTTAAACATTTGGTCTATTTTAATCTAATTTTTCTCTTTTACTGTATTGATTTGCAATTGAGAATCAGTGGCTCCCGGTGGTATAGAGGACTATGTAAATTATTTCCTGGCAGGCCTTGGTAGCACATATGCTTCTTCTAAGAATAACTAAGAAGCAATCTGCTGATGAATATAGTTTATATCCTTGCATCCAAGTCCTTCAGGAACATTCAATATCTGTGCCACCTAAATAGAACAAATACTCTGACTCCCAGCTATTCATTCTCGTTTCTCTTATATGCCATTAAAAATCTGTAGGACATAGGTGTATTTAAAATAAAAATAAATTACTTATATTTGTTTTGTACAATACAATAATTATAAACCAAGTATGAGTGGTTTTTAAATATCCACAGAGAAATTAACTTAATCTTAACAATAAAACTTAATAGTAAAGCTACTAAAATTTTCTGTTCACATAAATTAAACAAAAATGAATGAAAATATAACCCTATAAAGCTGAAAGAACACCAGCTAACTTCACCTTGAATATTATCTTAATTTATGTTCGTCATAGCAATGGAAATCATAACTTTAAGAAGAAAATGTTTTATGGATCTCTTAAAAACCATTTGATGAACAAATATTTTTGTCCAGCAAATTAAGGTGATTTTATTAGACATATTTAACCATGTATCACTAAATGGCATTTTCAAAATCACAAGAAGTAGCAGCATCTTATTTATGAGGGCCTCAGTTTGCCTTAAGATAAAAATTTTTATTAGTATATTTTTTTACACAGAGGTGCTATGTCTATCACATAGGTTCTTTTCTTTCATTTCTAAAGATTTTAGAACTTCAGAGAATGAAACATCCTCTCAGCACATCTTGTAGATTATCCATTTGTACTGTCTTCTCCAACAATGAGTACAGATGTGCATTTCTTCTCATCATAGTTTTAGTAAGATTTTTATACATTTCCTCTAAAATTCCACTTTTAGTTTAATGAAATAGTTCATAAATCTTATTAGCACTTAATTTTTCAAGGTTTTTTTTTTATTTTATTTTTTATTTTTGGGACAGAGAGAGACAGAGCATGAACGGGGGAGGGGCAGAGAGAGGGAGACACAGAATCGGAAACAGGCTCCAGGCTCCGAGCCATCAGCCCAGAGCCTGACGCGGGGCTTGAACTCAGGACCGCGAGATCGTGACCTGGCTGAAGTCGGACGCTTAACCGACTGCGCCACCCAGGCGCCCCAGCACTTAAAATGTACATAGTATCTACAGTTGTATCTTCTTTCTTTATATCTAATGTCAAGAATTTGTACCACCTTCTCATATTTTTTTTCACCATCTCTGCCAGGCATTTATAAATTGCATCAGTGTTTCTAAGAGATGACATTTTGGCTTTGTAAAATTTTATATTACATATTTGTTTTCTCTTTTACTTTTTATTACAACTGTAATGAAATAAAATTGAAGTACACTAATTAAAAAAATTTAAAAAGCATATTTAAAAGCATATTTAAAAAGCAAATTTGATCACTTTTAGTATATGTACATATACACCTATGAAATAATTGCCACATTCAAGATAACCATTTTTTCACCTCCACATGTTTCCTCCTGGACCTTTGTGAAACCCATTTCTTCCTCCATCCCCATCCCATACAATCGCTGTTCTAATTTCTGTTAAACTACAAATTTCTTTTGTGGTTTTTATTTTTTGGTGTTTTCTTTTTTTTTTTTTTTTTTTTGGCCTGGCTTATTTCACACAGAATACTTATTTTTGAGATTCATCCATGTTGTTGCCTGTATCGGTAATTCATTCCTTTTGTTGCTGAATAATATTCTATTTTATTGGTAAATCACAGTTTATTCCCTTAATCTTTCTATGTTCTGATATTTAAGATCATGTCTTATAACCAATATACAGTTGGGTTCATCTTAATCCAATATTACAATCTTGTTATTATTACTATTTCCTTTGGTTTTTAAATTTACCATTTTACTATTTTTCTAATTAACTCTTCTTTTCTTTTTCTTTTTTTTTCCTTTTTTTTGATAAATTATACACTTTTTATTACTCCAAGTTTCCTTTCTATTGGTTTGCTAGTATTATATACATAAAAAAATCTTAATGATAGGTTTCCTGGAGATTATACAATGCCATTTATACTTGATATATTGATTATGATTAAAATTTTTCCAGCTACCTATTCACCTGACTTTCTATGTGTATTCCTACTGATTTATACCTTTCATTCCTCTTCATTTATTCCTTCCTCAATCTCTGAGCTTCCTTCTAGTGTTCTTTTCCTTCTACTTGAAGAATGTCATTTAGAACTTTGTCTGGGTCTGCTGAAGGAGAATGGTCTAAGCTTTGATTTTTGAAAATGTCTTTGCTTCTCCCTTTTTTGGAAGGCTATTTTTACTAATTATTGAATTTTAGGTTAGGAGCTATTTTTTTCAACCTTTAAACATATCATTATATTATCACTGACTTCATTTGGGTTCTTCTATTGATAAGTCACCTGTCAGTCTCCATGTTGCATCTTTACCAGTAATACAATTAATTATTGCCAGATTTGGGTGCTTTATAGATTTTTTATTTGTCTTCATTTTTAGTACATCCCCAGTGATGTGCCTAACTATGATATTCTTTATGTTCACAAAGCTTTGAAGCTTTGGTATCTGTGATTTGATGTCCTTAATTGTTTTTAGAAAATTCTTTGTGATTATCTTTTCAAATATTGCTTCTTCTGCAGGACTTTCCCAACTTCCTTTAGACTACACATATCTCATATGTAACATATGCCCCTTTCTCTATTTTTCATCCTTTATCTCTGTTTCCATCTGGATATCTTCTTCTGACCCATCCTTTGTTCACTACTTCCCTTTTCAACTTTGTCTAATCTGCTGGTGAACACACCTATTGGTCTTCATTTTAATTCTTATATCTTTCACTTCTAGGACCTTCTGGTTGGTTTTTATAGTTCCCAGTTTTCTGTGCAAGCTTCCATATTTCCATTTAATCTTGTCAGTAGAAACATTAACTATAGCTATTTTAAAGTATAGCTCACTGAATCACTGCCTGCTTAAACTCCATCATGATTTTCCAATTACACACACACACACACAAGCCAGCATCTTTTCCTTGGCTTAGATGGCCATGTGTGATTCTTCAACTGCATCTATTATGACATTCCCCAACCCCTATTCTTTATGCTGTGTATGACTTGGTAGCTGTCCTAATCTTTTCCTCAAATTAAGTCTTCCTCTTCCTCAATATTTTTGCATCTTTCATGTATCATATTATTAGTGACTCCTCTTAGACCACTGTCAATATTTGCCATTCCCCCTTTCCATCCCACTCCTCATTTATGATGACATTGACTATATTTTCTTCCTGTTGTAAATCCAGGACCGAACACATTACTTGGCACATGGCAGCCATTACATACTTGTGAATCAGTGATTCAGTAAATGAAAGCTATATTTCTCTTGTTTATCTGTTCTCTTAATAGTAAAAGGATGAAAACATCCAGTTCTTCACTTTATCTCATTCATCTTTTTATCTCCCAGAGCACTTAGAATATATTATGTGATTGTGTAATACATTTGACAAATTGAGTTGAACTGTACAATGCTCATGGCTATAAAATTCATAGAGAATATGAATAGATACACGGTATAGATATGGAGACATATATCTATATTATATCTATATGAACTATATGATCATACCTATTACTGTGACAAAACTATTACTAACATTCTTAAATACTTACATGATTTTAACAAAGTAGTGAATTGACTTTTCCCTGATTTTCAACAATAACTTTTTCTACAATTTTGAATATCTATAATTATGGTAACAAAAACATAGTTTGACCATGATCCAAATACAGAAGCAGAGAGGAGATGTTTGATTTGTAAGAATTATTTTAAGATGCTATTTTCAAACCAGTTTATTTTTAATATATATCAAATATTTCTTTAAAACACCTACAAAAATTACTTAAATAATTAATAATTTCCCTTTGTCCAAGAGGGGGGTCAAGCTGGCAATTTCTGATACTGACTCTCCCAACATTTCCTGTGAACTTAAAAGAAAAAAGTGAAACCAGAATGGCACCAAAAACTAAGACTTGAAAAGCAACCTGGTACTAAAATTTAGATGGAACTTCTATTTAACAAAAACATACCAAGGAGTTTGGCTTGCACAAATCTGGCTTATACATTTTCTGCAACATAGTGGCCTACTTGCCAATAAGTAGATAGATGGAAATTTTCACTATTCTCTTTCTCTAGATGTCATCTTAGAATAGATATATTTGGCTGATTGTCCTAGACTCTGGGTCTGGAGTTCTCTCTTGTCCAGCAAGACAGCAGGACGCAGGATTGAAAATGCAAGAGAGGCTAATGTCTGGGAGGAGACAAGAGCCCTGAGTAAGGGTCCTTGGTCCATTTTTATTAAGATCAGAAGGCTTACAAGCGTGATGGATGTGCACAAAGAGACAATGAAACCGTGTACATTAACTCATGGGCATGAGGAAAGGGGGTTTTGAAGATATGCAGTGTTAGGGGTTTGGATCAATACAAAACAAAATTCTGGTGCTCGGTGGAAGGTTGTTTACATTAAACATGAGGAGCCACCTCTGTTTACCTGAACTGGCCTAGGGCACAGAAGGACAGAGCATGCTACCTCAGGGTCAACAAGGCACCTTTCTTTTGCTAATTAGCTCCCCTCTGGGCAACTTCACCCTGCTGTGGTCGAAAGTCCTGTTTTCCTATTTACCTATTTTTGTCCTTCCTTCCTGTGAAAGCTGCTTTCTGCTATTGCACTAAATTGTGGGGCATTTCCGCCTTGAATACTTAATCTTGTTTACCTCATCTCAGATGTTTTCATTCCGACATTCCTTATTCCTATATCTTTGTCCTGTACTGGGGGCCTTAGCCCCATTTACCTAACCTAATCTTGTTTACCCAAACTTGTGTGTGTACATCCTATGGCTTTGTAATTCTTCATGCCTTCTTAACCCATCGGTGCAAGCTCAGGAAATTCCTAAGCGTATTCCCCATAGCTGATGTATACCAAGGAGATGACTGCCTCTCCTATTTAAAACTGCATGAATTGCAGAAAGAATGGGTTTACACTTGGACTCACCTACACCACAGTATTACTTTACTATTCTGTTTCTCTTCAGATACTGTGCTTGTGAATGAATGGTGAGGAAATTTGCCAGAAATGGCATACTACACTTTTAGAGGGCGGTCAGCTTAAGTGAGGGAAGAGACAGAAACCTGGTAGCAGCACAGTATGATGGGAGTGATAAATTTTTACCTATTGGACTGGCTCAACGTGCCCAAGAGCCTTGTCATGTGGACAGCAGGGGATTCCATCTGATTAGTCAGGGCATAGCAGTGAATGCCCCTAGACACTGGAAAACCTGAGTACTGTATAACAATAACAACCATTGTCCATTCCATCTTAGGAGTGAGGATCTAGCAGAATGATGCTAATAACCACAAAATGGAGACTAAGCTGGAATAAGAGTATTACTGACATAAAACAGGTTTGTTGGGAAACACCAGAGCTGAGATGCAAAGGCGAAGATGAATATGAAGCTTGTTGAAATAAGGTGAAGCTTCATGGATAAAAGAATACACTCTCAAAATTAAAACCTGCTTTCGGAGGTAATAAATAACAGTACTGATGTAGGAAAAAAAGAATCAAATATTACAGAATATAAACAACCAAAAAAACATCAACCAGAAGATGGAGGGAAGATAGTAAGTTTAAACAATAATAAAGAATAGTGTCCATAGGAAGGCAATTGAATAGAATCTAACCTAAAATTAATTATTTATGTCTTAAGGAAGAAGCCAAAACACTTAAATAGAGTAAGTATTTAAAACATAATTGAAGAAAACATCCTGGAGGTGAAACATGCCAAACTGCACAGATGAAAAATGTTCACCATGGTTTAGGCAAAATTAATACAGAAACTAATGACAATCCTGAAAAAGAAATTTAATAACAAAATAAGAGAAAATAAACTATAGGTTTGCAGACAGAAAATAAACCAAGAGATGTGACTAAAAACCAAAAATCAAACTGGCTTAATGCTTCTCTCCAACCCTAAATGTTAGTACACCATGGTCAACATGTATAGCATTTTGAAGACAAAGCATCGTAACCCATGAATGACATTTTTAGCCAAACTGCTATTTATGTAAAACAGAAAGTAAGATACTCTCATAAATACAAGGAATTAAAAATATACCAACCATAAATTCTTTCAGAAAATAACACCATCAAAAACTTCACCAGCCATTCATGAAGTATATAAAAATTAAAAATTGAAGAATAGGGATTTGTGGTACAAATTTTTAGTAGCATTCACTAAAATCATTTAAATAGTAATTCAAGATTGTGAATATATAAAAACAGTTTTTGAAAGGAAACCTCAAGTTGTAAAAGCATCATTTAATAAGAATAATTCAATCTAGGGGCGCCTGGGTGGCGCAGTCGGTTAAGCGTCCGACTTCAGCCAGGTCACGATCTCGCGGTCCGTGAGTTCGAGCCCCGCGTCAGGCTCTGGGCTGATGGCTCGGAGCCTGGAGCCTGTTTCCGATTCTGTGTCTCCCTCTCTCTCTGCCCCTCCCCCGTTCATGCTCTGTCTCTGTCTGTCCCAAAAATAAATAAAAAACGTTGAAAAAAAAATTTAAAAAAAAGAATAATTCAATCTATAATTCAATCTATAATTCAAGATGTATAAAAAAGATGAAAATTGAAAATGCAGGGAGGGCAGATATTTTATTTTAAAAAGCCAATAATATTCTATTACACGGGGAGATGTCAGAAGACACTGTTTTATTTTTTTGATACTGTTTTATTTTGACTTGGGTAATTAAAAATTTTCATATTAAGGCATTTATAAAAAGATGAATTATTTCAAACATTCAGGAAAGCATAGAGAGTGATAAAATATCCATGTACCTACCACCCAGATTAAAGAGATCTTGTTATCTATGCTTCACATCTCTTCTCCCCCCCTCCCCATTTTATTATTTTCTTAAATTAAAAAATACCATGAAGCAGATCATGGCACTTATTCCCCTCCCACCTGTTCAATCACCCCACTTTCTAGTTTCCACCACAATCCTGAAGTGTATCCTGCCTGTTTTGTTTCTATGGTTACCAAACATGTTTTCATCTTTCACCAAAGTGGAAAACTGATTTATGTGTTTTAAAATTCTACAGAATGTATCATGATTTACGTATCATTTTAAAACAATATTGAGTGAAAAATGCAAACTGCAGAATTATGGAAATCCTACAGCAGTTAAAATGAATGAACTTGATTTATATGTACTAACATCAATGAATTTTTTTTTCATAAATGAATCTGAAAAACATATTATACAGCATAAAAGCTGGGTTTTGTAATAATCTAGTGTTGATACATATAAATCAAATTTAATAACTCTTGCAGCTGTGTGGCTTTCTGCCATATAAATATACCACAATTTATTCATCTACTTTTTTATTAAAGGATATTTAGCTTGTTTCCAGCTATTTCCTATTACAGGTAATTATATAATGAACATCTTTGTACATATCTCTTTGTGTGATTACATGAATGATTCTTTAGAGTATATACCTAACAGAGGAAGTGTTGGAACACTGAGCATGTACATTTTCAGCTTTTATAGGTATTTTCAAATTATGCTCCAAAGGTGCTGTACTGGTTTACACCAGTTATATATGAGAAGTCCTACGTATGCATTTACTCACATTCTCATAATACTCTGCAGTGCCAGACTTTTATTTTTTATTTTTTTTAATATTTATTTATTTATTTATTGTGAGAAAAAGAGAGAGAGTGCATGTGGGAGGGGCAGACAGCGAGGAAGAGAGAGGATCCCAAGCAGGTTCTGTACTGTCCATTCAGGGACTGCAGGGCTCAATCTCACCAACCATGAGATAATGATCTGAGCTGAATCAAGCGTCAGACACTTAAGGACTGAGCCACCCAGGTGCCCTGTGCATTGTCAGACTTTAAAAATTTGCCTCTCCCTCACTGCGGGGTGAAGTTCAATATCTTTTCATGTGCTTAGCCATTTTAGTTGATGTTCATGTTTATTCTTCTGTAATTCATATGTATGTGTAAAATATATATCATATGTATCATATATATATTGTATGTATTTGCCATTTTAAATTGGTGTGTTTGTTGTTGTTTTTTTAAATATAGCTTCCAGGAGTTTTTCTATGATCTGGATATCCCAAATTTATCTGTTAAATATTTTGAAAATATTTTTCTGCTGTTAATATATTTTCACCATTTCTCTTATTTCTGTTTTATTTATTACTGCATTCTCTTTGTAATCCATGTTTTCTTGTCTTGTTTGATAAATGTGTCTGTACTCCAAAGTCACAAATATTTTTCTACATTTTCTTTTAGAATTTTTAATTTGTGCTTTACATTTAAGTCTTTAATTAGGGAAACCATGTGTCCCATTCTGCTAAACAGGGTCTCAAGTGTTTTAGAATTTATCCAAGATATTTCACTGTATAATGAAATATTGTGATTAATAGTTACATTAAAATAACCCATTATTTCCTTAGCAGACTTCCTCTTTAGATTTCCAACTTCTGCCAGGGTCTTGTCTGATAAGTCTTTTCTACTGTAGCAATGGAGTTCAAACTTTGAGTCATAATTAAATCCAAGAGATGGCCAATGATTACCCTTCTCTATTCCCAACATTTTCCAGGTATAATGTTACCAATTTCTCCTTCTCAAGGATAGTGTACAATGAGTGCTCTCCAATGTGAAGAAACAGGAACAACTTGCTCCCAGTGTTTTGTGTTTGTAAAAGTATTACTCTCCATCATCTTGCCAGCTACTTGGTGCAGCAGCCAGGTGTGCAATGGCCTGTGAGACCCAGTATCTCCACACTGCTATATAATAGGAGTTTATGAAATATACATATGGGAGACAGAGGTTGAGCAATTTTGCTCTGGTACATATTGAGAGTAGTCTGAATTCTCTTGCTTAAGTGGCTTTATAATATATCACATATTACAAATCTACAGTATTTGTTTATTGTTTGGTCATGCTTTTTAATTTTGCAATAAACCCTTTTGCATCAGTGAGCTGGGTATAAAAAGTGCATGTTTAATAAAAAAATAAGTATTAATTCCTATTTCTCAATAAAGTTGATGAAGACACATATGATTTGAAGGACTATGGCGGCCCTAGTAATTACATCAACCACAAGAAAAACAGAAGATATAAATCTATTGAAGTATCAGTATCTACTTCAAAATGAGCAGTTAATTGGAGAAGATTAAAGATGATAATTTAAGATATGTAGATGCAGAAGGTGGATGATGTACAACTCTGTGAACACTGACTTTTCCCTTAGATCAAACGATTACTCTTCTAAATTAATTTCACTCATGTTCAAGCCAAGTTGTTTTCATGTTATGTGTGAAAAGTACATCAATAACTGTTAATGTGTTACTTTAACTGGCAGAAGTAAAATATTAAAGAATTAAATGATAAGAGTTTTTTTTTCTTTCCAGTGTTATCAAATGCCTTAAATAGAAGATCACTTAATTCAACTTGAACCACATCTTAATTTTTCATCTTGTTAGTGAAATCAAAGTGAAGTTTTTGGAAATTCATTCTATCTGAGGCAAACAACAGATCTTACTTATATTCCTATTATGAATGCAGTTGAAATAATAAGCAGTGAATATAATATTATTTATTTTGTGATAATAACATAAATAAAAATAATTCTGGAGCACAGAATAATGTAAAAAAAGTTATTACTAAATTAAGCACACTGTTCGTAGGAATGTAAAAGGGTGCAGCCTCTATAGAAAACAGTATGAAGGTTTCTCAAACATTAAGTATAGAACTACCACATGATCCAGCAATTCCGTTTCTGAAAATAATCTGAAAATAATGGGAAAACTAACTCAAAAAAGTATCTACAGTATCATATTCACTCTAGCATCATTTGCAATAGCTAAGATACAGAAACAGCTGAAGTGTCCATCAACAGATGAATGGATGAAGAAAATGTGGTGTATACAATGAAATACCATTTAGACTTAAAAAGGAAGGAAACCTTGCCATATGTAATAACATGGATGAAGCTGGAAGACATTATGCTAAATGAACTAAGCCAGTTACAAAAGTCACAAAAGCAAAAAACAAAACAAAATGAAAACCTGCATGATGCCACTTATATAAAGTATCTAAAATAGTCAAACTCATAGACAGTAGAATGGTGGTTGCCAAGGACTGACTGAGAGGGGAAAACAGAGAGGTGCTATTTGACTGGTGTCAAGTTTCAGATACACAAGATGAAATTCTACAGATCTGTTGTACCACTTAATGCCTATAGTTAATAATACTCAAAAATTGGTTGACCAGATGCCATATTGTGTTCTTAATACAATAAAAGAAGCTTATAAAAACATTAAAAATACACTTACAATTAGTTGTAGTGCAACAGTAAATGAATCACAAAATGTGATGAAGTCAATACTGAATAAAGCAACACTTCATACATAATTTATCTCACTGTTAACCATCATGAAATGAATTTTATAGGTATTAAAGCTTTAAATATCTACTTTCTGAACAAACTAGATGTCCTAAAATTGGGGTGGGGGTGGGGGATTTAATATGAATTTGATATAAAATTTAATATGAATTTGTCTTGTAAAGTTTGGCTATATTTTATTCAAAATTCTTTGGAAATCTTCAAAGTATTCCACAAAACGAATGCTAAACTTTAGGTTCTGAAGATATAGGTAGATTAAAACTTCTAAAAACAGAGCTTGCAAAGAAGCTCATCTTTATAAGACCTATGGAGTACTCATTGAAAGAAATGTGACCTCCAATGGCATATAAGATTTATTTTTTCAATATATGAAATTTATTGTCAAATTGGTTTCCATACAACACCCAGTGCTCATCCCAAAAGGTGCCCTCCTCAATACCCATCACCCACCCTCCCCCTCCCTCCCACTCCCCATCAACCCTCAGTTTGTTCTCAGTTTTTTAAGAGTCTCTTATGCTTTGTCTCTCTCCCACTCTAACTTCTTTTTTTTTTTTCTTCCCCTCCCCCATGGGATTCTGTTAAGTTTCTCAGGATCCACATAAGAGTGAAAACATATGGTATCTGTCTTTCTCTGTATGGCTTATTTCACTTAGCATCACACTCTCCAGTTCCATCCATGTTGCTACAAAGGGCCATATTTCATTCTTTCTCATTGCCACGTAGTATCCCATTGTGTATATAAACCACAATTTCTTTATCCATTCATCAGTTGATGGACATTTAGGCTCTTTCCATAATTTGGCTATTGTTGAGAGTGCTGCTATAAACATTGGGGTACAAGTGCCCCTGTGCATCAGCACTCCTGTATCCCTTGGGTAAATTCCTAGCAGTGCTACTGCTGGGTCATAGGGTAGGTCTATTTTTCATTTTCTGAGGAACCTCCACACTGTTTTCCAGAGCTGCTGCACCAATTTGCATTCCCACCAACAGTGCAAGAGGGTTCCCATTTCTCCACATCCTCTCCAGCATCTATAGTCTCCTGATTTGTTCATTTTGGCCACTCTGACTGGCGTGAGGTGATATCTGAGTGTGGTTTTGATTTATATTTCCCTGATGAGGAGCAACGTTGAGCACATATAAGATTTATTTTTGAAATATCTTTAATTATTCTGATTTGTGGGAAGAATATTTTGATGAAGCACCTTTAAAAAAATAGATACCATTATATTCTCTGGGAATGAAATAAAATTGATAAAATCTATAATTGTGAAAATCTTAATTTGCTGAAAAATTCAGAATATTCGTCAATTTAAACAACTTATTTCATAATTTAAAAGGTGTTTGTCATGCAGCTACTCCAAATGGAGGTAAAAAAAATAGCATGAAAATACTCAGGCTAAAATTTTTTTTCTATTGTAATGAAAAAAAAAAGAAAGTAGTTATTTTGTTGATCATATAAGCTAAACCATTGAATATACAAAACTGGGCTTATTGTACATGCTAGGCAAGGGACATCATTTTGACAGCGTTTCAGTCTGTCTTGAATGGGGAAGTTAGGAAAGGGTTTCAGGAACTGGAGTTAGTTATGGATGGTTTTATGGCAGAAGTGAGCAAGCATGGTCTAGGCAAAGATTTGTCAGATTTATAAATAAGCAACTTGCTGGAATAGTCAGTGGCCTTTGAAATATAAGGATCTGTGAGCTATTAGTGCTACTGTTATCTTAGCTTGATACATGAGTCCTAAAATGCTACAACATTGTATTTGCACTTAAATTGTGTTGCAGTGTATCTGTTTGCAAGTCACAGTTGTTTTTTTCTTTCTTTCTCTTTCTTACTTTTCTCTCTTTCTTCCTCTCTCTCTCTCTCTCTTTAATGTTTCTTTATTTTTGAGAGAGGAAGAGAGAGAGACAGAGTGCAAGCGGGGGAGAGCAGAGAGAGAGGGAGACACAGAATCGGAAGCAGGCTCCAGGCTCCAAGCTGTCAGCACAGAGCCCAATGCAGGGCTCGAGCCCACAAACCTTGAGATCATGACCTGAGCCAAAGCTGGATGCTTAACTGACTGAGCCACCCAGGCGCCCCTCTTTCTTTCATTGTCATGTTCTGCTTCAAGTTTCATTTCCATACCAATAAATATACTTCTACACACACACACACACACACACACACACACACACACACAAAATTCTGACAGAATAACATTCTAAATGTTTGAATAAACCATAACTTATTTAACCAATCCACTATTATTGAGCACACAGGTGATTTTCATTTTGTTAATGTTATACAATGTTTATCCTTGTACATATATCAGTGAGCATTTGCCCAGTTATTTCCTTAAGATAAATTTTTAGAATTTGGATTGCTGGTCAAAGAAAGGAATTTAAAAAAAGGTTTCTGATAAAAATGATCAAAGTACTCTACAGAGGCTCTGTCAGCTGTGTATTGGCTTTTTGGTTTCTCTCTATCAGATCAAGACTAACTCATTCATTTATTAATTTAACAAATATTCTTTTAATGCCTATTACGTGCCAGGTACTAAGTAATACTGGTGTTTATGATTTATACAGTCCCAGTCTTAATGAATCATGATGGTAGAGAAGTTGGAAGGGCTTAACATGTGCCCTTAGAATGTGGTGGCTCCATTGCACTCAGTGAAGTGTGGAGAGGTCTGGCTAGAGCTGCCAATAAAGCAGGAGATGGAGAGAACCACACAATGAGCAGCTGGCACTTCTACTGGTTAGCACAGGGTGTTTGATATTTCCTGTGAGCCATACAGACACTGAAGAAGGCCAAGAGCTGTCTCAAGGATTGCCTGCATGGCTAAAAGGAATATAACAACAACAACAAAAAAGACTGGAGGAAAACTACCAGAGGTGGGAGCAAAGCTAGGATGGGAGTAGGAGTTGTATAAAATCAGGAGAGGGACTGTGTGCTTCAGGGAATGGCATAGAACAGTACAAAGCCTGCAAAGGGAATCTCAGAAGAATCCACAACAATATCTCTTGAAAGAGAGTTGGCTTGTGGATGCCTGACATGAAAGAAGGTACCACCAGCCAAGTTACAACAGACTCTGTCTCCGACCACTCCCCCACCCCCCCCCCACCACGAGGCTGAAAGAGCAATGTGGGGAGAAGTGAAAAGGTGACCATGCCCCCATTCTTCACTGCATGTCACCGACCTGAAAGTCGGCCTGAGCTGGGGAGGAAAACATTTTGAATTAAATGAAAGTTTGAAATTTTAATTTAGTTGAGTCTAAAATTTTTGTTACCTGAAGTTGAGGTGATTTCCATAGCTGGGAATGAATTTAAAGCTACAGAATCTGCCTGCGGTATAGCCAAAGGGCAGTGAAAGAGATCTAGCAGAAGACATCTGAAGGCAGTAAATAGGTAGAAATAAAGCTGTTTTACAATTGTATTTTAACAAGTTCAGTCTGTGCAATAAACTGGTTAAATAGGCAATTACAGTAAGATCAACAATCGCTACTGAAGTAAAGTCAGCTTTGTCAGCTATATATAATCAGCTATACAAGCAGGGTACTAACCTGGACTTCAAAGCCCATGAAGGGTCCTGTGAAATGTAATTTTGCAATTTAATTGAAAATTGAAAATGCAATTGAAAGCAGCCTGACTATAGGAACTGGCTACTTTTATAGTAGATAGTGAACACGCCTCTTCTTTTTTCTGGGAAGGGACCAGCAAAGCAGGAGTGAGAAATGTAGTTCTTCAATGTAACATCCACATTCAAGAATTTCCAGATGCTTGGGTCCAGTTAACAGGAATAGATTAGGCCACTCACTTTCTTTGTTACCCTGACTGTGTTTCTACAATAAAATGAAAAAATGCATCATAAACCACCTACTTCTGTAACTCTTTCATCCTAGTGTGGTAAATAGGATATGAGCAAAGAATTACAAAAAAAAAAAAAACAAAACAAAAAAAATGCTGGAGGAATGAACAGCAACTAGAAAATGAAGGCATTGAGACCCATATTTAAAGAATGCAGATGTTATCTTGAAGACCACAGGAGCCATTAGAAGATTTTAAGCATGGGAGTTGCCCTGATTACAATGAGAAAGTTGGAGAAAATATCAGAGGCAGAATGACCACTTAGGAGGTCATAGCAATAATATGATTGAGAAATTAAGAGAATCTAATGTAAGGATATAAGTGTGCCTACAATTGGAAGTAGAATCACCAGGAACTTACGTGGCTAGCTAGAGATGGAGAATGCTTATAAGGCAATGCTTGGCAGCAGGGTGCTTGAGGGGGTTCTGCTACACCTTACTCATCCCATGGCACAGAGTCAACAAAAACCACAAGGAGAAAGCCACACATTAATTTTTAACATAGTAATTCCTCCCACTTGTAAATATAGCCATATGGTGCCCTGGAATTTGACACAACAGAGTAGTATCCTTCTGTTGAGAGGATTAAGAAGAGGAAAAAGGGAAGATCTGGGAGAGCGAAAGAGGGTGTTTGAGGAAGGAAGTATGATGAGAGAGAGCTGTTTGGGAGCATTGCTTTCCTTGTGGTTCTCTGTTAATCCTTTCAATTACCTGCTTAGATCAAGTTTAAACCAGTTTCCAGGGTATGAAACCTGGAATCATGTCATGACCAATTTTGTATTAAATTCTCTACTAGATTTTCTTCAACATCATAAGATATTCCTGGGAAAGGGGGTGGGTAGGGCTGTATGCACTGTGGGTGTGGTATGATCATGCTGTCAGAAGAGACCTCAGAGTAGAGGTCACAGTAGTCTGAGGTACTGATATCTGTCAGCAATGACCTGTGATGTTCTGCAGGTCTGTGATATAGGAGGAAGGAAGATGGTGAAAGGCATTGACAAAAGGGGCTTGTACTTGGATCCAAACATTGGCACTAAGTTTTGACCCTAATAGCAATGGCCACTTTATTATCTTTTTTAGAGACTCCATGAATTAAGCAAAGATTGTGGAGAGTGAGTGGATAGTTCAGGGTCCCTTGACTGTGAGTATGCTCATTGATGAAAAAGGCAGGTTCCAGTCCTGTCACCTCAGCTCCAGATGCTAAAGCCCATGTAAGTTGAAGGGCCAAGTTCAGGCTGGAAATGGTTAGGTTTGTTTCTTTAGTTTGTAGATAGACTATAAGGACTATTTGATGGGATTACATGCATTAATCACTCAGGATTCTGTGGGTACCTAAGAGCACTAACAGAAGGCTGATGCTGGCCCTGAGATTAAAAAAAAAAATGCTCTTTTACTGTTTGTTTGTTTGTTTGTTTTTTTTGAAATATGGAATGCCTCATAAATTTGCATGTTATCCTCATGCAGAGGCCATGCTAATGTTCTCTGTATCATTTCAATTTTAGTATATGTGCTGCTGAAGTGAGCATCTCTTTCACTTTTTAATCAAGAAGTTGATTGGCTTTGTTGTCTTCATTTGGTTTTTTGACTTTCAGGCTCAAGTGAAAAAAGTCAAAATATGTTTATGGCTCATTTTCAATGAATGAGAACAATGAACTTAAGTATTTCACCCTAATTTATCTATCTATCTATCTATCTATCTATCTATCTATCTATCCATCTATCTATCGAGAGTGAGAGAGAGAGAGAGAGAGAGAGAGAGAGTGAGAGAGAAAGTGAGCACACTGGAGTGGGAGAGGGGCCATGGAGAGGGAGAGAGAATCTCAAGCAGGCTCTATGCCCACTCTCATCATCATGAGATCCTGGCCTGAGCTGAAATCAAGAGTTGGATGCTTAGCCAACTGAACCACTCAGGTGACCCTTTTATTTTATATTTTATTTAAAATTATATATTTACATAAGCATAGATAAGTTTTTTAGTGTGAATTTTAAATTTGATAAAAGAAGGAATCAAATCTTTTTATTCTGCAAAGCTGATTATATAAACCTCATATTAAACTTATAATTTCATTGTTTGCAAGGAAGCAGCTCACACTGAAGCTCCTATTGTTTTTATTTCTTTGCCAACTAAAAGTAAACAGGTTCTGGAATTATTTTTAGGTGCAATTTGCACATCCTGAAAAACAGTGACTAAGGAAAACATGCATGAACAAGCAAACAACAACAACAAGCATGAAATAAGATTTCAATACTCCAGAAGTAAACTATCTCACAGGTCTTAGTTCATGACTTTTCTAACCATCACCTCTGCCAATAAAATCTTTTATTAGTCATTATCATTACATTATACCTTATATGTCTTCAAATATGAACAGTTTTAAAGTCTCTGAACTCTATCCTTCACACTTTACATATTCTTTTCTTTGGGACATCACATTATTTAATTCAAGAAAGAGTCATTTTGAACTTTATTATGAGCATACAGAGCTGTGATTCATGACTCATGAATCAAAATTCTAGGATCCTCTAACTGAGCTGTATAAAATCTTAAAACATCCCAAGATAATATCGTATGTTGCCAATTGGTTGAGGAGTGCCTTATTGATATTTTCATTCTACTTCTCCAGTCTGTCTACAGTGCCTTTTGCAATGGTTAAATTTATTGTTAAAAGTGTCCATGGATACCTACCAATAATAGGAAAACACATAGAATTTGGGGGAAAAACAGTAATATAACTGCTAGGTATGTTTTTATGTCTGATTGCATATTCTTTTCTATCTGTAAATGTTATTGTAGGCTTATATTCTCAGTGGTTCACTAAGTTATATGTATGTGCATAAGAAATTAAAGACATGACATTGATCCTTTAATTGTTTAATATTTTATTTGCATAGACGAATACACAAGGATAACTATGTACAGTGACATATGTTGATATGTATATTATATCAACATTTAGGTTGAATGTTATGCATTACAGGTGTAGGCACTGATAAGAACAAATGATCAATGAGGGCAAGAGAAATGAAAGGAGGCTTCATTAAGAAAGTGAAGCTTGGGATGCCTGGGTGGCTCAGTCGGTTTAGCATCCAACTTCGGCTCAGGTCATGATCTCACAATTCGTGAGTTCAAGCCCCGCATTGGGCTCTGTGCTAGCAGCTCAGTGCCTGGAGCCTGCTTCAAATTCTGTCTCCCTCTCTTCTGCCCCTCCCCCACTCACACTCTGTCACTCTGTCTCAAAAAAAACTAAAGCAAAAACAAACAAAGAAACCGAGGCTTAAAATTGACTTTGAGGAATGGATAGAATTTATGCAAGCAGAGTGACAATGGTTTATCAAGCAAGGAATCAAGCAAGTGCAAGGTGCTTTTATGGAGAGGCAAAGAAACCAGTCCACCTGTGGGGATGACAGTTATAGGCATGGTGGGAAATAACATCTAGAAGAATGAGGTCACATGTCCATATTGCTGCTAGCTCTGAAAAACAGGACTGAATATATTCTTTTCATCATTCAACTCAATAGACATTATGTACCTATGAGATAGGGCAATGTGTTAGGCAAAGGGAATATATGTGAGACAATGTGGGGGAAATGGTTAAGTAGTATGGCAGAATCAAAATGGTGTGTAGAACAGTTATTGCAAAATTAGCCTGCAGAAAATAGATATGTATTAAGAAATCATCACATAGAGCAAGTTTCTAGAAGGAACAAAAACATTTTAGAGTCTCAAGTAATGCACTGTACTAATCAGGATGATTTGTCATTTTTAGACCATATGAAGGTTCTCTAACAATTTATTCTCACTTCTGAATCATCCCTGCTCTCAGACTGCTCTCACTTGCTGATTTGTATGGAGTGAGTTATGCTCACAAATATATATTATGCTCACAAATATATATTACTTTTCTTCTAGGGAAGGCTCCCTGGCCAACTATTTCTTTATCTTTGATTGTTCAGCTGTCATATCTTCTCATTTTCTAATTTACATTTTCTCAAAAAAAAAATAGAGGAGCATTCTTTCTATCGCTGAGCAAATTGTAAGTTTCTATTATGTTCAGGAATGTTTTTTTTTTCTTTTATATTACAAAGCTTTTCAAAACCGAGAAATAATGCAAACAAATGTATTCTCCACAGTCAGTGGAAGTAAGGATGAGGAAAGGGTGGAAGGGGTTAGAAAATATATTTACACAGCTGAAGTAAAAGTGCTTGAGATGCATAAAATATAAAGTAAGGAATCCAATCCTTCTTCAATTATATTTGTTAAGATCTTTTTCTTTTCTCATGAATAGAACTAGGAATGGAAGTGTAAGTTACAGAAATAGTGGAGCTATACCATTGCCCATGTTTTAGATATAAGTAGTAGTAAGTATGATTTCAGAAAGAATTTTCTCTGACATTCTTCAACAGTGCAAATATATCGTGTATCAGGTTTCAATATTTCTTGATATTAACAGTGCCCAACTGGGCATTTGTAGGTTTATTATAAGAAAATAAAATTTAAATGGCAGCCTAATAGCTACTGAGAGACAACCTTAGAGGTTAGCAGGTGATGGGTTAATTTCTTACAGGAAAGAACTGCTTTCTATTTTTATTCACCTAGGGAGATGGGTCAGAGTAATTGGACAAGTCTGTAGTCCCTGAGCTTTGCAAGGGGCATAGGTGAGAATATAATTTGTGAAAATTGGAAGCTAATTATCTTCAGCAATGAAATAGTGACCAGATGTTTTCTTCTGCGTAAAGTGAGAATTTGGGGACAGCTTAATAGTAAATAACACATTTTTAGAGGCTATACAATCCCCCAGATTATGCTGATTTGGGTTATAATTTCTAATTTGATTGAGATGTTCTTGTAAAATTTTTAAAAACTAGTAAAGTTAAACATCTAAAAATAACATACTTGCTTTAAAAATACTCTTTAGCTTTTGGTAATTTAGTAATCTCTGCATGAATGAACTATGAAATTGGTACCATTTTCATTGGCTAACTTATAAATTACTCACTACCGCTGGATACTGCAAAATGAAAATAATTTTTGTTATACTCTTCAGGGTATTTTGTAGGAAAGAAGCAAAGGTGAAGCACCATTTCATTTAATGTTTGACCAAAAGGACCACTTAATGTGGCACTGTTACAGATCTTAAAGGAACTGGGTAAGTGAATTTTATAGCATAGTACAATGAGGAAACTTAGAATAACTTGAATATTCCTTTTCTAGTCATGTTGGTCATCTTAAATGGGCAGGGAATGAACAAAGGCTTTTAAGAATAAGAGTTCCAGGCACCTGGGTGGCTGTTGGTTGAGCATCCAATTTGATTTCAGCTCTAGTCATGATCCCAGGGTCATGGGATTGAGTCCTGGATTTGACTCCACACTGAGCATGAAGCCTGCTTAAGATTCTCTCTCTCCTGCCCTCCTCCCCCACTCACGCTCTTCCTCTCTCTAAAAAATTAAAAGAAAAAAAGACTAAGTTCCATTTAGGAAGGCAGAGAAGGAAAATAAAATTGACACATAAAATATCCTAAAATTAATATGTTTTATTTTTTATTTTTTTAAAATTTTTTAATGTTTTTATTTATTTTTGAAACAGAGAGAGAGCATGAGCAGGGGAGGGGCAGAGAGAGAGGGAGACACAGAATCTGAAGCAGGCTCCAGGCTCTGAGCTGTCAGCACAGAACCCCACGCGGGGCTCGAACTCACGGGCTGTGAGATCATGATCTGAGCTAAAGTCGGATGCTTAACCAACTGAGCCACCCAGGCGCCCCAATCTAAGTGTTATAATTACATCTTTTATGAGTAAAAAATAACTAAATATATTTTGCAATAATTTGGCTTGAAAGTGACCAATTTGGGTGTAGTTATTAACTTTGTCCTATACCCATTAAAACAGTGATGTATCATTTAAAAAAATCAAAATCAGTTTTTGGAATCATAAAGGCCACCAAGTCTATTACTGATTGCTTTCCAAGTTGGAATTCTCTTCTCTGTCAATTTCTGTGTGACATTAATTAAATTTTTCTGACATTCACACATTTCAATTATCCATATAGGTGAATATGATGTTTAAAAATCCTGTTCTCATTAATATAAAACAAAATGTGAGTTCTGAAATGATTCATTAGCAGAGAGATTCAGGAATGGAAAAAGTACAAGCAGTGTTAGGGTCATGCGAACACATTTAGATATCAAATATCAACTATTAATAATGTTTTTAAGGTTACTTTTATATAAATGAGGTACTGCCATGGAGGGAGACATACCAAAGTTCTCAAAAGATAATGAACTCCAAAATTCTTAGTCTAAAGGCTTAGTTTGCATTACCTAAATAAGTCAATAAGTGTACTACCAGTTCATTTGGCTTTCTAATTTGCAAAATCTATATAAATGCTATTATCACTTCTTTTCACATATTTGATTGGATATGATGTGATTGAATTAAGGAGGATTCAGCTTAATCATCACTTTCCTGGCTCTCTTGGCTTGTGGGTCCACATTTGCCTCAGTCTCTCACCCCTAAATGGAAGAAATCTAAATATCTTTGGTTTTATTACTCAATATTAAATCACAATTCTGTTGCATGTTTTATTCTTTCTTCCTTAGTTGCAATGATAGATTCTCCATCTTATTCCTTGCAGATCTGCTTAGAACTTTGGATGTTGAAATTGTTCTTCATGGTTGTATTTTTGTATTATATACCCAATGCTACTTTGTATATTGAATATTTAAAAATCCATACATTACTGTCATAAATTCTATCCTTATTTTTATAGATGTCCCTTTATACTGTCTCTCATTTTATGCTATTTTCACAATATTTCTGTCTCATCTAGCAAAGGGGACAATTATTTTTTTAATGTTTATTTTTCAGAGAGAGACACAGCGTGAGTGGGGAAGGGACAGAAGAGAGGGAGACAGAATCTGAAGCGGGTTCCAGGCTCTGAGCTGTCAGCACAGACCCTGACATCGGGCTCAAGCCCACAAACCACGAGATCATGACTTGAGCTGAAGTCAGATAGATGTTTAACCGACTGAGCCACCCAGAAGCCCCACAAAGAGGACAATTATAAAACAAATATGCAAAATGCACAACTTTCCTACAAGCAACAGAACAACTAGTTAAAATACTAATGTAAAAGGTTAAAATATATCCATCATATAAAATAATAGCTTATTATCATTAATATATAAAAAGCACACTCATAATTTGAAAAAAGCCCAACCAAAAATAAGCAAAGAATAACAAAAGTAAGTGACAAAAGAAAAAATATAAAGCCACTAAAGATATGTTAAATTATGAACTGTTAGTTGGTGAGGGTTTTTTAAATGGTCAGTCTAATGTATTTCTTAGGAAAATGTAAATTGAGACAAATATTTTCTGAGGTGATTTGCAAAATACAACAAAAATCTTGAAAAGATCCATAAAATTTGATGAAATAATTCCATTTATGGATTTTTTTGCTAAAGAAACCATGAATGCATACAAGGATTTCTGTATAAAAGCAAGAAAAATGTAAGTCTAAATACCCAAGAAAAAAGTATAGAATTAATACATAATATTGTAGTAGAGACTAGTACAACAGAGGAAAGGGCAGTAGAATCAGAATGCTTAAAATTAAATCTGAATTTCTCACTTATGAACTGTGCATCTTAGAATCTTCATATAATCTTTATTTACCTTGGATTTGTCATCTATGAAATGGGAATAATCTCAAAATATTAAGAGGAATAATCTCAAAATATTGACAGGATTAATGAGATAATACTATAAGCACTTGGAACAATGTCTACCATGTAGAGGCACTCAGTAAAATTTATCTATTGCTGTTTGATGAAATATTATGAAGTCATAAAATCATGTTGTTAAATATTAGTAATATGAAAATTATGATCATTATGTTAAGTAAATAAGTATGAATCATATAATATTTCAATATAATGAAGTCAATATTTTTGAACTATCTCCTAATAATGTTCCCTTCCTGTAGTCTAGTTTCTTTCCCAGCATCCCTTTTTCACTCATAACTTCAGAAAATGGGAGAGTGAATGCCACCAGAGAAACAGAAGCACAGGCATGTACTGATATGACAGAATTCCAGTTACCACAGTTTAGTTAGACAATACTAGCTCCCAAACCAACGTGGTTTAACTTTCAGTGATAATGCTATATTAACTGTGAGTAAGTGCATAAAGTATATACTTCACCACTAGTTCTGTAGTCCACAAATCACTATATAAATAATAGATATAAACTATGATCAGTGACCAATCACATAACTTCTTTCAAAGTCTGTTGATGATTTGTTATTGTGCAAATGTTAGTTCATGAACAGAGAGCAAAGCATGTAATTGTGTTGCCTCCTTGTGTCCAGATAATAAATCCATCTGACATAGCTTTAGCTTACATAAGCTTACTCCTGACTTCAAAAGCCACCTTGGGATGGAGGGAGGGAAAACATTTTAAAAGGGACTGACAGGGAGTTTAAATTTTGAATATACCGAATTCTTACCAGAAATATTTTAAAACCAGGATTGGATATAGGTTTGATTTTTGTACACATTTTTTTACATATTACATATGTATAACATTTGACCTCTCTATGATTATATAAAAAGGACCAGAAGAGCCAAAGTGATACTGAGGAAACAGAACAAAGCTGGAACCATTACCCCTCCCATTTCAAAATATATTACATAGCTATAGTAATGAAAACAGTTGGTACTGAATAAAGACAGACATATAGAACAAGAGAAGAGAATAGAGCCCAGAAATAAGCCTACACATATACAAATCAATTGATCTTCAACAAGGGAGCCAAAAATAAGCAGTGGAAAGAGAATAGTCTCTTCAACATATACTGATAGGAAAACTGGATATCCACAATGCAAAACAATGAAACTGAACCACTATATTACATCATACACAAAAATCAACTCAAAATGGATTAAAACCTGAAATTTTAAAACTCCTAGAAGAACACATAGGGTAAAGCTTCATGACATTGGTTTTGGCAATGAGTTCATGAATATGACATTTAAAGCACAAGCAACAAAAGCAAGAACAAGTGGAATCATACCAAATTCAAAAGCTTTTGCATAGCAAAGTAAACACTCAACAGAGTGAAAAGGCAATCAACAGAATGAGACAAAATACTAATAAACCATATATCTGATAAGAAGTTAATTTCCAAAATACGTAAGGAATTCCTACAGCTCCAGAGCAGAAAAAACAATTTAAAAAAGGATAAAGGACTTGAGTACACATTTCTTCAAAAAAGACACACGAATGGCCATTGGGGCCATTTTTCAAAGGTGACCAACATCACTAATCATCAGAGAAATGCAAATCAAAACCACAATGAGAAATCACCTGGCACCTGTTATAATTAGCATATATATATGATAATGATATATATACATAACTACATATGGTGTGAATACATATCATTGTATATACACACACACATATATATACACATACATATACATATACATATACATATACATATACATATACATATACATATACCATGCAAACAATAACAAGTGATGGCCAGATTGCAAAGAAATTCTAACACTTACAAAAGAACTCTTAAATAAGAAAACAAATGACACAATTAAAAACTGGGCCAAATACCTTAGCAGATACCTCACCAAAAAAGATATAAATACGGTAAATAAACACATGAAAAAAATGACCCATGTCATGCCATCAGGGAAATGCAAATTAAAATGACAATGAGATACTACCACACACATATTAGAATGGCTGTCACCCAGAACACTTGTCCATGCCAAATATTGGCAAGGATAGAGAGCAACAGGAGCTCCTCTTCACTGCCAGAGGAAATGCAAATAGTGCCCCTTTGGAAGACAGTTTGGCCATTTCCTACAATAATAAACATACTCTCACCATATGATGCAACGATCTTTCTCCTTGGTATTTACCTAAAGGAGTTGAAAACCTAAATGTCTGCACAAAAACCTGCATGTGGCTGTTTATAGCAGTTTTATTCAAAATTGCCAAAACTTGAAAGACACCAAGATGTCTTTCAGTGGGTCAATGGATAAATAAACTGTAGCACATCCAGACAACGGAATATTATTCATTGTTAAAAAGAAATGAACTGTCAAGCCATGAGGAGACATAGTGGAGGCTTAAATGCATACTAAGTGAAATACACTAATCTGGAAAAGCTACATGCCCTGTGACTTCAACCATATGACAGTCAGGAAAAGGCAAAATTATGGAGATGGCCAAAAGATCAGTCATTGACTGTGGTGGAGGAGGAGAGGTGAATAGGCATAGCACACAGGATTTTTAAGACATTGAATATGCTCTGCAAGATGCTATAATGATATTTGTCATTATACATTAACCCATAGAATGTACAACACCATGAGTGAAACCTAATGGAAACTATGGATTTGGGGTTATTATGATATGTCAGTGTAGGTTCATCCTTGGTTAAAAAAAAAAAAATGCACCAATCTGGTTAGTGATGTTGATGATGGGGAAGGCTATGAATGTGTGGGACCAGTAAATATATGGGAAATCTCTGTACCTCCCTCTCAATTTTGTTATAAACCTAAACTGCTCTAAAAAATAGGTCTTTAATGGGGCGCCTGGGTGGCACAGTCGGTTAAGCGTCCGACTTCAGCCAGGTCACGATCTCGCGGTCCGTGAGTTTGAGCCCCACGTCAGGCTCTGGGCTGATGGCTCGGAGCCTGGAGCCTGTTTCCGATTCTGTGTCTCCCTCTCTCTCTGCCCCTCCCCCGTTCATGCTCTGTCTCTCTCTGTCCCAAAAATAAATAAAAAACGTTGAAAAAAAAATAGGTCTTTAATAAATTTTTTTTAAAAAATGAGGGAATAGATTTCCCTCCCCTCCTTTCCTTTAGGACATTTACTTTAGAAAACTTGAAATTGCTAAGTACTTTCTCCTCTTTTTGAAATGTATATAAATTCTTTTGAAAGCCAAGTAGGCCTTTTGTCAGCTTTATAACCAGGCATGTCTCTCTCAAGTACTTGGAATCCTTCTCTGTGAAATATAAGGATCAAAGGAGGTAATACCATTATCTCTGGATTTCTGTGGAAAGGTTGGTGCCTAACATATGTGGGCATCTTGCTTCAAGTTACAAAACTACCTCCTGTCATAAAGATATGAGAAGTTTGCTTCTCCTTTGGGTAAAGTTAATTAGCTAATCTCAATCACCAGGTAAATAAATTGAACTAAGTGTGAGAAATGGTTTTGTTAAATCTTACTAGAGGACTGGTTATTGGTTATCTTCACAACATGTGTAATGGATTGTATATGTTTGGTTATATAAAAGGTTGAGATTTCTTTCTGTTTTTGTAATCTCAGCAGATTGCCTGTAATGTGCATCACATGCTGATTTAATGATTACTCAATAACAAAAGTGTTCTCTTCTTCTATTACTTTTGTGGAGTGGTTTTCTGGGTTGGGAGATATATTTTTTTTAATGTTTATTTATTTTTGAGAGAGACAGAGACAGAATGCGAGTGGGTTAGAGGCAGAGAGAGAGGCAGACAGAGAAGCAGAAGCAGACTCCAGGCTCTGAGCTGTCAGCACAGAGCCAGACGCGGGGCTCAAACTCAGGAGCTGTGCGATCATGACCTGAGCCGAAGTCAGCTGCTCAACCGACTGAGCCACCCAGGCGCCCTGAGATTTGGTTTTAATTAGATTTCTCCAACACTACAAAATATTCCCCCACAAATGTTATAATTTAAATGATTTTGTTTGATTTGAATCTAAGTTACTTTCAAAATTTCACTAGTAATAACACTGTGATAAAATATAACATTAATATTCATCTGAATTTCTAGTTTTTCAAACGGCTTCAAACAAAGAAACTGAGGCAAAGATTAAACTTTATTTAGCTCTTTATAAATGTACAGTAGTCTCATTTACTATGTGTTCCTGAAAATATATATAAAAGTAAAACACACAAAAATCAAGCAATAAATTTACATATTATAATGGGGGTTCCATTCTCAGATCATCAGAAAAAGATAATATTCCTACTTGTTGTCAATGCTTACTTTCTTACTCCTAAGAATTAAGAAATGTGTACATAGTTATAAAAACATTAAGTAGATAAAGCATTAAATCCCAATAGGTTCATTTTCTGAAATAAATTTTACCTTACATTCTCACTTTTCTGCCTTCCTCAAAGTGACCCTTAATAGATAACTTTTTAAAATGTATAATAGAAGGGCGGGCTGATGGTGATTTTTGCAAAGGAATAAAGAGCAGGAGATTATAATGCTGATTTTGATGCTATTTTATCACTTTTCCTAAAACTTTTCAAGTAAAGATTTAATGAAATGCTTGCTAAAAGTGCTGTTGTAACCAGTATTCATATAAAAGCTCTAGGAAACTATGCATTTTCATCTTACTGAGAGCTATTAATTCTTACCATTTTATTATAGGAAAGTCAATCAAACTCAAAAGTAGAGACAACAGTTTAATGGACTGTCATATACTCAGCTTCAGCAATTAACAATTCTTACTTCACCTATACCTATACCCTACCCATTAAGCACCCCAAAAGTAGTTTTTCACTTAAAAATATTTCAGCATATAACTCTAAAAGATCTCTAAAAGAAATCTTTTACCAATGTAATCATATTGCCATTTTACTATATTATTATTTTCACATCCCATAATATTAAAAATAATTTCTTAATGTAATTAACATCTCCCTGGTTATCTTTTCTAATTTTTTAAAAAGTTGTTCACATTGGAATCCATATAAAGCTCACATATTTTAATTGGTATATCTTTTAAATCACTTTTTATCTGTTGATTCTCTCTGCCCTTTTTCTTCCCTTAGTGTTTATTTGTTGAAGAATCCAGTTCATTTTTCTGTAGAGTTTTTTCTGTACATCCTACATTTTGCTGATTGTATCCTTGTGTTATCAAATTAACATACCACTCTGCTCCCTGGATAGCCTATAAAATGGTAGTTAGATCTAGAGGATTGTTGAGACTCAAGTTTGATATTCTAGGGGTTCTATACTTCCACCAGAAGATACATAATGCCTGATGTGTGTATGTGTGTGTGTGTATGTGTGTGAGTGTGTGTGTGTGTGTGTGTGTGTGTGTATGTCCAAGTGTGTGTGATGTCAGCAGCCTTTGGTGATCATTATCTAGATCATTTAATTCAGGTTAAAAATTATGATTAGCTTATTCTATAATTTCTGCTTTCATGTCTTAGCTAGAAGATTTCTATAAAAAGAAATTTTATGAATTATTTGATTATAGTAATATACAGTTCATATAGAAAAATTAAGCATAGATTCATTTATTTTATTTCCTGTATGATTGCTTCCCTACCATGTTCCAAAGGTGATCAGTGAACTTGTAGTGTTTATTTTATTTTGTGCTATTATCCTAAACTTACAGATTTAAGAACATTAAAAGAGTTTCAATACATTGCAATCAATATTCTTGCTAATGTTCAAAGATAACTGTATTTAACTATTCAGAGTCTCCTGGAGTTCGTTTTCTGAGTCCTTTGACAGAAAACCAGCAATCTGATACTTCTTTGTTTTTTTGGCATAGTAAGATGTTCTCGGTTCAGTTTGCACACTTTTTGCTCTCAATCTAGAATCAGTCATTTCTCCAAGGAACTCTGGTTCCTTTTATGAGAAAAATATATTGGGGGCACCTGGATGGCTCACTAGGTTAAGCTTCCAATTCCTGGTTTTGGTTCAGGTCATGATCTCATGGTTCCTAAATTCGAGCACTCCCACATCAGGCTCTGTGCTGACAGTGCAGAGACTGCTTGGAATTCTCTCTCCCTCCTCCCTCTGTCTCAACACAAATGAATAAACATTTTAAAAAATGATTCTCTGTCTCCCCCTCCCTTTCCCCCACCCCTCTCCCATTGCAAGTGCACACAATTTCTCTCTCTCTCTCAAAAAAACATTATACACACACACACACACACACACACACACACACACACACACACACACATACACGATGAACTCAATCTGGATACCAGGGATTCTCATTGCAATTGGATTATATATCACTTAAATATTTTCATACTGATTGTTACTTCTTAATTGTATCTCACCTTTTAGTCAAAATCTTTGAAAATATTTTTAGAATTTGGTATACTTTCTTTGGATTTTTTTCTCTATACATTAATATATAATATAGACTGAGATCTTGCAAGACTCTAATTTTTTTGTATTGCATTAAGTTTTAGAAAACAGAAGACTAAATACAATCAAGTATTAGAGTGAACAGCACAAATTCCTTAAGAAATCCAAGTCATGAAATTTTCTTTGCAATAAGACACATACCTAGGTAATTGAGGGAACCAATTTTAGTACTTTTGATATGCAAGACACAGACTAATTACTCTTTAATATGATGCTTGATTTAATCACCATTACAATCCTATTATGAGGTACTATTATTTTCCTTTTGTTCTAGTTGTTGAATCTAAGCCCTGAGGGTGAAATAATTTGTCCATCATTCTCTAAGAAGTCTTTTTTAAAAATCATTGTCATACTGTTTAGAGATAAATATTACCAAAGTATAGTCTAAATATCTGGTAATTAGCTGATATATGAACGTCCAAATTTGATATAAGAAAGCATTTTGTGCTAATGATAAGACAGGATGGGTTCTCAAAATATATTATGTAACTTGAAGGTATGATTGGCTATATGTAGGTCTGCTGTATTGAAACTTGGAGGCTTGATAATGTAGTAAGAAATGGAAAGTGGTAGCAAGCAACTATAATACAACACTTTCCTTATATGAAAATAGAGTTAACAGAATTGGTCCTTGAGTACTAACGGGGTTTTTCTTCCAACCTAAAAATTAAAAAATAAATCATAAAAATAAACACATGGAGATAACTGACTGACTGACTGACTGACTGTTTGTGTGACTTCTGGTCTGTTAGATTCCTCACTCCCTAAGGTTACTAAAAGCATCCAACTTTAGGTCCACTTCAAACGAACAAGGCAGGTAGAGAGACACCAAGGAGACATTCAGGCACATTCTGAGTCCAGATACTTTTTGAAGACCTTATTTCTGGACTGATAACGACTAAAATGGCAATGGCCTAAGGTGATTAGCAGTTATCTTTCTTCCAATACCAGAACGTGGACCCATTTCTGTGGGCTGACTGGACAGAATGGACGGTGTAGCTCTTGATTTGACAGATAGCTCTAGCACCATATGTAAACGCCCATCTCACCAAATTCTCAAAACTGACAATTATGACTTTAATACCTAAATTTCCTTCTTTAAAAATATTCACAAGGCTTATATTAATCAATGAAAATGCTTATAAGTAAAAAAAAAAAAACCAGACTGCTGTATTAAGCAGTATTGATATGTAAAATAAACCTACATGCAGAGAACTGCTGATTCAACAGCAACCAAATTATCTACATTCTTTTTTTTTATTATTAGCATGAAAATAAATGGTTGATATATTTTTGCTGGAAAGTTGAAGAGCCAATTATGTAGGGCAGTGGTTTTCAAAATGTGGTCTCCACATGAGCAAACTCAATATCGCAGAACAAAATCAAGTATAAGTAATCAAGAACGCACATAAACAAAAAATATTAAATGGCAATATATGATAGCATTTAAAAAAGAATGATGTTTTATGGCAATTAAATGGCAATATATGATAGCATTTAAAACATAATAATAATGTAATAAGACAGTGTGGAATAGAAAGTGGCATTGAACTATGGTAGGAAGAACGATGATGTGACACCCTGGGATGAAAATGTCATAGTAAGCGCAAAGATCCTGAGGTTGGAATAATCCTGGCTTTTAAGGAAAGGGGGAATGTTGGTGGGACTAGAATAGAACAAGCAAATGGAGGAGAGTGGCCAGGTGCTGATAAGGGGCAGATTATGCCCTTATTTTCCACAGGAAACAATGTTTTCTTCTAAGTACTTTGGGTTATAGCCCTAATAGCTTACTTTCTTATCACTCCTATCATCTTGTCCAAATCATCAATATTCTCTCTTTGTTAACTACTGTGATAATTACTTAACTGGCTCCCCTGTATCCTCTCTTTCACCCCTTCCAAGCTCTGCATTGCAACTACAGTGATATTTATATATGTAAATTGTATGTGTATTATGTCTCCTCTACTTAAAATCCCTCAGTGACTTCCTATTGTGTTTAGAATAAATTCTAACACCTAATTGTGACCGGGGTAAAGGTCAAGTGAATTAATAGATATTGGCCACTAAGAGCAGTGCTTGGCATATGTGCAGGACTCAGGGAATGTGAATTAAATGTTTTCCTATACAAATATGGCATGGCATTTTTCTCCATGTCTAGACTAACTCTTCTTTTTCTCTTTTCTAGTGCTCTGTTAGTTACAAACAACCCAACTATGGAAGACAGCTGTGATACCTGGATTACAGGGCCCAGAACAGCAGTGGAAAATGAACTAGGTTGGGTTGTAAAAAAATAAGGGATAGCTGGAGACTGGGAAGTTGGAAGATATAAGTAGAATTAAAAGGGTATTGCTACTACTGTATACAGTTCCAACTGAGTATTCCCACTGGGAGAGCTGTCCCATGGTTGAGAGATTTTTATTTTTTCCAAGGGAAGTAGAAATCATACTTTTATAAGAAATGTCTGAATCTAAGCTTGTAAATACTGGCATTTAATTAAACTTTTAACTGTACAGGCACAAAAGAACTCATCCACATGCCAGATTCAGCAGCTGGCTGCTAGTTTGAAGCTTTTACTATTATGGAAGGGGGATATAAGACCAATAAGTTTTGATGAGGATATGAGAAAGAGATTTGGATCATCCAGTTTTGTTCAAGAAGAATAGAGCCAAGGTCTTGAGCTATATATCAAATAATTCTGTTTGGTTTTTCTCAATAAAGATCACACATTTTCAATGCATACATAGGCCAGCTACTGTTCTTAAAGTGTTACACATATTAATACTTAAAACTACCCGAGAGATGGATACTATTTTTATCTCTCATTAGTGATAGAGAAATTGAAAACCAGATAAACTAAGGATGTGCCAAGGACCTCAATTCAAGAAAGAGATGGAAAAGGACCATAGAGGAGTGTACTATGAGGCTCTAGGTAATTTTGCCTGGGATCTGCTTTACACAGCATCCACTGATGATTACTAGTCCCAGCAGACCATTTCTAAGAATTTCAAAACATCACATAATGTGTCTGTCCCAGCTTTAATAGTAAATAGGCCAGCTTGTTCTGCAAATGCTTATATATATTTTCATCTTTCTTCCCTCATCTTCATGCTGTCCACACCAGCCCACCTGTTCCATCAACCCCCAAACAAGGGTGTTACTCCTTCCTTGGGGAATACAGCCACCAATACTGAAGCACAAGAATGCAATGACATAATGGTGATTTCTTTTTTTTTTTAAATCAAATTTACACAGAAAATGCATTGCCAGCAAGATCTCTGTCAGGTCACAGCTGTTTCACAGTGAGTCATCCATCACTCTCAGGACTATCCCACATGGACCAAAGCAATGAGATCCCACGTACCAGGGAATAAATAAAGTTATGCTAACTCAAGAATGCCTCTCATCTAATATTTGCAGGAATCTTTTATACTGGTTAGGTGAAGAGAATGCAGCATTGCTGCATCAACATACTATAAGTATTTTTAGTGAAACTCTAATATTAGAATTTTGAAAATGAATGATTATCTCTGCAAAGAGAGTACCAGAGCTTTGGGAATTTATACACTTTCCTTTGCCAAACAAGAAAAAAAATCAAAAGTTAAATTGCTTTTAATAGGACCCACCAATAGGCCCTTAATAGGCCCAGTAGGAGAAATAGACAACTGTCCAATAGTAACATTTGAATTTGGTCCAAAACTTCTAATATTCACAGAATATATCCTCCAATTGCCTGTTATAAAGCCTGAAATTTCCATTCTATGCAATGAAGCATCATGCCCATGAAATAGTAATAAATGGTCATGAAATATTTGCAGTGATTGACTTATTCTCTTGCAAAGATAAAGCCTTTGTATGGAGCTCCAAATGGAGAGCTTGGGTAGCCTAGGCATTAAATATACTGTCAAAAGTAGATAGGATATCACCAAGAGAGAAAAAAAGATGCCAAATAAAACACCACTTTGATAAATTTGACCAGGGCTGGCCATGCTGCTCTATTTCCTTGGAAAACAAAATTAGGAAAACAAAGAAATAGAAAAAAAGAAAGGAAGAAAGGAAGAAAGGAAGAAAGAAAGAAAGAAAGAAGAAAGAAAGAAAGAAAGAAAGAAAGAAAGAAAGAAAGAAAGAAAGAAAGGAAAGGCAGTGATCAAAAACCAACCAACCAAGCAAAAAACAGAACAAAACTAAAAATATCAAGAGCCAGTAATATGTTTAACTGTTTGACTTGGAATGCACATGCTACCAACTTCTCTTATAAGGTATCGGTGTAGGTAGACTTAGTCCTTTGAAACCAGGAAGTTTATTAGAAAGTTTTTAGAAGATGAGTACTCATTTCTCTATTACCTATTACTATTTTATTTTTATGTATTTTTTAAACTAATTTATCTAAACCACTATCATCTCAATAGGTAGTTAATATAAAAATTTATCAAGTTGATATTTTATCTTTTTTTAACATACTAAATCTTCAAATCTTGTTTATGTTTTCCACTTATAGCTCATTCTAATTGTAAGCTACATTTTCAATGGCTAAAGTGAAGTCAGTCCCATGAAAGCAATAAAGTTGTATTTAATGGAAAAATATTATTAAATAATTCATTTTTTCAAATGCAAATTAATTACAGTTAAATAGGAAATTAAGTTATTTGCTTGTTCCAAACATATTATAAGTTTTCAATAGATATTTGTTGGTTACCATAATGAGTAGCACAAATCTAAAGGATTGGGTCATGTTGAAGGGTTTACACATAAGATAAATACATTAACATCTCCCAGTAGACTGAAAGAAAAACATTGAAGGAAAAATTCTAATTCAAATTCAAACCATAATCAAAATGAAGCACTTCTGTGGGAGAAAATATCTGTCAGGACAAAGATCCTTCTATATGTCCAAGCTGACATATAGAAATGAAGACTACACCAGCTTTTTACTTAGACTATATGAGAATATTAGTTCCTCCATTCATTGTCTGGAGTGTCAATATTGGTAATGAAAAAGGTTTGCTCTTGAAAATCTAATTAGACCTACATGTTCTACCTATGACACTGGAATAAAATCAAGGGAAATTTATCTCTAAATGATAATAAAAACATCAATATGTTTATCATTAAAATAAATGGAGAGAATAAGTTATAGTATCATTTATAATGCCCACTTAGGTTATTCATATAATAATTTACTTAATCTGATTTTCAAAGTTTGAGGATAGCCATGTATAGAGATCACTGATTCAGTGACTTTATAATATTGATTCTTCTACCACATGAAGAAATAAATATATAAGCTTGTGTTTAGTTAAAGGGTATAACGGTATTTCTTGCAGTCACCATACATTTAGAGTGCAGTTAATTCTTCCCTATGAAATTACAAATAAAAAAATCATGGTTGACCAGAGAAAAGATAAACATTATGCCTTAAATATTTACCCAGAGCACATCAACTTAAATGCTGTGGGAAATATATCCTCTATTGTTTTAACCCAGACATTTCTTTCCCCTCTATTTGCAAATTGTCAATAACTGCTATGCATCCACATTCTCAACTGAAGGCATTACTGCTAACCTCATTGAAAAAAATTGAAGTAATATAAAAAATTTCAATAGCCCTGACCACTATATCTACTCTCTGATGCATATTTGTACCCATTTACTCTATGTGAACATCCTGTGTTCCTAATGAAGGCTGACTTTTTCATTTTTACATTAGATTCCATCTTCCTTCATCTATTCTCCAGCAATTAATTCACTTTTTTATTATTAATATTTCTCTGACCGGTAATAAAGTTTCATTAACCTATATTTAATACCTTCTCCCATCTTAAAAGAAAAGGTCTGTCTTGACACAAACACCCCTATGGCTATTTCCCTATTTCACTGCTGCCCTTTACTGAAAACTTCAAAAAAAGTTATCCAGCCTCACTATCTGCAAGTCTTCTCCTATTCCTTCCTACTCTCTTGAACACACTTGAATGAATTTCACCCCATCACTTCCCCTGAAACTTGTCTTTTTTGTCAGTGACCTCTATATTGATCAATCTAATGATCAGTTCTCAGTTAATACCTTTCTGAGTTAGATTATTTCTCTTTTCTAAAACATTTCTTTTTTCAGGAAAATCACAATGTTCTTGTTTTCCTTCTATCTCAAATATTCTTCTCCTGATATCTTTACTTTTTCCCACACTCTGAACATTTGGCACACATTAGGACTGAATCAATGGAATTATAATTGAACATTAGAATTCAGTCTTTAGAACTATTTTACAATCAGTTGCATGATTTCTTCTAGTTTCAAGGCTTCGAATGTTGTTACTTTGTGGGCAACACGTGCCTTTACAGCTCCAGTCTGGAACTTTTTCCTATCTCTGGGCTCATACATCCAAACAACAAGTTGGCTTCTCTACTTGGATATCTTATAGGCATCTCAACTTAAAACCAGACTCCTTGTCTTTCTCCCTGGGATGTTTCCCATGTTATCAATCACTAATCATTCTTCTACTTGTTCAGGTAAATAACCTCAAGAGTAATCCTTCACTCCCATTTCTCTCCTGCCCTGTATCCAAGTTGTTTTGTAATTTTATATTTATCTGATTATTAAAGAGTTGACTATAATTCTAAATATATATTTACTTTATATTTTATCTATTAAGTGTTCACATCTTTTATCCATTTTCATTTTGGAGTGCTGCTCTTTCAGTTATTTTTAAAAACCTTTTAAAAAAATGTTTATGTATTTATTTTGAGACATAGAGAGTGCAAGCAGGAGAGGGGCATGTTTTTCATGCTGCCTGCACAGAGCCTGACGTGGAGCTCCATCTCACTAAGTGAGATCATGACCTGAGCCGAAATCAAGAGTCAGACGCTCAACCAACTGAGCCACACAGGTGCCCCATGTTTTAGTTATTCTTTATTGGTATGTACTACTAGTTCTTTTTGTCTAGAATAGAAATTGCCTTATTGCATTGTTCTAGAGTTTATAAATAGTATAGTGTCATTGTTTGAAAAGAGATGAAAAATACATAAATATAAAGCAAATTAATTATAATGTAAAATCCTACCACCTTGAGAAAAATACCATTAATATTTCAGCTATCATCTTTTTAAAAATACCTCTGATTAATAAAGATAATTTTAATAATAGGACCATAGCACATCTGAAATCCTTGCATTTTATTTTATTTATGTGTTCCCACTGGCCACATTTACCTAAAGCAGTTTCTTTCTTTTCTTACCTTCCCTTTTTCTGCTCCCTTCCTCACATCATCTCCTGAAAGACTCACCCTATCTCCTACTGCAGGTATACACTGTGAACAAGCCACTGAGTATTCTTACATAGCTCTCTAGGCCAATATAATCAAGCCTCATGAAGGCTATATAATCTTTTTCTCTCTCTCTCCCACTCTCCCCCAACACAGAGATTTTTAATAATGACTGATTCTTGTCAAATACATATATAAATAAGGTACAACCAGAGAAGTTCTCTGTCTCGTCTTCCCTTGACCCCACTTAGGCAACAATTTTTGTTCACTTTTTGCCTCATCCCAATCCTTTTTTTAACTATAAACAAATATATTAATATGTCATTACTTCCTTCCGTCTTTTCTTAGATGCATGGTAGTATATTATACTCATTTCCTCCAACTTGCATTTTTTTCGTCTAAAAAAGCTGTCCTGGATACCACTATGTAGTATGTAATATATAAAGTTCTACCTCCTTTCTTTTTAAAGGACCCTAAAACTTCATTGTGTGGATGTATTCTAATCATTCAACTACTTCTTTGCTGATGGACTTTTGGCAGTAATTGGAGTTGTTTATATGTCTTTTAATATTTTTATAGTGTATCATTCTGTTATATTCCTAGGAATGGTATCAATAGGTAAACTCATATATAATTTTTCTAGATATGGAATTTCACATTTCCACTGACATGAGAAAACTTTTTTTCAAATATTGTTGGCAAGTATTGTTTTGTAAAATACAGCAAATACCTCAATGTAGTATCACCTATTCTTATGAGTGCCACTGAACTCATTTTAATATGTTCAAGGGTCATTTGTATTTTTTCCTTATAAACTGTCTTTTGCTTATTTTTATATCAGGATGTTGTCCTTATTTTCTTGCCCTCTGCTTCTTCTTACATAGTTATAAATATCACTGGCTTCTTGCCACTCTCAGTGGCTGGACTCCATTCAGTTATACCTTATAGTTTTGGGGATTTTTCATCTAATTTATTTGCTTATAAACGTTTTATTTTTGTATAATTTGAAATTTATAGAAAGGTTGCCAAAATAGCACAATGAATTTTGTGCTTTACCTAGATCATCAGTTGGTATATTTTACCTCATTTATTTGCTCTATTTCTCTCCAATTATCTATATATAAACACAAATACAAACTACTTCAGTATATATTTCTTAAGAAGGAGGAGGACATTCTTCTGTGTAACTGTAATACAACTGTCAAAAATCAGAAAATGTAACATTGATATAATGCTATTATCTAATTCACAGTACATGTTTAAATTGTGTCAATTGCCCAAATATCTACTTCTTTTTTTCCACTTCAGAATCTAGTCCAGAATCATGCATGGCAGCTAGGTGTCATGTCGCTTTAGTCTCATTTAATCTTGTACAGCTTTTCAGTCTCTCTTTGTTTTCCTTGATCTTAACATTTTTTGAAGAGTATAGGCCAGTTATTTTGTACAGTCTCCCTCTATTTAATGTATCTGACATTTCCCTGTTAGATTCATCTTATGCATGTTTAGCAAGAATACCACAGAAAATATGCAGCCTCAGCATCAGGAGAAATATGAGGTTGGTTTGTCCTACTGTTGGAGTTGTTACCTTACATATTTACGAAGTGTCCACTAGGTTTCTTCACTGTAATATTACTTTCCCCCTATATAATTAATGTTATTTGGGGGAACATATATTATATAAATATCCTGTTACTCACCAAGCTTTCAACCACTAGTTTTAGTAACCTCTGACGATTTTCTAATTGAATTTTTTTCTTCTATATCTTATTAGTTGACATTCTGTTAAAGGAAGAACTTTCTTTTATAACCCTTTAATTTACTTGTTTATATTCTTATTTATATAAGCATGGACAAATGGATTCTTATTTTATAATCATTTGTATCATTCTTTCAATATATCCTCAAATAATCCCAGATTTTTCCAAAGGGAGACATTTAAGCTGGTTTCTTTGCCCTTTGATTATATCCCCATCATTCTTTTAACATTTTGTTATCCTTTAACAGAAAAAGATGTTGCAGATTCATCTTTTATCCTCCATGATCCACACCTGGAATCATTTCTTTTTCTCTGAAGTACCCTCTGGTAACCAAAGAGACCTACCTGCTTAGTCCAGGACTGCAGAGAAATTCCAGAGCACTTCAGTAAGGGCTGTGGATATTTTTCAAAGAAGTTCCACCTGAGCTTTAACCTTCCGAGGGCCCCTATTGGAGAATAAAAAGAAAAAGTGAAGATAGGTGTCTTGGGGAAGAAAATAGGTTTTCCTGCCCAAACTGGGAAATGGATCTGACTCTATTAGCTTTTTAGAAACTCCATAAAATTTGCTGAATTTTTATTGTCATAATTTCATAATTCTTATTTTTATTTTAATTATTTTTATATTTACATCTCTCATTTTGTGACTTGCTTTTACATATTAAAAGTATTATTCGTTTTCCCTACTTTTTCCTATATATTTATTATTCAATTTCTTGCTTTTTGATTTTGGCCATTTTTGTGAACTGGGGTATATTAAACCAACCCTCTTACCAAGAATAACTGTTAAATCTGTGTAAAACATTTTAAAAAAATCTATCAGAAGGCATTAGAAAAATTAAGAAACCAGCAAGAACCAGAGAATTAAATGTTCCAGAAAGGATGGACATGTAGATGAGTGAATCCAACATTCTACTCCTTGAGGCATTTTCCAACCTATAAAACATAGCTGAGAGATGGAGAAGTTGAGCAGAAAATAGTAGCTAAGAGGCTGAAAAGCTGAATAGAGCTTTTGGAAATCTTAAGAGACCACAAAAACAAAAATCAGAAATTAGAAATCACAAGGAGGAAGAACAATGATAAACAGCCCAGGATTCCACTGGTACCACTGAAAATTTGTAACTTGGAGACAGTAAGGGCAAACCAGAAATAAAACAGCCTTTACAAATATTGAAATTTTTGTTTGAATTAGGTCAATACCCTATTTTAAGAGTATCAACTCCTTTATTAACTTTTGACCAATAAAAAGGAAATCTTAGGTGGAGAATTATAACATCATCAGAACCTCAAATGATCTTTATAAGAATTCATGATCAGTGTTTTTTATTCTAGCAAACAACTTTGGCATACCAGACAACACCAAATGTCCAAAACAAAACAAAACAAAAATATAACATAAGAAAAAATTATTTGATCCAGAAATTGGATTTAATTATACACTAAATCTAAAATAAATAGTATATTGAAATAACACATTTGATAAAATAGCGAACAAGACAGAGAATTTCAGCTGAGAACTAGAATCTCTGAAATAGACTCAAATAGAAAATTTAGAAATAAAAAAACAAGGTAACTAAAATTAATACTCAATACATTGATTTGACAGAAGATGACCAAAAGTAAGGATTAGTGAAATGGATTGATAATAAGGATATAAATATCCATACTGGAATACAAAGAGAAAAAATTTGGATCATGTAGAAAAAAGTACAAGAGAAAGAGGAGAGAGAAGATGTGGTGTTACCAGAGCTTAGAACCCCAGGAGGTAGAATCAAAGTGAAGACTACCTGTAGGAAAGGGAGGTCCAAGTGGGATCGGGAGTCAGGGATGATCTCTACGCACTACAAAGATGTCATACTGAGCAGACCTATGGTGGCTTCTATTTATCTTCCATCATCCAATATTTCACATCTCCAACATGGTAGCAACTGTACTAGAGAAGATGGGAAATGGAACTCCCTATGTTATAGAGTACAGATGTGAGGGTAAATGAATATAAAAGCAAATCATCAGTTAACCTGCACAGATGTCAACTTTTCAAGTTTCCAAGGATGAAGCTGATTCCCCTGCTCCTATTTTCTTACTTATCTTTGACCACTTTAATAGAAAACCAAAGAAAAGAGTTTAATGCCTGTGACTAGGATGATGGTTCATCCAGATTTCCCAGATAGAAGCTAATTTGAAAAAAATACATACATTGAGATTAGTCCAAAAACTACCAGTGAAACAAACAATTCAAGAAAGATAATGAATTAAAGCACTCTTTGACTATCTCAGTACTAGGGAGTAACATTCTTCTTTAGCAAAAATATGCAATCTAGTTTCTGTTCCTAGATACAATATACACTCAGTCACATCTTTCCTCACCAAAGGAAGTTACATTTATCTTAGCCCTTGGTTTTTGCTTTGTGGAATAGGATGCCTGAGAACATGTGGCTTCTCAGCCAGGCCTGAGAACAGCCATAGGAAAATGGCTCATCGTATTCTAAAAGGATGTCTTCAAAACTTTATTTCATAAATTATATAACATCCTCTTTAGTACTGATTATTAAATTTTAGGTACAAAATTAAATATCATTCAGAAATATTTGGCTTGAAAACTTTGGAGAAAATATTTTAAGTGAAATTGCTTTTCAGGCAGTAAAGAAATGGAACAAGTTCGGGAATTAACAAAATATATTATTTTTATCTGGTAATAAGCTCTAAAATAACTGGTAATGAAAAATCATGTCTTCCTGATTTTTGTGTAACTGTGCCTAGTTGTTAGTAGGTAAAGAGTTTGACAATGTTATCTTTGAGCTAGGACCAGGATTATAATCTTACAATCTAACATTGAGTAAAGAGTAATTATGTTCTTAAATTTTCAAATTTATTCATGAGTCCTACCATGTACCCATCATGGTACTAAGCATGAGACTTATGAAGAAGAGTATGACAGTTTCATTCTCAAATTGAACACAATCTAGTGGAAGGGGTAGATTATTAATAGACATTTTATAAGAAATAATTAGTACATTTTAATGAAAGATGTGTAAAGAATATTATGAGATTTTTGGTTAAGAAATTCTTTGCATAATAATAGAATTATTATAGAATAGTTATTAAAGAATAGAATAATTTCATTGTATATTAAGTAGAAAGCAAAGGAATGAAAATTAGATTCATAGCTTATTTCTTTTAAAAAAATTTTAATTCCAGCATAGTTAATATACAGTGATATATTAATTTTAGGTTACAATATAGTGATTGAACAATTTTATACATTACTCAGTGTTCATCAAGATAACTATATTCCTAATCCCATTCACCTATTTCACCCATTCCCCCCACCCACTTTCCCTCTGGTAACCATCAGTTTGTTCTCTATTATTTCAGAGTCTATTTCTGAATTTTATTTTTTCTTTGTTTGTTTGTTTGGTTTCTTAAATTCCATGTATGACTGAAATCACATGGTTGTTGTCTTTCTCCGACTTATTTCACTTAGCATTATACTCTCTAGATCCATATGTATTGTTGCAAAAGGAAAGATTTCATTATATATATACACACACACACACACACACACACACACACACACACACATACACAAACTTATTTATCCATTCATCTATTGATGGACCCTGAGGCTGCTTCCATAATTTGGCTACTGTAAATAATGCTGCAATAAGCATAGGAATGCATATATCCTTTCAAATTAGTATTTTTGTATTCTTTGGGTAAATACTCAGTAGTGAAATTACTGCATCATATGGTAATTCTGTTTTTAACTTTTTGAAGAGCCTCCATACTGTTTTTACAGTGGCTGCAACAATTTGCATTCTCACTAGCAGTGCACAAGCGTTCCTTTTCTCCACATGCTCACCAACACTTCCTGTTTCTTGTGCTAAAAATCTTGTGTCACATCTTAGCTATTCTGACAGGTGTGAGATGATATCTCATTGTGGTTTTGATGTGCATTTCCCTGACGATGAGTGATGTTGAGCATCCTTCCATGTGTCTGTTGGCCATCTGTGTGTCTTCTCTGGAAAAATGTCTGTTCATGAACTTTGCCCATTTTTTAACTGGATTATTTGAGGTTTTGGTTGAATTGTATAAGCTCTTTATATATTTTGGATACTAACCCTTTTTTAGATCTGTCATTTGCGAATAGCTTCTATTGCTATTTTGTGATTTATTTTGTGATTGTTTCCTTTGATGTGCAGATTTTTTTTACTTTGATGTAGTCCAAATAATTTATTTTTACTTTTGTTTTGATTGCCTCAGGAGACCTATCCATAAAAATGTTGCTACATCAAATGTAATAGAAATTACTTCCTGTGTTCTCTTCTAGGATTATTATGGTTTCAGGTCTCACATTTAGGTCTTTAATTCATTTTGAGTTTATTTTTGTGTGTGGTGTATGAAAGTGGTCCAGTTTCATTGTTTTGCATATTTCTGTCCAGTTTTCCCAGCACCATTTGTTGAAGAGACTGTCTTTTTCCTATTGCATATTCTTATCTCCTTTGTCAAAGATTAATTGACCATATAATTGTGGGTTTATTTCTGTTCCATTCATCTATGTGTCTATTTTCGTGCCAGTACCACACTGTTTTGATTACTACAGCTTTGCACTATATCTTGAAATTTGGAATTGTGATACCTCCAGTTTTGTTCTTCATTTTCAAGATTCCTTTGTCTAGTTGGGGTCTTTCATGGTTCCATACAAAGTTTAGGATTATTTGTTATAGTTATGTAAAAAATTCTGCTGGTATTTTGGTAGGGATTGCATTAAATCTGTAGATTGCCTCGAGTAGTATGGAGATTTTTAACAATATTTGTTCTCCCAATCCTTGAGCATGGAATGTCTTTCCATTTCTTTGTGTTGTCTTCAGTTTCTTTCATCAATGTCTTATAGCTTCACCTCCTTGGTTAAGTTTATACCTAGGTATTCTATTATTTTTGGTGCAATTGTAAATGGAATTGTTTTCTTAATTTCTCTTTCTGCAACTTCATTATTAGTATATAGAAATTCAATGGATTTCTGTATATTGATTGTGTATCCCATGACCTTACTGAATTCATTTATCAATTCTAGTAGTTGTTCAATGAACTCTTTAGTCTTTTCTGTATATAGTACCATGACATCTGCAAATAGTGAAAGTTTTACTTCTTCCTTGCCAATTTGGATGACTTTTATTCCTTTGTTTTGTGTGGAGTCCCAGTACTTTGTGGAGTAAAAGTGGTAAGAATGGACATCCTTGTCTTCTTCTTGACATTAGGTGAAAGGTTCTCAGTTATTCACCATTCAGTAAAATGTTAGTTGTGGGTTTTTCATACAATGTCTTTGTTATGTTGAGGCTCCCTCTAATATATTATAATATATTATCTCTAATATATAATCTAATAATAATCTCTAATATTCCCTCTAATACACTTTGTTGAGGGCTTTTATCATAAATGGATGCTGTCCTTTGTCAAATGCTTTTTCTGCATCTGTTGAAATTATCATATGATTTTTTACTGATACTGTTGATGTGATATGTATCACACTGATCAAATTCCAAATACTGAACCAACCCTGCATCCAGGGAATAAATACTACTTGCTCATGGTGAATGATTTTTAATGTATTGTTGTATTCGAATGACAATATTTTGTGGAGGATTTTTAAATCTATGTTAATCAGAGATATTGGCTTGTAGTCTCTTTTTTGTAGTGTCTTTACCTGATTTTGGTATTAGGGTAATGCTAGTCTCATAGAATAAATTTGAAACTTTTCCTCCTCTTCTATTTTTTTTGGAATAGTTTAAGAATAGGTATTAACTCTTTAAATGTTTGGTAGAATTCACCTGTGAAGACATCTGGCCTTGCACTTTTGTTTTTGGGAGTTTTTTGATCACTGATTCAAATTCAATTTCATTGTTGATAATTGGTCTTTTTAAATTTTCTATTTCTTCCTGCTTCAGTTTTGGAGGTAATTTGTATCCGGAATTTAACCATTTCTTCTAGGTTGTCTAATTTGTTGGCATTTAGTTTTTCATAATATTCTCTGATAATTTTAATTTTGTGGTGTCAGTTTTATTTCTTCTCTTTAATTTCTGATTTTGTTTATTTGACTCCCTTCTTTTCTGTTGTTTTCGAAGAGTGGCTGAAGTTTTATCTATTTAGTTCATCTTTTCAAAGAATCAGCTCCTGGTTTCATTGATATGTTCTATTGTTTTTTTTTTCTATTTTGTTTATATCTGCTCTAATCTTTTTTATTTCCTTTCTTCTACTGATTTCAGGTTTTGTTTGTTCTTCTTTTTCTAGCTCTTTTAGATGTAAGTTTAGGGTGTTTATTTGAGATTTTTCTTCCTTCATAAGCCTATATTGCTATAAACTTCCTTCTTAGAGCAGCTTTTGTTACACGCCAAAGATTTTGGACCATTGGGTTTTCATTTTCATTTGTCTTTGTGTACTTTTTTATTACCCCTTTGATTTCTTGGCTGACCTATTCATGTTTAATAGCATGTTATTTAACCTCCATGTATTTGTGCTCTTTCCTGATTTTTTCTTGTGGTTGATTTCTAGTTTCACAGTGTTTTGGTCAGAAAAGGTACATGGTATGATGTCAGTATTTTTAAATTTGTTGAAACTTTATTTATGAACTAGTATTTTGTCTATTCTGGAGAATGTTCCATATGTACTTGAAAAGAATTTGTATTCTGCTGTTTTATGGTGGGATGTTCTGAATATATCTGGTAAACCCTTCTGGTCAATATGTCATTCAAAGCCACTGTTCCCTTGTTGATTTTGTTTGGATGATCTACCCATTGATATAGTGGGGTGTCAAAGTCCTCTACAATTATTGTATTACTATCTATTACTTTCTTTATGTCTGTTATTAACTTTTTTATATATTTGGTTGCTCCCATGTTGGATGCATATGTATTTACAATTATATCTTATTGGATTATTCCCTTTATCATTATATAATGTCCTTCTTTGTCTCTTGTTACTGTCTTTGTTTTAAAGTGTATTTTGTCCAATATAAGTATTGATACTATGGCTTTATTTTCACATCTATTTGCGTGATAAAGGGTTCTCCATCCCTTTGCTTCCAATCTGTGTGTCTTTAGGTCTGAAATGAGTGTCTTGCAGGCAACACATATATGAGTCTTACTTCTTCATCCATTCCATCACCCTACTTGATTGTAGTCCTTTGTTCCTTTCCTGTGCTCTTCTCTCATGATTAGTTGGCTTTCTTTAGTGGTATACTTGGATTTCTTTCTCTTTATTTTTTGCCTATCTATTATTATTTTTTTATTTTTGGTTACCATTAGGTTCATACATAACAACTTCTGCATATAGCAGTCTATATTAGGTTGATGGTATCTTAAGTTTAAACCCAATATTTCCTCCCCTCCCTGCTTCCCATGTTTTAGATACATGGTGTCATAACTTATATCCTTTTATTTTGTAAGTCTCTTGACTGATCTTTATAGATATACTTAATTTTACTTTTGTTAATCCTTTATTTTGTAAGTCTCTTGACTGATCTTTATAGATATGCTTAATTTTACTTTTTTCATCCTACTTTTTCTTACTCCTACTGATGATTTTTCCTTTCCACTCAAAGAGTCTCCTTCATCATTATGAATTCCTTTAACTTATGTTTGCCTGGAAAACTCTTTATCTCTCCTATTTTGAATGATAGCCTTGTTGGATAGAGCATTCTTGGCTGTAGATTTTTCCCATTCAGTACTTTGAATATATCATGCCACTCCCTTCTGGCTTGTAATATTACAAGCTGAGAAAAATGAGTGATAGCCTTATTGATTCTCCCTTGTATGTAACTATTTTTTTCTCTTGCTGCTTTTAAAATTCTGTATCAGTACTTTTTGTCATTTTAATTACTATGCATCTTCGTGCAGACCTTCTTGGGTTGATTTTGTTGGGGGGCTTCTCTGTGCCCCCTGGATCTGGATTTCTGTTTCCTTTCCCAGATTTGGGAGATTTTCAGCTATTATTTCTTCAAATAAATTTTCTGCTCCCTTTTCTTTCTCTTCTCCCTCTGAAATCCCTATAATGCAAATGATAGTATGCTTCATGGAATGTTGCAGAGTTCCCTAAGTATATTTTCATATTGTATTTTTTCTCTCACCTGCTCAGCTTTATTGATTTCCATTACTCTGTTCTCTAGGTTGTTCATCATTCTTCTACTTCATCTAGGCTACTATTTATTCCATCTTATGTATTTTTAATTTCATTTATTGAATTCTTCATCTCTGATTGGTTATTTTTTATGTTTTCTAACTTTGTAAAGGGCCTCACTTAGGTCCTTCACTCTTTCCTCAAGTCTAGTGAGTAGCATCATGATCATTACTTTAAATTCTCTATCAAGCATAAGCTTTCTATCATTTTCAGTGTACATCTTTTACCTCTTTTGTAAGTTTGATTCCTAAGTATCTTATGTTTTTTTGGTGCAGTTGTAAATGGGATCAATTCCTTTATCTCTCTTTCTGCTGCTTCATTATTGCTGTATAGAAACACAACTGATTTCTGTACATTGATTTTATATCCTGTGACTTTGCTGAATTTACATATCAGTTCTAGCAGGGTTTTTTTTTTTTTTTTTGGTGGAGTCTTTGGGTTTTCTATGTAGAGTATCATGTCATCTGCAAAGAATGAAAGTTTGACTTTTTCTTTGCCAATTTGGATGCCTTTTATTTTCTTTGTTGTCTGATTGCTCAAGCTTGGACTTCCAGTACTATGTTGAACAATGGTGGTGAGAGTGGATATCCTTGTTGTGTTCCTGATGTTAGGGGGAAAGTTCTCAGTTTTTCCCCATTGAGGATGATGTTAGTTGTAGGTCTTTCATATATGTCCTTTATGATGTTGGGATATGTTTCTTTTATCCTTACTTTATTCAGGGCTTTTATCAAGAAAGGATGCTATATTTTGCCAAATGCTTTTTTTGCATCTATTGAGAGAATCATATGGTTCTCATCCTTTCTTTTATTAATGTGGTATATCATGTTGATTGATTTATAAATATGGAAGAAGCTCTGTAGCCCAGGAATAAATCCCACTTGACCATGGTGCATAATTCTTTTAATGTACTGTTGAATTTGATTTGCTAGTATCTTGTTGAGAATTTTTGCATCCAGGGTGTTTGCATCAGGGCTATTGGCCTGTAATTCTTTTTGGTGAGGTCATTATCTGGTATTGGAATCAAGGTAATGCTGGCTTCATAGAATGAGTTTGGAAGCTTTCCTTCCATTTTTACTTTTTGGAACACTGTATGTTAACTAACTTAAATTTAAATAAATAAATTAAGTACTCAAGAAAGAAAAAGGAAGCATTAACAAACTCATTAAATGTAATCTCGAACTCTAAAAAATAAAAAAAATACAAGAGATAACATGCTGGTGAGGATGTGGAGGGAAGGAAACCCTTGTGCACTGTTGGTAGTAATGCAAACTGGCACAGCTACTATGGAAAACGGTACAGAGGTTCCTCAAGAAAGTAAAAATCGAACATATGAGACAGCAATCACACTTCTTAGTATATAATCCAAAGGAAAAAAAACATTATCTCAGAGAGATATCTATACTCCCATGCTCACTTAAGGATTATCAACAATATCCAGGGTGCAGAAACAACCTAAGTGTCTGTGGACAGATAAGCAGATTCAGAAAATATGATGTATACATACAACTGAAGAAGTTTCAATCTTAAAAAAGGAAATCCTCCTGATTGGGAAAACAAGAATTAACTTGGAGGGCATCATGCTAAGTGAAAAACAAACAAACAAACATCCAGGCAAAGACAAATATTGCATGGTATCACTTATATGCGAAATTAAAAAAAAAGTGGAAATCACAAGAAGAGAGTAGAAAAGTAGTTGCCATGGGCTGGGAGTGTGGGAAATAGGAAGAGGTTCTGAGAATATATGTATAATATCATGAGCATAGTTGATAACACTGTGTTATGTAGTTTAAATGTGCTGAGAGTAGAACTTAGATGTTTCTCTCTCTCTCTCTCTCTCTCTCTCTCTCTCTCTCACACACACACACACACACACACACACACACACACACACAACTAAATTTTAAAAAATACACTATTGGACCCAAAAAAGTTTTTTTTTTAATTCTCTATCAGGCATATTACTTATCTCCATTCAGCTTAGGTTACCTTGCTAGGTTTTGTCCTGTTCTTTTGTTTGGAACATATTCCTCTGTCTCCTCTGTCTAACCTTCTGTGTCTGTTTCTGTGTGTTAGTTATGTCAGCTACACCTTTCTCTTGAAAGTAGTAGCCTTAGGAAGAAGAGGTCCTCTAGTGCCCTGGAGGACGTGTTGCTTCAGTAGTGTCTCCTATATGTGTTGTGTGCATCCTGCTGTTGTGGCTGAGCCACATTTGCCTTCAGTCCAGTCATCTGCAATGGCTCTCTTTGCCTGTTGTGGGCATTGTTTGGTTCCTGGGCTGTTAGTGGCCTAGTCTGGAGCTGCTTTGAACTTGTGTTGAGTCAGACCAGGCATTTGCCAGAGATGCAGTAACACTAAACATCAGGGTGCTTTCCCTGTTTTGTCCTCGAGAAGCTTTCATTGGTCAGTAGAGTTCTGCAGTCAGATTATTTATCTGCCCCAACCCACTTCTAGGGCCACAGTATGACTGGTGTGCATAATTATCTTTCCCTCTGTCCAGGGCATGCATCACTTTGGGATGGTGCTGGCCCCTGTGGGCCCTGTGGGATCTCCCTGTGGGAGCTGCTCGTATGCTGCCAGGCTTGCGGTACCATTTTGGATGGGCTCCTGCCAAGAGTTTACTGAAGGCAGTAGATCTGCAGAAGCATGTGGGAGCAGTGTGGGGGCGGGGTGGGGTAAGTGAGACATTAGCAAAGTTTGTACTGGTATGTTGGAGGAAAAGACCTGGAGCTGAGGCCTGGCTGGAATGGGCATGTCCACAGGGGATATGTAGGTGGGGCACACGCTAGCAAGTTAGGCATTGAGTTTCAGCCCTGCATGGAGTGCTCAGGCTGAGGCACAGGGTAGGGGGAAATGGCTGTGGACAGCTCCTGTATTCCTGGAGAAGTCTCCCAATGATCCCTGATGCTCCAGCACAGGCTCCGAGATTAGTAAACAAATATCCCTCCTATATACCCTATAGGACATTCAAACTACAGCCTCTGTGCTGCATCTCCATGGAGATGTTTGTTATGCTGTCTCTTTAAGGGTGGGAACTCAGTTTCCTCTCATCTTCCTGCCTTCTTGGCTCTCCCAGAGCTGAGACTACTGATTTTTAAAGTTCTAGGTTTTTTTCAACGTTTTTTTTTTTTTTTTTTTTTTTTAAATTTATTTTTGGGACAGAGAGAGACAGAGCATGAACGGGGGAGGGGCAGAGAGAGAGGGAGACACAGAATCGGAAACAGGCTCCAGGCTCCGAGCCATCAGCCCAGAGCCTGACGCGGGGCTCGAACTCAGGGACCGCGAGATCGTGACCTGGCTGAAGTCCGACGCTTAACCGACTGCGCCACCCAGGCGCCCCTAAAGTTCTAGGTTTTAAGTCCTGCAGGTTTTAAGAACTGGTGAAATACAGCCCCTCTGGTTTTCAAAGTCAAATTATATGGGGATTTGTCTTTCCCATGTGGGCTCACCAGCGTGAGAGTCTGTTTCTCTTCCCTCTCTGCACCTGTGCTGTCCCTTCACAGGGACAGTCTCGAGGGGCTCTTTAGTTCCCATCCATGTCTCTGTCCTTCCACCCTCTTTGATGTGGCTTCTTCTCTTCACTTAGTTGTAGAGTTTGTTCTGCCAGTCTTGAGGTTGTCTTCTGTGGTTATAAGTAATATAGAAAAACATTCCCATATTTTCAAGTTATTTTCTTTGTTATCTTCCACAGTGATCATATATTAAATTTTTAAAAAATGTTTTAATGTTTATTTATTTTTGAGAGGTAGAGAGAGGAAGGGGCAGAGAGAGGGAGACACAGAATCCAAAGTCGGCTCCAGGCTACGAGCTGTCAGCACAGAGCCCAATGCGGGGCTCAAACCCACCAGCTATGAGATCATGACTTAAGCCGAAGTCATTGGCTCAACTGACTCAGCCACCCAGGTGCCCTTCAAATATTAAATTTTAATTAGAAAAAATAGCAGCTATTTAAAGATGAATTTATCGTTCACAAAAATGTCATTTCTTTTGTTCTAAGGCAGGAATTGGCAAAGAAGACAAGTAGGCCAAATCCTGACTGTAGCCTGCTTTTGTTTTATGGCCCTTTGTGGATAAATTTTTCCAAAACTTGCCCTAAAGAGTAAAACCAATGAATGTGTATTTCATCAAGACCCTTTACTTTTCTCTAGTTATGAGAAGAGCCAGGGGGAAACCATCAAGATACACTACAAATTATTTAGAGTTCAAAAATTGCCTCAAGGTCACTTATTCAGGCTAGAGCTAACCTTTTTGAACAGCACATTATGTCATGAAGTTTATGTAGATTGATTGGATTCAATTTTCAAAACAATATTATGCAGTATATTTTTTATTCTACTTTTATTGATAATCAAACCAAGGCATGGAGAGATCATACCCATAGCAAGACACAGAGCCAAAATATAAGTGCAGCCGAATGATTCCAGGACCCCAGTACAGCCTTCCCCCATGTAAGAGAATCTGAAATGGCACACATCTCTTAAATGGAATGGAAGTTGGCCTTGAAATCAGCCTTTACAAGGTGATTTTCTAGGAAGCCATCACCAAACTTCTATCTCTAATTGGAAATAAAATGCAGTTAAAATCACCTCTATAGATCAAAACTTCCATCTAAGGTTGGCTGCATTCTCTTGGTAGATGGACTTGGTAGTGTACTCTGAGTTGATGGAATATAAATAAAGATGAGATATTTTTTCACCCTGGAGATTTTCAATTTGAAGTAGTTCATAAATTACAAAGGCTCACAAATCAAAATTATTAGAACTATTCTCTCATTAATAATTCATGTCTGATTAATGATAATAGAGAAAAGAAATTAGCATGATATTTAGTGGCTACCGCATGCCTTTCCATGGAGATTTCATCACCTTTATTACAATCAAATGTAATAATAATGATGCTTTAAAATCCTTTGCTTACTATTTCTATACGCAACTTTTGAATTAAAAATATACTAGACTAATGCAAATCCACAGGGAGGTCTCACATTTCCTTGCAAAACCTTTTTTTCTAAGATCCCACCAAGATATGAGATGACTAGAATTATACCATAATATAGACAAATATTTTTTAATATGAAACCATAGTATGTTACCATGTTATGAACTCTCAGCTGACACAGCAGAAATAGAAAAGTTTTAATTTTTTTACATAATTTAAATTTTTCATATAATCCAATATTACTAAGTATAAAGTAAGCAACTAAGATGCTTCCATTTAGGTTACAGAACTTTCTTTTTATGAAGTGTGTATATGTTATGAGCCAAAGCATTTAAAATTTTTTTCCCCCACATTTTATCAGGCTATACTGGTATCATAGACAAACTATATCCTGGATATTCCTTAAGTATGGGTGAGAGATACAGTTTGGCATTAAAGTGTAAGTCATGAAAAAGAATTATCTGCTCCAAGGTTTAAGAAACATCTTTTTGAAACATTGTTAATATAATTTTTGCAACACATAACCATCTTCAAAAGTATCTAAGCTACAAAATTACCAAGACATATACTTCTCTTTCTTATAGTAATTTACATGGTGTTGTTATTGTCATACATTTTTAGCCATGTGAATGATGTAAAAGCCAATAAGACAATATGCCAAATTTCTGTGAATAGCAATAAATTGCATTAAGAAATGTTTTCTTCTAATCTGGTGTAAGAAAGTTGTATACCTTGGTTCTAGGGCTTTCTTTGAGGATTATGATATATATCCACGATAAGTTCTGTCCCTATATTCTAAAAATATTTAGGGGTAAAAAATTATCAAAAGATTTATGTTATTAAAAGAATAACTCTTTGGTTTCCAAGCCAGTTTTCATAGGTTATAAATGACCTCACAAAAATAACATATGTTTGCTTGCTTGCTTGCTTGTTTGCTTGCTTGCTTAGCTAAGACAAATGATAATTCTGACACCCACTAATGATATTTTCAGATGGTCAAAGATTTATTATTATGAATAGAGCAGAGGTTGAGATTTCAAATGAATTTTACTCAGTTCTTAAAATCTATTTTTTATCTTAATAATCATAATCCATCTTATGTTCTTATTAAATTTTTATATTACATTAGGATACAAGTACACACGTACACAATACACCTATCAGAGTGGCTATTATTTTCTATTATATGTTTACTTAAATATTTGACTTTTTAAAGTATGTACATTTGATACTTTGATAACATAAATTAAAGAAAAACTAGCAGTCTTAGATTCTGGTAATAAAGTCCAGATCACAGGAAAAATTAAGACTAAAAAAATGCCAGTTATTGTTTTGTTGAAAGTTTTATTTATTCCACAAGGGATAATTGCTTTGTTACCAGAGACTGCTACCTTCCTAAAAACCTTAGTTTTATAAAATAGAAATTTGTTTTTAATTCTTTAAATGTTCAAGGAGCATCATTTCATCCGTATTGCTGAAGCAATTTCCCATCTCCTCAACTATTTCAATAAATTCTTATTGAATGCCTCCCTTGTGCAAAGCAATTGGGAGAATACAAAGATGAATAGGACATAGCCTATTTCCTTAAAGTGCTTAGAGGATAGCAGGTAAGATGGGTTCACAATAACTAGGATAGAATGATATATGATATGTTGTACATCAAGGATAAGAAGAATGAGGTACCTACAGATGTCTTAATGAAAAAAAATGTGTGAGTTGAGTAGGAAAAAGGCAATGGGGAGGAGTGGAGGCTATAGATGGACTGGTGTATCCATGAACTACACAAAGCCTTTCAAAGACATTTTGATAAACATGGTACCAGCCAGACAAACATAACTAAAAATTATTATATTAAGCTACAAATCTACAATGTTTAAGGAAGAGTATGGGTGATTGTATTCTTACACTTACATACATATGTGTGTGTGAAATGTAATAAAAAAGCATTTTAAGACATAACTTGCACTTGAGTTAGTATTTATAGCACTTTGTAGAAGTGGCACATTATATATGGATCATTATTTTTATAATAAAACAGAAAGTGTAAATTTAACTCATGGATAACAAGATATTTTTCTCTTCCCAGAATATTTTTATGGAAATTATTTATAACATTACTAAGGTAAAAAAACAGACTTATTTATGGATTGATAAATATAGACTACAATAATCAGTAATGCTGATTTTACTTATAATGTTTAAATTAAACTCTTGGTATGTCCTTTACATGTTCCATCTAGCAATACAGAGTAATCCAAATCATTGGCAAGATTTATAATGTACCTGACATCTGCAGTCTCTGCTATTCAAAATATTTTAGGGATTTTACTGATGCTTACATGAAGTGCTATCCCACTTTTAAATATGTACAGTATTTGCCATCACAGTAACTGAAATACAACAAAATTGAAAATATTTTCTTCATATTAATAACATATAATACTAAAATTGGAATTTCTTGAATATATTATACAAAAGAACAGGTCAACAGTAACATATTTTAAAACTTTTTTAAATAGCTTGTTCAGACTCAAATACACCATAAAGTTCTCAAGAACAATAAAATAACAATCATAAAAACAAAATAATTCTTCTAAGAGAAATTGGTAATTGGGAATTTTTAAAGTCTGATACTCTAACATTGTTGTCTTCAGGAAAATGCAAAGGAGTATCCATTATATCAAAATACTATTAACTTTCTCTTTTTTTTAAGAACAACTCATTCATTGTCATTCATCCAATATCATTCAACAATTCACTCAATGTATTTCTGTCAGTTTATAAAATTATATATATACATATATATACATATAATATATAATACATATAATATATACATATTATATATGTACATATAATATATACATATATGTACATATAACATATACATATTATGATACATATAATATATAAATTACATATATACATATACATATATACATATATATATATGTATGTGTATATATATATGTATCTGTGTGTGTGTGTGTGTGTGTGTGTGTGTGTGTGTGTGTGTGTGTATTCTCTGCCCCCAATTCCTGGCACAGAAACTCCTAAAATCCTTGTAATTTCCTAAGTGAGAGGAGTACCAAGAACAACTTTTGTTCTAATATTTGGTCTTTGATCTGGGTTTCTGACAGAACTCCTAAATCTCTTAGAATTTCCTGGGTGATAGTAGTGTCTTTGTTCTAATGGAGTGACTCTTGGTGGGCTCCTGAATGTGGGTAGTCAACAGAAGGAGCAAGCTGTAATTAGAAGCTTGGGATTTTTAGCCTCAATCCCCATTCTCCAGAGAGGGAAGAGGGACTAGAAATGGAGTTAATGTTTCCTCATGCCTATGTAATGAACCTTCCATAAAAATTTCTAAAGTACAGGGTTCAGAGAGCTTCCAAGTGGGTGAACATATCCATGTACAGAGTAGTGTACCCCCACTTCTCAGGGAAAGAAAACTTCTGTGCTCATAACCCTCCCAGTTCCCACCCTATGTATCTCTTCATTTGGCTGTTCATCTCTATCCTTCATCATGCACTTCATTACATAAGAAACTTGTGAATGCAAGTGTTTCCCTGATTTCTGTAGGCTGTTCTAGCAAATAATGGAATCCAAGGGAAAGGAGGTCATGGGAACCCTGGGTCTGTTGGACAGAAGCTATGGGTAAACTAGGGACCTACTACTAGTACTTTCTATTGGCATTTGAAATGGGGGGGGGTTACTTTCATGAGACTAAACCCTTAACCTTTAGGATCTGAGCTTATCTCCAGGTAGATAATGTCAGAATTGAATTAAACTGTAGGACATCCAGCTTATGTCATAGAGAGTTGCATGGTGTTGAAGGGTTGTGAATGTGGTAGCAGTGTGAGAGTAAAGGAAAAACATGTAGGAGGAAGACTGAAATTTTCCTACCCACAAAGTATATATAATTGACATTTCCCCCATTAATGTTCCTAGAAGAGTAGATCAATTACTATGAATAAAGACACTGGGGCAGGGGCGGCAGGGGAGGGGGGATGTGTAACAGTAATTTTTAGTTGACCTTGACACCTGAGTTTGTAGAATTGGAAGTATGCACAAAAATGGTGAGGTAGAATTTCTCATAAAACACTGTTTTAATGTTCCCAAACCATCTTAGATGTCTTCCCATGCCAATGTAAACAATCATATGTACTACTCTTAAAGTATGGCTCTTGTCGTGGTGGATTATTCTATTGCCACCTTGGTGAGGCTGGCAACTACATTTTCCAGAATCCCCTTCTCTGTGTGGGTTTGGGTCTGAGTTGGCCAAAAGAGAAATCTGCATGAGCTATGGAGGCAAGAACCACCAGTCTCATACTTTCTGATTTATTTTTTGTCACTTCCTTTCCTTTCCTTTTATTTTATTTTATTTTTTGGAATAAGGGTTTTTTTTTCTTTTTACCCTTTTTCTCTTTTCTTCTGTTTTTTTTTTTCTTTCTTTCTTTTTCCTGGAATCAGTCTTATAGTTTTTGATTCTCTGTTTTGTTGTTCCCTTTCCTTTTCTCTTTCTATGGGATCAGGTTCCCTACCCTGCCATTTTTTTTCCAGGGTTACTTCAACAAGCAACTCAAAACACACCTAGTTAAAGGTGTAAACACTCCACCACTGCAAGCATGGAGGAGCTCTGCAGAGGAATGACCAGTGGGAAAAGGAGCCAGAACCAACAGCAAAGTACACAAAGCATACGCCAGAAACACTTCCTGGAGTGCCAGGGCCTGGACAGTGTATGACCTTTTTTAATATTGTAGTATTCTCAGGTGCAGGAAGCATAACAAGCTTTTAAAGCACACAAAAGACAGAAACTTAGACAAAAGGACAAGACAGAGGAATTCTCCCCAAAAGGAAGGTCAAGAAGAAATCACAGGAAGGGACTTGCTCAAAACAGATGTAAACAATATATCTGAACAAGAATTTAGAACAGTCATAAGACTACTGGCTGGGCTTGAAAAAAGCATAGAAGACACCAGAGAAACCCTTGCTGCAGAGATCAAAAACCTAAGAACTAGTCAGGATGAATTTAAACAACGCTATAAATGGGATGCAAAATAAACTAGAACAGTGACAACAAAGACTGAAGAATCAGAGGAGAGAATAAGTGAAATAGAAAATAAAATTATGGAAAATAATGAAGCTGAAAAAAAAGAGAAAGGAAGTTACTATATGAGGGGAGACTTAGAGAACTAAGTGATTCCATGAAATGAAACATTATCTATATCATAAGAGCCCCAGAAAAAGAAGAGTGAGAAAAAGGGACAGAAAGTTTATTGAACAAATTATAGCTGAGAACTTCCCTAATCTGGGGAAGGAAACAGGCATCAAGTCCAAGAGACACAGAGAACTGCCTTCAAAATCAACAAAAACAGTTCAACACCATGACATATCATAGTGGAACTTGCAAAATACAAGGACAAAGAGAGAATTCTGAAACCAGCTAGAAACAAAAGGTCCTTAACCTACAAGGATAGGCACATAAGATTAGTAGCAGATCTGTCCACTGAAACTTGGCAAGGCATAAGTGAATGGCAGTAAATATTCAATGTGCTGAACAAGAAAAGTATGCAGCCAAAAAACCTTTATGCATCAAGGCTGTCATTCAGAAAAGAAGGAGAGATAAAGACTTTCCCAGAAAAACAAAAACTAGAGTCTGTGACCACTATGCATAGCCCTGCAAGAAATTTTAAGGGGGACTCTCTGAGTAGAGGGAAAAAAAAGCAGCAAAAACTTTGTACAAAGGACCAGGGAACACCACTAGAAACATCACATTTACAGTTAACACAATGGAATTAAATTCATATTGTCAATAATCACTCTGAATGTAAATGGACTAAATGCTCCAAGTCAAATGACATAGGGTACCAGAATAGATTTTAAAAAGCAAGCTCCATCTACATCCTGCCTACAAGAGACTCATTTTAGACCTAAGGACACCTGCAGATTGAAAGTGAGGGGTTGAAGTACTATCTATCATACTAACAGAGGTGAAAAGAAAACTGGATTTACCATACTTATATCAAACAAACTAGATTTTATTTTTTTTTTTAATTTTTTTTTCAACGTTTTTTTTAATTTATTTTTGGGACAGAGAGAGACAGAGCATGAACAGGGGAGGGGCAGAGAGAGAGGGAGACACAGAATCGGAAACAGGCTCCAGGCTCCGAGCCATCAGCCCAGAGCCTGACGCGGGGCTCGAACTCACGGACCGCGAGATCGTGACCTGGCTGAAGTCGGACGCTCAACCGACTGCGCCACCCAGGCGCCCCCAAACTAGATTTTATAACAAAGACTGTAACCAGAGATGAATAAGGGTATTATATTATAATTAACAGGTCTTTCCAAAAAAGATCTAACAATTATAAATATTTATGCCCCCAACTTGGAATACCCAAATATGTAAATCAATTAATCATAAAGAAACTCAGTGACAATAATACCATAATAGTAGGAGACTTTAATAACCCACTTACGACAATAGATATATCATCTAAGCAGAAAATCAACAAGGAAACAATGGCTTTGAATGATTCAGATGCACTTAACAGATATAGTCGGAACATTTCTTCCTAAAGCAGTGGAATACACATTCTACTCAAGGGCACATGCAACATTCTCCAGAACAGATCACATGCTGGGTCACAAATGAGCTCTCAATAGGTACAAAAATATTGAGATCATCACATGCATATTTTCAAATTACAACACTATGAAACTTGAAATCAACCACAAGAAAAAATTTGGAAAGCCCTCAAATACAAGGAGGTTAGAGAACATCCTACTAAAGAATGAATGGGTCAACTAGGAAATTAAAGAAAAAAATACACGGAAACAAGTAGAAATAAAAACATGATAGTCCAAACCTTTTGGGATGTAGCAAAGGCAGTCCTAAGAGGAAAGTACATTGCAATTCAGGCCTATCTCAAGAAGCAAGAAAGGTCCCAAATACACAACATAACCTTACACCTAAAGAAGCTAGAAAAAGAACAGCAAATAAAGCCCAAAGCCAGCAGAATAAGGGAAATAATAAAGATTAGAGCAGAAATAAATGGTATAGAAACAAACAACAACAACAAAACAGTTGGAGAGATCAATTAAACCAAAAGTTAGTTATTTGAAAGAATAAACAAAATTGATAAACCCTTAACCAGATTTATCAAAAAGAAAAGATAAATGACCCAAACAGATAAAATTGAGAATGAAAGAGGAGAGATCACAAACAACACCACAGAAATACAAATAATTATAAGAGAATACTATGAAAAATTACATGTCAACAAACTGGACAATCTGGAAGAAATGGACAAATTTCTAGACACTCACACACTACCAAAACTCAAACAGGAAGACGGAGGAAATAGACAATTTTAGCAGGCCCATAACCAGCAAAGAAATTGAATCAGTTATCAAAAATAGAAGTCCTAGACCAGATGACTTCCCAGGGGAATTCTATCAGACATTTAAAGAAAAGTTAATACCTATTTTCCTCAAACTGTTCCAAACAATGGAAATGGAATGAACACTTCAAAATTAATTCTATGAAGCCAGCATTACTTTGATTCCAAAACCAGACAAAAGACTCCACCAAAAAGGAGAATTACAGGCCAACAGCCCTGATGAGCCTGGATGCAAAAATTCTCAACAAGATACTAGCAAATCAAATTCAATAGTACATTAAAGAATTATTCACCATTATCAAGTGGGTTTAATTCCTGGGCCACAGGGCTGGTTCAATATTCACAAATCAATCAGTGTGATACACCACATTAATAAAAGAAAGGATAAGAACCATATGATCCTCTCAATAGATGCAGAAAAAGCATTTGACAAAATACCGCATTGCTTCCTAATAAAAACCCTCAAGAAAGTCAGGATAGAAGGAAATACCTCAACATCATAAAAGCCACATATGAAAGGCTCACAGCTAGTATCATCCTCAATGGGGAAAAACTGAGAGTTTTCCCGTTAAGGTCAGGAACATGACAGGGATGTCCACTCTCACCACTGTTTTTCAACATAGTACTAGAAGTCCTAGCCTCAGCAAGCAGACAACAAAAAGAAATAAAAGGCATCCACATTGGCAAAGAAGTCAAACTTTCACTCTTTGCAGATGACATGATACTCTACATGGAAAACTGAAAGACTCCACCAAAAAACTGCCAAAATTGATACATAAGTTCAACAAAGTCCCAATTTTTGTTTTGTTTCTATATAGTAATAATGAAGTTGCAGAAAGAGAAATCAAGGTATTGGTCCCCTTTACAATTGAACCAAAAATCTTAAGATACCTAACCAAAGAGGTAAAAAAGCTGCACGCTGAAACTATTGAAAAGTTATGAAAGAAAATGAAGAATAAATAAATAAATGGTAAAACATTCTAAGCTCATGGATTGGAAGAACAAATATTGTTAAAATGTCTACATTACCCAAAACAATCTACACATTTAATTCAGTCACTATCAAAATAATACCAACATTCTTCACAGAGTTAGAACAAACAATCTGAAATTTGTATGGGACCAGAAAAGACCCCAAATAGCCAAAGTAATGTTGAAAAAGAAAAGCAAAGCTGGAGGCATCACATTTCTGGAAAAGCTGTATTACAAATCTATCATCATCAAGACAGTATGGTACTGGCACAAAAACAGACACATAGATAAATGGAACAGAATACTGAACCCAGAAGTGGACCCACAAATGTATGGCCAACTAATATTTGACAAAGCAGGAAAGAATATCAATAGATAAAAGACTGTCTCTTTAGCAAATGGTTCTGGGGAAACTGGACAGTGACATTCAAAAGAATAAAACTGAACCACTTTATTATAACATACACAAAAATAAATTCAAAATGGATGAAAGACCTAAATGTGAGACAGGAAACAATTAAAATTCTAGAGGTGAAAACAAACAACAACCCCTTCGACCTCGGCCGCAGCAACTTCTTACTAGATGTGTCTCAGGGGGCAAGGGAAACAAAAGCAAAAATGAACTATTGGGACCTCATCAAGACAAAAAGCTTCTGCAAAGGTAAGGAAAAATCAACAAAACTTACAGACAACCAACAGCATGGGGGAAGATATTTGCAAATGACATGTCATATAAAGGGTTAGTATCCAAAATCTATGAAGAATTTATCAAAGTCAATACCCCTAAAATAAATAATCCAGTGAAGAAATGGGCAGAAGACATGAACAGACACTTTTCCAAAAAGACATCCAGATGGCTAAAAGACACAGGAAAAGATGCTCAGCATCACTCATCATCTGGAAAATACAAATCAAAACCACAATGAGATACCACCTCACACTAATCAGAATGACTAAAATCAAGAACTCAGGAAACAACAGATGTTGGAGAGGATGCAGAGAAAGGGGAACCCTTTTGCACTGTTGGTGCAGCCACTCTGGAAAACAGTATGGAGGCTCCTTAATAAGTTAAAAATATAACTACCCTATGATCCAGCAATTGCACTACTAGGTATTTATCTAAAGGATACAGGAGTGCTGATTCAAAGGGGCACATGCACCCCAATGTTTACAGCAGTGCTATTAACAATAGCCAAATATGGGAAGTGTCCAAATGCCCATCAACTGATGAATGGATAAAGAATAAATGGTATATATATACAATGGAATACTCAGCAATCAAAAAGAATGAAATCTTGGATGGAACTAGAACGTATTTTGCTATGTGAAATAAGTCAAGCAGGGAAAGACAAAATCCTATGATTTCACTCATATGTGGAATTTTAGAAACACAACAGATGAACATAGGGGAAGGAAAAGAGAAGATAAAAAAAGAGGGAGGCAAACCCAAAGAGACTCTTAAATACAGAGAATAGATTAGGGGCTGCTAGAGGGGAAGTGGGGGGGAGCTAAATGGGTGATAGGCATTAAGGAAGGGACTTGGGATAATCACTGGAAATGTAAGTGATGAATCACTGGATTCTACTCCTGAAAGCAATATTGCACTATATGTTAACTAACTTGAATTTAAATAAGTAAATTAAAAAAAAAATTATACTATACTTATCTACTCAATAAAGTCTTTTTCCACCACCCAAAAAAGGATAAGATTGCATTTTAATAGAACTAAGCTGCATACAAGATACATACTTTTATTTCTATATTATAGTCACTAAAAATTACCAATAACATTAACATTTTTTATCCTTAACTTTACATAGAGAACTGTTCACTCTCTGTTCACTCACGGGGAAGGTTATGATCAATAAAATTCATCCCTTCCTCTTAGGAATCTCATATTCTATAAAGGGGAGTAATGCAATTAATACATACATATCTTAGAAACTACTCTGTATGATACTATAATGTTAGATACATGTCATCATATATTTGTCAAAGCCATTAGAATGTACCACGTCAAGAGTGAACCCTAATGTAAACTATGGACTTTGGATGATAAGGTGTCAATGAGGGTTATAGATTGTAACAAATGTCCAACTCTGGTGTGGAATGTTGATAGCAGAAGAGGCTATGCATGTATAACATACATACTCTACATGCATATGGGCATGGATAGGGCCAGAGATTATATGAGAACTCTCTGTACTTTCTGCTCATTTTTTTCTGTGAACCTAAAACTGCTCTAAAAAAAGTCTATTAAAAGTACATATAATACAATGTTATATAAATGCCCCCAGCAAAATTCTGTGAGGGGTTGGTCACTTTATGGGAGGAGGAGTTGAAAAGAGTTTGTGATGGATGGGTAGGACTGACAGGTATTCCAGTTAGGGGAAACAGGATGAGCAAACCTTGGCAGAGAGAAATTTAAAGGACATTTGGGTAGGAACAAGGGTTCTTGTGCCTCTTACCCTCAATCCTTCTGAGGTAATGGCCTGTGGAATATACAGACAAGGATTTACACCCAAATGAGAACTAAAGCACATTTTATTAATCTGAGCACGCATCTTAACAACTCAGAAAATGCAGGCCTCCAGTAAAGTGTGTTGGAAAAAAATGAGTGGGTCTTGTTTTTACACCTACTCTGTCCCCAGTTGAATTATCAACCTATTTGGAGGCAGAAAATATGAAACAAGGGGCTCGTACAAATAACTGTTCATCTCCAAGTACGTGATCTTGCCCTCCAGTGGCAGAGAAACCACTGAGCACAAGGCTCTTTCACTGTCCCTTCAACACAGTCAGGTGAATTCACTTGTAGGGAACCTCTGCGCTCCTCGTGGATTCAGGCAGAAGCAAGAAGTCAAATGAAGACTAGATCTTCCCAAGATCATACTCCCTTCCACCTTGACTCTAATGACTCAATATTTAATTTCATGGTAATCTTGCAGAATATAATAATTTGTTTTTTGTGCTTACACATCTATTCCCAATATTGATATATGCTTACCTAAACTTATTTATGTTCATTTTTAGACTTAACCTTAATAGAAATTTCCATTTATACACTAAGATAAACATCCAGTTTATCCTTTTGCCTTATAATCATTGCATTACTGAATTATTTTTCTTAATATGGGAAAACAATATTAGCAAAACCAAAAATGGCTGTTTTTTTTTTAAGTCTGGTTATTCTGGATTCTAGACATGAAAGAATCTTACACAAAAATAATGCACCTTGATAAAGATACTTTTTAGGGTTAGAGCAAAATGAAAATAATTGTAAGGTTGAAAGTTAAGGCATAGAGAAGCAGCAAGTTGGGACAGAGAAATAGAGATAAGCATGGATTTTTGTTTCAAAGAAAAAGTCTGTAAGAGGGCACAGAGAATTGAATTAGAACAAGGACAGTTCTGAAACAAGGTTTTAGTGTGGAAGAAATGTTATTGCCTGGATTTGGAAGAGCTGAAAAGATCTGGGTAACTGAGAACATTCAAGAGCTATTTTAATAACATCACCCACATGCACACTAATAAAAATGCCATTGAGAATTTGTTTTCCTACATGGATTTGTGAGCCAAAAATTAGTAGGATATAAGTTTCAACATACCCCAAGCTCCTTTGCCCTATTCCCCCAAATTCATCCAATCAAGCACCCAGGCTCCTAAGCAGCCTGCAAAATTTAGGATAATGATTCTTTTTTTTCCTTCCTGTACAGACACTATGAATATTCTAAACAAATTCGATTGTTAAGCAAGTGAATGTGTTCATTTTAAAAATAAGTATTTTTAATACATACAGATGAACAATTTAACTTGTAAAATATTACAGCAAAAGGCTGTTTAAAAATTTGCAAGCACATAAAGATTAAACAAGCTGGCACTAGTTCAAGTATTTACCAAAACACAATGCAGATACAGAAATCAATGAAGGTCCATTAACTAAATCCTGTAAAACTACAATTCTGTGGTCAAGTAGTCTGGATAGCCTCATGTGTCCTCTGGAGCTACAGTGTATGGAATGGAGGAATGATACAGAAGACATATGGAGAGAGGGTAGATGCCCAGTGTGTGGAAGTCAGGAGAAATCATAACCAGGAAAGATTCTAGGGGGAACATCCCAAGCAGAGAAACCCTCATTCTTAACACTTACCTCCAGTATCTTAAAAAGACCAACTAAAGAATAAGCCTGATTAGTGAGACAGACAAACATTACCCAGAGGTATCTGGCTTGCTGCACTTTCTATAACTGAGCTAGATAGGTTGATGAGTACTTTCACACACACACATGCACACACACACACACACACACACACACACACCATCTTTATGACACTTATCCCCTCTCATCCCCCATACAATATATTTTCCCTTTTACACATGGAATCTAAAATGGAGGAGGCAAGAAAACAAATGCGGGGTTGTATAATACTAAAACTAAGACCAGGTAGAATGGTTCATTCAGCGTGGGTATGGGGGGAAAAAAGGTGAGTTTTGAAAAGTGTTTTACAATAATTGAGCTAGATGTGAAATCTGCTAGGGTGCAGAAAGGGTTTTGATGCAGTAAAACAATACACCCATGAATGTTACCTTTAGGAGTTATTGCCCTGCATTTGCCTCATCTGAGAACTACTAGAGACCTGGCATACCTTCGCCTTCCATCTGGGATTCCCTTCTCCTCCTATTCATCCTTCCTCATACTCTTTCTATTTAGTTTCTTCTAATCTGGAAAGGCCTTTACATTTCCTTTGCATCACTCTGTGTATTTGACCATCTCTACTTTGAGGACATGAATTTGAATTAATATAGAGGTCAGGAAGTTCAGCAATTCATTCTATTCTCCATCAATATTAATGGCATCTTTATTTTTCCCCCAGTTGCTCCACAGTGTAAAAGTAACATGGTATGGATTTAAAAAAACACTAGGCATAAACATAATGTTTTACATCCTGCAATTTTTAAAATAATTTTTAATGGCTGTCAGGTTTTCCATTATATTCATGTATTGTAACTCAGATCATAATGCCCCAAAATCTTATTGCTATAATATTATAAAAACATCTCTAGGTTTGGATTGTAATAATTATTGATTTACATCTCTCACACTAGAAAATAATCATAAATAATTATCCCATTTTTTTTTTCAGAAAAAAGATCTTTCCCATCCAGGGATAGCTATAATATTATTCAAGCTTGCACAATGTTAGAAGGCATGTTGGGGAGTGAGGGTGAGGTCATGAGGTATACCAACTGAGTCTTTAAACCAGCAATTTCCAAATGGCTCCCAAGTCTCCCCAAGTGTTATAAGAACATAGCAGTGTGATGGCTGGAAAATATTTTTAGTATTTCAAAAAACTTAAGCAGAATATACACATGCCTACATAAAGGCAATATGATCTAAGTAAAGTATTAATTATTTTTGGCTTTGCTGATGCTACTTAACTCATGTTGTTTAGAATTTATTAGCACTTTTATATGAGTAGTAAAATATTTTTATAAGAATTGCTTAATTAGTTTGAGGTAGACAAACATCAAGTATCATAAGTCCATGCTGACACAGTAGCAAAAAGTTTCTTGATAATGAAAAGAAATTATTAGGAGTTACTAATTTAGGAAGATTTCTAAAACAAATATTCAGGTTTTAGCTCAGCCTTTAAATATGTTCCTTTGTGAAAACCTGGTTTAGATATTCTCTTGGGCCTCTTGCAGCAAAACTTAGAATGCATTTAGCCACCTGGTATAGCAGAGATACCATGAGGAATGGTACTCAAGAAAAAGGATGTGGAAAAGAAAAGCACAAAAAGTTGCTTGGAATAAAAAAAAATATTAGTCAAGTCCTGGTGGACTTGTTCATATTGTCATTGAAACTCAAATGATTTCAGGGCAAAGATTGTTACATCCTTGAAAGAGAAGTAATCAACCAAATAACAGTAAAGTGTAAATGCTATTGTGGAAAGAGCACTTGGTCAGGTTAAATTCTAGGTTCTGAAATTAGGGTAACTGGGATTTTAACTTCAGATCCATCACTTACCAGTAATATGGTTTGGGGAAATTTATGGATTCATTTTGTTCTAAATAACCCCATTTAAAAATGTAGATAATATATCTGATTTATAGGGTTCTGCTAATTTTAAATGTGTGCTTGCATATGTTAACTATCAAAAAGTTATTATCATTTGCTGGATGACCTTGGGAAAGTCACTTAATGTTCCTCATTTTCTAAATGTAAAATGAGAGACTTTGTCTAGATGATCTATCTGTAACTTCTGAGACACAATTACTGCATTATTTTAGAATGCTTATGGTTTAAAAATATTTAATAAATGAGAACATACTAAAATTGAAGTCCAACATGGATTAAGCTTGCAAGACTAAGAACTCTCATTATCTCAGTGCCCTGAGATTTATTTCCTTTTTCCTCGCTAGTGTTGTGTTTTGGGCTTTGAATCCCACGATTACAAATTTTTTTATAGATGGGTCATTTGTATCATTTTTCTGATTTCAAAATATCAGTCTTAGATAGTCAATCTTCCCCCCTCCTTAACCACCCAAAGTGGCTACATGTTTATGTATACAAGTATATAAAATGTACCAGTTCTTTTTTTTAAATTGAAACCTTGAAACCTTGGATACAACAGCTGTCAAACAGAGATTAGTAATTGCTAGGTCAAGCTCATCTAGTTCCTAGAGACTGTGATAAACAACTCAGTTAGTTAATGTTAGCACAGTGAGAAAGGGGACTGATCCCTCTGCTTTACATGAAATAAAAAAAAGTCAATAGTGAGTCAGTAGTGTTATCTCTCTTTAAAATGACCAGCATATATTTTCCTGTTTAGTTCTATGACCTAAAAGTGTTTTCAGCCAGGTGAGACTCTAACAAGTCATGGACCATACACAGGGTAGTCATCAACCCTTCTTTTGCTGTCTGAATGTTAGATTCTCAAACCTCTCCAGCAGAATGAAAGGTGAAATAAATTGCTAGGTTTAAATTTAATACCTAGCTCCCATGTTGAATAATTTGGCTGTGTTGGAAACCTTGATAGAGTAGCAATGAGTGGCCCAATCTATAATGTGTAATGTATCAACTAAAATTTTATACTGGATTCTTCCAGCACACTTGGCTCCTATGTGGCTGTGAAAGATGAAAGACATTTGGCACGAAAACCTGAATACTAAAGTCTCAGCAGACTTCTTCCCCAAATATACACAACACACACACACACACACACACACACACACACACACACACACACAGAGAATAATAGAACAACATGATTTTGTTGAGAAAACATGAGCAAACTTAAATGAATAAAATAATTGACAGAAATGTAGACAAGGAGAACTTGTACATAGGCTTTCAACATAAAAGAGAGAAGAAGCAATACATAAATAAATAGCATTTTGAAATCTCCTGCATTTATACTCTGAAGCCAGTCTCATCTTGACATTCCTCTGCTTAAAACTCTTTAGTGGCTCTCCAGCACCATCAGAATGTTTAATTCCTACAACAAGCCATGATTTCCCATCTTGTATGTGTGTAAGTGTATGGGGCACTTATAATGTACTAAATCATGAGCTAAGAGCTAGGACTGTAATGGTGAACAGATACACAATCTGTTTTCCTATATTTTAATCTACTCTACTGGGAATAATAGATATTCATCAAATAATGACCCAAAAATGTGAAAGTGGATAGTAGTCAGTTCTTTGAGAGATACGTTGTGCATTTAATGTGGGGCATTCAACACAGTCTAGAGTTTTAAGGCAGAAGAAAAAGCAAATACAAAAGCCCTATAGCAGGAAGGAACATAATACATTTGAAGAATTGCAAAATGGATATTGGAATAAAGAGAGGAGGAAGGTATAGAAGAGACAGTGGTAGGAGACAGAGAAGTATATAGGGGCTAGATCTAGAGAAACCTCTGAATTATGTTTCGGTATTTATCCTGAGTATTAGGAAATCATTAATTTGTTTAATCAAGGGATTCTTTTATGAATTTGATATCTTAAAACAAGAGTTGGCAAATATGTTCCTCTGGTCCAATCTAACTTACTGCCTGTTCTGTAAACAAAGTTTTATTGGTCACAGCCATATCCATTTTTTAATACATTCTCAATGGATGTGTTTGAGCTATAATTAGAGTTGTCTAGTTGCAACAGAGAATACACGTCCGACAAGCTAAAAATATTTGCCATCTGCCCCTTTACTGAAAAATTTTGCTAACCTTTGCTCTAAATTATTACTATGGCTTCTGTGTAGAGAATAAACTTGAGGAGGCAAGAGTGGATATACAAGGATCAGTTTAAAGAATTTTGGCTTTAGTAGTACAGGCCAGAAATGGTGGCATGAATTAAGTGGTACTGATGTTAGAGATACAGAACTACTGATGGATTTGAGAAAGATTTAAGAAATAAATTGAGTAGAAATCAATGATTTATTGGATATGGTGCATGAATCAGAGAAAAGTTTTAAGGATAAATTTTATGTTTATGACTTGTACTGCTAGATAAATAGTAGTGTCATTTACTGGAAATGTACCAGATTTATGATGAACATTGTAAGTTTAATTTTGGACATGTTAGGTTTGAGCTATCTTTTAAACAACCAAGAAAAGATGGAATGTTTTCAGTTGTGTTTGGAGCTCAGATAAGAAATCTGAGGTAGGGATAGAAAGCTGTGATCATATGTGATTAGGATTCATGGGTGTAGATGGGATTGTCTAGAAAGATATCTTTACCTAGATAAATATAGTATAAGCCTTGAGAGCTCCAATGTTTCAAAGCTAGGTACAGTGACATGACCTGCAAAGGGAAATAAGGGAACATGTTCAAAGATAGAAAGAAAAGGTTATTATCAGGGAAGTCTAGGAAGAAGAAAGTTTCAAGAAGGGCAGGATGGTCAATAGTAGATGAGAACTGACAAAACAGTGCCTTGGATATATGACAATAGAAATCATTGGTAGCCTAAGGAACATCTGCTAAAAACAGTGATGGCTGTTGGAGCCAGATGTAGATAATATCAAAAGTTGGAATTGAAAATATACAGGCAATTCTGAAACAGTTTGTGAACAGGGAAAGAATGTTACTTGATATATCCCTCCACGAAGGCTAAGTGGTAAGATTAGACATCCCTTCTGCAAAGATTTCTCTGATACTCCACCTACTCCTCAAGACTGTATTAAAGCCTTCTTACATAAATTCTCATATTATTAATTCTAACTGTGGCACATATTACACTGTTTTGCCACTGGCAGTCTCCTCTTATTAAATTGTAATCCATTTGAATGGCAGAGTTGAGTTTTATTTTACAATTGTACCCTCGGCACTTAGCTCTCAATAAGTAGCTTGCTTTTTTTTTTTTTTTTTTTTTTTTTTTTTTTTTAATTAATTTATTTATTTTTTAATATATGAAATTTACTGTCAAATTGGTTTCCATACAACACCCAGTGCTCATCCCAAAAGGTGCCCTCCTCAATACCCATCACCCACCCTGCCCTCCCTCCCACCCCCCATCAACCCTCAGTTTGCTCTCAGTTTTTAACAGTCTCTTATGCTTTGGCTCGTAGCTTGCTTTTAAGAACAGAAAAACAAATAATGTAACAGACTTCCCAGAACTATATATAGGATAAATATATATGTTTTTGTGTATGTATGCATAGGTGTGTATACACAAAACACACATACATTGTATTTTGAATTAAAAAAATACACTGCTAAATCATAGGGATTATTATTAGTGTAAAATTTTTTTGTCTTAACAAAAACTTTATTAAAGAAATTCTTTTTTTTTTGCTGCTATGGTATCAATTTAAAAACTTAAAATTAACTGAAATTTAAATATTTAAAATTTAAAATACACAAAACATGATAATGGATGGTGATTATGTTTGGTTAACTCTATGTAAAGTATTATATTTTCCAGTGGAACTAGTTATTGGAAACAGAGGTAGTCATAAATATGTTTTAATTAACTGAAGACTATACATTTTTCCCAAATGTAAAAATTAAGTTAATACGTGAACATGCATTCTCTAGACTCTTTGGGCTGAGGTCAAGGTATTAAAAGTCAATATAAAAATGTATTTCATGAAAATCTAGAAGTAAAAATACAGAAAGAAGTATCTTTTAGTGAAATCTTACAAATTGCCAACCAAATACTAGTAGAGATGCAGTTCTGTTATTTTTGAAAGCAAGATGTTTTATACCTAAGAATAACATGTTGTTTTTCTTTTTACTGTAGGAAATACACTTCCTCATACATTAGAGGAATAGAAATCATCTACCCGTCAGCTGTCACTTCAGATGTGAGGCAGCATAATGGGCTCCCAGGCAACTGCTGAAAATATCTCAGAAAGGGCTTTTCAGAAGTTTGTGGCCTGATGCATACACAATGCAGTGGTGTGGCTGTTAATATTATTTAGGAGTAAATTAGTAATTTTTCCATCACAGAACAGCACTGAAAAGCTAGAAAGCAACTACAACTTTCCTTGACGTTGGTGAACATTC